>NW_026705390.1:0-653773 GCF_029867415.1 Vicia villosa | reverse complement strand
CGCATAGAATGTCTCATAAGCTTCATCATACAATCAAACAAATCATCACACAACTCATGCTTTAAACATAGCATATATTGTCATATCTCGTCATATATATACACAATACATCATTCAACAAGCAAATAAAATCATAATTTAAAATAATTAAGTTACACCTCATTTCATCATCTAAACAGATGGGTTATTTCATAAGGTGCGTCACACTCGAAACGACACTAAAAACGGGTTTACGGTTTGAAAATTATGCATTTTTAAAAATTTTCCAAAACAGCTATCACTAACAGCACGCGGCGCAAGCAAGGTTCGCGGCGCAAACTGAGCGAATCAAATTTCCTTGACCTTTCTGCCAAGCAGTTCGCGGCGCGAACTGGCGATTTCACAAAACCCCTAATTGCAGAAAACAGCATACGAGTTTTATCCCAATTCCACCAAACCCTGACCAAACCGATTCCAATAGACAAGAATTTACATACAGCCACACAACACATATTGTAACACACATTTAGCATACAATTTGCATCTATTATTATCATAACATCATCAAGTCATGCAAAGTTTATCAAATCATACAATTTTCATCAAACCATTCCCCAAACCCCAAACTAACTTAGGATCCAATTGACCTAAACAATACATCTAATCAGCCCTATCATCTATAACACGGTAAGAGATGCTAACCGGAAGAATCCCCCTTACCTTAGCCAAAGATTCTTGATTGGTCTTCTTCCTCTCCCGTTCCTCTTTCACGTGTCTGCTTCTCTTCTCTTCTTTCTCTTTTCCTCCTCTATTTCCCAATTTCTTGTTTTATGAAAATAAAATAGAATAAACTATAACTTAGTAAAAGGCCTAACCATTTAGCACCCCTCTTTCACCAAGCACAACCCATGGCCCGATAGCTTATTTTACACAATTTCCAACTTAAATCCAATTAAAATACCAATAATCCAAGAAATTAATTTAAACTCCAATTAAATTAATAAATGTAAAATATGGGGTGTTACAACTCTCCCCCACTAAAATAGTTTCCGTCCTCGAAAACATACTTCAAGTGAAAAGTTCCAGATAGCAGTCCTTCATCTGACTCTCTAGTTCCCAAGTAACATTTTCCTAGTCGTCCCTCAAAATTCATCTGACATAACCAACAGAAAACATGTCTCACATATTCAAATTTCATCTCTTACGTCGCATTTGACCATCCAAAGGTGTACCCCTCATTATATCTCCAAAAGGTTAATAACAATAGAACATTGAGGTACAACTCATACAACACGCCAAATAACTGAATAATATAATTACACAATCCATGGTATGACCACACCTGATCAACACTGCAGTAATGCATTCCATCTACTAAACGTACACCTCTTAGACACACTAGCAATTATCCAACACGTTTACATTCCGCTTTTGCTGTACTATTCTGATTACTCGTTACAACTATCATTACCAATTAGATTTCTGAGTTTTACCCAATTATGGCTCCCTCTACTCATTCATTCAAGAATCATTCTTTACCATCCATGGTACTAATTTACCACTCGGCAATGCTTACTCGCATCCAAAAACAAATCCTTGATTTACTTCCTCCATTTAAACATCCTAACCATCAGAATGAGTACACACAAGTGATTATAATCACACTCATCAGCCTTAATATACCATCGTTTACAAAATAACTCAACTGAGTTCTGCTCTTAAATCAACTTCATTTTTCATAGAGTATAATTCCTCATTATATCTGGAGGTCTACAATAACACCTTACAACAACACAAAATTATTACAGCATCGTATAGTATCAACTCATCGTTTTAATTTCGCCAAATACATACTCGTTAACTACGTACAACCACAATACATATTCATCATCTCGGTAATTATTCAAAAGGATTCTAATCCTTCAGCACGGCATCCTTACATCCGCTAGATTCTAAATCCAACATATAGATCAATACATATTCTCTACGCAGGCTTCCGGCTTATTAATTCCTCATTGCCCACGAGTAGTACTCATAACACTACTCCACATCACACTTTCGCTGCACGACTCTGATTACCCGTCTTAAGTCATTTATCCATCATGTTGCACTCTTTCATATTCACTTCTTCATAAGTTCACACAACATGGTGAGCGATTATTCTCACGGTTTAATATCCATCACAACTTATACCATTAAGGTAACAAAACAAGCTTATCTTATCGATATGATTCCGTCTACTACCAACAAGAGATTAAGGGTGATCAAGTCCTCAATTTGTCAATAGATAGTCGACAACCATATTTAGCATAAATCGTCGTTACTACATAATAGTGTCTTTTCCGAGTTTCCACTCAAACTCATTAACATCATCATAGCTCAATAATTCACTTTTAGTCTTTACAACTCACACATTCCCTTCTCATTGGATCTTGTCGGTGAGACACCAACGTCCAAACATTTTCAAATGACATAAAGGTGTCAAAATTTAATTTGACATCAAATCTCAACCGTTAATAGTACTCGATCAAACGGTCATATAAATAGTCTGTTTATTAAGACAAAAATAGGTTATTAATTTTTATTTTATTAATTATCACAGTTTGATCAATTCTTTTAACGAATGAGATTTGGTGTCAAATTAAACTTTGACACCATTGTTGTGGTAGTTTCCTTTACTTTTATTCACTTACTAATTTCCCTTCACTTTCTTGTTTTTTCCAACGAAGTGAGCTTACAAAGCAATTTCAACCTTTGCTTTGTCAACATTCCTCTCCTCCATTCTCTGCTCATACGCATCAAGAGAACTTTGCAACTCTTCTTTTCTCATGGTTGAGAGATCCTTGGACTTTTCAATGACAACCACTATGTTAATGAATCTTGACGTCAATGATCTCAAGATTTTACCAACCACATACTGCTCAATGGTTGTCTCTCTGCAAGCTTTCACTTGATTCATCAATCTTGTGATTCTTGTTGTAAATTCACCAGTGGTTTCTTTCTCCTCTATTTGAATAAACTCCAGTTGTCTCTCGCGAGTTTGTAACTTCATCACCCTTGCCTTATCAGCCCCTGCATATATTTCTCCAAGAATTCCTAAACTTGCTTTGAGTATGTGCAATCACTAACCTTCTTAAAGTTATCAGCATTAACACATTGATGAGTGAGATACAAAGCTTTGAAATCTTTCATCTCCTCCTCCTTTTGCATAGTTATTTGTGCAGTTGTTGCACATTCTACAAGTGGATTAACACCGTTCTTGATCACTTTAAGAACATATTGATAACGAAACAACACCTTCATCTATTTGCACCATTTGTCATAATTCTTTGCATCGAGAATTGAGAGATTTGATGGGATACATTCATTAGAGATGGAAAGCATTTTCACACACTAAGTGTTCGATCAAAGAACCATACTCTTGATGTCAAATGTTGGGTAAAATCCCAAATCACAAGAACAATGATGAATAACAGAGAGATGGAGAAAGTGAGAGAATTAGAACGAATTAGGGTGTAAATATGACATTTCAACATTAATGACCCAACAAGGCAACATGGATATATAAACCATCATACAAAACAATAGAGCTAACCAACTAATTAAAAAAACTTCTCGGACCTGCAACCAGTTGCACATATAGTGCAATCGGTTGTAATAAATTTATGCCTAAAAAATACAAAAATTGGAAGGGGGTGCAATCTGTTACACCATCTTTGCATGATATTGAACGTTGTAGAATATAAATGTAACTTGTTACACATTTAATACAAGTTCAACACATTGTACAGACTTGAATAATATTATTTTTTTTCAACACTTTCTTTAATATCTTGGAGTTTTACTATTGAACCTGTTGTGAAAAACGATACCAATAACAAAGTATAATAGGGAATTAGGGAAGAGAATAAGAACACAAGAATTGGTTATAACTGTTATTCTTTTACTTTCTCTTAAAACAAGATTACAAGTTTACAAGAATAACAAATAACCTCTCTCACCCTAAATTAGGATTTGCAGCTTAGCAATGATGAGAGACTAGTATGCTATTTATAATAAAACCTAACATACTAACTAATGGGCTTTTTCAGCAAGGCCCATTACACAAGCCAACTTAATAAACAAGCTAACTTAACAAATTAGGGTTTAAACACTAAAACCTAATTTAACATGCTAACAACCCTAGCATCTTCGACATCTGCATGCTAGACCCATCTTCGACTACAACATGCACACTTCGACACCAGCATGTGAACAATCCTTCGACTTCATGCTTAACTCTGTCGAACTGTCGAACCAAGAAGCTACCCTTCGACAATACTAGAGTTCGATCCAATATCTCACAAATCTCCACCTTGGACCTAACTCTACAACGTCAAGGAACAGACTAGCTTTCTTCATGCAGCTTTATCAACTGCATACAGTGGAAAAACTTGCAACTCGACAATGTCTTGGTGATCATATCAGCAGCATTGTCTTCAGTCGAAACCTTCAGCACTTGGACTTCTCCACGCTCGATTACTCCTCTGACGAAATGCAGCCTCACATCAATGTGCTTAGTTCGCTCATGATAGGCTGAATTCTTCGACAGGTGTATTGCACTTTGACTATCACATTTAACAGTGATACCTCGACCTTGAAGTTTCAGCTCCTTCGCAAAACCTTCAAGCCACAATGCTTCTTTCACAGCTTCAGTTAGGGCAATATACTCCGCTTCAGTGGTTGATAGAGCAACAACCTTCTGAAGTGTTGCTTTCCAACTAATTGCAGTGCCAAACATAGTGAAAACATATCCAGAAATAGATTTTCTAGAATCCATACAACCTGCATAATCAGAGTCGACATATCCTTCTATTACTGCTTTACTATCTTCACCCAAGGCTCCACCATAAATTAGGACTCTATTCAGAGACCCATTTATGTACCTTAAAATCCACTTCAATGCTTGCCAGTGAGCCTTTCCAGGATTCGCCATGTACCTGCTTACAAGACTTACTGCGTATGCTATGTCGGGTCTAGTACAGACCATAGCATACATCAAAGAACCGACTATATTAGCATATGGGATGCTATTCATATAGGCTCTTTCGACATCAGTACTGGTAGGGGTGGCAAAACGGGCCGCCCGCCCCGCCCGCGGCCCGCCCCGCCTTATGCCCGCCAAAAAACGAGCGGGGCGGGCATGCCCGCCAAGTAAAATGGGCATAAAATTCATGCCCGCCCCGCCAAGATGGCGGGCTGGCGGGCGGCGGGCTTACCCGCCTATTTTTATTTATATTTTTTTAATAGATTAATAGGCTTTTTTTACCTTTTAATTAAACTTTTCACTTATTTTTTAAAACAATTTTTTATAAAAGCAACTTTTTAACAAATTTACTTAAAAAAATATTACATATATTTATAAATAAATGTATAAAATAAACCATCAAGAATTAAAATTACTAGAATTAACTAAAAAAAGAGTGAGTTTTGGAGGAGAGGCGGATTTTGGCGGGCGGCGGGCTTTGGCGGGGCGGGTATGGCGGGCGGCGGGTTTTTGCGGGGCGAGATTTGGCGAGCGGCGGGCCTAAAATCCCAACCCAGCCCGCCATTTTTTGGCGGGTGGCGGGCCGGCCCGGCGGGCCACGGCCCGTTTTGCCACCCCTAAGTACTGGGACACTGATCAATACTCAGCTTGAATTGAGGGTTTGTTGGAGTCACAACTGACTTCGAATTTGACATACCAAACTTTTCAAGAATCTTCCGTAGATATGCCTCTTGAGATAGGCATAACTTCGACTTCTTTCTATCTCTTCGAATGTCAATTCCAAGAATCCTGGAAGCAGCTCCCAGATCCTTCATGTCGAACTCCTTATTGAGTTCAGCCTTCACCCTCGTCACATTTTCAACATTGTTGTTTGCTATGAGAATATCATCCATATAAAGCAACAAAATAACAAATGAATTACCAGGTCGAAATCTGAAGTAAACGCAGTGGTCGAACTGACTTCTAATGAAACTTATGCGTGCCATGAACTTGTCGAATCTCCTATTCCACTGTCGAGGAGATTGTTTCAGCCCATACAAAGATTTCTTTAACTTGCACACATAATCTTCCTTCCCCGTTTCGACATACCCTTCAGGTTGCCTCATCAGGATCGTTTCATCTAGATCACCATACAAGAACGCAGTCTTCACATCCATCTGTTCCAGTTCAAGATCGAACTGTGCCACCATGGCAAGCAACATTCGAATGGACCTATGCTTCACAACAGGAGAAAACACATCATTGAAGTCGACACCTTCTTTCTGAGTGAAACCCCTTGCAACTAACCTTGCCTTGTATCTTTTCGACGTCACTCCTTCAATTCCTTCCTTAACTTTGAAAATCCATTTACAGCTGACTAACCTTGCCCTGACAGGTTTCTTGATCAGTTCCCAAGTATGATTATCATGAAGAGATTTCATCTCATCATCCATGGCCTTCAGCCATTCAGTCTTATTTCGACTCCTCATAACTTCCTTATAGTCTCTAGGTTCTTCGTCTAGAACCTCACTTGCAGAGATTAAGGCATAAGCTATAAGATCTGCATATCCAAGTCTTTGAGGTGGCTTGATGACTCTTCTCGACCTATCTCTCGACAATAGGTAGTCATCGTCAGTTTCCTCAACTTCAGCATCTTCTGCTTCTTCTTCGACTTCATCTGGGATATGCAATTGAGCATCAACATGCTCCACCTCAACAGGAATCTCTACCTGTTCCAGCTCTTCTGCACTTCGATCATCATCATCAGTTTTCTTAAAAGCCATTTCAGCTTCATTGAAAACTACATCTCGACTGGTGATACACCTCCTGTGACCTGGCTCTAGGCACCATAGCCTATAAGCTTTGACTCCTTCAGGGTATCCCATGAACATGCATTTCAGAGCTCTAGGTTCGACCTTGTCTTGCCTAATGTGAGCATAGGCTATGCAGCCAAATACTCTCAGTTTGTCGAGATCTGGTGGATGTCCCGACCAAACTTCTTCAGGTGTCTTCATATCTAACGCTGTCGAAGGACATCTGTTTATCAGATATGTTGCTGTCGAAACAGCCTCAGCCCAGAACACCTTCTTTAAACCGGCACTAGTCAACATGCATCTGACTCTCTCCAAAATAGTTCGATTAAACCTTTCAGCCAAACCATTTTGCTGTGGAGTACCTGCAGTAGTTCTATGCCTTGCAATACCAGAGGCAGCACAAAAACTGTCGAATGCCTCATTGCAAAATTCAAGGCCATTGTCGGTTCTCAACCTCTTGACCTTTCTGCCAGTCTGATTTTCAACCAGAGTCTTCCAACTTTTGAAATTCTCAAAAGTTTCATCCTTAGTCTTCTGGATGAATACCCATAATTTTCTGGAATAATCATCTACTATGGATAGAAAATACCTTGCTCCTGAATGTGATGGACACCTTGCAGGCCCCCAAAGATCAGCATGGATGTAATCAAGGGATCCATGTGTTCTTTGTTTGCCTTTGTTGAACTTCACTCTGCAAGATTTTCCAAGTACACAGGGTTCACAAAACTTCAGCTTTTCGATTTTGTCTCCACCAAGCAGATTTTGTTTCCCTAATTCGACCAGACCCCTTTCACTGACATGGCCCAATCTCATGTGCCAGATTTCTGTTTTCGACAAAGATTTCGTGGATGCAACATTTGTCGAACCACTTATAACTTCAGCCTCAAGGGTATACAAGCCTTGTTTCTTCACGCCTCTCAAGACTTCCTTCGAACCCTTCATGACTCTTAGGATACTTTTCTCTCCTTGGAAAACATATCCTTTCTTGTCGAATTCACCAAGAGAAAGCAGATTTCTCTTCAAATCAGGAACATACCTGACTTCAGTCAACAACCTTATTGACTCATCATGGAGCTTGAATCTAACAGATCCAACACCTGCAATCTTGCAAGCCTTGTTGTTTCCTAGCAATACTGATCCACCATCTTGATCACATAATTCCTCGAACAACTCTTTGTTTGGAGTCATGTGCCAAGTGCAACCTGAATCCATAATCCACTCCTTCTTAGAGTCACTGCTTGAAACCACAAGAACATCAGATGATTCGAAATCATCTTGAACAATGGCAGCGTTGCCATTATCCTTCCCTCCATGATATTTCAGGCGTTCAGGGCACACCTTTCTTGTGTGACCCTCCTTCTTACAATGGTAGCATCGAATGCCAGATGCTTCGCCACTGTAAGACTTCGACTGGCTTTTGCCTTTCTTCTTGTCGAACTTACCATCCTTTCGTAAGAGTTTTCCTTTAACGGCCAAACCTTCGCCAACAGTCGAAGGTTTATGCTCCTTTCGTTCATTCAAGTCCTTAGAGTACAAGGCTGATTGAACTTCTTCAAACGTCAGGGACTCCCTTCCATACAAGAGAGTTTCTTTGAAGTGAGCATGTGATCGAGGCAAAGCGCACAATAGTAACAGCGCTTGATCTTCATCATCAATCTTTACATCGATATTTTCAAGATCAAGAATCAGCTTGTTGAACATATCCAACTGCTCAGCCAACACTTTGTCTTCAACCATCTTGAATGAATACAAAGCCTGCTTCAGGTAGAGTCGATTTACCAGCGATTTGGTCATATACAAACTTTCAAGTTTCACCCATAACCCTGATGCCGTCGTCTCTTTTGATACCTGCCGAAGAACCTTATCACCAAGGCTCAACAAAATTGCGCTGTGTGCTTTCTCGATCATATTCGTCTTCTCCGCTGCCGTCAATTCTGCATTCATGGCTGCCTCTCCCTTCAACGCTTCCAAACAACCCTGCTGAACCAGTAGGGCTTTCATCTTCAAGCGCCACAGACCGAAATCATTCACTCCGGTGAACTTTTCAATCTCATACTTTGTTGAAGGCATCTTCTCCACGCTCACCGCACCAATTTGTTGTGAAAAACGATACCAATAACAAAGTATAATAGGGAATTAGGGAAGAGAATAAGAATACAAGAATTGGTTATAACTGTTATTCTTTTACTTTCTCTTAAAACAAGATTACAAGTTTACAAGAATAACAAATAACCTCTCTCACCCTAAATTAGGATTTGCAGCTTAGCAATGATGAGAGACTAGTATGCTATTTATAATAAAACCTAACATACTAACTAATGGGCTTTTTCAGCAAGGCCCATTACACAAGCCAACTTAATAAACAAGCTAACTTAACAAATTAGGGTTTAAACACTAAAACCTAATTTAACATGCTAACAACCCTAGCATCTTCGACATCTGCATGCTAGACCCATCTTCGACTACAGCATGCACACTTCGACACCAGCATGTGAACAATCCTTCGACTTCATGCTTAACTCTGTCGAACTGTCGAACCAAGAAGCTACCCTTCGACAATACTAGAGTTCGATCCAATATCTCACAGAACCTTTGTCTTTTAGGTCTTGTACGGATAGTAAAATTAAAATGTGAAAGTATTGTTATGTACTGTAAAATATTTTACCCATTAACAAATAATATTATACATGTGATTAAAAAAAATCAATTAATTATAAAACTTTAACACGGTGCCAAATTTCTCTAGCGTGACAATGTAGTATCTTAATTAAATTCGTAAAATATTTTTGTAATAATCATTAAAATAGGATGCTTAAACTATAAACTAAACCAAATCAAATCATGGACCACGAATATCGTGTCACTCATAGGGACGGCCGTTTACCAAACATTAATCATGAAGTACTACTAGTACTAGCACTAGTATTTAATTTCTCGTCGAAGAAACAGAATTTTTACAAGTGGCAATTGGGAAGAGGGCGTTGGGATTGTCAGTGAGTCTGCAGTTCGTACTCTGTCTCAAGCTCCAAGATCGAGACAACCAAATCCCAATTCCAAAAACCCTAACTAACTTCAAATTCCAGATCTACACTCCCATGGCTTCCTCCAAGCTCATGTCTTCTTCCAATTCAATCACCTCCGACACTCCTTCATCTCCGTCCTCCAAACCTCATTTCACCACCTCCAATTTCCTCGTTTCCGACACTTCCAACTTCTTCTCCGATCAACCCTCACTTGCCGACGCGGTTGCGACTCCGAGAACTGTGGATGATGTTTGGAGAGAGATTGTTGCTGGAGATCACAGGGAGTGTAAGGAGGAGGCTCCCGATGAGATGATGACGCTGGAGGATTTTCTCGTGAAAGCCGGTGCGGTGGATGGGGAAGACGTGGATGTGGATGTGGATAACGATGTTAAGATGAGTATACCTATGACGGAGACTCTCAGTGGGAGTGGTGTGTTTTCTTTGGATTCGGGTTTTCATGGAGTTGAGAGTGTGGAAGGGTCTGTGGTAGGGTTTGGGAATGGAGTGGAGGTTGTTGAAGGAGGGAGGGGGAAGAGAGGACGTCCGGTTATGGAGCAGTTAGATAAGGCTGCTCAGCAGAGACAGAGAAGGATGATAAAAAATAGAGAATCTGCTGCTAGGTCTAGGGAACGCAAGCAGGTATTTGTTGTTTTTTTGTTTGATACGTGCCTTTATTTCTTCGTGATGTGTGTTTTTGACTTTTGTTTTGTTTTGATTGTGGGGTTTTATTTTAGGCTTACCAAGTGGAATTGGAGTCTTTGGCTGTGAAACTAGAGGAGGAAAATGACAGGTTGATCAAGGAAAAGGTGATTTATCTTGGTCCTTTCCCGGATTTTTATTTTATAAATTCACTCCAAGTGGATCACAATTTTGATCTAACAATTGTAGTTATCAAGTACTAGTAATTTAGTATCGTAAATTTACGCAATGGTGAAAATCATCATTGGCTCAATTTAATTTTTCCTTAAATTTTGTTGGTAGGATTAAGAGCAGGGTTTGGATTGGCTATTTTCAATTTAATAGATAATTTTCAAATTTTGTATAATTTAGGAACTAAATTGTTTGATGCTTGCAATCCTAAAGACTAAAATGATGATTCACTCTATCCACAATTTTTGCCATTCAAAAGAAAAAACTCAATTTACAATTTTCATATTTTGTTTGTGATTAATTTCACAAGGCAGTTTTTTTTTTTTTGGGTTTAGCCAACCAGTTCTGATCCACATAGTAAACCGACTAATCTGGTTTCGTGGTTTAGAGGGACGACTCACTGGCCAAGCCTTGTTTCCACCAAGAATCGAACTCGGGTAGTACCGGAACGATTCGTCCTTAGTGGAAAGGCAGCAATTTTTTTTGTTCTGTGCTGAAATTGAATTGTTCATCTGCTTATTAATTAAGAGACTAAATTGTAATAAGTGCACTCAGTGGATGTTTGTTAACAGAAATGCTAAATAATCAAATATTCATTATTGAAAATCTTCTGTTTTTTTAAAACAACAAAATCACTCTTCCTTCTTTGGTTGTTCAATTAGTTTTACATGGATTATGTCAATAAAGAAATCCAGTCCTAAAATTTCATTCTATTGACGCATAAAGTTCCTATATTTGTTCTCTTGGCAAATGCTACTTGTGCTTTTATTGCCGAGGCATGAATTTCCTATACTTGTTTTCTCGGCTCATGCTACATGTGCTTTTATGGCTGGTGTGTTTGAATTTTTAATGTTTTTGGGAGCACTTTGGGTTACAACTTTTGTCCCTCTCATGCTTGTAGTCCTTCTGCATTTTCAGATTTGGAGTTTATTTGTTATTTCACTTTTCCCCCAGGATATCTAACAAAAGATATTATTGTGCAGGCTGAAAGGCAAAAGGAAAGGTTTAAACAGGTACTAATTTGTGCTTTTATTGGTTTGTTTTGGATCTTTTGTGCTATATGATAATTCACATTCTTTAAAGAAATCCTTTTCCATTTGATACCATAGTTGAACTGTTGAAGGTTGCTTGCTATTGATGAATATGTTGTCCTGACTGATAATCATCTTCTACAAATTTAATTTGAGTTTTCATGCTTAAATGTGAGGACTTTTCCTAATCTACTTTTATTTTCAATATGTCATTGGTTTCTTTTACGTCAAACGTCTCGAATATTCTTTAGTATTATTTTTAAACTCAGAAGTAAAGCCCGTTCAGGTATCCACTTATGCAGCAAGACGACAATTGTGGGCTGCTCATTATTATTAACAGTATGTTTTAGAAGACAGCAGGTTATATATTGCCCCTAGATGGCAGTTTTATGGTGACAGAAATTAGTAAGGAACTCTATGAGTGTACATTTTGAAATATGCTGCATGTTTAAATCTTCAGTATCATATTTGTTTCCTGTACACACTTGCGGCTGATTTTTAGTAACCAGTGGTGACGCGGACGCTGCAGTCGTTTTTTATTGTGTGGCCACCATAGCGTCACTATTGGGCTGCAAAAGTGGACCCCGTCGTAAACCCCAAAATTGACTTAAAATTAAAGGCTATAGGGGTAGGTTTAGGGTATTCCCATTGTTAATTATGAATCTAAAGTTTTTATTTTTTATTTTGATTATTTAGATTTGTTTTGTGTATTAATTTTTATTTTTTTATAAAAAATATTTAGAATTCCAATGTTCGCCATTTGCTTTAGCGCAATGGGACTGGTGGCTATGCACCACTATCCAAAGTTGATAATTGTGGTTAAAAGAAAAGAGAGACTAAAGAAAACTAGTATATGTCAAGCTATAATGAGAAATATATAATTAAACTGCTATTTGAATATATGGTCCATGGCAGAATATTATGAAACTATTTGATCCATGTAATTTAAGCAGGACCACCTAGGGAGAAAATATTTTGGTTGTATAAATTTTTAATCATCCTAGGTGCTGTCTAACTAGATAATATGGTGTTTTCTAACTCACATAATTTTCTCAATGATTTTTAAGTGTTGTCTGTCATTTATACATTATTTTTATAACTGAATATTATACCCCTTGTGTTAGCAAAAAAAGAATATTCTATCCTTTTAAATAATTTTTCTTTTAATATTATTTTAAATTTGAAAGAGATAATGTACAATGTACTAGTAGTTATTATGAATGCACATGTTTTATTGGTTCTTGAAGGTTGCTTGTATTTGATACGGAAAATCAATAGGCAAGTTAACTCAGATTCTCATATGCCGAAAGGTGTAAGAGATGCAAAAGAATTAGTTTGGCAAGTATGAATTTCTAATGTGTTTTGTTCCATCACTTCATGAAGCTTATTAGTTGTTAGTATTGTATTTTTAGTTGTTAGCAACAAGCATGTCACGAGTCATCATTACAAGCAATGCTGTCAATGTAGAATAGATGTTAACTATAGTATAGATAGTGATTGGATGACAACTGACCTGGTTTATTTATGTGCAGCTTATGGAAAAAGTGATTCCTGTTGCAGAGCAGCGAAGGCCACCAAGGTTACTCCGCAGGGTTCGTTCCTTGCAATGGTAGATCATACTTGCTAGTGATGCAGGATGTGAAAGCTGAAGATGGGAAATAATAAAATGGGCAAATTAATCATTATTTATTAAATCATAATGGTTAGTTTTAACATTAACATGGTTAATGATAAAAGCAGATAGGAGGAATCTGAACCTGAATGGCGAATGGCGAAGAGAACTACTTATTACATAAGAATCAGCTTTTGTTTATTCTAATGTGATGAAAGCAGAATTATTAGTTGGACCATGTAGTTTAGATACAAAGTAGACATCCCGGTCTCACCCCTGTGCTGAATGTCAAGGTAATGCTAGTAGAGAGCAAGGGGATTGTAGACGAGTATATAATGTAGGCGCAGTTTAGAAATATGATATTATTTAGGAAAACTATTATATATAGAAATTATTTATGTGATCAGTGTCTCTCATTCAGTCTTGAAACCTCTGTGCTTGTGAAGATAACTTATTAACATGAAGATGAGTTGAAATTTATCTTAATTTTACAAAATGATGGTGCTCTTGTTGTGGTTGTGCAGTTTGCATTTAAGGAAGATATAAAAGGTATTAGGGAGACAAATGTTTCAAAAGTTTATGCAACCGTAAATATATACTGCATCATAGGCAAATTTTTGACAGACCAAATGCATAAATAGATACATTTTTGTTTTTGGTATCTTAGGCTAATATAGCTAAATTGTTGAATTTTGCATTCAAGGAACATACTAGTACTATGGGTTTAGGGTTATTACAATTTTTTTTTGCCTAATATGGTTTTATAATATTTTGGTTGCCCTGTTTATGGTTGTTACTACACTTAAGTGAAAATCACATAAAGCTTAGTTATAGATTACAAAATAGATTGATAGGGAAGGGGAAAAGACAAAGTAGATATAGGACAAGAAATATGATGTTTCCTCGTTGTTTTCTACCCAGTGGTTGTTTCATCTTCTGTAATTTAACGGGACCATTTGTTGAACTTAACAAAGCTGCTACCATAGAGACAGACGTGTCTATTTTCCTTCCTCTCCTTGCATGGGACCTAACGACCGTTGCTTTGCTGCTGCAATAGTAACATTTATCACCAACTATCAAATAGTAAAGAATCTTGACATTATCCGAGAAATATGACAATATGGTAGTAGCAGAAAAGAAGTAAATCATGAGGTAATACTATATATTAAGTCTTCTTCTAACCCTCCAAAAAGGTAGAAAAATAATGTCAAGAAGTGTTTAAGCTGTGATTCATATTTTTCTACAATCAAGAATCACAGCTTATCAATTATTTTTAATATCTTTAGTATAGATTTCTTATTTTGTTTTCCCTCTGACCATTATAGTTATTTCATTGTACTGCTATGCATGGACAAGTATCAAGGACATCATAACTTCATATCCGTAGTTGGAAGCTTTATTTAAAAGTTCATGAAGTACAGTACAATACAAATATGCCGGACATACATAATCCAATAACTAATTAATATCCAAAAAAAACGAAATATACAAAATTTATTTAAAATTAAAAACCATTGCTAAGAATTAAATTCCCTCTTCTCAATAAACTCACATTGAATATTCACGTTAGCTTACACAAGTAGAAAAACTAATACCTTGAAATTCGTTCACTTATGCATCAAATATGAGCAACATTGCATTGTGCAAAACAAAGTACCAAAAACCCTTTAAAAAATAAGTAGGGTAAGAAAGAAAAGCATTTTTTTTTTTTTAATTTCTCTTAAACCAAGGAGAAAGGCTTTTGAATTGAAAAATGAAAGACTCACTCAATGCATATGATATAATCAATGGACTAATCATTTTAGAATAATAATAGTAATCCCCATCATCATATTTCAGTGAGCCAAAAATTTCCTGTGATTATGTTCCTTAGCATTTTTGTTCACCTTTTTTTCATTCTCTCATACCACTATAATTTTTTTGATTTAAGATAGGTTTTCAAGAAACAAAATCATGCAACCTTTTACTATGTAAAATAATCTATCTTCACACCATACCCAACACTCATGTCTGGCATCCATTCAAACTCTTCCTCATCAAAAGCCAAACACTCCTGACACTTTAACAGTCTCCATCCCCACTTTCTCTCTCTCTCTTTTCCCCACACAAAACACAGTTTTCAAAATTCTTTTTCTTTTCTTTTTTAATTTTTTATAGTACTATTCCATAATTATTCAGAGATGGGCCAGAGATAAAAATACTCATATAACATAAAAACCACAAATCCTCTTCTCATTTAACCTTCTCTCTAAAATTTTCCTCCAAAGAAAAAAAAACAAATCCATTTCATTTTCATGACAATGTCTCTTCCCATTTTCTTTTTCTTTCTTATTCCATCACTGTTCTTCAAGCTTTCACATTCAACCACAGTTCTAGTAGATGGATCTTTAGAGTGGAAGAACCCAACTGTTTATATTGGTGATTCCATCAGTAAGTACTAACACCATGATTCCATCATTACTCTGTTTCCTCTCTGTTTTTACCCTGTTTTCTATCTTATAATCCTCTGTTTCCTCTCTGTTTTCACTCTGTTTCAGTTTTCAAGCACAAGCAGCACTACAATCTCTGCATTTTCAAGAACCAGAAAGCCTTCAATCTCTGCAATTTCACTGAAGCTACACTTCTCACTGATCCCAGCACCACTTCCTACTCGGTAACATAACACCCTTCAAAATTTCATCTGGGTTATTTGAAAACACCTTAAAAATTCAATCTTTTTTGTTTTTCGTTGTTCTTCAGTGGCACCCTTCTCGCGTTGGTTTCTTCTACTTCACCTTCTACAATGACTCACTCAAAGCTTGTCAAGATTCACAAAAGCTAGCCATTGAGGTAACTTCAGCAACATCTGCAGCACCAGAAGCTTCTTCTCCAACAGCAGCTACTCCTGCTCCTTCTTCTGGTGGAGATGTACAATCTTCTCCTTCATTTCCATGGCCTTTTCGTCCTCATCAAGGTTCTTCTTCACCTGGTCCAGCACCAACACCAGAAGCAAGCTCACCGGTAACAGTTCCATTGGTACCGTTTAAAGGTAGTGGTGATGGCATGCCTTTTATTAATAGTAACCCTGCAGTTCCTCTGCCTACTGGTGAAGTTGATTCTGCTACCATAAATCCAATTCCTACTTCTGGTCATCAAGGACAGGTTCCTATGCTCTTCTCTCACTCTCTTTCTTTTTTTAAAGTATGCACTCATTAATGTTTAGCCTTTATGCAATTGGTTATGTTGTTATGCACTTTCCTGAAATTGAGGAAACTATAATTATATAAGTGCATTTGGTTTTATGATGGTGAAAATTTATACTAAAGGTTTCAGTTGATGTTTGTAAACCTAAATGTGTGTGTGTTTTTTGTGCTAAACACCATTAAATGTGTTTGGTTTGTACTATATCAAGCTAAGCACTTTTTTGTGGTTTATTAGTGTTAAGAGTCTAGAACAATATATGTTATTGAACATGTGTGGGAACAATTTCATTCTGCACGTCGGTTTTGTATTATTGAGTTAGACCAAACCACACATTCTTAACATGATATCAGAGCTTGAATTAAGATCTGTTGGGCCACTTGCTATCAAGTTTCCGCTATCAGGTCACTCATCATTATTTTCACTCTCTAGATGTCTAATTCTTGACGTAAGAAAGATGTGTTAAGGGTCTCATAGCAGACAATATAGGATCTGAACATGTACTTATATGTCGATTTGTATAATTGAGTTAGGCCAAACCACACCTTCTTAATCCTTAACAATGCTATAACAAGCAAGTACTAAAATGTGTTTCTTGTGCTAAGCAGCTTGATGTGATTTATTTGCTAACTATCAAGAATATGAATAATAAATGTTTATTTGATGCAAAGATATTGATGAGTTATTGATTGGGAGTTGGTTTTATTGTGAGTGATTGCAGGTGATGATTGGACCATTTGGATTTCATATTGCTATGCACATTATGGCTTTGCTGTTGGTGTAAGAAGAAAGAGTTATTTTGTAGGCCATATTTATGTAAAAAATGGGGTAGGGAAGGTAAACCAAATTAAATGTGGTGAAATGGGTATAAAGTAGCTTTAAGAGTGATGATTATACCATGTATTAAGATGCTCTTACATTCTACTTTAGAGTTTTTAGTACTTTTTGCAATGTAATTTATTTCACTTTTGCTTTTGATTAATTATTCCCTTTTTGATTTGATGTTAATTATTTATGTGGTCTCAATATGACTATATAAGAATTAAGATGATTAGATACAATGCAACATGGCCACATGGTGGTGGGGAACTATGAGTCTCAAGGGTCATTCTCTAAAACAAACACTGCCTGGTCCACTGATTTTGAATTTGAATTCAATAATAAAGTCAATACTATGAGTGCTAGCATGGTCAGAATATCGACGGTGACAATTAAATCGAGAGATCGTATCGTGGTGACCGTTAAATCGAGATTGTATTGTTATATTTAAAATATTACACTTGAAATTAATTAATTCTGTCTCATTGAACCTGATTTATCAGAGGTTAATTCAATTCTCAAATATCAAATTCAGCTGAGAATATACTACACTCAAGTTCTATATTATCATTCCCTCTCGCATGAAATGAAATTATCTAGGAAAAAAAACTTTCAACAAGTCGTTAAAATCCTATCCTATCAAAATATAAAATCACTGTCTTAGAAAATAGTATAATATATATTTATAAATGAACATTGTTAAATAAGACAGATCAAATTTTATATTAACATAAAATAGTCGTATCTTAAATATTTATAATGTAGAGGAGATCCAATCATAAAATGATAATCAACTAGTTCAATTGGTTCTTCATACTAGTTTTGCATTGGTTCTCTCCAATTATAAATTTTATGCTTTTGGATTAAATATAATTGTTTATTTTTCATATAATAATCTAATGAACACGCTAGTCTACAATAGCCTGTGAATATTACCCAGGCGTGATTCGGCTCTGGAGGGACAAGAGCCATTTTTGCTAGGAAGTCGGCGAATAGTTGGGCCTTCGATGCTTTCCTTGCCTTGAAAGATATTTCAAATTCCGACATAATGACCCATACAACTGCTTTAGGGATAGGTCCATCTGAATAGTTATAGAATGTGCAATGACGTACATTTTGAACTTCCGTGATACAGTTACCAATGTCAAGGCTACTTTCTTTATCTTTTGGTAATGCGTCTCTGTTTCATCTAGAGCTTTTGATATGAAGTACACATGGCTCTGGTTCGATTCTTTAATCAGGACAATGTTTGCTTCCTCTTCTAAGACTGCCAGGTACAAGTACATGGCTTCTTCTGGGAGCAGCCACATGAATACTGGCGGTGTGGCCGACGAGTTCTTTAATGATTCAAACTCTTTTTTGCAATCAGGTGTTTACTTGAACTCTGGCTCTTTGATTCAAACTCTTTTACTGTCGGACCTTGTGAAAACCTTTTGGAGGTGTTGAGCACGGTGCTCTTCTTGAACTGACTTTACAATCATGTTATTCATGTATACTTCTAACGTCTCCCCTATTTCTTCCTAAAAAACCTTATTCATCATTCTTTGATACATTGGCCTAACATTCTTCAATCTGAAAGGCATAACGTTATTGCTAATTGGCTTGCTCGGTCATGAAATCCGTCTTCATCCTATCGGGTCTGAACATGTGTATCTGATTGTATTCGGAATAATCATCCATGAACAATAGTAGCTTATACCCGCCTGAATTATCTTAAGCTTGTCGATATTTGGAAACGGGTATGAGTCTTTCGGGCATGCTCTATTAAGATTAGTGTAGTCTACACACATCCTTCACTTTCTAGAAGCTTCATTCACGTACCAGAGAAACATTCGAAAGCCATTCAGTGTACTTTACCTCAAAAATGAATCTTGCGTCCAACAAGCCTCTTTTATTATGCTTGTGGTGGCTTTAGCTTTTTCGGGGGACTACCTTCTTCATTAGGAGACATACCGGGCACTAGGGTCGATATTTAACTCATGGCAGACCACTATGGGGTCGATATCGAGCATCTCGTGTAGGGATATAACAAAAAGATATGTGTTCGCCCGGAGACATTCGATTAGGATGGATTTAACGCAAGGGGAAGCCCATATTCTATCTTTATTGACTGGGAGGGATCATCATTGAGCTCGATAACTTCAAAATCTTCGTCCGAGACAGGCCTAACTTCATCTTCACGTGCATCCGAATCGAACATATTGACCTTCCCGAGCCTTCCTCGATTACTGCCGATGAAGCGAGAAGATCCTTAAGGATGACTTCTTTAATTCGCTTCGCCTCCTCAAAGTCGGAATTGATCATGACCGGCTCTCCTTCCTTGTTGCAATATATGAGAACAACTTTTAACAGTTACTAAAAGACGATAAAAGACCGTTCTCGAACAATTTTTCAGTTATTATATAACATTTGTAAAAAAAACATACGCTACTACAACAGATTAAAATCTGTTGTCTATTACACTCTACCAAAATGTGTTTTTTACATTAAAAAAATTAATGTCAAAATATTGTAGTGTTGAGTTCTCCTAAAATAAAAATATTTTGTATTACGAATAAAAGGTAACTCTCCAAAATCTTCAAGTTATTTCCGCTCTATCTTTCTTTTCTTTTTTTTTAAATGCCTCATCTCCATTTTCTTCCAAACTCCCAAACACTAAGAAAACTCTTTTCTCAATATGGAGAACAAATTTATACTAATAACAAAGACATATAATATAAGCCACTGATTACATTATTAACTTGATAACAGAAGCAATTACGTTTCCAATAAAAAACTGCCAAACTTAAAAGTTTTAACAAAATGCCATATTTCAATGATTCAATCTATTCTGTCCATAACAAACAAGCAAGGGTGTGGACTCCATTATTCTATAACAACAAAAGATGTAATCATGGCATGCAGTAGGATCAGGAGATCCTGCAAAAATAAAAATTAATTTTAGTATTTAGAATCAACTTCAATGCAGTACAGTTTTGATGGAATAAGCCATAAAAAAAGTAAGAAAGAGGATAAGTACCTGCCCCGTATTCATCTATTATAGAGAAATTGTCCTGGTAGATTCATTGCTTCCACCACATGAAGAATTTCAATATCAATTTATTCACAAATCTAGAGTAAGTTTCTCTCCAAGAGGTTAGTAACAATAATGATCCTACCAAGCCAATGAAACCAGTAAAGAATCCTATCCCCATGCTCATGTATAATGCTTCCAAAAATATTGAATTTTCATTTCCTGCATCATCAGTTGTTGGCTCTTCATGTTTTGTTGGCTCATCTCCATGACATTTTCGATCAAGTGGTTCTCCGCAGAGATTGGAATTATCTTCAACACATGAAGCATTAAATGTCTGCAACTGTGTTCCAATTGGAATTTTCCCATAGAGCTGATTGTTTGACAAATCCAACATACTGAGACGATCAATTAGAACTAAACTGGAAGGAATGCTGCCTGAAAGATGATTTCTGGACAGATCAAGAAATTCCAGAAACTTTAAGTTTCCTACTTTTGGAATGATTTCTCCAGAGAGATTGTTTGTTGAAAAATTTAAGGAATTCAATCCAAATAAGTACTCCATATCTGTAAGATGGTTGCTTGAGAGATCAATGCTTTGCTTTTCAAAAGCCTATCTGCATTTTGGTAGGTTTGATTATAAAAGTTTCCTAATTTTGAAGGTAAACTTTCATTAAAGTTATTGAATCGCAGGCTTAAGATTACTAATTGGTGTAAACTCTCTCCAATGAATGAAGGTATTGTACCATGAAACATGTTTTCTCCAAGGGCCAACAAAACCAAATTGTTTGACAAGTTCTTCAAGGAGGAAGCAAGTTGTCCACTCAAACTGTTATTTCTCAAAATCAAAATCTTCATGCTAACAAGGGAACCCATTGATAAGGGAATATTTCCTGACAACTCATTATTGCTCAGGTCGACATTTAGTAACAAGGTTAAATCATTCCAACAATGAGGCAACTCACCCTTTAAATCAACTAGTTATGAAGATCAAGACTTTGAACATAACCAGTTTGGTTGTTGCATTGGACTCCCATCCATTCGCAGCAATCTTCATTTGGACCTTCTTTCCATGTAGACAACATGCCATACTCGTCTTGAACGCTTTCTTTGAATATGAGGACTGCATGTCTCTCCCTCTCTTTGCACTTCATGTCTGTTGTTGAGTTGAACCCCAAAATGGAGGACAACACCAATGATGCATGAAATATAAGAATAACATAAATTTTCATCATAATCTCACTAATTTAATAAAGCTCAGATTCTCTATAATGGATAATATATTGTAAGACTTATACAAGTGCATATATATATATATATATATATATATATATATATATATATATATATATATATATATATATATATATATATATATATATATATATATATATATATATATATATATATATATATATATATATATATATATATATATATATATATATATATATATATATATATATATATATATATATATATATATATATATATATATATATATATATATATATATATATATATATATATATATATATATATATTATTAAAAAAAACATAAAATATATGAATAAATTAAGGAAAAAGAAGGGACATATTGTTAATATGTCAAAAATAATAAGGCAATATAATTATAAAAATCTCATTAGCTTTGATTGTTAAATAGCATGCCTTACAATGTATAGTTTTTTTGTTTCGAGCAATTCTTGCATGGACACGTACCTAAATCCATATATTTAGGAACAACCAATAAGAAGAGAGAGAAATTTAAATGATTTAAAATTTAATTTCGTTTTTAATTGCCAACATGGAGGGTGGTTGTGATGAGCAATTCTTGCATGGACACGACCCTAAATCCTCATATTTAGGAACAACCAATAAGAAGTGAGAGAATTTAAATTTGTTTAAAATTTAATGTCGTTTTTAATTGCCAACATGGAGGGTGGTTGTGATAATGGAGGAGAGAGATAATTTTAATTTTATTATTTAATTAATAAAAAAATGTGATTGGTTGTGTGTAAATCTGGTATGGCTGTGTCCATCTAAGTATTTTCCGGTTGTGATAATGGAGGAGAGAGAAAATTTTAGTTTTATTATTTAATTAATAAAAAAATGTGATTGGTTGTGTGTAAATCCAGGTGGTGTAGCTGTGTCCATCTAAGTATTTTCCTTTTGTTTCGATCATGTTTCAAAATTTTAGATTTTTTTAAATTCTTGTATTTTTAATAATTTAATAAAATTAAAATAATTGAAAAAAATGAATATTATGAGGAATTAAAAATAATTGAAAATAAAAAATGATAAATATACGTTAGCGTAGTTGACATTGATTTAAAAAAATTGCTTAATTAGCACATCACATAAACATTTTTTTAGATTAAACAGAATTCCTCGGACAAAAATGATATTAATTCGTTAAAAAATTATCATAAGAGAACAAAATATTAAAAAAAAATATTTTATAAAAATAATATTTAAACTAATTTTTCATATAATGTCTTTTAGAAAACTCTTTGTAATTCTTTTTAATAAAATTAGAGAGCACAATGAAAAAAAGATATTCATTTCTATTTTTTTAATTTAGAGAAATGTTAACTAGTGTCTTTGGAGCACTCTTTAAATGATTAAAGTGGTAAGTTTTTATTAAAATTTGTGTGTATTCAATGTATTAAAAGTGTATTGAAAATTAAAATGTTAACTTTTATAAAGAATATTTTATTTATTTAATATGCTTAAAGAATGCCCTGAGCACTGGTTAGCAAGACTCTTTACTTTAATATTGAATTTAATATTGAATTGTTGACACAGTAATGTTTAACATACACAATTATCTGACTCATTTTGATTGATTAGATATTGAATTTAATAATTGTATGATAAATATTAGATAATTTTCTTAATTCAAATTGCTGCTTGATACAATTCGGTACACTAAGAAAATGATCCTTTCATTCCTATCCTAAATCTTCCCAGTTCTTTTAAATATGATACATTGATCACACAAAAAATATATTAAAAAAATTATAAAGAAAAACAAGTCTTCTAAATAGTGTAAAAAAGAAAAAAAGAAAACATTAACATGCACTTAGAGCCAATAATGTTTATGAATCAAAGTTCTGTAAGCCATTTTATGGGTTAAAAAGTTTTGCGGAAAAAACAAGTGGTAAATTTCCTTGCATGCAAAATTTGAAAGCAAAGGTTAGACTTTGAGACATTATATATTGCAAAATAAAACACACATGATAAAAAAGTACTAGTATTAAATTCCTGCTGGTTAAATTAACTTTAATTTTATAAATAGGTTATGAATAATTTATTATTATAAAACTGAAGTAGAAAAATGCATTATATCCACACACTTTGTGTTAGGATTTAAAAGATAAATAAATCCTATGAATTCCTTAAATTATCTATTGGATTAAATACATTTCACCCCTTGCCAAAGTAGCGAGTTTCGGTTTTCCTCCTTATTAAAAAAAAATTTAGTCTTTCTCCCTTAGAAAACAAGATTATGTTTTTGGACACCCCCTATCACCTGTTTGATCCTTGTTTGGCTGACTGGGCGTATGACATGGCTGCTGCATTTGGAAAGCTTGAAAAAAAGCTTGAAAAATGCAAAACCTGGGATTCGAGCTCGGAGAATCTTGCTGACTGGGCGCCATAATCCTTGTTTGGCTGACTGGGCGTATGCAAAACCAGGGATTCAAACCCAGGTCACTAATGATACATTGCTGCAAGCTTACCACCAAACCATGCATGTTTTGTTGGTTATAATTGCAAATCAGTTCTATATATTAATACTCTATTATTTTTCAATAATATATAAATTAAAAAAGCTGTACATATATAAATGTATTTTAATTAATGTTTTTTTTATAAAATATTTAGTTAATGTTTTTAATTATCGTTTTTAATTAACTTTTTTTTATAATTACGTTTTTTTAATTAACTTTTTTCAAGTTTTTTAATTAACTTTTTTTTAATATATAAATGTTAATTAAAACGTTTTTTAAATAATTTTATATAATTATATAAATAAAACGTTAATTAAAATTACTAAAAAAATATAATTATATAAAATATGTTATATGTACAGCTATTTTATATAAACATTTTAAAAATATATTATATGTACAGCTATTTTATTTTAACGTTTTTTTAATAATTTTAATAAAAATTTTATTAATTATTTTAAATAATTATTATATTAAAAATGTTAACTAAATACATTTAAATAATACATTTATATAATTATTTAAAAACGTTAAAAATGTTAATTATATTAAAAAAACTGTAATAATATTTTATAATTATATAATTATTAAATAATACATTTATATAATTATTTAAATATTTTATATGTACAGCTTTTTTAAATATAATTATATAAAAAAACGTTAATTAAAATACATTTAAATATTTTATAATTATATAATTATTAAAAATAATTTTGGAAAAAATGTAAATAAAAACGTTAATAAAAACGTTAATAATTATAAAAATATTAATAAAATAAAAATGTAAATAAAAACGTTAATAAAAATGTTTTATAAATTTTTTAACATTTTAAAAAAACAGGGCAATTATTTTTAAAAAACGTTAATAAAGTTTATAAAATGTTAAAAAAATGTATAAAACGTTTTCAAAAAACCTGGGCAATAATTTTTTTAACAATATATATATATATATATTTTTTTATTGTTTTTCAAATTTGTATATATTATAAAAAATCTGGGCAATTAAAATAGTTATTAAAATATTTCAATGTATTTTAATTAACGGTTTTTTATAAAATATTTAAATATTAAAAATGTTTATTAAAATGTTAAAAATGTTTATTATTAAAAGAATGGAGTATTATTGAAAAACAAAATAAAAGAATGGAGTATTATTGAAAAACTATATACAACTTTTTTAATTTATATATTATTGAAAAAGTTAATTAAAAAACTAATTAATATGTACAACTTTTTTAATTGAAAAAGAATGGAATATTATTATATAGAACATTTTTGCAAATATAAACAACAAAACATGCATGGTTTGGTGGTAACATGCATGGTTTGGTGGTAAGCTTGCAGCAATGTATCATTAGTGACGTAGCAAACTCAAAACTGGATCTGAAGCAAACTCAGCAAACAATCGTAGCAAAAACAGATCTGAAGCAAACTCAGAAAACAATCATTGTAAAACCAGATCTGAAGCAAACTCAACAAATAATCGATTGGGATTCTCAGTTAGAAAGTTTAGATTTTTTCACATTTTCTTTAGTCAATAGATTCATTCACCATTTTGAAATTGAATTTTGATTATTCTAATGACGACTTTCGCTAATCACTACCTGTTTTCAATCCGCGGTTTCTGAAAAATATTTTAAGTCAGTAACCATATTTGATTTGCGTATGTTGATCTTTTTGAATTTATTTTACCCTTATATTTATCGATTTAGATATTTTCATCATCAAAAAGGTTGAATTTTGATACAATTTCTTATGTCATTAGATTCATTCACCATTATGAAATTAGTTATTGATTCTTCTAATGATAACTTTCACTCATCACTACCGATTTTCAATCCATGATTTCTGAAAACGTTATACACCGGTAATAGTATGATTTTCACATGATAATATTTCCGAATTTATTTTACCTTTCTATTATGATTTTCACACGTTAATATTTTGAATTTATTTTACCATTCTATTTATTGTTTTATTTTACCCTTCTATTTATTGTTTCAGCTATTTCCATCACCAGTTTCCCTTAAATCCTAACTTTTTTAACATTTGATTTGTGAAATAAAATTTAAATCAATAGCTAAATTATACTGTTATTTTTTCAATAAACACCACATATTACCAAATTTCTGCAAGTATAAATATCGATAATTAAGAATTTTAAAACGTGTTGTTATTAAATTTCTGCAATATTTTTTAACATTTTGTTATATGATTTTTTATTGTAAAGTTGTATACTCAATTGAAGGAAAATGTCTCGCAAATTCGACTATATTAAGGATATCAATGATTCGATGGCGACATAACGTCTTGCTACTCATATTCTTGATGTATGGATTGTCATTAATGGTAAAGGTGTTTAAAATGGGTGCAAATGTATCATACAGTTCACCATTTGTTTTTTTATCATTTATGACTTTTACAAATGTTTACTTATAAGTGTAATTGTGTATGACCATTGATATCTAAAATGCATGAATGTTTGTAAATCTCAGTTGTAAATAGGGGTGGGAATAGGCCAGGCCGGCCTACAGGGGCCTATAGCCTAGCCTACTTAAGGCCAGGCCAGGCCAGGCCTATTTGATAAAAAGGCCAGGCTTGAGCTTTTTTAAAAGCCTATTTAAGAAAATAGGTCAGGCCATTAAAAAAGCCTATAAAGCCTTGTAGGCCGATATATATATATATATATATATATATATATATATATATATATATATATATATATATATATATATATATATATATATATATATATATATATATATATATATATATATATATATATATATATATTAAAATTAGTCTAAATATGTTGGTCTATATATGCATATATATTAAAAAAAAGTGTTAAATGGATTGGTCTATATATGCATATATATTAGAAAACATGCTAAATAGGTCGGTCTAAATGTTCATATATATGCGACCTATAAGGCATCTTAAGTAATATGACTTAATTGAAAACATTAATAAGAAATAGGCTTTTAAATAGGCTTTCAGGTCAGGCCAGGCTTTTAAAAAGGTCAGGCTAGGCTGAAAAAACGAGCCTATAGTAGGCCATAGGCCAGGCTCAGGCCTTGTATGTTTATTGTAGGTCAGGCCCAGGCCTTATAAAGCCTAGCCTAGCCTATTCCCACCCCTTGGATTTATCAGAAAAGTAGTTTTGTTTTAATTTTTATTGTACTAAAAAATATTAATATTTTTATTTTTTAGAAGGTTTTAGTATTATTTTGTACCTTTTATATTTATTTATTGTTTTATCATTAATTACGCAGATTTAGTTCATTTATTTTTGCACCATTCAAAAATCCTAATCATTTCATTTCATGTATGTTTTCAGGGCTAAAAATAAATCTTTTTCGAGGTGTATAAATAAGTCGCTTTAATTGCCTTTCCATTACCTTTATTTTATTGAAAATTGGTCATTTTAATTATGTTTTCATCACAAATATATTGCAAATTTTTACATTATACATTAACACAGTTTATCATTAAGTATCCTAGACATTGGCGTGAAATTTATGACCAAATTAATATATTATTTATTTTCTACAAATATCTCAATGTATATAATTGATATGCATTATTTTGTTTAACAATGGCTATAACTGATAGGTATTATTTTCTATGAATATACCAAAAATAATTATGACCAGATTAATATATAATAATCAATTGAAATCTTTTTTTCAAATTCATTTAAACCATTGAAATTTTTTAATAATTACACTATGGTTTTTTTAATCCATATATCAAATTTCTATAATGTTGTCATTATATAGGAAGATTTGCATTCCAAGATTTGCATTCTAAAGATTTGTATTACAAAATTTACATTCCAAGATTTGTGTTACAAAATTCAAGTTACAAAATCTCTTTAATGATTGCACTATGGGTTTTTTAGTCCATATATTAAAAAATTTGATTTTTTCAAAGATTTATTTCAATTTGTTTATAATTAAAAATCAAAATTTAGTAAACAAATAACTTATAAAATAAAATACAAGAATAGTAAATCTTTAAAGAGTATTTAAAAAAAATAAAGAATTAATTGATTCAGTACTGTAATATTTCAATATTTTTACGATGAATTTTTTATATATATAGAAATGGTGTATTTGTTGTATTTATAGTGGTTAAGAATTGCAATAAGGTAAATTATTATTATATTAAATTTAAACCATTTCTTCATAAATGTAATACATTTCATGTTGATCCACTGATATTTGGAATAATTATATATTATATCAAAAAATAGATTATCAAGACGAAGTGCATAATTTCACTTAATTTTTTCAATTTTCTGACCTACCAAATATGTTACCTAGTACTAATTAATTATTTATGGCTAAATACCCTTTTTCGTCCCTTATTTTGTACTCGGGGTCCATTTTGGTCCCTTAATTTTTAAAAAGACCATTTTGATCCCACAATTTTTTAAAACGTATCATATTAATCCTTTTCGTCCAAATGGCAGTAACGGCGTTAATTTTTTCTTATGTGGCAGATGACGTGAAATATTGACATTTAGTGACCAAAAAATCTGTTGCTAAAAGTTGTTTTCTGGAAAACACAAGAATGCAATGAACTTAACAATTTTCTACCCAATACAATTTTTGAATCCAGTTAAAGTTTTCACTTTTTCATATGTACCTGCAACAAAGAACAAAACCCAGCTAATTGAAAAAAGAAAATAAAAGTCAGCTCCATGGAATAAGATAATGGTGAAGCTCCTACAATATTCAAAATCCTTCTTCTTAATTTGTTTCCTTAAGAACCTCTCGCAAAAGAAACCAGCTTCTTGCAACAAAGAACAAAACCCACAAGTACATAGTGTCTCCAAAAGAAACCAGCTTCTTGCAAATCCAACTTGTGAACTGTGAATACATAACAGATTTGAAAGGAACTAGAACGTAGGATCTGGGTTCGGATTCCATGTTTGTGGCTGAATCTGGGTTCAGATTTTAAATAAGATGCAGTTAATTGATTGGGTTGGTTCCATAGCCATGTGTGTCTTTGTGTTCCACTGCCGTTTCCATGATGTTAAAGATGAAGAACTTTAGTGGATAGTTTGTGGTTGAATCTAGGTTTAGATTTTGAAAAGTTTAGATTTTTCTATTGTTGGTGATTCTCTCATGAAAATTGTGTTGCTTTTAGTGGATATTTTTTCAGAGAAAGTGTGTTAGGATGTTCATTGGTTGTTTGGAAATATTGTAGGAAATGTGTTTCTGTTGAGAAATATTGGGATGTTCATATGCGGGTTTATGAATTTGGGGATGAAGATGAAGAAAATAATTAAAACCTAGAAAACATTTTTAGTGACGAATTTTTCGTCGCTAAATTGATCACAATATTGATTTAAACCACATGGCATTCCACATCACCGCCACCTAGATTTATAAATTGACTTTGACTAATAGAATTGACGGAAAGGACTAACGTGATTCTGTTTGTATAGTTAAAGGATTTAAATGGTCTTTTTAAAAATTAAAGGATCAAAATGAACCCCGAGTATAAGATGAGGGACGAAAAAGGGTATTTAGCCATTATTTATTAGTAATAATTACCAGAATATACTAAATCTAATTTATCCTTAACTTTTCAAATTTTCATATTTCAAATTCTTAGTGTATATATGTATCGTTGTTTTTGTTCCGCCAATTTAAGAGAAAACAATAAGATAGAGGAACAAGTTGTACTAAATTTGAAATCTCTATATTATTTATTCCAATTTAGAACCACTATATTATTTACTTGAATAAGGAATAGAAGAAGAACTAAAATAATAATATGGAATAGGGGAAGAAACTAAAATAACAATCACAATAAATTAATGATACTTTTTTTATAGAAAATATAAAATTATTATATTTTTTATGAATATTTTTAAAACTTATAATCTTCATGTTATTTTCATTATATATATAGTCATTATGAGATTTTATTCTAATTATAATATATATATATATATATATATATATATATATATATATATATATATATATAAAAAGACAATTTTTAATTATTTTTTTATTTTTCTACTAAAATATACATTTTTCGACGGGGCAAAGCTATTTAATCTGTATATATTTTATTTACATTTTTAACCATCACTATATTATATTTATTTACTACTCATAGAAGACTATTTAATTATTTCCTTTATTTTTTATAGGTACATATTAACCTATAATTGATATTTTTGAAAAAATAAATCTATTAAATATATTAAAAATTTTATTTAAAATAAGTGAAAAAGATTTCAAATGCTTATAATAAGATAGGGGTATGAGTGACAATGAATAAAATTTGGACAAAAAAATTTATTTATAACATTGCAACCCGTGCGAACAAACGGATTGTATGATGCGTGCGAACGCACGGATAGATGACTACTTAATTATTTCATTTATTTTTTCTACTAAAGTATATATTTCTAACTAGATTAAATTAATATTTATATAACAATTATAATTTTAAATGTTTTTTCTTTTTAATTTGCATATCTTTTATATATATTTATTTACCATTGTTATATATTTATTTATTATTTATATCGACTTTGCATGACCCGTGCGAACACACGGGTCCTTTACTAGTCATTAAATAATACGACAACATCTTAAATAAAGAGTTATTTATGGATCCTTGGTCATTTTATTCTTTCCACATATTACAACCGATCAAGCCTTGATAAAAAAACAAATTATGAAAGGATACCTGTTATGATGTTAACGATATACACACGACTTGACTTTTCCTGCAAAAATGCAAACAGACAACTTGACTTGCGTGAAAATTGCTTCATCTATTGAAGACTTAAAAAAAAGATATATTTCTTAGTCTTTGGATAAAAAGATATTTTCTACATAAACTGAAATTTCAAGAATAAAATTTCAACTTCAGCATCATATAGTGAGTAATTTCCACTCAACTTCTATGATGGGTTATACTAAAAACCCTGTTCAAAATACGCTCAAATTGGAGACATCTAAGGAGATCATCATTGTCTATGGTCAACACTATGTCTTCTAGGACGTCAATGCTCATAGTTTTCTGGACGAAAGAATGATTAGTTATGGGACTTCTTGTGCTTGCTAATTTGGAGACTACATATGTTCGAGTATTCTCCTTTCGAAAAAACATGCACGGTTACAACACGCGCATACGACAATATCAAAGTCACCACGGTTCATCAATACACCGTGGTGACATATCTAAACTGAGGCGTTAATATTTTTTTTTAATTAAAAAATATTAACATATAATAACGGTGGATGATTTAACCGTGGTGATAAAATGAAATTTTCATGGGTTCAAACCTCAGCGCCTTCAAATATTTTTTTCCTTTAATGTTAAGACGTGTTTTTTCTTTTTTATTTATTTTTAAAAAATGCTTAATTGCATTTTTAGTCCCCTTATTATTCATTTGTTAACTTTTTGGTCCCTCTATTTTAGAATCCGAAAATTTAGTCCCTCAAATTTGATTTTTTGAGGATTTAAGTCCCTGTTCAAATCTGAGTGAAATTTTTTGTGACATGGCATACATTTTAGCTACGTGTCAGATGCCAAGTCATTTATTATTATTTCTGATATATTTTAATGATTTTGAAAATTACATAATATATTTTTATCTCAGAATAAGAAAATAAGCAAATATTATTTAGGTTTCCTAATTTATGTAAACCCTAATTAGAATGAATCAATTTCGCTAACATTCACTTCTTCATCGTCGTCCTTGCAATACACCACCGTCAATACCACAAAACCACCGTCCACTTCCTAAAACCACCGTCCATTCCATAAAATCACCTTCTTCAGAAAACTACCGTTCGTCCTATTTCGTCATCTCAACGGTCATCAAGCTTCTGTGATTTCGCCCTATTTTGCCTGAACATCATCTTCAATGTCAAATCCAACACATGTTTTGAGGTAAGTGGTTGTTGTCTCAACTGTTTTTGATTAAGGTTTATCGCGATTTGGTGTTGTTTTGCTGAATGTGTTGTTTTGCTGATTTGGTGTTGTTTTAAGTTTTGCTGATTTGGTGTTGTTTTGCTGAATGTGTTGTCCCAAATTTGTTATCATAAAATTCTGTTTGTGGTCCCAGTTACTGAGTGCATAAAATTCTGTTGGTGGTCCCAAATTTGTTCGATGACAATTTTACAAAGTTATGTTTGTGGTCCCAACTCTATTTCATGAGTATTTTATTACAAGTTGTTTCTGTGGTCCCTAATGGGTGTTTATTATACATGTTTTGTGCAGGCCACCAGTGTCACAAACTGTCAAACTTAGAATACATCATAAGGGAGAATTTATCTACCATCCTGTAAAGTTGTACATAGGTGAAGTGGTGTCTGAAATGGATTGGGATTGGGACGTTGACTTAATGTCTTATATGGATCTTGAGAGTGTGATTAAAAGTCAAGGATATTGCAATATAAAGTGTCTTTGATATTGGAACCCCGTGTTTTCCAATATTAATATTAATTTAATGGAACCCCGTGTTACAACTCTTTTAGTAGGGGATAGTTGTAACACCCGTATAATTTTAATATTAATTTAATTTGGAATATTGAATTAATAATTAGAATTATTAAGGATTTTGTGAAAATAATGGTTTATGGCAATTAGGCCATGTGAGAAATAGTAAAAGAGGGGGTGTGATATAGGAAGGCCCTTTACTAATTTTATTATTATTTTCATAAAATATTTAGAATTGAGAAGGAAAGATTAGAACGTGAAAATAGAGAAGTTGGAACACGAAGAACGTGAAAGAGGAACAAAGAGGAAGAAACCAAAGATCAAGAATTTGGCTAAGGTAAGGGGGAACTCTTCCAATTATCATCTCTTATTGTGATTATAGATGAATAGTGTGTGAATAGTTGTGTTGTTGAGTCAATTATGTTCGTATGTCTGAGTTAGGTTTTGGGTCCTAAGAATTGGTTTAAATTTTGGGATTCTGATGTGTAGATTGATAGGTGATGATAGATTAATCTATATTGAATGAATCCTGTGAATGAAAACGTAGAATTGGACTGTTTTAGACTCAAAATCGTGAACTGGTATGAGTAGAAACGAGTGAGGATTGGACTGTTACGTAAATTGCAGAATTCTGGGCATTTTCTGGTTTTTTGCGTATGGAACAGTGTCATACACGTATGGGATGGAGTCATACACGTATGAGGGACATTCCCCAAGGGCTATACGCGTATGATACGCAGCTGCCCTGTCCCAAAATACACTGTACTGACTATTTGCGTATGAGGAGCGTATGAGGATGCTCATACGCGTATGGGAATTTTTCAAGAGGAAATTTATTTTGGCGATACGCGTATGGCAGGGTTGATACGCGTATGAGGTTGTTTTTAGGCCATTTTTGACTCTGATGAAATGCGTATGGTACACGTGTGAGGGATGGTGATACGCGTATGGACGCGTATAGACTTGATGATACGCGTATGGCTTCTGTATGTGAAAATTTCTGTTTTGTGATTTTTCTGGAAAGTTTTATGATGCGTAACTTTCGGTCTGTAGGCCTATTTTGTGTACTATTTGAGAATGAGTAGACCTTGTGATGTGATTTTGTGGTTTACTGATAATTGATTGTAATGAATGATGTTAATGTATATATGAACATGCTTAATAATGATGATGATGATGAGGAGGAGGATGAAATGAGCATAGATGATGCTACTCATAGAATGGAGATGATGAAAGTATGTTATATATATATTTGCATGCATTCGTAAGCATTGATGAGGGCTGAATCCTGGATGATGAGGGGATTCAGTGAATGGCAGAATTCCCATTGTGTGGAATTTGTGCTGGCATGGCCGTATCTGGATGAGGATAGATCGGTCGGTGGGTGATTCCCATTGATGATGTTGGTACCACATGCATAGAGTCAGTTGCATTCATTTACATGGAATTGATAACATGACTATATGTATACTCTTGTATTGTTTTGATGGTATGTGTGTATGTTGATGGATGATCTGGATATAGATGAGTTTGGTGAATAATATAACTGTTGATGTACTGTTATTTATAATGCAATAATATTTGTTAATTGCGAATGAGACTCACCCTTACACTATATTTTTCAGATTGAGGATAGCGGCTTCGACTCGGTGAGGATTAGCTCATGAGTCAATGTTGTCGCACGCTCGCGAAAAATGAACAGAGTCGCCACCAATATATTTATCCCATAAGGGAAAGGAATATCAGAAAACCTAACAAAGGAAGGAACAGGGTCTTGCGACCAGAGAATCAAGGTACGGGAGTCGGTTACGCAAGGGGAAGGTATTAGCACCCCTCGCGCCCATCGTACTCGATGGTATCCACCTAGGTTTGTTTCTATCTAAAGGGTGTGTCTATGTCTATGTCTACATGCGAATGAATGCAAAAGAAATACGGGGAAAAGAAGGAATATTTACAAGTGTGCTCGTTCAAGCCCCGCGACTTGATGCCTACGTATCCTTTTCAGGAATCAGAGCGCCGTAGTTCGGCTCCATAGTTTCTGTTTGTTTTTGTGTTTTTTAGTTGGGCGGCGTTAACGTTCGCGCTCTTGCACAAGGGGACAGCCTAGGATGCAATGGAGCGGAAATAACGGTGCCCTTAAGAAAGCGAGAGAAGAGAGAGAGAGAGAGTTTGAGTGTTTCGAGGAAATCCCTTAAGCAAGGGAAACTCGAGTTACTCTTTGGTTTGTGTTTTTTAGAGGTTGGGAACTTACGCCTGAATGGAACCCTTAAGCAAGGGAGCTCCAAGCACTCGAACATCCCTTAAGCAAGGGAAGTTACAAGCTTCCATTCCCTTTTTATTAGTCAAAGTATTTATTAGTCATTTTTTTTAGGTGTTTTCTTTGTATTTTTTATGGGAGATTTATTCAAGTATTTTTAAATGGATTAAAGTTGAAAAGAAAAAGAACTAGCCTAAGAAAACTAGCCTAATATGAATGGGGAATTCTACTTATTATTATCATGGTTTCTACCTAAGGTTAGGAGTAAAAGAAACATGGAAAATAAAGCAAAAAGTGGAGTATTGAAAATAGCATAAAAGTATGAAATCGAACAAGTAGAAAATATAGTGCAAGGGTGAATTAAAAGTACTATTATTTTTATTGATTTTTATGAAAGAGAAATCAATTAAATGTCAAAATTAAACTAGCCTAAAACCTAATTAAGAAGCTAATATTTTTAGTGATCGTTTTTATATGACAAAATATGTATTAAAGGTCTAAAAAGATGGTAGAGAATTAGTTTTAATCACCAAAAAGAAATTGAGAAAAATCTAATTAACCTAAATAAAGATGATGGGAACAAGGGGTGTGAATAATATGTTGGTGCAGTTAGTAACATGGGTGCATGGCCCAGGAACTGGCCCAAGGATAGTTTTTGTTTGAGTTTTCTATGGCAAAAAGAGTAACGATGGGCTTATGGGGGGTGCAGTTAGCAGTAATGGCCCAGAATGAATTATATTGATCCAGTTATTTGTTAGTATTCAGAACAAAAACAATTGAAAAGAAAAAAAAATAAAAATAAAAATAAAAAATAACGAAATTAAGTCTGAAAGGGAATTAGGGTTACCGGATGCGACGATTAACCTTCTCAAAACGGAATTCTCTTCTCAAGGGCGACGGCGGTGGCTACTCGTTTCTTCTCCGATGATCCCCTTCCGCCGCGACCTGCGAAACACAGCAAGCTCCGCTCCCTCTCACCTCTTCTCCGTCTCGGTTCTCAAACTCTCGCTCTCACTCGCTCCACCCTCGCCTCTCTCGTCTCTGATTCAGAGTCGCGTGGTGCTCGAATCGCGTGGATGACGATGATGAAGGCTCAATGATGATTGGTGCTCTTGTTGTTGTTACTAAGGTTGAAAACGCGTTGCGATGACGGAAGAGGTTGGACGCGGTTCTGATTGATGAGGATATACTGAGACGATACGAAGATGTGTTTGTTACTGCGTTGCGATGAAGATTGAAATTGATGACGAGGTTCTCTCATTCCTCTTCAGAATCGTGATTGAGGTTGGTGAATCGACCGAGAAAGATGAAGGCTGAGGTGTCGTTGGAGATGAATGATGGCTTCTGAGATGATGAAGATTGAATGCGAAGATTCGGAGAGTTTGTTACATCCTTTTCGGTGAGCTTCTTTCCCAATTTTCTCTTTCGTTTTTTTTCTGTTTTTGATAATTCTTCCTCTCTTCTGATTTTCTTGCTTCTTTTCTGTTGAGGATGATGATGGTGATGGGATTGAAGTGTGGCGAGGAGAATGATGAGTTTGAAGTAGAGATGAAGAGAATGAGAGATGGTTCTGAACGGTGGTCAATGGTGACGGAGGGGAAATTTTCTGAAGCGTGAAGGTTGAGGGATGAAGATGATGATGTGATGAAGAATGAAGGAGATGAGAAGAAGATGAGAGGAAGATGAGAGGAAGATGATGAAGAATGATGGTTGAGAGATGAATCGAGAATGGAGGGAATGGCCTGAACTTTTTACTATGCACTTCTTCTTTCAACGTTTGCAAGCGAAACGATGAGGAAGCTTGTGCTTTTTCTTCCGGTCCCTTGTAGGTAAGTGAAATTGTTCTTTTATATGTGTAATGATTGGATCATGATGACGAATCCTTGAGTGTGGGACTCGGAATTACAACTTCCACTAGATTTTCTAATTTCTTGAATGTGGGACTGTGTTAGACTATTAGTTAAAATTCTGTTATATGCTAGTTTGAAGTTAAAAGCAGTTAGGAGAGGTTATAAACTGTTAGTAAGGGATGGTTCAGTTTGTAGTTGTATGTTAAAGCTGTTAGCTACTTGCTGTTAGGGCATTCTTCTTATTTCAACTGTAGAATCACAATGTGAATGGGTCTGTACAAGTCGGGCAGCTAGTATGAATTATAGGTATGCCCTTTTGATATGTGGACTTGTATGAAGTGGTTTTGAATTGAATGCAGTAAGTATTTTTACACTGGAATGTATGTTGAATTGTATGGTTTTGGTTTTGACTAGTTTTTGGACTCTTGTATGTTTACAGGTTATGATTTTGGTGGACAAGGAGCATAGTGCAGAATTGCTGCAAGTATTTCAAGCTTTTGACACGGTTTGTGGATGTCGGTTTGAACTGAATGTATGACTGATGGTTTCAATGTGAACCGAATCTGATCCATTAGCACGTGTGCAGGGCTGTAGCTTCCTTGGTGATGACGGGTGCTCGGAGTTGGAAATGGGACTGCAGATTAAAGGCCGAGACCGAAATTGTTGCGAGGTGAATGATAATCTTTTTCGTTTATGGATTTGAATTTGATAGCCTTAATAGAATCCTGTTAGTTCCTGTACTAGATTGTTAGAATGTGGTTAAAGGTTAGTTATTTGCTGTTAGATGAAGTTATGGAATTCTGTTTGGGAATTGTTAAAAGGTCTAAGAGGTGAGTTATGGAAGATAAAAGGAGGTTAGGAAACAGTTAGAGATTATGGTTGAGTTTAATAAGTAAGAATGAGGACTGAATGTGTGGTTTTGGAATGAATTGGGATGTGTATTGAATGGTTAGTGATTCTGGTTATGTTAGTTTGAAACTGTTTTGAATGAATGTTTGGATTCTGGATTTTTAACTCATGAAACTGAATTGGACTTATGTGTTTGAATGGGGGTCTGTTGTGAATTGTATGAACCTGTTGGTTTTGGATTGTGGTTGCAGGCTCACACAAGGCAGATGGGAAATGCAAGGATGTTGGATATGACTTGAAGTGTCTTGAAGCCAAGTTAAAGGAAGGTTACTTGAACAGGAATGAAGGTGGGGTTTTTATCATGGCAGCAAGATGAGAAATGAAGATGGTTATGATTATAGGTCACCGGTCAACTAGTTGGTCAACCGTTGACTAAAGTCAACACTTAACCAAAAGTCAATTGCTGATTTTTGTAATTTTATTATTTTTTGTAACATATCTCCATGTTTGGAAGTAACTTTTGTAATGGAAATTGGATTATGGATGTAGCTTGTAATGGTTTCCAATGATATTTGAATTCTCTTTTCCCTCCTTTATGCTTTTATTCACATATCAAGTCATTTTCTCCCATTTTTGCAACTCTGGTTCAATAGCATCAAAAGGTAAAAGTCCAAGATAATCCATTATGAACTTTAGTCACAAAGTCAACCTCCCATGGTTGACTTTGATTGAAAGTCAGGATTCCGTCAGATGTCTTCAAAATTTGAAGGTGGCCTAATACGATCCCCAAATGAACGAATCCACACTCTTTTAACGGAGCCTTAGATGAATAGCTTTTATGCCAAATAATCAGGTGAACCAAACTTTGAAGTGGAGAATGAACCAGATGAAATCTTGACAATAAGATAATCATAGGCACAACCCTGAAAATCCATTATTTGACACAAGCACCACGAAACGGACCTCACTCCATGATCAGTTGAGAACCCCAATAAGAACAAACCTGCATGAGATATGAACTTCGAACCATGTGAAACCTCAGCTTTATCTACGACCTCGATCCCTTGTCAATTTTATTGATTAATGATGCATGTTATGTTAATGGCCTAATGGAGGTATGCAGATGAAATGTGAAGCTAAAGCCAGTTAGAAATCAAGGGTAGGACAAATTTGGGGTATGATAGCTGCCCCTATTTAATCGTCTTAAACCTGAAGGTGAGATTGGCGTTAGCCTTTCGAACATTCGAGGTATAAGAAGATTAAATATCAGAGTACCAGAAATTTGTCCTAAAAAGAAGATGGTGTAAATGATATCCTTATTTTTGTTTTTGCTTTGGTATCTGCTGGGGAAAGAGATTTTGTTTTTTCTGATGGAAATATTTACAGTGAGTAATTGGACGAATGGAGATAGCTTGTAACGTAGCCAAGGTGCCAATACAAGCTTCTCAAAGGAAATGATTGTTGTATGAAACTATGATTGGAAGGAAAAAGATCTCGTACGATCCATGACTCAACATCGACTCGACATCAGGAGAGGATCTCGTACGATCTTCAGGACTGAAAGAACAAGATCTCTTACGATCTATGACTCAACATCGACTCAACATCAGGAGAAGACCTAAGCATGATCTTCAGGACTGAAAGAATAAGATCTCTTACGATCTATGACTCAACATCGACTCAACATCAGGAGAAGACCTAAGCATGATCTTCAGGACTGAAAGAATAAGATCTCTTACGATCTATGACTCAACATCGACTCGACACCAGGAGAAGACCTAAGCATGATCTTCAGGACTGAAAGAATAAGATCTCTTACGATCTATGACTCAACATCGACTCGACACCAGGAGAAGACCTAAGCATGATCTTCAGGACTGAAAGAATAAGATCTCTTACGATCTATGACTCAACATCGACTCGATACCAGGAGAAGACCTAAGCATGATCTTCAGGGCTGAAAGAATAAGATCTCTTACGATCTATGACTCAACATCGACTCGACACCAGGAGAAGACCTAAGCATGATCTTCAGGACTGAAAGAATAAGATCTCTTACGATCTATGACTCAACATCGACTCAACATCAGGAGAAAAGAAGACATTGTGTCAGACACTCATTAGAGATTGAAGATACCTCGCCTCGGCACCGTGGTTGGAAGAGATTTGAAATGTAGTAGCAGATATCAATCAGAATTTGTAAGGACAATTTTTTTGTGTGGGGATGTATTATTGTCTTGACTGGGTGCGGATTTGTATTATCTGGCTTATGCTTTGTATGCATGTTTGAATTTTTCCGTGGCGTAATGCTCCCTTTTGATGGATATGCTACGCTTTTGAGGATGCAATGTTATATGCAGTGAATGCTATATGCAAAGTGCCAAATAAAGGCATTAATGAAGTAAACACCGGGGAGAACCCCCTTAGTGTTAAGGACCATGTGCAGATGCCAATAGATATTGGACTTTGATTTGTAAGATGCACCTTTCTTTGACTTGAAGAACGATTTCTGACTTCTCACCGTGTGCCACTGCCTGAAGGATTTTCAGCTTGAGGAGATTCCCTCGATTCACCATGTTGGGGATGAGAAATCCAGATAAGGAGCTTTGATTAGGGAAGTAGAACGACTCCTAGGAGGAATAAACCCTTATGCTTGAGGAGAGACCAAATTTCTAGGAGAAATAAACTCCTATGGTCATGGAGCGACAAAAAAACTCAGAATTGTCCCCCAGGCTTCGTGACTTATGGAGGGATTTGCCCCAAAGGATCCTTGGAGAGATTTGTCGAATCTCGACGTAACTGCCCCAGATTGGTTGAACTCAAGAGAGATTCCTCGACTTGATTGCCCCAGATTGATCAAGGCTCGAAGAGATTTGTCGACATGACTGCCCCAGATAGATCAAGGCTTGAAGATGTTTACCTCGACATGATTGCCCCAGATATGCTGAATTTGAGAGGTCAAACCTCGACTTAATTGCCCCTGATTAGGTACATCGGGCTATAATCCTCAAGCTTTCTTTGTTTTGAAGTCAAACAAACATGGAAACAACTTTACCATGCTCAACGGAGTCTTCAAACTCTTCACCATAGAGTAGTCAAAGAACGCATCAAGTATTCATGCCCCACAAAGTTCTTTAAATAACTTGCCCCTTGATGGTCAACATTTGAAATGATTTAGCTTTTACTCCTCGGAGTTCTCAAGTCTCTTGTATTTTGACATGATCAAGTTGCTCACTGATTCTCATCCTTGAAAATTTCCTTGATGTTAAGCACATATTTCGCATGCAAAAGAATGTTAATTCTAAGAATGGTAATTCTAATGCAAAGCCTATGTTAATCTTGAAGTTGTAAACTTTTTATGAGATGAGGTTGCGACACAACCTCGATTTTTGCATATGGAAGATAAAGCAAGCATACGATACCAACATGAATATGAGTTTCGCTTCATTGGAAGTCAGTTGAATGCTATCTCGTCGGAGTGTGTTTTCAAAACAAACCCTACTTCAATTAGGACTTTCAGGGGTTGTAATTTGGTCGGGTTCGCGGTTTTTAGAAAATAAAGGATTTTTAGGCTCAAAATTATTTGTACCCACCCCCTTCGTGATGTTCTCCAGTCCTATGTTCAATTTACCTTGATACGAGTGTTCATCCCTCACAAGGAATTTGAAATGGTTGAGGAATCAATGAGGTTCTTTGGACATGGCGGTCGCTCACCTTTTATTCTTTTGATTCATTGTCACACGACTTTGTTCTTGCTTGACAGTTTTTTTTTTTTTCTATGCTTCTTTTGCCATTTTTCTTTTCATCCTTTTCTTCTTATATCTTTTTTTTGCCATTTCTTTTTGCTATGTATATTTTTTGAACAAGTCGTGTGACCTCGCATTATCTTTAATTCGTTGGAGGTGATCGTGACCGCCTCACTCCTTTGATTTGATGAAGGATTACCACTGTGGTATCGTCATCTCTTGATCTCTTGATGGAATAAGGATAATCATTGCGGTTTTGACATTCCTCAACCTTTTGAAGGATAACCATTGTTGTATCCGTAGATACATACCCTTTTATTGAGTTTTGAACACTCGATCAAGTTAAATGAACACTACCCTGCCCCAAGGTTAAAATAAGGGTTTTTGTGATTAGCAAAGAAACTCCTCCTTCAAGGCTCAAAGGGGTTGACGAGGGTCTATCTCCCTTATATCTCCGGTGTTTGGGGATTTGAAATAATGCCTGTACATCCTCAGTAGGGTTTTTTATTCAAAAACACACGATTAGAGATTTTGCATTTTTATCTTTCATCATTCTCCCTCCGCTCTTTGCCTAAGCAAGAGATTAGTAAAGTTGGTATCGTAATGCCAAAAACATTTATGAGTGAAAACGAATGGATTTCTTCAAAACAAACATAAACAATGTATTTTACTTTCATTCAGAAATTAACAAGTTTTTACATGCTATAAATGCTTAAACAAACAATGAAATGTTACAAATGAGAATACAATAAAGAAGCTAAATGAATGCCATTGCTGGGGAGACTTGACTCCGTCTGGACTTACTGATCTTGAATACTTTTTGCAGTTCTTTCCAAACACTTCAGATTACTCCAAAAGAGAACTCCAACGAAGTCAACCATGAGTCGTAAACTTTTGCCTTGCTCTAGGGATTCGAGCAATGCGAGTGATGCAATGCTCAAGATAAGAGTACGTCTTGCTTATCCCTCGTGCGGGAGCCCCAAGCATAGATGTTGTAGAAGTATTCATTATCAAAAGTGGAGGAACCTTGCATGGTCATCAAACTGAGAACTTGTGGTGAAGAAGACCTTGAGAATGAGGAGCATTGTGTAGAATACTCTTGATTACCACATGGAAGAAGATTCTGACGAAGTCACCCAAGAATTTGTAATGCTTTAGGGATTCGAGCAATGCGAATGATGCAATGCTCAAGATAAGAGTGCGTCTTGCTTATCCCTCGTGCGGGAGCCCCAAGCATATTCACTGAAGAGTTATTTGCCGTCAAACATGGAGGAACTTTGCGTGATCACCAAACTTAGAGAAGTTACTTGTTGCAAGGAGAGCTCAAACACCAACTGAAACACCAACCTCCACGGATACAACTGAGCATAAGAACCTTGAGAATGAGAGATGCTTCTACAAAACATTCTTGATTACTTTTTGAAAAAGATTCTGACAGAGTTGCTCGAGAATTTGTGGTGCTTTTATTATTATCATACCGACGAATTCAGACAAGGAAGTAGTCTTCAACAAAACAGGGAGTCCTGAAATGAGAATACGGAAATGAAATGATGATTGCCATAGTTGAGGAGCCTTGACTCCATTTGGGCTTATTCTTTTTTTTTTTTTGATACTTTCTGGAATACGGACATTCACTTATGCGTGAACTATTCGTTTCATGCGCAGGCCATTTGGAGTGAATGATATTACTTTGGAGTCAATGAGATCTTGGACTTTGTGTTTCAAAATATTACAATCCTCAGTTGAATGTCCAGATGTCCCAGAATGGTACTCACACCTTGCATTTAAGTCATATCCTTGAGGAATTGGTGTTGGAGGGGGCTTAAACTCCCTTAGTTGGACCAAAGAATCCTTGAGAAAATGAGAAAGCAGCTGACTATAGGTCATAGGAATTGGGTCAATCCTTCTTGGTGGTCTCCTTGGCATTTGTGGACCCTGCTGATGGCAATGATTCCAGTACCCATTCTGTTCAGGTGTCTTCCTCTTTTGATCTAGCTGTGAAACAAATGGAGACTGATGAGGTGGGAAACCTGGAACCCAAGATGGTGCATTATGCTTCTGATTTGAAGTAGATCTGACATAGAAGTATGAATCAACCTTTTCTTCGACCGCAGTTGGAACCCCATTTCCTTGAACAAACATACCCTCGGGGGTGAACAAAATCACTTTTGAATCAATGAGATCTTGAATTTGCTGCTTCAGCGCCCTACAATTCTCAATATCATGACCAGATGCCCCAGAATGGAACTCACATTGAGCATTTGCATCAAAGGTGGGGGGAAGCTTTTCAGGCGTAGCCAATTCTCGTAGCTCAACCAACTGAAGCTCCAGCAAACGGGGAAGTAACTGAGCGTAAGGCATCGGGATAGGATTGAGAATTCTCTGAGGTTTCTTAGGCTTTTTCCCACACATTTGGCCTCCTTGAAGAACAGATTGGCATGGAGGTAATGGCACATGGAGTTGAGGAGGAACTTCCTGAGGTATTCCATGAGTGGGAAGGGATCCTACTGAAGAGAAGGGATCAACAACTTCTGTTGCAGCAGTAGGAACAACATCCCCTTCCTTTCTTAGTACTGTTTTTAGAATTTCCATAACCAAGCTTAACTGAGTCTTCAACTGACTATTCTCTTCTTTTAGTGCATCCTGATTATGGACCAAGTCTTGCATCTCCAACATAAGATGACCCATTTGTTCCCTCATCTCATCCATTTCCTCACGGAGTTGTTCCATAGTTGATCTCGGAGCTCGTGGCGGTGAGAAGTCAAATCTGTTGATGATCTTGAAATCTGAATAGAAAGGGTCCCATAAGTATCTGAAAGAACCATGAAATGCATGATAGTATGAATGCATGTTTCATTTATGAGAGATCCTAAAGTCTTTTCATGCGCTCCCATTTTTGTTCTCTTTTGGAATCAAAGCCCCCTTTTTTTTTGTATAGAATATCTTTTCTTTTCTTTTTTTTCTGATTTTCTATTTCCTTTTTTCTTTTTTCTCTTTTTTTTTGGAAATAGACTTTAGGATCCCCCACAAATGAAGTGGATTAAGCAATGATGTTATGCAATGCAAAAGTATAGGATCAAGGGTCCACATAATCTGAGTAGCCACCACACAATCCTCTGAATAACTGATGTGAAACCTCTGTATAGGCCAAATGTCACAGGATCAAAGGTTCGACGCCTTTTTGGAATACCAGAATATCAAGCACCAGGAGAATGGACCAAATAAAGGTCCAACCTCGAGTATGAAGAAGTAATGGTATGTAGGAGCCAAGGTTTCCTGTCCCACCCCAATCTCACGGGTATGTAGTCTAGACACGGACAGGTGGTCCCTAATGGTCACTAGGGTCTACAGTTCCCATGGGGTACAAAGTGTTTGAGGCAACAAGCGTGCCAGACACAGTGTTCCATGAAAGAACCTCGCCCAGTTGTGGTACCCCATGCCAATCTCAGCCATAGTAAGCGCTACGGGAGTCAACATGAGCATCCACGCTAATCCTAGGTGTCACTTGGCCTGGGTAGTGGGCCTTTTACCTCATACAAACCCCCCACCTGCAAAACAGAACAGAAGACCCCAAGGAACACAAAATATAATCCATATGCATAATGTGCAAGCAGAAATAAACATGATATGCAAGCAGAAAATAAACATGCAAACATATATACAAGATATAGACATAAAACAAATAAACACCCAATAAAATAAAACAAACAAAGGCTAGGATCGACTTGCTTAGGTAATCCCCAGCAGAGTCGCCAGCTGTCGCACGCTCGCGAAAAATGAACAGAGTCGCCACCAATATATTTATCCCATAAGGGAAAGGAATATCAGAAAACCTAACAAAGGAAGGAACAGGGTCTTGCGACCAGAGAATCAAGGTACGGGAGTCGGTTACGCAAGGGGAAGGTATTAGCACCCCTCGCGCCCATCGTACTCGATGGTATCCACCTAGGTTTGTTTCTATCTAAAGGGTGTGTCTATGTCTATGTCTACATGCGAATGAATGCAAAAGAAATACGGGGAAAAGAAGGAATATTTACAAGTGTGCTCGTTCAAGCCCCGCGACTTGATGCCTACGTATCCTTTTCAGGAATCAGAGCGCCGTAGTTCGGCTCCATAGTTTCTGTTTGTTTTTGTGTTTTTTAGTTGGGCGGCGTTAACGTTCGCGCTCTTGCACAAGGGGACAGCCTAGGATGCAATGGAGCGGAAATAACGGTGCCCTTAAGAAAGCGAGAGAAGAGAGAGAGAGAGAGAGTTTGAGTGTTTCGAGGAAATCCCTTAAGCAAGGGAAACTCGAGTTACTCTTTGGTTTGTGTTTTTTAGAGGTTGGGAACTTACGCCTGAATGGAACCCTTAAGCAAGGGAGCTCCAAGCACTCGAACATCCCTTAAGCAAGGGAAGTTACAAGCTTCCATTCCCTTTTTATTAGTCAAAGTATTTATTAGTCATTTTTTTTAGGTGTTTTCTTTGTATTTTTTATGGGAGATTTATTCAAGTATTTTTAAATGGATTAAAGTTGAAAAGAAAAAGAACTAGCCTAAGAAAACTAGCCTAATATGAATGGGGAATTCTACTTATTATTATCATGGTTTCTACCTAAGGTTAGGAGTAAAAGAAACATGGAAAATAAAGCAAAAAGTGGAGTATTGAAAATAGCATAAAAGTATGAAATCGAACAAGTAGAAAATATAGTGCAAGGGTGAATTAAAAGTACTATTATTTTTATTGATTTTTATGAAAGAGAAATCAATTAAATGTCAAAATTAAACTAGCCTAAAACCTAATTAAGAAGCTAATATTTTTAGTGATCGTTTTTATATGACAAAATATGTATTAAAGGTCTAAAAAGATGGTAGAGAATTAGTTTTAATCACCAAAAAGAAATTGAGAAAAATCTAATTAACCTAAATAAAGATGATGGGAACAAGGGGTGTGAATAATATGTTGGTGCAGTTAGTAACATGGGTGCATGGCCCAGGAACTGGCCCAAGGATAGTTTTTGTTTGAGTTTTCTATGGCAAAAAGAGTAACGATGGGCTTATGGGGGGTGCAGTTAGCAGTAATGGCCCAGAATGAATTATATTGATCCAGTTATTTGTTAGTATTCAGAACAAAAACAATTGAAAAGAAAAAAAAATAAAAATAAAAATAAAAAATAACGAAATTAAGTCTGAAAGGGAATTAGGGTTACCGGATGCGACGATTAACCTTCTCAAAACGGAATTCTCTTCTCAAGGGCGACGGCGGTGGCTACTCGTTTCTTCTCCGATGATCCCCTTCCGCCGCGACCTGCGAAACACAGCAAGCTCCGCTCCCTCTCACCTCTTCTCCGTCTCGGTTCTCAAACTCTCGCTCTCACTCGCTCCACCCTCGCCTCTCTCGTCTCTGATTCAGAGTCGCGTGGTGCTCGAATCGCGTGGATGACGATGATGAAGGCTCAATGATGATTGGTGCTCTTGTTGTTGTTACTAAGGTTGAAAACGCGTTGCGATGACGGAAGAGGTTGGACGCGGTTCTGATTGATGAGGATATACTGAGACGATACGAAGATGTGTTTGTTACTGCGTTGCGATGAAGATTGAAATTGATGACGAGGTTCTCTCATTCCTCTTCAGAATCGTGATTGAGGTTGGTGAATCGACCGAGAAAGATGAAGGCTGAGGTGTCGTTGGAGATGAATGATGGCTTCTGAGATGATGAAGATTGAATGCGAAGATTCGGAGAGTTTGTTACATCCTTTTCGGTGAGCTTCTTTCCCAATTTTCTCTTTCGTTTTTTTTTTCTGTTTTTGATAATTCTTCCTCTCTTCTGATTTTCTTGCTTCTTTTCTGTTGAGGATGATGATGGTGATGGGATTGAAGTGTGGCGAGGAGAATGATGAGTTTGAAGTAGAGATGAAGAGAATGAGAGATGGTTCTGAACGGTGGTCAATGGTGACGGAGGGGAAATTTTCTGAAGCGTGAAGGTTGAGGGATGAAGATGATGATGTGATGAAGAATGAAGGAGATGAGAAGAAGATGAGAGGAAGATGAGAGGAAGATGATGAAGAATGATGGTTGAGAGATGAATCGAGAATGGAGGGAATGGCCTGAACTTTTTACTATGCACTTCTTCTTTCAACGTTTGCAAGCGAAACGATGAGGAAGCTTGTGCTTTTTCTTCCGGTCCCTTGTAGGTAAGTGAAATTGTTCTTTTATATGTGTAATGATTGGATCATGATGACGAATCCTTGAGTGTGGGACTCGGAATTACAACTTCCACTAGATTTTCTAATTTCTTGAATGTGGGACTGTGTTAGACTATTAGTTAAAATTCTGTTATATGCTAGTTTGAAGTTAAAAGCAGTTAGGAGAGGTTATAAACTGTTAGTAAGGGATGGTTCAGTTTGTAGTTGTATGTTAAAGCTGTTAGCTACTTGCTGTTAGGGCATTCTTCTTATTTCAACTGTAGAATCACAATGTGAATGGGTCTGTACAAGTCGGGCAGCTAGTATGAATTATAGGTATGCCCTTTTGATATGTGGACTTGTATGAAGTGGTTTTGAATTGAATGCAGTAAGTATTTTTACACTGGAATGTATGTTGAATTGTATGGTTTTGGTTTTGACTAGTTTTTGGACTCTTGTATGTTTACAGGTTATGATTTTGGTGGACAAGGAGCATAGTGCAGAATTGCTGCAAGTATTTCAAGCTTTTGACACGGTTTGTGGATGTCGGTTTGAACTGAATGTATGACTGATGGTTTCAATGTGAACCGAATCTGATCCATTAGCACGTGTGCAGGGCTGTAGCTTCCTTGGTGATGACGGGTGCTCGGAGTTGGAAATGGGACTGCAGATTAAAGGCCGAGACCGAAATTGTTGCGAGGTGAATGATAATCTTTTTCGTTTATGGATTTGAATTTGATAGCCTTAATAGAATCCTGTTAGTTCCTGTACTAGATTGTTAGAATGTGGTTAAAGGTTAGTTATTTGCTGTTAGATGAAGTTATGGAATTCTGTTTGGGAATTGTTAAAAGGTCTAAGAGGTGAGTTATGGAAGATAAAAGGAGGTTAGGAAACAGTTAGAGATTATGGTTGAGTTTAATAAGTAAGAATGAGGACTGAATGTGTGGTTTTGGAATGAATTGGGATGTGTATTGAATGGTTAGTGATTCTGGTTATGTTAGTTTGAAACTGTTTTGAATGAATGTTTGGATTCTGGATTTTTAACTCATGAAACTGAATTGGACTTATGTGTTTGAATGGGGGTCTGTTGTGAATTGTATGAACCTGTTGGTTTTGGATTGTGGTTGCAGGCTCACACAAGGCAGATGGGAAATGCAAGGATGTTGGATATGACTTGAAGTGTCTTGAAGCCAAGTTAAAGGAAGGTTACTTGAACAGGAATGAAGGTGGGGTTTTTATCATGGCAGCAAGATGAGAAATGAAGATGGTTATGATTATAGGTCACCGGTCAACTAGTTGGTCAACCGTTGACTAAAGTCAACACTTAACCAAAAGTCAATTGCTGATTTTTGTAATTTTATTATTTTTTGTAACATATCTCCATGTTTGGAAGTAACTTTTGTAATGGAAATTGGATTATGGATGTAGCTTGTAATGGTTTCCAATGATATTTGAATTCTCTTTTCCCTCCTTTATGCTTTTATTCACATATCAAGTCATTTTCTCCCATTTTTGCAACTCTGGTTCAGTAGCATCAAAAGGTAAAAGTCCAAGATAATCCATTATGAACTTTAGTCACAAAGTCAACCTCCCATGGTTGACTTTGATTGAAAGTCAGGATTCCGTCAGATGTCTTCAAAATTTGAAGGTGGCCTAATACGATCCCCAAATGAACGAATCCACACTCTTTTAACGGAGCCTTAGATGAATAGCTTTTATGCCAAATAATCAGGTGAACCAAACTTTGAAGTGGAGAATGAACCAGATGAAATCTTGACAATAAGATAATCATAGGCACAACCCTGAAAATCCATTATTTGACACAAGCACCACGAAACGGACCTCACTCCATGATCAGTTGAGAACCCCAATAAGAACAAACCTGCATGAGATATGAACTTCGAACCATGTGAAACCTCAGCTTTATCTACGACCTCGATCCCTTGTCAATTTTATTGATTAATGATGCATGTTATGTTAATGGCCTAATGGAGGTATGCAGATGAAATGTGAAGCTAAAGCCAGTTAGAAATCAAGGGTAGGACAAATTTGGGGTATGATAAATGTGTCGGTTAGCGTCAGGTCATGCTCTGATAGGTGTAACACTGGGGAACGCTATTTTTAGTTTATGACATTAACTCTGTTTTGTTTATCTTGTTTGAAGATTAAAGCATTGATGATGTAATGCTGGTTTGATGACTTATTCCGCAGTGTAAACATGAGATAGTTTATTTATGAGTTATGTTAAAATGTTTCTTCAGTGAATGCATGACTTATGACCGATGCAGTTTATTTTATTTATTAATTGTGACGCCCTTGTGCATGTTACTCTGATTTAATTTAATTAATTGTCGCGGGGTTTAGAAGGGTGTTACAAATGTGGAGCAAGCTAATGAAGTGAATGTGGAGCAAGCTAATGAAGTGAATGTATAGGCTAATGAAGTGAATGTGGAGGCTGATGAGGTGAATGTGGAGGCTGTGCAAGCTGATAAAGTTAATGTGGAGGAAGATGAAAGTGAAACAGATCCTAATTATGAGCCTAGTGAGGAGGATGTGGATGAAAGTGATATTGACTTAGGCCCTAATGTTGATGTAGATTGGACAACCGTGTTGCCCAATGATGAAACTCAGAATGCTTCAGGTCATAATGCAATTTCTGATAACGAGAGTTTTGATTCAGATGAGCTTGAAACTCCCCCAAAAAGTGATGTTGAAGATGAGACCGAGAGGTTTCCAATTTTCAAAAATAGCAAGAAATTCGAGTTAGGCATGATGTTCAAGGATAAGTTTCAAGTTAGAGATGCCATAAAAGAGTATGCAATGGATAAGAAGAAAAATGCTATCTTAAGAAAAAATGACAAGAAGAGAATGGTTGTACGATGCATGGAAGGTTGTCCATTTTATATGTGCTTTAGTATGAGAACTAACAAAATCTATTTTGGCAACTTGTTATCTTAAAAAATGAACATAGTTGTTATCGGACACCAAAGAATAGACAAGCAAAAACATATTGGTTAGCTCGCAATTTTGTGTATACATTACGACATAGTCTTGACATGAAGACTAAAGGTTTGATTGCAGAAGCCATGTAGAAATGGGGTGTCAAGTTATCAAGTGATTAGGAGATCTACTGTGATGGCTACTTATAGCCATATCATCTTGCCAACAAATGGCCCACAATTATGGGCGAATGGCAGAAATGAACCAATCCAACCTCCAGTCATAAGGAGAGCTATTGGCCGCCCAAAAAAGAACCGTAACAAAATGAATGATGAGCCAAGAAGCACACACACTTTACCGAGAAAACTTCAAACGGTTGAATGTCAAAATTGCGGAAAGATGGGACACAAAAAGCACACGTGCAAAGGAAAAAGGGCGGCTGAGAGAGTAATACCGAAAGGTGGTAATAAAAAAGTGAAGATAAAGGGTGGTGGTGGGCAGACTGTTATAGAAGGAGGATCACAAGCTCCAAAACCAACTCAAGAGTGATACTTATGTTTTGTTGATGTATTTTGATATTGTACTGGTTCTGGTGTATTTTGGTTGTATTCTGGTACTGCTACTGGTATTTTAATGTATTTTGGTTGATGAATTTAGGAGCTGCTACTGGTATTTTTGTTGATGAGTTTAGGTACTGCAATATTAGTTTAGGTAATGGTGTATTTTGGTACTGCTACTGGTATTTTGGTTGATGAATTTAGGTACTGCAATATTAATGTAGAACATAATATTGCTAGATATCAATTGTTATACTGAGTAACAAATTATGCACTAGTCATATTAATTTAGACCACAATTCTGCACTGGTCATTATTCTGAGTAACAAATTCTGCACTGGTCATTATTCTAGATATCAATTATTATACAATTGTTATATTATTCTGCACTGGTTGTTATATCAATTTAGAACACATTTCTGCACTGGTCATTATTCTAGATATCAATTGTTATACAATTGTTATATTATTTTGCACTGGTTGTTATATCAATTGTATAACCATGACATTATTCTGAACAATTGTATAGAAATTTCACATTACTCATTACTCAATAAAGGTCCTAACAATTGTATAGAAATTACTAGAAATTACTCATTACAAACAATTGGGTTAGATGCAAACAACCATAAAAATTACTCATTACAATTGCTTCATTACAATAAAGATCACAACACTAGAAATTACTCATTACAATTGCACTAGAAATTACTCATTACAATTGCACTAGAAAATACTCATTCACTGATTCAGAGAAATTACACAACCATAGAAACTACTCATTACAAATAATTGCTTCATTTGAAAATATGTGTTGCAACTAAGGCACACACAAGAAACATTACAAACACAATTAACAAACCAACAAAATAACCCATAAAATTTATCTTCATCTTCAACAAGTCTTCATTTTTCTATGTGTCTCTAATTAAATCCATAGCCTCGTCATTTTTTTTCTTCAAATATCTAATCACATCTTTTGATCGGTTGCTCATGTCTTCATCAACCCATTCAAAATAGTTGCATCCTTTTTTATCTATCACCTTAAAATTACCACAACCATGAAATCTTCTTCCAGGATTCTCATAAGTCCAAGATGTCATCAATGGTGACTCAAGTCCACACCAAAATCCACTCCCTCTTCTCCTTAAACAAGACTGATTTGTTAAGGCAAATGATAAACTTCTTTCAGACATAGGTTGGAGAAGAAGATAAAAGAAGAAGAAAAATGAGCGAAGGAAAAAGTTAGGGTTGGAGAAGAAATATTAGCCACGCACGGATCTGAAGAGCTATTGCAGAGGAGCTTGAAGAAGAAAATGGTGGTTTCCTGGAGAAAAGAGGTGACGTTGTGTTGTTAGGGTTAATAACATTCAAGATATTATATAATGTTTTTATTTAATGGTATTTGATTTATAAATATTAAAATAAGTTTAAAAAAATTATTAAGTTATATAAGAAATTATTAACTTAAATATTAATTAAATTTAAATGACTTGGCATCTGACACGTAGCCAAAATGTATGCCATGTCATCAAAAATTTCACTCAGATTTGAGCAGGGACTTAAATCCTCAAAAAATCAAAGTTGAGGGACTAAATTTTTGGTTTCTAAAATAGAGGGACCAAAAAGTTAACAAATGAATAATAGGGGGACTAAAAGTGCAATTAAGCCTTTAAATAAATAATAAAAGAGATATTGCTATGGTTGATAATTTTAACCGTTGTGAAATAGTATATCCATATATAAGCGGATTAACTTTCACTTTTTGACCGTAGTGCCGTATCCTTCGCAAGTAAACCTTAGCACCCATTTTTTCTCTTCTTTGTCATTAGCCATGATTCTTGTTCTTCATACATAATGTATTATTCTTCTTCCATCTTCTTGTTGGATATTTCCTGATTATCTTTTTTGTTGCATCTTGTTGAATGTTCTCTTTATTATAGATTCGTCATCACGATCTTAACAAGAATAAAGTATAAGAAGTATGAAGTTATGTTGAAAACTTCATCCACCTTGTATTTCTTCTCCATAGCTTCATTAACAATATGAACTTCATACTTTGTTACAATTCCATGACTTCATGTATATCCATTGATGATTAAGTTGTTAGTGTTTTTATTTTGTTGTATTTATTTGTTGTTGAAAATTAAGTTTGCGGTTTCACATCTTGATAACTTTCATGGTGTTTGTAGGACTCAAAACAAGAACAATACATTGTTAAGTCACAAGAAAAGTAAATGAAGAAACAACAGTAGCAAACTTCATATAGTTTTAGAAACTATGAGAAGAAATATAAGAATTATGAAGTTGTTTTGTAAACTTCTTACTCCTTATATTTCTTTTTCATAGCTTCACAACCTAGATAAACCTCATAATTGATTCATGTTCCACGTAGTTTCAACAAAAGGCGCGTCCTAGAAACATTTTATAATATCTAGTTCTGTTGTATGACGTTGTTTTGTTTATAATTGCTTTTGTATGTTATTGTTGTTAATTAATGTTCTCATAGCAAGAAGATTAGGTTGAGTTTATTATATTCTATGTAGATTGTTTGTTTCACTAACCCTCACTTAAAATACATTCATTTAAATTGACATAAATACTTATAATATGCAAATTAAGTTGTATTTGAAAACTAACTTATATCAATCAATATTTTCCTAAATGCTTGCATCTTATCTTTCATTTCATGCTCTTTTACATATAAAATATGGTATAATGACCTGGCTTCTTAGATGCATCGCTATCTTCGATTGTAGTTAAATTTAAATAACAACAATTAATTGGATAATTTGCCTCGTCATCATCACTTATAATCGTAATTTTTATGATGATAGAGGATAAGTGATGATCATAAAAATTACGATGAAAAGTTAGTTTTAGAATAATTTAGTATCTTTGCTTCAATGAATTCCCCTATAAAAATATACAAACCCAACATAACCTTTTGTTAGAAAATTGAACACACATCTTATTATACTAAGTTCTTATATAATTGATGCTGAGAAAAACAAAGACAAATTACACTAAAAGATGCTAAATTATTCTAAAACTAACTTTTTTTATTCATGATAGTTACATTCACTAATCACCAATCACCCTCCAGATCAATTTATAAATACATATTTCTTCTGAGAATTAGATAAGGTGTAAGAGAAGGTACCTGTTAAAAATTTGACGAGAAACAAGCTACCAATATATAATAGTTGATTGTAAAATTGGCCCCCAAAAATAGGACAAATGCTAACCACATTAAGGTCATTTCTTTTTGCAAAGTTCAATGTTTGCTCTTTGACCTCTGTCTTTTAAAAGCAATATTAATTTTAGAAGATATGCAATGTATGAGTTTATTTATTTACTTAACACAAAAATCTTTGATGATGATTTAAACATAACATGTTTTCTAACTGAAATATCGGGAATAAAACTAGTATAAACGACGGAAAAGAGACATAATACGAATGTAATAATAAAATCCCAATGACCTTGTTTTTTGCATAGACTTTGTCTAATCAACATTAAAAAAAATTATTTATTTATTTATTTATTTATGAAAAGTGATTTTCATTATGATAATAAAGAAACACAAAACAACTTATATCTTATAAGAAAATATTTTATAACTTATTGAATATTAATTTTGTTTAATATAATTTGTAGCAAATTGACCCTATATAATGTATACTTTTTTTTGGAAGAAATAAATTTTATTTTATTGAAATCCAAAAACATATCACACACATGGCAGTTTTAATGATCCAACCAACAACAAGACAAAACAAAAATCAACAACCACTTAAGGCATCATCAACCAACTTAATATATGTCTAAGTTTGGGTTTTAACCAATATTTATAGACTACAGTCTCTATAATTTTGGGGTCAATGTCCCTACTCCTATTAGCTTTGTCATAATAATAAGAATTCCTTATATGCCAAACCTCGTATAATGTCTCAGCAAAAGCACATTTCATGATAGTTGCCCTAACACCTTTGTCTTTAGTTTGATCCAACATCTAGTTCAACTCATCATTCCATCCTCCTTGTTTGTGGCTGACCTGAAGCCATTGCAAAACCTGCGGCCAAACAAATTTAACCTCCTAACATTAAAAACACAAGTGTTGTAAAGTTTCTACTTGCCCACAAAAGTTACAAATATCATCAATTAGCCCAAAATGTTGTAGCATGTCTTTTGTTGATAGTTTGTCATGGCATGTCATCCAAAGTGTAAAAAGAGCCCTTGGTCTAACCGTGTTGCCATAAAGGATCTTTCTCCAAGGCACCTCCTATTGCTGCTCAATCATGTCATTATACATCAGTCTAGTGCTTAATTTGTCATGTTGAAGCATATTTTTCCAGGTCGTACTTTGGCTGATGTACACTCTTTGTTTCAAAATAGACTTTAGTATCCAAAAACAAGAATTATTCACAGGAATAGTCATTGTATTGGTGCCTTTAGTATAGTAACAATGAATTTATCTTACCAAAAGGCTATCAGCCTTACCCGCAAGATTCTAGAGGAGTTTCATAAGGTCAGTATTATTCCACTCTTTGCGAGAGATGATGTTTAAGCCACCTTGCCTTTTGGGAGAACTTATCTTATGCCAAGTTATAGGAGATTTCCTAAAGACTTTCTCAAATCCATACTAGAGAAAAGTTCTGCAAACTGCTTGATGCTTCCCCTGCCTTTATCACTTTCTAGGGTATAGGGATGCATTGCATCCAATAATTCACAATCAATATAAATATATAAAATGTAAAGTACCTGGAAATTACAAGTTAAGCCCACTGTTTAAATGTTTAATCTAATCTAATTTCAAGGGTATAAATGACTAATTGCACTGTGCTGCAATTATATGCATTTGATCATAAATGCAGCTGATGTGTCATGCCAATAATCATCAACCCTAATTCCATATTCCATTAACGTGACATTGCTTTTGAAGAATGAAAAGTCACGTTGATTGTAGAAGCCTCACAACTTCCCATTCAAACCACCATTTCCCAAATATTTTTTTCCTTCTCTCACATGAAACTTTTCGTCTTCCCGTTCAAAGCTACGTATATCCACCCATTCCATTTTAAATCCTAAACATCTCATCTTCTACAAACCCTAAACCCAACCGATATAAATATGATTCATATGTAGGGATATGAAGCATCTGGAAGTTTTCATTATCAGTTTGTTATTTCTGCCTCTTTTATTCCTTGATTTGGTTTTCGTTCGTCAAAATGTCGTCTCTTTCATTCAATTGATGATTTTTTTCAATTTTTCAACTTTATTGTTATTGGTCTTTATCAAAATCCCATTTTTTAACTGTTAAATTAGAGCGATGATTTTGTTGGGATTTAAAGTTCAAAAAGGTAAAATTTTGTTTTATTCTTATTAGAATTGATTCGTTTCCAATTGTGAAATTGTTTCTAGTTCTCAAATTGTTTACTGTTGCTGTTTTTTATAATTATTTTGATGACTTCGTGATTTTTTTAATTTTAAAGTAGAGCACTATATTTTCTATGTGTTTTTTAGAGTTCAACCATGTAGTTATTTCTCAATTTGGTTTAAAGATAATGGATGTGCTTATAGGTTATGTATTTAATCTCAAAGTTACTCATTTCTTCATGTTTAATGTGTTGATATTTTGTTTTGTGTTTACCTCTTGATATGTTTTCTTCCTTTTGTCATTGTTGCGTAATTGGATGGGGACCGAGTTTCGAGGAAATTGTGTTGATTCACTCTGAAACTTATTTGAATCGGTAAGAAAAATATCATGTTTTTCTAGAATTACTTCGATGTTATAGGTTGTGTTGGTTGCTCAGTTGTTTTGTTGGCAGGACAGATATTTGGACATATTATGTTTGAGGTAAATCACTGTTCTATCACTGAAAAAGTATACAAACTAGGTTTTTGGATAACATTTCTCAAGCTTTTCTAATGGCTCCTTTCTTTTGATTCTTGAGGTCGTTTTTTTTGTTTTCCATAGTACTTTTGTTGGATATGTGTCATATTTATTGAAAATTAAAATGAAGTTGATTATATTAATTTGTTTTGTAGATTCTTCACACCACGATTGGATATGAAGTATATTTTGAATTTGAGAAAAAGGTGAAGGCCAGGGATAGATGTTAATACCAAAGAATATAAGGATAAACAGCAGACAAAACTTACTTACTTAACTTGAAAAAAGTTGTTTAGAAATGTTGTTGGGATAGATTATTGCTATGAAAAAAAGAAAAATAATAATTCTTATAGATAATTTAAGATTAACGTTGTTGATGTATTTGGGAATAGTGTTGGGACTTGGGAGTCGTTGATTTGTGTTTGAGAATGAGACTAATAATATATAATAATTTATAAAATTATTTAATTGTGATATTCTTTTTAAAAATATATGTAATATATTAACTATTACAAACAACATTAAAGTATAATAATTTATATTAAAATATTAATTTATAAGAACTTTGAAAATATTTTAATATATTATGTCATGATTTTCCTTCAATATTTTTACCATTAATTTTTTTAAAGAGGAAATATGACAAGTCTATCATTACCAAATCTCCTAAAGTATAATATAATATATATTATTTTAGGAACTTTATTGGTTCAATTTATTTCACATTTATTCTATTTATTATTATTATTATTATTATTATTATTATTATTATTTAATATTTGTATAGCATATATTAGTATTTATTGATAATTGATGATTAATGATACTATTTTTTTATTTTAATGACTTTATTTTGAGATTTTTTTTTTACTAAGTCTCTCTATCTATCTATATTTGACTCTTATTTTTTCTTTATTCACTTAAAATTTGAAATAATTTTATTGACAGAAAATTTAAAATAGTTTTAATAGATTTTTTTTTATGTTGATAAGGATTTTTTGGTTTACCGAATTCATATACCATCATTACGTTTGGGCTGAAATACAAATCATAAACGCTGTAAATATATGATCATGTGTAATAAATGTTTTTGTTAGCATTTATGTATGAAAATTTATCAATTATACTTTTTTTTTTGACGTTTTGAGAAAAAGATTATTTATAATACATCTGACAGGTTATAAACTAAATTTCTGGAAAATTACTAAACTATATTTAACTATTTTTAATAAAGTTTTTCAATTTTGCAAGCACAAAGATAATTTAAACCAAAGTATAAAAGCAAAGAACAAAACGGAAGGGGCAATTTTAAATATCTTTATTAAAACATAATTCTTAAAAAAACCTGATTTCAAGTATTGAAACAAATATACCTTATATTTTTGAATTTATAAAAACTATTAATGAATTTATATATAACTTTCTTATGAAACAATTATGATAAATGAATACATAATTTTTTTATGAAACATACTAATTTGTCATATCTTTTAATTTAAAAAAAAAAAAAAGAAGAGTCTTAAGAGAAGATTTCTAAAAATCATATTTACGAATGACGATAAAGTATCTATCATATTAAAAATTACCTTACCTATAAAATTTAATGATAATACTAATAATAAACAATTTAATTTTGTTTTATACATCACTCAATCTTATTGAATAGATCTATATTAAAACGGGTTTTAGTTTATAACTAAAATACACTTAATATTTATAATAAATTTTAATTTAGTATTAGAAATACACACGTTGAAATTACACACGGTTATATACTTGTGCAAATTATAAGTTTTTAATGATAAAATGCTAATATATATACTAAAAATTGGTGTAAATATTTGTTTTAATAAAAAACATGTGACAATTGTGATATGAAAAACACAATTTTGTAATGAAAAACAAATATTTAAGCATAATTTTAAGAGTGAGAATACGTTGATTTTCAAAAATATCTCTAAGAAGTTATTATAAACAATTAATTTAATTTTTAATTATTATCATTATATATTATTATCAAGCATACTAAATTTTATATAAATTTAAAATTATTATTATTAGTTACATTTTTAAAAAAATTTATTATATTTTTATTTAAAATTATTCAATGAAATATCAAATCATTTAAAATTTTATAAATTTTGTAGATTTAAACTTATATTATGAAGTTCTTCTAGACAAAAAAATGGAGAAAATATTCATTTAGAACTGAAATTTTAAGATACCTTAGAGTCTATATATTCATTTAAAACTGAAATTTGACAGAGAGCTATCATATATTGTAGGTTTGTAAAAATAGTAAATATGATATAATAAGAAGGATTTAAAACTGATATTTGACGGGAAGCTGTTATAAATTTTAGGTTTTAAAAATTGATTAATATTTAAAAAGTAATTTTATTTAATTTGAAAAAAGAGTTTATTTTAATATGTAGTTTTAAAATCAACTCATCTGGATTCAAGTGAATTTTGTTAACTCATCTGGATTCACGGGAAGATGTAAACCTATCTAAGAGATACCAGATGTAGACTGTTCATTTTAATGTTCATCTTTTAAATATTTTTCTTGCTGTTGTTTTATATAATTGAAGTTAGATAATCGGCTGTACAAAAGTACAAAATCAATGCTTAAAAGTTGGTGTATATTATTAGCATATATATTTGTAACTATGTCAATGTTAACCAATTGAAGAATGAATTCAAACTTTATAAATAATAATTTCATAGACATGTAATGTAAATTCAGACAGGACCCGTGCGATAGCACGAGTTTCTTACTAGTTGCAAATAAAACACTTTTTATGAGTTGTGTTCTGCCTGCAAAGCTCAATAACCTAGTAGTTCAATTTTAATCCTAACCACAAATTTATCCACTAAAATCATACAATGGTTACTAGACAATTTTTCACTAGTAAGTGGGAAGCCAGTATATCTAAAAGGCAAGGCCCCAATAGGACAACTAAAAAGGTTTTGGATTACTGGCTGATCAACTGTAGGAACATTCCCATAATAAGCTATGCACTTGTTGGGATTCACCATCAAGCCTGTTGACATGGAAAAGTCATTGAAATAATGCAAAGCCAACTACACATAAATAAAGTATCCTCTTGTGAAAATAAGTAGATCATCGACAAAGCTCAAGTTAATCACTTTGAGTTTCTCACACTTTGAATAAAAGTTGAAGTTATGATTCTCCCCATGTTGTTTCACCATCCTATGCAAATATTCCATCACATCTACAAATAATAAGGGGGATAGAGGATCCTCTTTTACGAGGCCTTTCCTAGCCTTGATGATCCTAGTATGCTCACCATTAATTTGGTATTTATAGGAAACAGTGGAAACAATCAACATAACTCATCTAATGAACTTAGAGGGAAAACTCACCTCCTTCAAAATGGTTTCAAGAGCTACCCACTCAACAGAATCATAAGCTTTTTGAAGATCCATTTGAAGCATGCACTTAGGAGGCCCACCCTTGACACTATACCCTTTAATAAGCCCGTAGGCCAGAAAAATGTGATCATGGATATGAAGACCAGGAACAAAGGCAACTTGGCTCTCATCGGTAATATTTCTCAACACTTTACTCAGCCTATTGGTCATGATTTTGGAGATTATTTTATAAATTGTAGTACAACAAGAGATAGGTCTGAAATCTTTTACCATGGTGGCATTATGAATTTTTGGAATTAGGGTAACAAGAGAACTGTTAATGGCTTTAAGCAATTTCTCCTTGATGAATAGCTCCTGTACATCATTCATCACATCAGTTTTAGTAATTTCCTAGGTGGACTTGAAAATTTTGGCTCCAAAACCAACAATCCCAGGAGCATTATTGTCATTAATTCTCTTTAAAGCAATCTTAACTTCATCCTCGCTAATAGGGGCCATAAGCATTTGACCTTGAGCAGTAGATATTTGGTTCCATTTCCTCATGTCAACAATGTTAATGCCCTTACGGTTGAGGGAAGAGGTGACAATAATCTTGTTGTAGTAGTTCGAAATCTCATCTTTAAATTCTATCTGATTTTGAGTGGTAGAGCCATTATCTTTAACCAAACTCACAATATTTCTTGGCTTAGTCTTGTTTTTAAGAGTAGCATAAAAATATTTATTGTTGCCATCACCCAATTTGGGCCATTTAACTTTGGCTTTCTGCTTCAGCATATGTTCCTCAATATTGTTAAGTCTCAGCATCTCAACAAAGCAGATTTTGGTTTGCTCAATAAGATCCATGTTCATTCATTCAAGGGTCAAGTTGGTTTGGGCAGACTTTAGGTTAGCTATGGCTTCCTTCAGTTGAGTATTGATATTCTCATAAGGATAATGCAGCTTCTTAATAGTGGTTTTGACTTTATGTAATTTCTCCCACAAGATATACATAATAGTACCATTCATATCCTAATTCCAGTCTTTCTTTATATCTTCCAAGTAGCCCTCTGGTTCAGTAATAATGTTATTGAACTTGAAAAATTTGTTCATAAGCTTTTACTAAATATGATCTTGAAGGCAAAGGAAAACATGGTCTAAAATACTAGCATCCATAACTGCCAAGGTATTGTTGATATATTTGGTGAGCCAAGCCATATTTCCCACTATTCTATCAATTATGGAGTAGATTGAGTGATTGTTAAACCAAATATAATGTTCTCTTACTCTCTCTTTCTCAAATAAGTCATTCTTTCCCATCATGATAATGATGTCCTTAAATTCAGACTCAGTAACATTATTCCCTCTAATTCTATCTTGGAATTGACAAACATTATTGAAATCATCCATTATAAACCAAGGTCCATTCACAGTGTGGTTTAGGATATCTAAATCTTTCCAAAGAATCCTTCTTTGATCCAAACTATTTAGAGCAAAGACAGTAGTGCACCATATGTAATATCCATTAAGGAGAGTCAAACCATAATGAATAAGTTGATCATAACAGGATATCATATCCACCTTAAGCTTGAATTTATCCCACATAACCCAAACTCTACCATTAATATGCTTAGTATAGTTGTCTATAAACTTCCACCTAGAACCCATTTTATTTATAATGTTTTGGGCTTTCAAGAGCTTAATTATAGTTTAAACTAAAATGACCATTTTTAGGATTCTTGCTATCGAGAAGAGAGACTATCTCTTTGTACTTTCCTAAGTTATTAATCCCCTTTACGTTCCACGACACAATCATGTCCCTAAAGGGTTACTAGTCCCAGGGTCACCCCAAAGATCTTATGTTTCAAATCCATTTCTACAATTTATTTCATCTATGGTGTCAAGTTTAGTGGGATCAATAATAATATGTTTACCTCTAACTTTCCTTCTCGCATGTTTCCATACTGAGTTGGGGGACATGGGTTGATATGCAGGTGTATTAAGTTCCGGTTCCTTGGCCTCAGTAACTTTGACCTTCTTACAAGGAATGGTCTTCATTCTTCAAGTTCTAGTGTTCTTCTCCGCTTCTTTAGTACATTGATGACCAGTTTTTTGGCAAAGATCACAATACTTTTGTTTCCATTCAAATTCAATAGGTTGCCTGAAAAGATTTCCATTGCAATATTTTATCTGTATGCTTTCTTTTTGTTTATGAGTTATGTTCACTTCCACCAATATTCTTGCATACGAGACCTGTAACTTGTTTGCTGTACACTCATTAGTAAACAAAGGTTTACCTAGCACTTCCAATCTTCCCTGAACTCTTATCCCCCCATAGATGGAAAGGAAGTCGATGGAGTTTAATCCAAATAAGCAGGGTACGTAAGCTGTCCCTTTGGAAATTAAACTCAGGATTCCATTGTATCAAAATCATTGGGACATTAAGAGATGGTATAAGGCCCCTCATTAGGATTGTATCCATGTCACGTTGTGTCTTGAATTTCAATATGAAATAACCCTCCTCATGAAACTATATGTTTGACAACTGTATAAAATTCCAGATTCGTGTCATGAACTACTTCACAACATGCATACTGAGGTCCTTACTTAAAGCATACATGATAAGAGTTGAGTCCCAATATTCCTTTTCTGCCATAACATCTTCTTGTTCAATTTCAACTTGAAGCTCACCATCCACAATTTAGGGGGGGGCAATGAATTATATGGTTAGTCCATTTTTTGGGATTCTATTTACACTAAGCACATCCATCCATAATTTTTTAGAAGTTCCCTCGCCATCTTTTGATACTTTCTCAGTGTCAGAAGCTTTCTTAAGGTCTTCAGTCTTTTCAGCTTCTAAAACTTCCCCAAATTTCTCAACAACTTTCGAATAAGTTTAAGTAGCTTTACTATTATCCGCTTTTCCTTCCGGTTCCAGAGGTTTGATTGGTGGTGAGGTTGCCTTTTTGTCCGACCTTCCTCGACCCTTCGTCATGCTCGAAAGTAAAAGATTCAATGCAATCCTAAATTACAAAAGGTCCCTAACCCTAAGGTTAGAAATTTAAACCATTTACAGTTTTGTTCCGTCAAATCTTGGTGATGTGAACCTAAAATTGAAACGTCAGAGATTACCTACACCGTGGACGGACATATCTACTTGTAGGTCGAAAATTGCCCTAAATAATGTGTATTTATTTGCAATGTATCAAATTAAATTCATAAAATATTAATTAAAAACTATAAATTTTATAAACAAATTAAAAAGATGAATTTGACAACAAATGAAAGTGGTAATTATGTGAAAATAAATATATTGAGAGTAATTTTTATTTTTTCAACAAAAAAAACAGTTTGTGTGAGATGGGCTTATACGTACAACCCAAAGGCCCATAGAATGAGAAACAGTAAAAGGCCCTCATAGCATCACTATAAAAAACCGAGAGTGATGAAATTAGGGTTCTACCTTCGTTGAACACACTCCCATTGCAGCGGCACAGCAGCCTCAGGTACTCCATTTTCTCTTTTTTCGCATTCGTATTTTCATTTCTCCCTGCTAACTGCAGCTGAAGTAATAGTTTTTTCTTCAACAATTGTAACAAATTCATCATCCATTTTATTCATTCTCATTCTAAGGTTTTTGTTTTTGTTTTTTTAGGTAGGAGAAGGATGTCTCACAGGAAGTTCGAGCACCCTAGACACGGTTCTCTGGGATTTCTCCCAAGAAAGCGTGCTGCTCGTCACAGAGGAAAAGGTTTGTTTTCCGTAATTATTTGTTTTTGGTTACTGCAACGCTTAATTGGGATTGGGACATTTTAAAGCAAAAACAATAAGGATTTTGTTGTTGAAAAATGGTTATGCAGTTCCGATCTGATTATAAAACATGTCACCTGATTACGATTTCATTGAAGTTACCCTAAACCTTAAACCCTAATGCTATTACTTTATATGATTGTGTTTCTCTCATTCATTTGAGATTGTTTAACTTTAACAGCTTAATTTAAGTGTAAATTGATGTTATCTCTATTATAAATCTCAATTATAACTTTGTTATTGTGTAATTTTTCCTCATGCAGTGAAGGCCTTCCCCAAGGATGACCCAACCAAGCCACCCAAGTTTACTGCCTTCTTGGGTTACAAGGCTGGAATGACCCACATTGTGAGAGAGGTCGAGAAGCCAGGATCTAGTGAGTATCATTACCATCAAATTCTGTTTCATTTGCTAGTTGAATGTCATCAATGTGTCTAATTCACCAATTGAATATGCTGGATGATTTTTTTAATGTTAGGTTGTCATCATATACCAACATGTTGTCTTTTGTTTTTCTAATTACATTTTGGTCAAATGTAATTAAATTTGTTTTATTCAATCCTATATTTGAGATTACACCTGTTCTACCTGAAGTATTCTTTTAAGACAGTTTCATACATTGTTTCTTTTTTCTTGTATGTTCATGCCAATTTCATTCTTATTATGGTGGGATTTCTTAAGATATTTTTTCAGCCTAGTTATGCTTTTGAATTTTATTATTCTTATGGTTGTTCATTCTGTTGCCATTTCTCTGAACTGTGATTTTGAAGATTTTATTGTTTTTGAACAACCTAATAGTTATCTTTTGCCATCAGTCACTTACTTTTACTTGACATATTTTGTTCAATTGATCAAGTAATTGTCATTGTGCATTACTCTGATTTTCTATGAAGTTTATATAACATGAAATTACACTCTTTACTTCAGAGCTTCACAAGAAGGAGACTTGTGAGCCTGTTACTATCATTGAGACTCCTCCAATGGTAGTTGTCGGTATTGTTGGTTATGTGAAAACTCCACGTGGTCTTCGTACTTTGAACACTGTGTGGACTCAGCATTTGAGTGAGGAAATTAAGCGTAGGTTCTACAAGAACTGGTGCAAGTCCAAGAAGAAGGCTTTCAGCAAGTACTCAAAGCAGTATGAGAGTGATGAAGGCAAGAAGAACATTCAGACTCAGCTTGAGAAACTGAAGAAGTATGCAACTGTTATCCGAGTGTTGGCTCACACTCAGGTATTAGCTATGTTTCCTGCCTTCTTTCGCATGACATGTCATTTGATAAAAATGTAGTTTGTTCTGTATTTTTTAGAATTAATTCTTGAGAGGTGATATGATGAAATATCTTTGCAAACACAGCACTTACTGAGTGCTATGAGTGGCATTTTCCACACGAGATTTCTGACTCATATGTTTTATATTATTATTATTATTATTATTTACAATCTGTTAAACTTTTTAGAAAAATGAAAAGAAATTGTGATTGCTTGTACACCTTTTCTAGAAATTCATTTGTCTTTTTTTTTTTTAATCATAATGTCCCATTTTTATTGAAAATTCAGTTTAGTCTGTTTTTTATCATAATGTCCCATTTTTATTGAAATGTGAATTGTACATGGGTTATGTTTTTCTGTGAGATGAGAATGATGAAATTTCTGTGCAAACGCAGTGTTAATTGAATGCTATGAGCGGCACATCCACACGAGATTTCTGACTTGACTGTTTTGATTAAAACAACTTCAATATAAAATGCTGTAGCTACAGTAATTTGTGGTTATAAATTTATTTATCATATTAGTATCATGTCTGTTATCTGAATTCTAAATACATTATTTTACAACTTAGTTTTCTGATATATTTATTTTTCAATATCTCACAGATCAGGAAAATGAAGGGATTGAAGCAAAAGAAAGCCCATATCATGGAGATTCAGATTAACGGGGGCACTATTGCTCAGAAGGTTGACTTTGGATACAACTTCTTTGAGAAGCAGGTTCCTATTGATGCTGTGTTCCAGAAGGATGAAATGATTGACATCATTGGAGTGACAAAGGGTAAGGGTTATGAAGGTGTTGTTACCCGTTGGGGTGTCACCCGTCTCCCCCGTAAGACTCACAGGGGTTTGAGGAAGGTTGCTTGTATTGGTGCATGGCATCCTGCCAGAGTTTCCTTCACTGTTGCCAGGGCTGGTCAGAATGGTTACCATCACCGTACCGAGCTGAACAAGAAGATTTACAAGCTCGGCAAAACTGGTGAAGAGACCCATGATGCCCAGACTGAGTTTGATAGGTCAGTTACATGCTCTGTTTATTAATTTTTATGTTGTCTATTCAATCCGCGTTACAATTATGAGCAATGTTTAATCAATATGATATTGTTTACAGGACTGAGAAAGACATCACCCCCATGGGTGGTTTCCCTCACTACGGTGTTGTGAAGGAGGACTATCTGATGATCAAGGGAGGCTGTGTTGGTCCCAAGAAGAGGGTCATTACTTTGCGTCAATCCCTTCTTAAGCAGACTTCTCGTCTTGCCCTTGAGGATATCAAACTCAAGTTTATCGATACCTCATCCAAGTTTGGCCATGGTCGTTTCCAGACAACACAAGAGAAGCAAAAGTTCTATGGACGCCTCAAAGCTTAATTTTGTTAGTTGGATTGAATTGTTGGAACTTGTTATTTTATCTTTTGTTGCCATCTCTTTTAAACTTTAGTGTCTTATCTTAGACTTTTTTGATAAACTCGAATTCTCTTGTTATTTGAGTTTCTTGCTACTTTTGGGATTTTGTTGTACCCATAATACTTCTAGTTTTTTAAATTTATTTGTTTTCCTTATGTTTGGGATTTTTGTTACGTAAAAGATCATTTTTATAAATTTTTATTTGCCCATTACCCATCTACAAAAACAAACAATAATAATATATTTCATAAACTATTTTTATAAATACATCATTTATCAACTGGATCTAAAAATGTCAAATTCTCTTTTAAAAGAGAATGGAGAATGGAGGGAGAAGTCCCTTTAAAATGTTTACTTATTTGCAATTTATAAAAAATAATTTCATAAAATTTTAATTCGAAACTAAATAATTTATAAACAAACTACAAAAATGAATTTGACGACAAATGAAAGTGGGAATTATGTATAAACAATTATAGAGATTAATTTTTGTATTTACAACAGTTAAACAGTTTGGGTGAGATGGGCTTAATAACGTAAAATCCGAAGGCCCATAGAAAGAGAAATAGTAAAAGGCCTCATAGCCTCACTATAAAGGATCCACTCCATTTCTTACCCTCCATTTCTTTTCTATTACTATAGTTTTGTGTGTATAAAGTTAAATAAATAATAAATATGTGTCACATGTCTTAGAAATATGTTTAATATACACAAAAAACTATAATAATGAAAAAGAAATGGAGTGTAAAAAATGGAGTGGATCCTTACTTCTGTGAGTTTGATAAATTTAAGGTTCTATCTTCCACTCACTTTGCAGCGGCATAGCAGCCTCAGGTATCTTCTCTCGTTTGTATTTTCATTTTTCACTACTTACTACAGCAGCAACAATGATTGTATAAAATTCGTTATCAAATTTGTTTTGTTGTTGTTTGTGAAGTAGGTGAAGAATGACTCACAAGAAGTTCGAACACCCTAGACACAGTTCTTTGGGAGAAATCTCAAGGAAGAGTGGTCACATAGGAAGAGGTTTGCTTTTTATACATATTTGTTTATTGTTTGTTTTTTTACTGTAACTTTTAGCTTGCGTTTGATTTGTAAAATAAGAAGTACTAAGACAGTACTCAACAATACAAGATAACTTTTTGGGTTGTGATGGTTGATGCACTAGACAAATTTTTTCTCTATTTTATTTGATAAGTCCATGCACCTGACAAAACATTACAAATTTTATTAATATTATTTATTGATATTTAAAATATTAATATTTATGAATAAAAAATATTAAATAATAAGAAAGAGGAAAATAAAAGATGAAAAAAAAGATGTTTATCTACTCTATTTAATATGTTTATGTTTTGGACCAAATAATATAATTTTTACTAATATTATCTTTTGTTGTTATATAAAATATAAATATTTATGAATCAAAATATTAAATAATAAAAAGTAAAAAAAAAGAAGGAATATACTTTTTTACTCTACTTCGTTACTAGATAAAAATAATATAACTTTTACTATAATACTATTTATTAATATATAAAATATTAATATTATATTTATGAATCAAAATATTAAATAATGAGAAGGATGAAAAAAGATGAAAAAAATATGTTTATTTACTCTATTTGATATGTTTATGTCTCAGAAAAAATAATATGACTTTTATTATATTATATTTTGTTGTTATATAAAATATAAATATTTATGAATCAAAATATTAAATAATAAGGAGTAAAAAAAAAGATGGAGGGATATATTTTTTTACTCTCCTTTGTTTGATATATCGGTGCATTAGACAAAAATAATATAACTTTTAGTATAATATTATTTATTAATATATAAAATATTAATATTATATTTATGAATCAAAATATTAAATATTAAATAATGAAAATTATATTTATGAATCAAGATATTCAATAGAGAGAGATTAAAAATTATATTTTTGATATTTGTTTTATAATTTATGTTTGGGATAAAAAGTTGTCCCATGATTTAATGAGAGACAAGAATTTAGGTTTTTTACCAGTCCTTTATCATATATTTGTCCAGTCACATGAATAGTTTCAGCATCAAACAGAGTACAAAAAAAAGTTGTCGTGTCCAGTTTCTCATTTTTAGCAAATCAAAAGCACCCTTAATTACAATATTTTTAAAGCAAAAACAATAAGAATTTTGTTGTTTAAAATAGTTTTGTAGTCCCGATCTAATGGTAAAACATGTCCTTTTATATTAATGGTTATGATTTCATTGAAATTATTATAATCCTTAAACCCTTATGTGTTTATTGCTTATGTATGTGTTTCGCTTGGTTAGGAGATACCCATGATGCTCAGACTGAGTTTGATAGGTTGGTAACATTCTCTGATTATTTATTTTTTGGTGTCACTTCATTCAGTATTACAGTTCTATAAAAAATGTTTAACCAATCTAAACTTGTTAATAGGACTGAGTTAGACATAACTTGGGGTGTTACTTGTCTCCCGCGTAAGACTTACATGGGTTCGAGGAAGGTTGCTTGTATTGGTGCATGGCATCCTGCCAGAGTGGCAAATGGTAAGGGTTATGAAGGTGTTGTTACTCGTTGGGGTGTTACCCATCTCCCCCGTAAGACTCACAGGGGTTCGAGGATGGTTGCTTGTATTGGTGCATGGCATCCTGCCAGAGTGACAAAAGGTAAGGGTTATGAAGGAGTTGTTACTCGTTGGGGTGTTACTCGTCTCCCACGTAAGACTCACATTGGTTTGAGGAAGGTTGCTTGTATTGGTGCATGGCATCCTGCCAGAGTAGCAAAAGGTAAGGGTCATGAAGGGGTTGTTACTCGTTGGCGTGTTACCCGTCTCCCCCGTAAGACTCACATGGGTTTGAGGAAGGTTGCTTGTATTGGTGCATGACACCCTGCCAGAGTGACAAAAGGTAAGGGTCATGAAGGTGTTGTTACTCGTTGGGGTGTTACCCGTCTCCCCCGTAAGAGTCACATGGGTTTGAGGAAGGTTGCTTGTATTGGTGCATGGCATCCTGTGAGAGTGATAGAAGATAAGGGTCATGAAGGTATTGTTACTCGTTGGGGTGTTACTCGTATCCCCCGTAAGAGTCACATGGGTTTGAGTAAGGTTGCTTGTATTGGTGCATGACATCCTGCCATAGTTTCCTCCACTGTTGCAAGGGCTGGTCAAAACGGTTACCACCACTGTACTGAGTTGGACAAGAAGATTTACAACCTCGACAAATCTGGAGAAGATACCTACGATGCCCAGACTGAGTAAGTTCTAATTGTTTTATATTACCATTTCAATCAGTAGTAAGTTTTATCCATAATGCTTAACCAATCTGAATTTGTTAACATGACTGAGAAAGACATCAATCCCATGGGTGGTTTCCGTCACCCCAATTTCTTTGAGAAGCAGGTTCCTATTGATGCTGATTTCCATAAGGATGAAATGATTGACAACATTGGAGTGACAAAAGGTAAGAGTTATAAAGATGTTACTCCTTGGGGTGTTACCCATATCCCCCGCAAGACTCACAGGGGTTTGAGGAAGGTTGCTTGTATCGGTGCATGGCATCCTGCCAAAGTTTCCTTCACCGTTGCAAGGGCTGTTGCAAGTGCTTGATAGGTTGGTAACATTCTCTCTTTAGTTGTACATATAATACTTATAGTTTGGATCATATATTCCTTTTCCTTATCTTAGGTTTTGATTCATAAAATGTTATGGTTGTTTCTAGTAAATTGCTCTTAACAGTCAGTTTATGACAACATGCAAACCTATTTTAGAAGTTTTTGAAAATGTTTGTGATAAATTGTTAAACTTCTAGTGAAAGCATTTACTATCTATCTATAAGAATTCAATTGCACGAACTTCCTAAATTGCCCTTTCACAACAAATTATTTCCACTAAAAAAAGGACATTTAAGTAGTTAAGTAATGTTTACTTTTTTCATTCTCATATCTTATTACAACTTGACTTGTATCATTCACTTTTCAAACTATACCAATTAAATTACAATTAAATAAATATTACATACACTCATTCTCTCTCTTCATTAAAATTTCAAATCTCACACACACACACACACACACACACACACACACACACACACACACACACACACACACACACACACACACACACACACACACACACACACACACACACACACACACACACACACACACACACACACACACACACACACACACACACACACACACACACACACACACACACACACACACACACACACACACACACACACACACACACACACACACACACACACACACACACACACACACACACACACACACACACACACACACACACACACACACACACACACACACACACACACACACACACACACACACACACACACACACACACACACACACACACACACACACACACACACACACACACACACACACACACACACACACACACACACACACACACACACACACACACACACACACACACACACACACACACACACACACACACACACACACACACACACACACACACACACACACACACACACACACACACACACACACACACACACACACACACACACACACACACACACACACACACACACACACACACACACACACACACACACACACACACACACACACACACACACACACACACACACACACACACACACACACACACACACACACACACACACACACACACACATTCTCATTTTCATTTTCATTTTTTTCTCTATTTATTTATTATATCACTATTAACGCTAATAATATATTTTAAATTTTTAGAAAATTAAAAATTTGTTTATCTCACTGGTCACTATCAACACAATATCTATTTTATTTTAATCAACAATTATATTAGTTTGAGAGACAAATAATTTATTTTTAAATATTAATTTTTTCCATATCACAATTCCTTTTTTTAATAATTATTTAATACAATTAAATTTATATGATTATTGTTCATTTTACAATTAAGTAAATTATTTCAAATTTTGCATTTGTTATAAATACATTTTATATAGCATCGAATAATTTTAATCAATAATTTGCCTTGATTTGAAAGACAAAATTCGTATTTCAAAATATCAAAATTTCCTTTTTGTATTTCGTCATCTCACAAGTTATTTTTTGCATGATTATTATTACTATTTTATAAGAGGGAGGGTGCTAAGCCCTTTTTGCATGATAATTATTTTTCATTTTATGATTAAATAATTCATTTCAAATGTACATCTGTAAATAAAAATAATTTATATTTTATTAAATAAACTTTTTATTTTACGGGTCACTATCAGTGCAATACATATTATTTTAAACAATAATTATTTTAATTATTTAATACAATTGAGTTTATATAATTATTGTTCATTTTAAAATTAATATTTAATTTTAAATTTTGATACATATCTATATATAATTTATATCGTATTAAATAAATTTACCCGTGCAGTCGCACGAGTATTTCACTAGTTTATACATAGAATAAAGCTTAGAATCAGATAAAATAATTTTTTTGTGTGTTTAATACCATTGAGATTCACATGATACATCATTTTAAAGATAAAAACATACTGATTTCATACTATTTTCCAATAGAAAAAAAATGCTACATAGAGTTTCAAACTTAAAGCATATTTTGTGATGATCGTAAAAGTTATAAATTTCTTAATTATGCAATTCATACTTATAAATCATTATATAAATGTTAATATTTAAGAGGATTCATTTCGTGAAAGGACGAAACTGTGCATAATGTTAGCGGTTTAGCTCTAATTTAGGTGATACCGGTAGTGTTAGAAATCTAACTTAAAATATATCTTATGGTAAAGTTTCAAAATACTTGTATGTATATGTGATGTTTGTGATTAATAAACGATTTTGAGGTAAAATAGGACATGAATTCAATGTTTGGTAAACTATTTACGAAGCCCTAATATGGTAATCAAAGTAAGTGTATTTCATAAGAGGAAGAAGGTTTGGGAGGAATTCACATATGTTAATCATGCATCATACTAGAGTGGGAGTAGGTTTTCATCTATAAAGAGTGTTGTAGTACGGATGTAGTCACATGTACTCTTAAAATATTGAGTCTAGAGAGAATGACGTAGGTAGTACGAATATAACTCATATGTAATTCTAGATTGGAGTTTAGCGAGAGTGTTGTAGTACGAGATAGAGCTCCCATGTACTCCTAAATTATAGAACTCAAGAAGAGTGTTGTTGTATGGAATGTAGCCCGCATGTACTTCTAGAATATATTATTAGTTGAATGACTGTTACCACATGCATATATAGTAGAGGATAAAGTTCATTGCATATGCATATAGAGTGGAGGATAAAATGCATTGCATATTCATTCATGTCTATATTCTGTAGCATCATATACCACTGTGTAATGTTGTATGACTTGGTATGATGTCATATGATTATGATGTTGATTGTGTGTTATGAATCATGCTACTTTTGCTATTATTATACCTTATAGTTTGTAGATGTATTCTCACATTTCTGTTTCCATGTCTCGGATATGAATTTATATGCAGGATATACTTAAGTTGCGACCGAGGAATAGTCGTATTGTGGCACTTTTATTGAAGATGGTGTAAAAGACCATTTCATTGGTTTTCTTTCGTGCTTATATATGATAAATTGTCAAGTCAGCTAGTACGTTTGGTTTGTAATAAGGCCCAGGTATGGTGACACCGGGGGTCATGATTCATGTGTTTTCTTTTGTACATATGTATGCTGGTATTGTGACATCGGAGTCGGGATTCTTATGTTTCCTTTTGTACATATGTATGCTAAACTGCCAAGGCAGCTAGTATGTTTGGTTTGTAATAAGACTATGGTATTGTGACATTGGGGTCAGGATTCATGTTTTTTAAATTACTATGTTTGGTTTTATGTTTTAATCAAGCACTCATATATGAGATTGTTAATGTTATTGGTGTTAATTTTGTTTTATTTATGAAAACATTCTTTCGTAAGTTGTTTTTTTATTTAAAAAAGAGTTTGTGGTTTAGGGTATCACATGTATCAATCAATTTTTTTTGAAAGGAAGATGACACATCGTGGGGCCGAACTCCTCTTCATAATAGAGCTTCTAGAATAAACTCTAGATTCCTCTTCATCATGACTTCTTTAGCTTGATGTACTCTAATCAGGACTAGTATTTCAAAAAATTGCTCTTGCAATAGCGAGAGGGTTCAACGAGGCTTGAGCGGAAGTCAAAATGAGTCTCCTGAGTACGAGGTGTGTGTTAGACGTAAGACTTCACACACAAATTTTGGTTTGAAAATTTTTTGTAAATATTTTCAGAGTTTAAAAATATTTTGATAAATATTTTAGATATTAGCCATGGAAATTAAACTTGCAGAAAATAAAAGTAAAGTGAAAGAGAAAAGACACCCGAAATTTATACAGGTTTTGTCAAAAAGTCTTAGTCACGTCGCAAAGGTTTGATCTTGAGAATATACAATAACACTTAAGAGCTTTTAGTTGGTTGAACTCTCGAATCCTCTTATACAAGAAAAAATAAAGTTTCTGAATAACTTTCAATGATACAACAAATAATGGAGAGAAGCGGTTAATCTTACTTCAAAATAGCGAATTGAATTAGTTATTCTTCTTTTCAAACAACAACTTCAATGAGTTACTCTCCAAGATAAACTAAAATTTTCTACAGACTTATCTCGAACCAAAGTGAGCTTTTGAACAAGCTTGTCACAAACTAAGATGAGATTTTAAACCAAACTTATCTCGAACCCCAACGAGCTTTTAAACCGGGCTTAATTCAATCAAATTAAGATTTTGAACCGAGCTAAACTTATGAAATAAATTGACAATATAAAATATAAATTTCCAAACCAAAACTTTTAATGAGTTTAGTTTTGAACGCAAACAAACAACCCCTTATGGATAAATTATTCAACAAAGATAAAATACTCCGCTGTGAATTTACATCAATGCCCCCTTCTGAAATTACAAAGACGCCCCATTAAACAAAACACTAAATTTAAACAATTGCTTGTAAGATAGTTTAGTTACCTAATAATCATATTTATCGTAAGACGCTTTCAAGCAAACATCATCTTCTTTGTTTAAGAAAAATTACTATGGTTCTCCCTGAGGTTGACTATTTTTCATTTGTGGAGACTTTGTTTTCCCTTCTTTTGAAGATTTCATTTGATGATGCTTCATATTCTCTCACAAATGAAGTTCCTTCGCTTGATGTTGAATCTTACGAGAATCATTCTACTACTGAGTATGTTCTTTCAAAGGAAGTCACGGAAGTTGTTTGATACGAGTTTGACGAAGTTGAAGATTCTACAGTGTTTGGATTTGTACCTCCATCTTTAAGTAATTGAACTATTTTGTTCAATTTTTTCAATGATTTAACCCTCTTTTGATTTTTCCTAAATTTTTTGAACACTTCCCCCTTTTGATTTAAGGATTGGATTAATTTCAAAATCTTAACTCTTAGATATTGTTTAGTGACAAAAGTTTCAATATTGGTTCTAACATTTATAAATTTGGAAAAACAATTATAAAAGAACCTTTTTTTTGCCTCGTGTGTTCATTTCCTTTTATTCGATATTTGAAGAAACTCCATATATCATTTCAAGAGTATTCCACATTTTTTGGTGGAATTGCAATTGTAATCATATACGAGTTTAGTATCATCTGAACACATTAATAAACTATTCTTCGTTTTGAAATCAATTTCAAAATTTCACTTTTCCTCTATGGTCCAAAGAAAATTAGGTTTATCCCCTACTTCTCCATTTACTTGGTGAGCAGAGATAAACGAACCGTTTATAATTGTTTCCCACAATTTAATATCAATACTTTGAATAATTTTTTTGAATCTAGCTTTCTATAATTCAAACCTATTCTCATTAAGCGATGAAGGTGTATTTAGGAAATAAGTTTTGTTACAAAACGTGTTAGAAGTCATATTCCTTCTAAGATGATTAGTCCTTAAATAAAATTTAAACTTTGATGGCACTTGTTGGACATCTGACTCCATACACGAGAGAGAGAGAGAGAGAGAGAGAGAGAGAGAGAGAGAGAGAGAGGGGGAATTGTGGAATTTAGAAAAACTTTGGTTTGAAAAACTTTTGCAAATATTCTCAGAGTTTAAAACATTTTGAAAAACATTTTAGATATTAGCATCAGAAATTAAACTTATAGAAAATAAAAGTTAAATGAAAGAGAAAAGACACTAGGAATTTATACAGGTTTAGTCAAAATAACTTAGTCCTATCAAAGTTAGATCTTGAGAGTATCCAGTAAAAATTAAGAGTTTTTAGTAGGTTGAACTCTCGAACCCCCTCATACAAAGAAACTTTAAATTTCAGGATAACTTCACACCAAATAGCAAACATTGGAGAAAAACGGCTAGTCTTCCTTTCAAACGACGTATTGAAGAAGTTAGTCTTCTTTATAAACAACAACTTGAAGCGGTTAGTCCCCAAGTTAAACCGAGATTTTCCAAGGACTTATCTCGAACCAATGTGAGCTTTTGAACCGTGCTGAACTCACAAACCAAACTGAGATTATAACCAGGCTTACCATGAACCAAGATTATATTTTAAACTAGACTTATCTCGAACCACAATGAGCTTTTAAACCAGGCTTAACTCACGAACCAAATTGAGAGTTTGAACCGAGATAATCTTAAACCAAAGTAAGCTTTTGAACCTGCCTTAATTTACGAACCGAATCTACGACTTAGAACATAAATCCTCAAACCAAAGATTTTAATGGGTTTAACTTTGAACTCAAACAAACAATCTCTTATGGATAAATTATTTTACCAAGAGAAAAATACTCCTTGGTGAATTTACTACAATGCCTCTTCCAGAATTACAAAGATGTCTCACTAAACAAAGGACTTTCTCCAAGCGCTATGGCTAAAATTTAGTGAGAGAAAGTAAAAAACTCATTTTTAGAGAGATATAAAGATATATATAGAGATAGATAGATAGATAGATAGATAAATAGGTAGATAGATAGATAGATAGATATATAGATAGATAGATAGATAGATAGATAGATAGATAGATAGATAGATAGATAGATAGATAGATAGATAGATAGAGAAATAGATAGATAGAGAGAGAGAGAGAGAGAGAGAGAGAGAGAGAGAGAGAGAGAGAGAGAGAGAGAGAGAGAGAGAGAGAAGTCAGATAAGGAACTCACGTTCTCTGGATGAATAAAATTAATTGGAAGGACATTTATTTATAAGCTAGAGGTTAACATAAAAAGGATTTTTTTGGTCAAATTTAATGTGTCAATCGATTGGAAGACCTCAAATTAAACGTTTAGGATGTTTAAAAAGGAAGTAAAGGATAAAAAGCCCTTTCTGTTCATCAAGACACCGTCCCAAGTGTTTAATCACAATTTATGTTCTAACCCAATCGATTGGGTATAAATGTCAATCGATTAGACAATACAAATTTTATTTAAAATTGCTACCAAGCATCATCGGACATCCGCAGAGCTTCTCACCTCACGTGAGCAGGTTTCTTAAATCACCTCAAAACACTACCGTACATGACTTATCTCTGTCGTTGGCAAACCCTCACTACCAAATCATATTATAAACCTACTAAGACCTCTGAGTCTCCCCACCCTTATAGAGGAAACATGCATATCTATACTTTTTAACCACTACATAACATTTTTGGGTTTAATGAAGAAATAAATCATTGAAAAATGGCTTTTTATTTGTTTTAGAGAATAAATTTATAGTACTAAGTTATAGTTATTACATTATTCTGAGTTGTAAAAGTATTATAAAAAGTTAATAGAAAGTAAGAAGTTTTTAAAGTTAGAAAATGTGTTTATAGAGAAAATGTGTGGAAGAATCTCTTGTGCATTTTTTTTATAGCAGGCCAATAAATCCATAAGCACTATTATGTGACATATAGTTTATTTTATATATGGATGTGAATTATAACTCGCTTTTTACATTTTTTTTTATTGAAATTAGTCATAGTTAACATACTATCACACATTAATAGCCTGTTTTAAATGACTTTTAGAAAACCTAGAATCGATTATAGAAGTGTAGAATTAATTCTGAGTGATTTTGAGATGTTTGTTTTATCAAAAGTAGAATTTATTTTGCTTCTAGAATTAATTCTATTTGAAGCTAGAATTTGTAGCTTCTATCTCCAGAATTGATTCGAGATAACTTTTACACTGAAATTTATTGTTCAACTCACTTATACATAAATATATTCAAATATAAATCAATTCTGCTAAACTCAATCATGTTAAAATCAATTCTATCAAACTCAATTCTGCTAGAATCAATTTTGTTCATCGCCAATCCAAACACACCCTAAATTAACTATTTCAATTAGTCGATATTTACACATTAATTTATTACATTATAAGAAATTGACAGCTCCTCTAAAAATATGTTGTGTAGAGCAGATACTTATAATTTGTTTTTTAATCAAATAACCTAATAGTCAAATTTTTATTTTTCAAATATAAATAAATTGAGTATCAAATATCTGAACCCGTCTTTCTGCAATCGAACTTACCAGAGATAATAATGCATTAAAATGAAACTCTAAGTTTATATGAAATGAAACTAAACTAATCCTTGCCTTGGCTTAGTAGCCAATGGTCGACATTAGAGGTGGACATCAGTTCGGTTTGGGTTCAAGCCCAAACACCCAAACCAAACTAACCCACGGGTGACAACACACCAACCCAATTTCTAACCCTTTGGTTCATCGATTTTAATGGATTCAATTTAAGTCAATTCGGTTAACAAAGTCGATTTATTTCGGTTATTTATTTAATTGGACCATTTCAGATTTTAAGCCCATTTTTTAAAATAGATAAAAGTTTCATTCTATTTGATTTTTTTTACCGTCATAGGCCATTTGATATTCAAGTCCAACTATATAATCACAATTTTATTTTTTTTAATTGTCATCAGATGGATCATATATGAAAATTCTGGTATGACAGACTCCGATGTCAATCATGATGTCAAAACATCTGATCTGTTATTAATGTAGCACCAGAAGAATACAAGGATCCCTCATTATTTGATTACTCTTAGGAAAGAGTCAATGAGACCTGGGATCACATATGTTCAGCATACATAACCAGATTATAATTTTTACATGGTTCTGTACAGGATCAGCTAACACTTCTGAACCTGATGTTATAGACAAAGTCATAACATTCATAACTGAACAAACAATGCAAAAGATAAATAACACAGTTAAGTGTTAACCCAGTTCGGTTCTAACTAACCTACTATGGGGGCTACCAAGCCAGAAAGAAGATTCCACTATAAGTAGTACTATTTTATATAAACAACCTCTGGTTTACAGATAAACAACCTCTGGTTTACCTAGTCACTACCCAATGCAATCTCTATCTCAGAACTCCATCCAAGATAAGAAAACCTCTGCTCACTCCCTGGTGATACCTAACTGTTACAACCCTGCAACAACTATTTACATAATTAACGATGAACACATACTTGATCTGCTTCACAGCTTCAATCAAGCTTACAATACTCAACTCTTACCTACAGGTTTCGAGTGAGGACAAATCACTTCTCTAACCTACAGGTTTCGAGAAGGACAAATCAGTGACCTTCCCACAAACCGGGAGGTTCACCTACACGGCTAACCCTAATGGTTACATATTTCTAAGTGCTGGCTAGCTTCCTAAACTAGGTTACAAAGTTTCCTATTTATAACCCGATCCCAATTGGACTTGGACTTACAAATCGCAGCACTCTGGCTGTTACAAATATGCAGAAAATATTCTGCTACAAATTAGGTCTTTTAATCCTGAGTTTCCTAAATTAGAAACTGTTGAATCCAATCTTCTGATCTGATTCTTCTGAATCTTCAATCTTCTGATCTGATTCTTCAATCATTATTTTGACCTGTAAATGTGCGCCATATAGGATTACATAATATTCACATAGAATATTCTCTATCTGTTAAGTACAAACTGAATTTTCCTTCCAGTTCTGCAGGCGCAATGTCATGAGTTGATGACATGACAATCCTTCTAACATCTTGCTTGTACCTGTTTTATTCTTTATAATCCTGCAAGATTCACATTTTGACCATTTGCTGCTATTATATGTTTTAGCCAAACATTAGACAATAATACAAAACAGACAAAGCATCAACAATCTCACCCTTTGGCTTATTTTGGCTAAAACTATTCTTGTAACAGTCAACAACAACTTTAGACAACAATGACTTGGTCATGTCTGCTTTCAGTAGCAAAATCAGCATCTGTATCTCTCCCCCTTTTTAGCCATAATATGACAGAGACTGACAATATGTCATATATTGCTATTGGATATATCGATTAGTCCTGGGAGATACTTGTTGTTTGTGTCAAGAAATCCACTCCTAGCTCGAGTTCTCAAGAGAACCAAGACTGGATTCTTGTCGTTACTTCTTGTAACTCAGAACACAAATCACAATTTGTGTTCATAACTCAGATCACAAATCACAACGAAAATGCTTCCTACACTGAAGGTTGTATATAGTGGAACATCTTTGTTGTTATTGCAGAAAAACCCATGGTAGAGACCATCAACATCCCCAGCCAGTGTTTTTCCTTTTCTGAGATAGTTTTGGTACAGCAACCCATCACAATACCAAACCCAGACTCGACTCACAAGAACGCACACGAACGACATTTTGAGAGAGTTTAATTTCTGTAACTCACGGAGATGCTATTATATAGCAAACTGAAGATCGTAGGAATTAACGAAGTTCTTTGGTCTTGTTCAATGGTCAAACGGTTAATTAGGAAACAGTTCCAAAAGCTTTTACTTTTTCCAAAGCAGTTTTTGACTGTTTTTCTGATAGGAGTTATCTTGAATTACCAGTGCATGCATATTCATTGAATGAACTTTACACCGACCGCTGATGTGTAGATAAACTTCAAATCAGATTTCCTTGTTTGACTGTGAAGATTCAATGTTTTTAAACATGTCATGACATTATGTCAGACATTGTCACTTTTCTTTCCTTCAGGCAAATAGCCCAAGATTCCGTAAAAGCTTAAGACAGAGCATCATTTGGACCAATTAACAGACTCCCTACTTACTCACTAGTCGTAGACATAGACTTCTGTTGTTTTTGTACACCTTGAGACTGTTAGCACACAACTACCTCATTAGTGTAGAGAAGGAATAGTAATTACTAGTTGCACATGGTTGACTTGAACCATTCAAATAACTGACAAAGGTATCCCATTTTTTTCATGATGTAAAAGTATTTTTAAGCAAGAGATTTCTCTTGATAAAAGAAGTTACTCCCCCTATCCGAGATAGTTTGAGCTCCCACAGACGGAATAAGCTTGAAATGATGAATGGAAAATATAAGACACATCTTCATATCTTCAAGAGCCGCACCCTCTATTCAACAATCCTGCTGAACACACTCATTATAGCAATTTTGTTTCTCACAATAAATACTTATACCAGAAGTAGAATGTCATAACATTGTGTCTGACATTTGTACGACCAATATTTTCCACAAGTTTCATTCCCCCTTTCTTTTCAACAGACCCTTGTCTAAGAACTTATATCCTTTAGAAATGATCAACAGATGACCCCTTGATACTAAAATCATACACAGAGAGGTTGCCACGATCTCAACAAGCAGAATTGCCACTCCTGAAATTTTGTTGAGCATAACCTTACCATGTTTGAGAACAGATCATGGTCTGCTTAAGATACTTTGAAATCCTTCTTGATAAGGTGTTTTTCAATCTCACACATTGATTAACATACTCCTTGAACAGAAGAGATTCTCCTTTATCCTTAGCTGTGTTGATCCGATCATAGAACTTTTGTCTTCATAGTCATCTTCACTAAGTGAAGTCTTCATCATGGAAGTAATTGTGTATGGCCAGAACACATTAATTACATCCAGATCAGAACCTGCCCATTCTAATCCACATTATGTCCAAACTGCCACTCTTAGACTATAATGTTGCTTTTTCAAACTTCTATATATTCCCAATCTTTCTACTAGGGAATATGAACTTTGTGACGTTGATACCTAAGACACTAGTTCATCTGAACTCAAACAAACTCTTGACAATCCATAGAGATAACACATCTCTATAGAGAACTTGGAAAACAGGAAACGAATTGTGTTCACGACTCGAAACAAGACTCTTTATTCTTTACCAAACAGATGTAAAGAATGACCTCAGACTTAACAATGCCTGAACACTACCCTTAAACCCTATGATTGACTCAAATAGACAATCATAACCTAGACTCTAGACACTTCTCATATTCGAAAGAAGAACATGAGGGACTCAAACAAGAATCAAACAAAATGAAAAGACTCTATAATCCTGAGCAATTTAAACAACATACCTGGACTTCTCCCAAAGTCTTAATCAAGAAATGTTATTTGAGAACAAACTGCACCAGGTGGACTCGTGCATAGGTTGGATCATGCACTTAGATCAGAACAAGTGATACACACCATCAATTCATGTCGTCAGATGATAATGCAAAGAATATTCTTTGCTGGTCTTTGAGAATACACATGACTTGAGTTATGTTCTGAGGATTTTGTGTGACTTTGTTCTTCTTTTTTCAAGATTAGTCTTTGAAAGACTTTTCAAATGAAAAGAAGTAGAAAAACATTGTCTTTGCTGATCTTCATACTCTTTTACTCCCCCTGAGATATACAACTTTAGGACATCTTTGATGTTTGTCCTTGAAGTTCCCTTTATTTGAAATTTGCCACACCTTCCAAATTTAGAAACCTCAGTTTGCTTGCTACACAAGATACAGATTGCCACATTATGTAACTTGAAATAGAAGAAACTATGATTGTATAACCATAAATTGATCTTCAATAACATGTTTGAGTTGTTTTATACAGACTTTGTAAATATCCAACTCCCCTCAAGATATTTAACAGAATCAGTATCCCACATCAGAGACTCTTGCCTTCTTCTTTGATGTGTGAAGATAATTGAGAACTCATGGTTGTAAGAACTTCTTCTCAGCATCCAGGTTCTAAACCTAATAAGTACTAAGTCTCCCGTCAAAGTACTTACCAACTTTTCAGTTAGAATTTGCTACTCACACTAGGTCATTCTGACTGATTACCTCTTCACATTTATACTTTCTGTTCTTGGCAAATACATAAAATAACTGAAAATCTTGAGATGTTGTAACATCAGATGTGACATCATCCTTCATGGTTCTTGGTTAACATCTTTAATGTCAAATTGACAATACTCATGTTAGTAACAGAATAATCCAATAGTCAGCAATATCCAGACACATCAAGGGATAAAATAGCCAGCATCTCAATGAACTTTTCTTCAGACTTTAATTCTGATTTTGAGATGAAGGATGCCATGATCTGTACCTACAGAGGAGATTCCCTCAGCTAGGTTTCTGGAACATACTTAGTCATAGCATAACACTTAAATTAGTCAGATCCATTTGACTTCCTTGATTTAAAATCATACTACCCTTTCTGGATAACAACTAGGGCAGTTCACATTCTTAACCATATTTCACTGTGATTGATACACAGTATTCAGCTCCAATAACTGCTCTATGGTTATGAATACTTATCTGGTTTCATTGATCAGAGGAAACTTACAGATATAGGCTCTTCAAATGTACAACATAAAGGATTAGAAAGGAATACCTTTATGAGTTTTTCTTAGTGGTACTTAGCACATGTTAATCGTGTCCTGATTAACTTAGCAGATGTCTCCTCTTCCAGACCAGGAGTAGGTTCCAAACCAATGTTCTCACACTACATTAGTTTAGCACCATAACATTTGTTCTTCAGCTGGTAGCTGCATACCAGTTCTTAATGTCCCAACATTAGATAGGACATCTGTTCCTCCTTCTAGGAACACTTCAACCTTGAAGATTTCAAGGTACACACTTGCAGATAATTATGAGTATCATTGATCAGGTGATATTCATCAGCTCTAATAAACCATGCCATTATGAGTGGACTTGAGAGATTACTCAAGTATCTTTGACACTTTAATTATAGCTGTCAATACCTGCCATACATTCTGTTGAACCTTCATAACCCTAGGATTTTTCAGAGACTATGCAACGGAAAAATAGTCATATATCAACAGAATTCACACAATGCTTACTTTAAGTGTTAGTAGTAAGCATGACAACTACAAATTGATTGTTAATCAACCTTGCACAATGCTTGCTTCTGCACCAAGCAACTGATTAGACCAAACCAAAATCCTGACTTGATGAACTCACAGACAACAGAGGTTACCTTATCACTATCTTCACTCCCGCATGAAGGCTTGTATGAGCTTCTTCTGTGTTCATAGACACCAGCTGAATTTGTATTTAAATTCAAGTTCTTCACTCCCGCATGAAGTCCTTGGACTTAGCACTCTTCGTTCCAGCACCACAACTCTTAGGTCAGGTTGGTCTAATCATATAGGTCCATCCTCCACTTCAAGGGACCATACAATATGAACATTCTTTGTTCAAACACTCTTATGCTTTTACCACAACCAGAATTTATCCCATACGGATCTCATCCAGGAATAGACAGGATGCCTGCTCTGATACCAATTGAAAATTCTGGTATGACAGACTCTGATGTCAATCCTGATGTCAAGACATCTGATCTGTTATTAATGTAGCACCGACAAAATACAAGGATCCCTCATTATTTGATTACTCTTTGGAAAGAGTCAATGAGACCTGGGATCACATATGTTCAGCATACATAACCAGATTATAATTTTTAAATGGTTCTGTACAGGATCAGCTAACACTTCTGAACCTGATGTTATAGACAAAGTCATAACATTCATAACTGAACAAACAATGCAGCAGATAAATAACACAGTTAATTGTTAACCCAGTTCAGTTCTAACTAACCTACTCTGGGGGCTACCAAGCCAGGAAGAAGATTCCACTATCAGTAGTACTATTTTATATAAACAACCTCTGGTTTACAGATAAACAACCCCTGGTTTACCTAGTCACTACCCCATGCAATCTCTATCTCAGAACTCCATCCAAGATAAGAAAACCTCTGCTCACTCCCTGGTGATACCTAACTGTTACAACCCTGCAACAACTATTTACACAATTAACAATGAACACATAATTGATCTGCTTCACAGCTTCAATCAAGCTTACAATACTCAACTCTTACCTACAGGTTTCGAGTGAGGAGAAATCACTTCTCTAACCTACAGGTTTCGAGAAGGACAAATCAGTGACCTTCCCACAAACCGGGAGGTTCACCTACACGGCTAACCCTAATGGTTACATATTTCTAAGTGCTGGTTAGCTTCCTAAACTAGGTTACAAAGTTTCCTATTTATAACCTGATCCCAACTGGACTTGGACTTACAAATCGCAGCACTCTATCTGTTACAAATATGCAGAAAATATTCTGCTACAAATTAGGTCTTTTAATCCTGAGTTTCCTAAATTAGAAACTGTTGAATCCAATCTTCTGATCTGATTCTTCTGAATCTTCAATCTTCTGATCTGATTCTTCAATCATTCTTTTGACCTGTAAATGTGCGCCACATAAGATTACATAATATTCACATAGAATATTCTGTATCTGTTAAGTACAAACTGAATCTTCCTTCCAGTTCTGCAGGCGCGATGTCATGAGTTGATGTCATGTCATTCCTTCTAACATCTTGCTTGTACCTGTTTTGTTCTTTATAATCCTGCAAGATTCACATTTTGACTTTTTGCTACTATTATATGTTTTAGCCAAACATTATACAATAATACAGGATAGACAGAGCATCAACAATATATTTAGCTACTGAAATTATAACTTATGAATTAAAATCAAATTTTTATTTTAATTCTAAAATGTAACTATATAGATGAATTAATTTTTTTTGTAAAAATTTTGTAATATTTTAAATTGGGCTTATTTGAACCCTATTTTTCCATTTGATTTTTTTTTTAAAATATAATAAATCATCTAAATAAAAACTAAATGATCGTACCTGATCAGACTGGATTGTCAATGACCTTCAACCGTTGGACTTTAAGTGAATAGGGGAGTGTACCTGCAAGGTACTCTGATGCCAAAGTAAAAAAGAGAGCTAAGGAGTGCAAGTACAAAGAATAAGTGGGAGTGAATGAATACCTGACCCTCAAGTGAAAGAGGGTATTTATATCCCCCAGCGCTGGGCCAAGATCTCCATGTTGGATTGGAAGTTCAAGCCCAAGATGGAGACTGTCAGGATCTACGTGTGTAATGGAGACCAACACGCGGTCTCCATCTTGGGTTAACCGCTCCGAAATATCAGGGGAGACACAGTCTTATCGGAAGCGCGTAGACTCCGTATGATTCAGAGGGTTGAAGGTGAAGTAACCCTACGAGGAGGAGGGTCCTCGAAGAACAGGTGCAAGTGAAGGTGTTCGAGCCACGCGCCTGCCCGCGCCCTTGAAAGGGGTCTTGCTCGGGTCACAGACCTGTTCATGAGGTTGGTGGGCACTCTAGGCTTGGCCAAGAGTAGGCCCTGCTCGATAGTCGGGCAGGTGCATACCTATGTGAGCGGTAGCTCAATGGAGTCTTTCCCTTTGTCAGATTGGATTTGGGCCTTGCACTATGTTTGGACCAAGTGTCGGCCCAGTCCAGAATACTAAATAACATCTTTTAATTTTTAATAAAACAAAACTCCGCCAAGGCAGCTCATCAACACATTTAAATTACAAAATTTTAAAAAAAAACTTAAATTACACCAAGCCATACTAAAGTATATGGAATCCAACAACCTTCGTAAAATAAACATATGTCTCATCTAGCTAGCTAAGTTGCAAATAATTTATACTTAATAATATCATATAAAAACAACTACAGTATCATTTTAAATGAGTTTTAAATGATTTCAGTTATATCTTAACTTACCATCTCAAAAACTCCTTGTTTGATCTGACTTTTAAATGAGTTTTAAATGATTTCAGTTATATCTTAACTTACCATCTCAAAAACTCCTTGTTTGATCTGACTTTGAAAATACAGTGATATTCCTAAAACCAAAAGTATATTTATTTTCCAAGTAGATTTCAGAAAAACAAAATGAGTTTTAAAAAACCCACACAACCATTAAAACCAAAATCCTTTCCCACTCAAGGTTAGAACAAAAGATTTGATGTTTCTAAGAAACATAAAAAAAAACAGTCACTTTTCCTACCTAGCTACCGACCAACAAGTAGATGAAAAGTTTTATAAGTTTGTATAAACTAAGAACTTAATACCATAGTTGTCTTCTCTTCTTTAGAGACTAATGGATCATATTCTGTGTCAATTAGAACTGCATAATTCCAGAAATAAAGTTAACAAAAGTTGAAATACTAATACAATACACCTCATGGATCCAACACAAAGTTGAAATAGATAAATATTTAGTTACGCTCGTTGCGAGAATTAATAACGGTTGTTTGTGTTTGAGCCATTTCTCTCTGCAATTAACTAAATAGAAAGAAATTTCTATTGAGTATTTTCTTATGAATTATAGAATATTCATTATTCAAGTGTGAAGGTTTTACTTTGCACATCTCAGTTCCTTTAAAGAAAGTTCTTGAAGAAGTTCCTATCCAAAAATCAGTTAACTATGAGAGGTGATTAATTAGACATACACTTCTATGCATACACACAAACATGCTCAACTTATTGTTATTTGCCAAAAATTATTGTTAATCATTTGCCAAGCATAAACCTAAACTTCTAGTTATTCAATCACAATTGAGCATACACATTTGCATAACCAAAAAGTCCAAATTGCCTACATACATTGAAAATAAAAAATTAGAATTTTGCTGGGAAACTCAACAAATAATTTCATCTAAATGAAGAAAGTTCCACCAATTAACAAATATTGGATGCAAGTTTTAAGTGAAGTCATCCCCAATATTCCAACAAAAGTATAAAGTAACACTGACAAACTGAAAATGAGAGCATATAAATAACCAAGAGATCTTACAAGGGATTGCTACCATACCAAACTCCATCATCGGTGTAGATTTTCTCCCTCTCTAGTTCATATCCTCATATTCTTCTGAATCTTTCAATGTTGAAAAACACAAAAATCTCAATCCTGAAAGGAAGAAAGAGAATGAGAGTAAACATAAACATAAACACTGTATGAAGGGTGACACAATACACAAACATCACTATTAAAAAAACACTCAAATCCTAAGTCTTTTTAAGATTAACACAACCCGTTAAATTAAGCAAACTCTAAAACCCTAATTTTAGACAAATCCTAGTTCTAGATCATTTTAAAGAAACATAAACCTTAAAGATAAACAAGCCCTAACTTTAAATCTCAAAAATTTAAGAAATCACATAAATCAACTACTAACCTTTTGATTACTGAGTAAAGCATATAAATCTGCTCTAATGGTTCCTTGAATCTATCCAATTGCTGGAAAAAGAAGAAGATGGATGAGAAAATAAAAGAATGGTTGCCAGTAAATGAAGAAAGAGACGAGACACAAACCATACAACCAAAAACGATGAGATGGAGGAATGGAAATGGAAACACAAACCTGAATAAGGAGTTGTATGAAGGTCGTAAAAAGGACGACGCTCAAGAAGATACAACATAGGATTAGTCTTTGAACTCTAAAAAAATTAGGTTTTATATATAATTCATTTGAGTGGGTTGGGAGATTGGACAGAGTCTTGTTGAGATTGAGGGTAAGAAGACCCGTACAAGTATTCAGAGTTTCGGTCAGTGTCGGTTATCGATGGGCCAAAAAATATAAACCGAATCCAACAAAGAAACTGCCCGAACCCTATTTGAGCACCCGTGAACCCGCGAATCCAAACCGATCTAACCCAATGTAAAAAACACTCGGTTTCGGTCGGATTCCCTGAGACCTATTTTTTGTCCAACCCTAGCCTACACAATTATGGGCATAAATGTCCAAAGTAAAAAGACAAAAATAAATGGATAAGTATAAAAAGTGGAGGGGACCATTCTTCAAACTTTGAGCCTTAAATTCAAACATAGGTTATCTATCATATCTCAAACTCTTTCACATTAACAAACCTAACATAACATTCATACCCAGGGTTAACTTAACAGATTCACCACATTCTGCGTGCGTGCCTCACTTCTCTCTTAATAAAACACACACACACACTCTCTCTCTCTCTCTCTCTCTCTCTCTCTCTCTCTCTCAGGCAAGTTTTCTCTCTCCCTCTCTCTTTTTGACTTTAGATTTTACGATTTACGGCAAAATTGGGGTTCTGAGCTGAAATTTGTACACGACCTATTTTAATTTTTAATCCCTGTTACTGCTATTTGATTTGCGTATTCCCAATATTCGGTCTCCAACACTTTCATCAGAGTTTGAGATAAAAATATCATTTTTCTTTAAATTGTACTTTGTCTGTGATGCCTCAAGATTTATCTATTGGCATTGTGATTTGATTCTCATCGTGATCTAGTCCAATTTGATTTTGGAAGAATATCAGAAAAAGTGATTTTTTAAGGTTTTTTTTATTGGGGTTTCAGAGAAAGATTTTCAAATGTCCATTTTTATTACTTTACTTCAGTGGCATACTTAAAAATGGATTCAGACTTGAGAACTGTATAAATTTGATGATGATATCCATAATTTGAACAATTAAGAATGAGTTTAAGTGTTTTAGTATGGTTGTTATAGTTATTATTACAGGTTAGTTTAAACTGCTGTTAATCTTTTATATGGTTTTTTCAGGTTAATTTACCATGACTGAACCTTCCAAAGTCATTCATGTTCGAAACGTGGGGCACGAAATATCTGAAGTACTCTCCTGACTCTCACTTTCTTTCTCTATTTGCTGAATGTTTTTGCTCAGGAAATTAATATGTTAGAAACTTCTTCTTAAGGGTCATCCTGAAATCCGATATGATTGCGATTTGTGACCATATTTTGTTTAGCTCTATTGCCAAGACTAGATTTAATCTGAATCGGTAGATCTCGTCTCTTGTGTTGCTTCTAGTCTTTCTCTTTCGTCCATTTGACAGAACCTTCATGTTGGTGTCAGTTTATGCCTAGATATGCAGTCCTTTCGCAGAATGGCTCAAGCATTTTCTCTCTGTCTGTGCTTGTTTTATTTTATTTTATCACTTTTTCTTAGACCATGATCGGCATTTATTTTACTCCATTGCAGCTTTCTGTCCACATTATTGGATAAAATGGAGTTGGAATTAATATTTGAACTCATAAGTTTAAACATTATTGGATAATATTTGAACTCCATTACAGTTATAGGCTATTTTTATGTTATTACACTGAAATTTTATTTGAGCTCTTTGTTTCAGTCTTTCAGAAGTTCCGGAGTGATTTCTAACTTTTGCCCTTTTGATTGCAGAATGATTTACTTCAGTTATTTCAACCTTTTGGAGTCATAACAAAGCTTGTGATGTTGCGTGCAAAAAATCAGGTTTTCTCTTTAACACCTTGAATTTTAAGGTGCTTCATTTCATCATGTTTTTATTTGTACAATACTACAATAGCTGCGCTGTATTTGCAGGCACTTATCCAAATGCAAGACGTTCCTTCTGCAATCAGTTCTTTACAATTTTATGCAAATACTCAACCTAGCATAAGGTACAATTAGCTTGCCTTACATGATTTCAATGATTATTGTTTTGATATCTTGAACTTTTGAGATTATATACAGAGATTGCAATGCTCTATCTATTCCGATTGATATTAAAATTGCCTGAATAATCTAATTATCTTTATATTTTATGTTAGGGGGAGGAATGTTTATGTCCAGTTTTCCTCTCATCAAGAGCTAACAACAGTAGATCAAACTCAAGGACGGGGAGATGAGGTTAGATTTTTTCGTTTACATTTCAGAACCGAAAATTGCATGCTTCATCTTGTTGATTGCTTACAAAATACACTGAATTGGATTTGTACTTTATGTTTTCTCTGTGATATATCTCCCTACATCTTTGTATCAGTATCTCAGGCCATTACATTTCTGTGGGCTCAGTTTGTAAAATTTGTATTCTATGAATCTATAATTATCATTTTCTCTTTATCATATACTTCTCTATTTATTCTCCTTTCTCTCTATCTCTTCTCTTTCTCAATGCTGTCTTTCTGTTTGGAACCCTCTGGATGCACAGCCAAATCGAATTCTCTTAGTTACAATACATCACGTGCTCTATCCCATAACAGTGGATGTACTATATCAAGTTTTTTCTCCTCATGGATCTGTGGAAAAGATTGTGACATTTCAGAAGTCAGCTGGTCAGATTCTCTCAGATTTCTCCCTTTCTCTTCTTTCTTTCTGTTTTAAGTTTTTCTGAATTTTAACTGAGTGGATTGGGATTATATTTTACCATGCAATACTTTTGTCTGATTCAAGTAGACACTCACGCACCCCCGCACACACCTTCACCCCATTAATACTTGGACACTGTGACACCATTAATAACTTAGAAAGAAATGATATCGCTGATCCAACTGTTGAACGATAATTATGCACGTCAATAAGTTTGTGTGTAGTTTCATAAAATTTTAATTTAACACCAATAAGTTATGTGTTTTACTAATTGTTTTATCATATGTTTGCCAACTTTGTAGGCTTTCAGGCTCTTATCCAGTACCAATCACAACAGAGTGCTATTACTGCAAGAACTGCACTTCAGGTTCTTTAACATTTCCTTTATGTTTGGGGATTTACAGGACTTGTTACTTCTAGTTTTGTTTCTAAATACTAATTGAAATTTTGGAATTTCTAGGGTCGCAATATTTATGATGGTTGCTGTCAGCTGGACATTCAATTTTCAAAGTAGGTTACATTTCTCTAAATCATTTCTGTGTTTTTGGCTTTTGGGTTTATATTGTTAGTTCTCTAACTTATGTTATGCTTGTGTTTGAGTCAATTTGTAACACCTGAACCTTCTTCCTTTCTCTTAGTTACTTTAATTTCTTATATGGATATTTAATTGATCTCATTTACAGCCTTGATGAATTACAAGTAAACTACAATAATGACCGATCAAGGTGATTCAGTGTCTTTTTTCTCTTTTTTTGATCACTTAATCACCATTTTATTACCACATTATTGCTGACTTACTCCGCATCTTTTGCAGAGACTTCACAAACCCTAGTCTCCCTACAGAACAGAAAGGAAGACCTTCACAAGTATATGCTATGTTTGACTTTTATTTATCTATTTATGAATCACATCTTCCTGTTGATATTTGTGAAGTGCATTCTAATAGGCATTTTTTTTACTCTATCTTCTGTGAAACAGGTGGGATATGGTGATGCAGGAAACATGTATGGTGTTCAGGGTTCTGGAGCCAGAGCAGGTGCTTAATTTAACTGCTTTGGCTGGTTTATTTTGTTATCAGATTATGTTATTTGTTAGTGTTCTAATTTATATCATTTTCCCCCTCCTTTCAGTTGGATATCCGCAGGTGCGTATTTTTCAGATCAAGTTGAAGTCCCCAATTTGATGTTATACTGGCATGGTTGAATGTTTTAAGTTATTATAATTTTGTAGCTTATGAGAAGCACTGTAAAAATTGAGTGATGGTTGATCGCTCCTTGTTCGGATCTTTCTAAATCTTCTAACTATTGTTTTTTTTAACTGTAGACGCCCAATGCTGCAGCCATTGCAGCTGCCTTTGGGGGAGGCTTGCCTCCAGGAATAACTGGGACGAATGATAGGTGTACACTTCTTGTTTCAAATCTTAATCCCGAGGTAAGTCTTTTCTCTGTCTTCTATCTAATCCCCGTCTGTCTCAGCCTATTTAGCTTCAAATTTGTTTATCTCAGAGAATTGACGAGGACAAACTGTTCAACTTGTTCTCCCTTTATGGGAACATCGTGAGAATTAAACTTCTACGCAATAAACCAGATCATGCACTTATCCAGATGGGAGATGGTTTCCAAGCTGAACTGGCAGTACACTTCCTGAAGGTTTGTTTCATGTCCACCTTGCTTACCTGGTTTTCAATTTCTAAGATTATGATAAACATTTTCTTTCAACTTTGACATGTAGGGAGCCCTGTTGTTTGATAAACGACTTGAGGTGAACTTCTCAAAGCATCCAAACATAACCCAAGGTGCTGACACACACGATTACAGCAACTCAAATCTCAACCGTTTCAACCGTAACGCTGCTAAAAATTACCGTTATTGCTGCTCCCCAACAAAGATGATCCATTTGTCCACACTCCCACAAGACATCACCGAGGAGGAGATTGTGACCCTTCTAGAGGAGCACGGAACCATTGTCAATAGCAAAGTCTTTGAGATGAATGGTAAGAAACAAGGTCTGGTTCAGTTTGAGACCGAGGAGCAGGCTACCGAAGCCCTCGTGTGCAAGCATGCCACCTCACTTTCCGGCTCGGTAATCCGGATCTCTTATTCTCAGTTGCAAAATATATAAACTTAACAATGTTAAGGATCGGGCAACAACAACCGGAGTAATGGTTGCTAAGTTAATTAGAGACAAGGATTCTGAATTTGGAAGGATTTTTTATATGCAGATAGATAACGATCTTCTTCATTATCTTGTAATGGTGGCTTTGATTGCTAATTAACTGTTGATAATCTCACACTCCCGGATTCTTTCTCCCCTTAATCATTTCTCTTCTTATCTCCATTGCTCTTATCATTTCTTTAGATTGCTAACATAATGTAGAGTAGGGGTGTAGATTTTTTGATTGGTGAAAGTTGAGTCTTGAGGAATAGGTAGCTGGGGAAATCACTGCCTTCTTTTTACCACCTTTATTTTTTTAAATAATTGTTGTATTTTGGCCAAAAATATGCCATTATGTTGTATTCTCAATCCATAGAGTTTTTTGTCCAATTAAATAAGAAGCTAATTTTGTTTTTCTGAAGTGTTTCTATTGTTTTACTCCATCCTTTTCCAGCTACATAATTTCCTCTTCCTTCCACCTCTCTTCTTCATCTCCTATATCTTCCTTTCTTGTCTCTTCCTTGCATGCCAACAATGATTGAAAACACGTTCATTGTTTCTCCTCCTTTCTCACCTTTAGAACCGTTTCTCAATCCTCTTCTCCCCCTCAATCAGAAGCTTGCTCAACCCTTATTAGTCGTTTAAGGGAACAAACAAATAAGCAATTATTAATGATTGATTGAGTGGTTTAATATCATATAACTCATCACTTCCCTTGCAATTGTATGCACAAAAATGCAAAAACAAAACAATAGTATATTTTCTACAAAACCCATGGCAAAAAATAATTTCGTAGGTTCTCATACATTGGGAGTTACTTTTATTCCTCTTGGGTTAAGATTTTCTCCGTATCTCTTTTGGTGGTGAAATAGGCCCGGTCTGCAAGACATTTTGTCCTCACTTTTTTAAGAGCGGGTCAAGTTTTTAAGCCTCCACCCTGCTATGCCTCGTTTTTTGCGCACGCGGATATTAACATTTTTTTTTTTTGCATTTTAAAGCTTAAATAGGGTAGTGTCTGTAGGTTCGTTCCGACCTCATTTTTTGTGGGACAAATCAAAGTTTTATGTTAGCACCCTCAACTATGTTTGCCCTGTTCCATCTTGTTTATTTGTGAGTTTTTGCATAATGGATTTAAACGGGACGAACATGTCCGTTTATGACATTTTTCCATTATTATAGTTTGTGTGTAAATAACACACATTTTTAAGACATGTGACATATATTTAATATTTATTTGACTTTATAAACATAAAACATACTAAGAAAAACTCCACTTCTTTTAGAAAACGGAACATCCCTACTCTTTCCCTTGTGTTTTCTTAAAAACCACACCGATTTAGAATACACTTAGAAGTAAAAAAAACACCTATTTTATTGATATTAATCCCATGGAGAATTGGAACTTTTTCCCCCGATTAGAAAGCGTACTCCAGATAGGTGCACTTTTTTAAAGAATCACATGAGATCAAAAGGTTGTATACATAACAACTTCAGGAGTTAGAAGTCATCCGAGGGGCTCATGCTCTGTTTCGATTTCTAGAGAGGTTGTATAAATAACAACTTCAGGATGCAAAGCAAGCTGGTGGTGAGGATAAGTATATTGTGCAACATATAACATATACTTTGAGAGCATACATATTGTACTGGGTTGACACATCTATTTTTATGAACAAGAGTGCCACTTACGTGGATGTGATATACCGAAGATACTTCGCTGACTTAGAGCCGATCCATGAGTACAATTAGGGGGCTGCTCATTTGATCTACCTATACTCCAAGTTACTTGAAGGTTGTATGTGGAACACCAAACAAATGACAAACAACATCACAGTATTAAGGGTAATATTTATGCATCTTTTAGTGTTTTTGTGCCGTTTTCATAACAGTTGCTAAGTCATTACTAATGATTCATATGTACCATTTTCAGGCTTGGATCCTCGAGCACTTCCCAGGAATATATGACTGGTTATGTGCTCCAACCTATATTAAGGATATACCATGTACTTTTGCATTCATCCCGCTTAGAGGGAACCAATCGACGAAACCATATAAAGAATATCTTGACTTCGTGGTAGGGGATGATATACACTTCCATACGTACGTCGATCACCGTGAGACACATCCCTTTTATGAAATTGCCTTCTTCTCTGGATCGTTGGCTTGCGGTTCACGTCTGATGTATCCTCACATTCCTGAGTGCGTCATGCGACAATTCAGTTATATGCATTTTGTTCCTAAAGACCCTTCTGAGTCTGCTCTTCCTGCTATGACACACAGAGATATGAGTGTCATGTATGATGATTACCTTAATTATCTGATATTATATGAAGCATAAAGTATCATAACTCCTAACAACTAGCGTGCTGCACACGACTACATCCGATGATATTTTAAAGTGTCACATCCTTATATAACACCAGATGTTTTAGAAGATCCACCTAGGCAAGCTCATCAGAAAATACTAGAGGAGCAGGCTATGGCGTATTATATTGTTGATGTGTTTCCTAGATATGTTCGTATCACGGAGCTTGGACAAACAAATATAAATAGAGGATTCTTTCCGGATGACTCTGAGGTGAGAGACGTTTTAAATGCCATCATGGATGAGGCACAATAGGAACTACAGTACATGAGGCAACGTAGAAACAGGAGGCCCGAGTTCGTCATACGCATTAATTTACAGTATATATATTAGGAGCACTATTATTAGTTGTATTTTATTTTGACTTTATTGTGTATTTTGAATTTATTAATTTATATACGTCATTTTCTTATTATTTTGAAAGTGTGTGGTTTAATTTAAATAAAATTAATAATGATAGTATAGTCATAATACATCGTTAATTTCATTAATGGTTCTCCAAAAAAGTGAAAAATTACAGTCTGATGTGAATATGAAAAATACATCTCTGTATTGTATCTAGTGTGAATACAAAGATGAAACAATTTATGTAAAAAAAAAGAGGGCCTAATATTCAAAATAATTTATCAATTGGTGAACTCATTAATATTTTATTTTGATTATCTTATTTGCTATAGTTGAACCATAACTGTTTAAATAATTATTTCCATATTTTAAGTGGACATATTAGTTGGGTAGATTGATTGGTCCATTTATGATTCACGAGTTTAGAGTGTTCTTGCGGTTTGTATCAGGAATCATGGAATGAATGGGTACATTAGCAAGTTTGGGCCCGTTTGTTTTGGCTTTTTTTAAAAATGATTTTTATAATGTTACTAAATTTTGTGAAAATTTTTTTTACAAAGAAACTTTTTATAAAAGTTTCAAATGAAAAATTTGTTTGAATAGTTATTCTTAAAATGTGATTTTAGGTATTTCATCTATTTATGGGGAAAAAATTTGGATATCAAAATTTCAAAAAATCACTTAATTTTAAAGCTATTTCAAATAGATTTTCATAAAAATCATTTTTGAAATACAACTTTTTGAAAAAATTATGATTTTGACTAAGTTTTGGTCTTCAATTATGTATATTTATGTTATAGGATATCAAATTAACTGTTTCATTTTAGAAAAAACGAATATAAAAAAATTTGTAATATATTTTAAAAAATGGTTTTAGAAAATCTATTTTCAAAAATACAAAGAAAAAATCCATTTTTTTAAAGCTGAAACAAACTGGCCCTTTATGTGCTGTAAAAAATCTGCTATGAACGTAAAATCTCAAATGGTTTGGTGAGAACAATGGATTGTTTTATACATAACCTGTCTCTTCATACAAGAGTCTATTCTGGGGTTGATTGGTGGTTGATCGTATAAGTGTTAATATCAACATTGAATGAAGTGACATCTCATGCTCATTATGCAAAATTGCCAAAGTTCAAAGTAAGCTTGCAGTGAACAACTAAAGTTTCTGTTATATTCGGCTTCATAGAAATATTTGGCCAACTCGTTTCCTTTCAACGAGCAACACCCAAATTTGATCTCTGGCTAAAATATTTGGTCAAACTTTGCTTAGTTCCTGTAACATAGCCCGTGAAATGAGATACACTGCAGTCCATTGTTTGATTTCATTGTATCCTATTTTCAACAATCTAAACAATGGTAGTATCTCTTACTATTCAATCACACTCCACTCCAATGTACCTCTGGAAGTAACAATTCTGAAGCAGTAATATTTGATTGAGGATGAAAATATGCAACACTAATTACTACTAAGAAGTGCACAAATCAATAAACCATCTTGTTAATATCAAATTTGAAATATTCATTTACTTTCCATTGGTTCAATCATTTGTAGTGATGCTTAATAGTACAAGACTAGAACATATGCAATATAACACTAGTAATTAGCTGCATAAGAAACAGTATGGAGTATAGTACTTCTAATGATTTGGTAAAATAATACCCACAAAACTTTGGAAGGAAAAATGATATTCAAATTCTAACGATGTCCACAATGCACAATCTACTCGAGGACTTCCTCTAATGATTCAGTTGAATAGAGGAGCCAAAGAATCTTATTTCAAGCCAACAGCAACCATGATGGTAAAGAAAAGTAATATCGGCGTCAGTAAACAAGACTACCTGGCTTTTGTAACTGGTAAGGAATATTAGAATGCTGTAGGCTCTATTTGGAAGGTTTCTCAGAAGATATGGAACCCTTTTCAACCACTTTGGCAGAACTAGCAGGCTGTTCAGCTTCAACGAGCTCACGTAATCTTTGTTGAAGTTTGCGCACACTGTCCTCTGTCCTGCGAAGCTTTCTCCATCTATAGGTAGTCCAGAGACCAAAGCCACCATATACAACAATATAGGAAGCCCATACATAAGGATAAGCTTCTGCATGCTCTTTGATTTTGTGATACCGTTGTTCCAATGAATTTATAAAGCCCACAGCAGAAGGGCCACTGACTACTTGATCCTCATCAGTTTTCTGGATAAGTGCTGCAGAACTCAGCATTTGCTGGTTATCATTATTTGGTTGATTTGCCATGTTCTTAGCTCGAGTGTTCCAGCTATTAATAGTTTAAAAACTGCATAATCAATGACACTTTTCAGTACTGCATAATTTTAGAAAATAGAAGAGAATAACATTAAAAGCCTTATACAATAGCATCAAGCACTAGCTCATCAAGAGTCCCAAGTTGTTAATCTCTGAAAGCTTTGCGTAACACCGACCCCAAGTCCCAACAATACTATAGCACTATAGCTGATAGCCGGTATTGCTTAAGCTAAAAACCAGTATGCAGAGTAAACATAAATACTCAAACAAAACAACACAAAATTAAAGAGACCATCATAACAAAAAGACAATGGGTATAAATAAAAGAGTTTGAGTAACTTTTTTCCCCAAATCCTAATAGCGGACGCGATAGCAGTCTGGGGCCTCAATTACGCCACAATTAATGGCGGCTAAAGCCGCTATTGCAGGCTGACGGTGGCTCGCAGGCCAAAAGTGTTGTGCTGAATCCTACCACCACTACACTATTATGCTATTCCGCTGCTAAAACACACTATTGACAACATAGCAAGAGTAAACTTTAAAGAGAATATCTAAATCATACGCTATTATCGGCCCAATTTGAAACCTAGGTCTACAAAATTGGGATTTTTTAAGGGAACAATTGAGTAACAGAAAGATTTGTTTTTGTTTTCAGCAATTGAAGTATATTTGAGACGAAAAACGATAAAGGGGTAGTAGAAGTAAGCGATAAAAGCAAGCAATTAAGATTAGAAAAGAGGAAAATAGACTCACCAGATTGTGTTTGTGATGCTGAATCTGAAAGGCGGTGATTGGAATAATGTTTATGATTGATACACTTCAAACTGCAGTTGCAATTTGCAAACCCCCAAACCAAAACCCTCTCACATATATTTTTGTTCTTTTTATGTTTTTATTTATTGTTATTATTACAAAAAAATAATAATTAATTTAAAAAACAATTTTAGAAAAAAAATACTCCATCTAGTTCTATTTATGGCTGTTTATTCACAGGATATACAACATTTTATTGTTACTTTTCACACATATATATGAGTTAAAAATATGATTACAAACTTGAACAAATACTTACCATTGAATTTTTACATTTATAAAATTTTCGATTATGGTTATCAATGATGTTGGATATCCACATTTTTATTATTTCATTACATCCACATTTGGCACGTCCCGTCCAAAAGATTTACCAACGGACGATGTTATTCTTCCACCCATGATTAAGACGATGAACACTTGCAGCAAGACGAATGTGAAAGAAACGATAAACATTTGCTTCGTTGATCTGATGAAGAGAGAAAGGGAGAACAAACCTTAGACTCACCAAACAAGAAGAAATGAATTTATGCCACGGTGTCGGTACAAATTGTCCCCAAATGCAAAAAATTAAAAATAAAAGCCACATTGAAAAACATAGGTAAATTTTTGAAAACATGTGACATTTTGGGGGTTAATGAAGAAATCTAGATAAGATAAGGGGATTAAAAAAATCTTTTACACGGTCTAAAAACAAAACTCACTAATATTACAGGGGAATTGTATACTTAACTCTATTTATTATACTCCCTTCAGCCATAATTATAAGCAAATATTCTATTTTTAGATTCATTGAATAATAAATGTATCTGGTCTTTTATGTAGATCAGATACATTCATTACTCAATAAACCTATAAAGAGAATCTTTGCTTATAATTATGGCCGGAGGGAGTATATTGATGATTCAATTGCCTATTTGTGTCTATGTCAATGAGACGGGTGGAGGCGAGTGTGATCCATATCTTCACCCCATAATTTATTGCTCATCTCCGCCCGGATCCCCACTACTGGAAGATTTTCCATCTCTCTCTTCCATAAACATATTAAAATAAAAAATAAAATTATTATTTTAATCAAATTAACAGTAAAAATCAAAAGCTAGTAAAAAATGTAGAAACTAATGATCAATGATAAATATATTATTTTGAAAATACTTGAACTGTGTTTAACATGACATTTTTTGAGCTTATAGTTTATAATTTATAAGCTTATATGATAATAAAATACCTGTTTGAACGATCGTTTCATCACGAGCTTATAACTTATTTTACTATAGTATATCTTATTTTTCAGACGATATTTCAAATAGTGTTTTAGCTTATACCTTATCATTTTTCTTCCAACTTGACCCTTATTATTTTAACTAAAATTTCCTTTTACCCTTTATAATTTATTTTTAATTTAAAATAAAATAATTATGTATTAAATATCTTTTATATCATTTTAAATTATCAGCTAGTTAAACCGCTAATTTTTACTAAACACTTTAATTAATTTATTATTTATAAGTCATCAATCATCAGCTATGAGCTATCAGCCATCAATCATCAGTCATAAACTATAAACTATCAACTAACTTATCAATTGTTATTTTTATCTAACAAAAGTTTAATATATGTTAATGAAAATTTTGACCACCAATATATTTAAACTTTAAAAATTGAAAATAATCATTTAAATTTCTATCTCTTTTACTAAACATAATATATATGTTTCAACTTTTCAATAAAAAAATTATATGATAAGGTAAAAAATACAACATGTAAATTGAACTATGTATTTTTAGATTTTATGGTAGTTAACACGGAGGTGGAGACTCCCATAGACATGGATATGTTTCTCATTTCCGTCTCAAAGTGCCTTTTGGGCTTATGCGAGACATAGTTCTCTATTCTATCATGGGAATTTCTTATGTCACCTTATATAGGTGAAAAGAATCATATGAAAAGAATCATACGAGGTACCTTTTACATCACACAGGCCAGACAAAATATAGTGTCACTCCATTCTAAAATTAAAAACCATATCGGAGATATAACTCTAATTATATATGGATATTTATCTCCGGTGCGGGAAATTGGAAATTCTACCTTTCCATTTTAGATATTACCGGAAGTGTATTTTCGGAAATTTCTTAAAATAGCTACTAGCATGAACCAGCTTCATTTCCAAATTTGTTCATAAACCCTCTTAAAAAACCCTTCCATTCTCAATCAAGTTTTTCACTTCAAATATTCATTCTTGTGATTCATCATATCAAAAGGAGCTAGAGGAAGTGTAATTTAAGGTAAAGTTCATTCATTTCAACTCTCATTCATCATATTAATATGGGTTTTCATGGAAAAAAAGGTCACACTGATACCGGAAATGTACTTCCGGTTATGCAATGAACTGGACCGGATATACAACTCCGGTATTTGTCTGTGCTTATTTTTCACCAATTTCTTCCTTGCTATGGATGTTTCTTAATTAAATATTTTTTTTACATTAGGTATGGTGCATCCCGATGCTATTCCCAAATCTATTGTGTCTCAAGTTGTTTCACCTCTCTTAGTTAAGGTGGTAGATATTCAAGACCATTTAAAAAATGAACAAGAGTATGAATTTCGTGATGACATGCAACAGTGGATTCGTACACAGGCCACCAAACTAGCAATCAGAAGGTCTGATAATGGTTCAAATAAAAGATGTGCATTTATGACTTTGACATGCAAAAGAAGTGAGAAATATATATACCCTCTCCGAAATTTGAAACGAGATGATACCGGTTCAAAAAAATGTGAATGTCCATTTAAGTTGCGTGGTTATCGGTTGGTAAATAATAAATGGAAATTTAATGTGATATGTTGTTTACATAATCATGATTTATGTGCAAAATTAGTCAATCATCCAATTGCATGTCGGCTCTTTTCGGAAGAGAAGGAATGTGTTTCCGACATGATATTGAATTTGGTACCTCCCAAAAACATACTTACAACCTTGAAGGGCAAAATACCCGGGAATATCTCAAATATCAAGCAAGTGTACAATAGGCACTATCAATCCAAATTAGCGTTTAGGGGGATCAAACTGAAATACAACACCTCTTGAAACTTTAGATGATAAAAATTACGTTTCTAGGCATCAGAGATATGAGAATGGAGTAACAGTAAGAGATATATATTGAACTCATACCGATTCCACTAAATTATTCAATACGTTTCTCACTTTGCTTATAATTGATTCAATGTATAAGACCAACAAATACATGCTTCCATTCTTGGAAATTATTGGTGTTACATCGATTGAGAAGATGTATTCGGTTGGTTTTGCATTTCTAGAGTGAGAAAAAAGGACAATTTTGCATGGGCTTTAGAGGTTTGTCGGTTAATGTTGAAGGACCAAGAAGATATGTCGAAAGTCATTGTTACTGACCGAGATACCGCATTAAGGAATTCAGTTGCAACGATATTTCTCACTTCTTATGCATTACTTTGCAGGTATCACATTACTAAGAATGTGAGAAGTCGTGTTAAATCCGCTGTAGGGACAAAATAGATAGCAGGTGAAGATGGAAAACTGGTCAAGGCGGACGTTATTATGGAGAAAATTATGGATGCATGAAATTTTATAATAAATGCATCTACAAAGAGTTATATGCTGATATTGTTATACATTTTAGGAAGGTGTGCATGAAATATCCCGATTTACTAAAATATGTTGAAAGCATAATTTTGGACCAGGTAAAGGAGAAGATTGTTTGAGCTTGGACCGATCAGGTTATGCACCTTGGAAATACAATAACTAACCAAGTTGAGTCTGCTCATGCTTCTATGAAGAATTGGTTAGGAAATAGAAAGGGTGATTTGCGTGCGGATTGAGAATCAGTGAACCAAATGATACTAAACCAGCATAATGATATACAAACGTTATTTGGTCGTAGTATCACAGTGTTGGAACCCAGGTTCAAAGAAAACACTTTATATTCTCAGTTGGTCAGCAACATATCTCGATCAGCTCTTAATTATATTTTTCACGAAGCCAAACGATAGTGTTTGTGTGGTCCATAATATCATCCCACTACTACAAATAAGCTCACTTTCATATTTTTTCATACTAAAACACAAAAAACCAGAATGAGTACCGCTCGCCATCTATTGACAACAAATGGAAGCTTGAGTTCATCAACCATGAGCTGAAGATGGGCGCTGATTTACGGGCTATATGGAATACTTTTACCCTTTTAGAATCAAAAGTTTCGATTGAGCTGAATGCGACTATTTCGAGATCGATTGATGATATTATCAAGATGTTGCACCATCCACCTGGATGTTAAAGTGTAAGGTTTGACCTATATTAAAAACTCCTTATGTATTGTTTATTTTATGATATCAATGGTATTTTGATTTTGTGAATTTAGTGCATTTCAATTCTATTTCTCTGCATTCTATAAAACATTATTATGGAAATACACTATTGGTTTGATATCAGAAATGTAACTCCGGGAAAGTTTGTGGTTTATTATACCTTAGCGTGTCCTGGAGATATATCTCTGAAATCTAGGAACATTTAAATATTTTTGTGCGATGCACTAGAAAAACATAGGATGTGTTAAGAAATTCCCTTTCGTCATTAGAGGAAAAAATTTCCAATTTTAAATCCTCCATTTGTAAAGCCCCAAACGAAACAATCTTGCAAGGAACTACACTAATAAAAGCAAATTGAATTCCATAAGACTCATTTTACGGTGAATACACAATTAAAAAATATACATTTTTTTCTTTTTCTTCTTTTCCTTTCATTTATATATACTTTTCTACTATAATTTCCTACTATATTATTTAATTAATTTTAAAATAATAATAATAATAATAATAATAATAATAATAATAATAATATATAATTATTATTTATTTTGAGATTTATTGTAAAATAGAATGGGTAGTATAGTATATCATAGTTTTTTATACAAGATTAACTTCCTTAAATTTTTGTTGTTCCGATATAGTTCAATCATGATAAAACAAATAAGATTTTATTTAAAGATGATTTAATTATGTTATATATTTTATACAATTTTATTTAATTACGATTTAACTATAGCAAATATTATATTCTATACAGTAAATTATGGTACACATCTTTAAAAAGGGCCATCTTTCTAGAGTTAGGGGTGACAAAACAGACCAGGTTCATTAAGCATGTCCGTTTTGCACGCACTTTAGTGCAGGACAAGCTAAGGTTTTAGGCCTTCACCCTTTAATGTGACCGCCCTGTCTCGTCCCATTTTTTATACGGGTTTTTGCGGCACAAACATTAACATAAAATTTTACATTTTTAAACTTAAAAAGTATAGTGTCTGCAGACTTAGCCCGCCCCGCTCTTACTTTTTTACAGGACGAGTCATGGTTTTAGGCTCACGCTCTTAACTATGCCCGTCCCGTCCCACCTCATTTTATTCTAGGTTTTTATGAGGCGGACCTAAACGGGGCAGACATACGTTTGTCACCCCTAACTAGAGTATATAGAATAAATAATGAAGAAATGAAAAACACAATAAGGGGGGTTGGATTGGATTTTTAAATAAATTAAAAATAAAGAACACGTTTGGTTATCCTGGCTCGTTTGAACTCAAACTACTCCAGTCCACCATGCCAAGATGATTTTGCCTCTCTCTTACGAGGTCTTAATCCACTAATAAAAAAGTTTGATTACAAACACTTAAACAACCGTTTAAGTCTTCTCAAGAAGAACCACAATCCGGTTTTCCATTGGTAACTCTTACGCTATTACAACTTTAGTGTGTCTAGAAATTTGCTTCTACTAAGCTATATCACTACCGTGATTTGTACACAACTTATAGCATAAAAATATTATATGAAATAAAAGTATGATAGAAATAATAATTTGATAGCTCTTTTAATTCGTGCGTGCGTGTATTCTCTGCAATTTTCTTGAATGATGACTCTTTTATATAGAACGAGCTTGGAGATCCGTTGAGAGACAAAAGTTCTTTATTTGGAAGTTGATAATTTTGATTTAAGTCTATTTCCAAAAATAGAGATTCTGTCCATTGAGTTTAATTCCCAGCCGTTACAGAATCTTCCATTGAATATTATGCCGTTTATTCTGATCTTTTGATCATCAGATTATTCTTATCTAAATTTATGTGTTTGTTATCATCAAAACTCTTTCGAAGATGTAGAACCAAACTATGTTCTAATAATCTCCCTCTTTTTGATGATGACAAAAACTCATATATTTTGAAAACAAAATTAAGAACAATATAGAATTAGAAAACCCCCTGAATAAAATACTCAGATAATTTAAAATACTCTCCTGTAAGATTCTGTATGAGGAAGTGCTGATCAGTTGATTTTACTTTCACTGATTCCTTTAGAATTCTGATGAAGGTTTTAAGAACTCCTTCAATCAAGTTTTAACTTTCTATGTTCTTTTTTAAAAAATAAACATTCATGTTATATGGAAATGTTTGAGACTTAGTCTTGGTGAACTGTTATGGTTTCAAAATATTTTACGTTTCTCCCCCTTTTTGTCAATAATAAAAAAGAACATAAAAGCAGTAAACGAAACATAAAAGAAGGCTAGAGAATGCATTGAAGAAACATACAAGAGAACATAAAAACAAGAAAAACATAAAGAAGTCAAGAACAATCAGAAGATAAAGACATCACAACTTTCATCAAACAGTACTTCATCACTATCTGGAAAATTTGCTCTGAAGGATATCAACGACTTCCACAAATTCGAATAAGGCGGATAGAACACGTCCATATGGGATGAAAAAGTTATGACCAGATCGGAAGGCCAAAAAGGATTCCTTCAGATGATTGAAGATGATAGCATGAATATTTACAGGACGCCCTTTTCGAGACGATGAATGAGAAAATGATCCCTTTAGGACACAATATTGTGGAAATCTCCCCTAGGATGCAAATTTGAGAGGACAAACCGAAACCAGTTTTTCTTTGAAGGAGTTAGAAAATCTAGATTGTTGAGAAGACGTCTAGAAGAGCTACTTAAATTTCTTGGAACAACATAGGCATTCCAGAAATCAAAAGTTGTATGACATGCAGAGTTTGGGTCGGAAGGACAATCAATGGTTTCAACAATGGAAGATTGAGTGATGATGAAAGGAATACCATGGATTATAGAAGTGATGCAATCACTATCACTACTAACAGAAGCATAAATCCAGAAGGTTTTTACAAGGTTAGTAAAAATAGGACCACGAAGAATAGTAGTATACCCACCCATCCTTGTTTATCTAGGTAGGAGTTGAAATGTTCATTTTCGATTTCAGTACTGAGACGCTTTTCTATGATGGCCTGAAGGACACTGGCAGAAGTTTGAGGGGTTTAAGCAGCCATAAAGAACTCGAGAGAAAGCAAGAAAAAGAATTAGGGTTACCGATGTGACTTGTGTCTCAATGTGTCAACTCAAACGATTTAGCCATTCATATTCTAAACACGTGTATGCCTTCAGAATGTGATCAAGCGTCTAGCATTGGCAACAGTATGATTTAGTGAACTATATGATATGGACTAAAGCGTTTTCTTGATCTTTTGGCTAACCAAAACATTTAATCATATGTTCGCAAATAATAATAACCAAGAATAAACATATAGGAATTTCATTTTCATTCTGGAGATAATTTCATGCTGATGTTCTTCAGAATGAAATTAAACCTATCTTCAGAAAGGGGTTTTGTAAAGATATCAACCCATTGATGGTATGTATCAATAAAATTTAAGGAGAGGATCCCTTTCTAAGTATAGTCCCTAATGAAATGATATTTTATTTCTATATGTTTAGCCCTTGAGTGTAAAATAGGAGTTTTAGAAAGACAGATGGCAGAAGTATTATCACAGAGAATAGGAATGTTACTCTCATATATGTTGAAGTCTTCAAGTTGATGTTTCATCAAGAGAATCTAAGTACTGCATCCAGCTGCAGCTATGTATTCGGCTTCAGCAGTTGATAGCGCTATAGTGGATTGTCTTTTACTGAACCATGAGATTAAGTTGTCTCCCAGAAATTGACAACTTCCTGAAGTACTTTTTCTCTCTATTCTATCTCCAACAAAATTGGCATCACAGTAACCTACTAATTTATAATTTTTGGATTTTCTATAACATAGACCAAGATTAGTAGTACCTTTAAGATATTTGAAAATTTGCTTAACTGCTGTTAAGTGAGATTCTCTAGAATCTGATTGAAATCTGGCACACAAGCAGACACTATATAAAATATCAGGTCTTGAAGCTATTAAGTATAAGAGAGAACCAATCATACCGCTGTAGAGTTTCTGCTCTACTTACTTACTTACCTCTTCTTTCTCTAGAATACATGTCGGATGCATTGGTGTTTTGGTTGGTTTGCTTTCTGACATATCAAATTTCTTCAGAAGTTCTTTAACATACTTGGTTTGATGTATGTAAGTACCCTCTGGAGTTTGATTAATTTGAATTCCCAGAAAGAATTTGAGTTCACCTATCATGCTCATCTCAAATTCAGCCTGCATGTTCTTAGCAAATTCTTTGCCCAAGGAGACTTTAGTAGATCCAAATATTATGTCATCAACGTAAATTTGACAAATTCGAATATCATTTTTAAATGACTTACAGAACAAGGCCGTGTCTACCTTCCCTCTGGTAAAACCATTTTCTAAGAGAAAGTTACGTAGTCTTTCATACCAAGCTCTAGGAGCTTGTTTATGAAGGTGGAGAAAAACACAAGAAAGGGGGGGGATTGAATTGTGTTCTTTATCAATTAAAATTCCCTTTCTTTTAATTCTTTTCTTGCTTCTTTGTATCTCATCTTCTGGATATGCTTTTGTGTTGCGGAAGCATGCTTGAAATGTAGTTGCATAACCAATGAGATATTCAATTTAACTTCTTTACATATTATCAAAACTTCTGACTAGATCAGTACAGTTCTGAATATGTTTGCATGACTTGAACAGAGTTAATTGAATTGTGTAGAAAGTAAAAGACACATTCATTTTTATCATGGTTCGCCTTCTGAATAAGGCTACCTCCAGTTCACCTTCTTCAGGTGATTTGCCTCTCAACAGAGGTCTTAATCCACTATAACCAAATCATGATTACATCTGCACGATCCTCCGTCATGACTAACCATCCTGCATAGCCAACTACTGTAACTAACCTTGCACAAGCTACCCGCGAGTGACTAACCCCTAGATGACTAAACTGTTCAGTGATCCCTTCTGGATATGACGTTCATCAATCTAGTAACCTGCAAAACAACGCGTTGTGACTAACTCCCTGCACAGCTACCTACTGTGACTGACTGTAATGGACTGTTCAGTGATTTCCTCGAGATATAACATCCATTGACTCCTGGACTCCTGAACCTTACTCGGTCTCCAAGAGAATTCCACAATGACCGCAACCAATTGTCTTCTTAAGCTTCTGAACGCAACTGGCCGCTCAAGGCATCTTCTAGAGATTTACAGATGTGCTTCTTATTTAAGAAGATGGTATCCTATTCTCAATACGTATGTTTTCGACACACTGACTAGAAGTCACTTCTGTTGCCTAAACAATCTATCAGAAGTTTCTTAAGTTGTAACACACTACGAGCAACAACTCTATGTGTTTTTACATATTATTACAAGAAATAAAATATCTTGTAGTCTTCTTGTCTTCAACTTCTGAATGAGATCCTTGCATGTCTGTTGATAAGAAGAATATGAGCATCACCTCCAATTTGTCAGTGCTTCTTCATGCTGATCTTCATCTTCATCTGAAAGCAGATTAAGAGCAACGACTCTTATATTAATTGCTTCTTTCAGTTTGGTCTTATCCCCTAGATGACTGAACTGTTCAGTGATCCCTTCTGGATATGACGTTCATCAATCTAGTAACCTGCAAAACAACGCGTTGTGACTAACTCCCTGCACAGCTACCTGCTGTGACTGACTGTAATGGACTGTTCAGTGATTTCCTCGAGATATAACATCCATTGACTCCTGGACTCCTGACCCTTACTCGGTCTCCAAGAGAATTCCACAATGACCGCAACCAATTGTCTTCTTAAGCTTCTGAACGCAACTGGCCGCTCAAGGCATCTTCTAGAGATTTACAGATGTGCTTCTTATTTAAGAAGATGGTATCCTATTCTCAATACGTATGTTTTCGACACACTGACTAGAAGTCACTTCTGTTGCCTAAACAATCTATCAGAAGTTTCTTAAGTTGTAACACACTACGAGCAACAACTCTATGTGTTTTTACATATTATTACAAGAAATAAAATATCTTGTAGTCTTCTTGTCTTCAACTTCTGAATGAGATCCTTGCATGTCTGTTGATAAGCAGAATATGAGCATCACCTCCAATTTGTCAGTGCTTCTTCATGCTGATCTTCATCTTCATCTGAAAGCAGATTAAGAGCAACGACTCTTATATTAATTGCTTCTTTCAGTTTGGTCTTATCTTATCTGAGTAAGGAGATTAGTGCTTCAGCTCTTGAAATTAATTCCTTCTTGTAAGACCATCTTCATTTCTTCTTCAAGCAGATTTAGGGCTATGACTCTATGTTGAGTTGCTTATTCCAATGCATATCTTCTTCTTGAATACTGATCATTAAGCCTATTACAGTTGATAACACATTTAATGATCATAAGCAAACATGAAACACTTCTTCGAGCAACAACTCAGTGTATTCAGTTTGTCAAGTCATTTAATGTGAACAATGTATGAACTGATCCAGTATTAGTGAACTTCTAATAACTCTTGTGGAGAATACTGCTTAACAGCAGAGATTTCTTTTTCAATTCTTCCATGATTTCTTCATGTAGGCTTATGGTTAGTGTATAACAACACTGTGGATTGATTTATCACATACTGAGTATGTGTTGCCTCTTGTGTAACTTCTGATGCATGACTTCATATTTCTTCATTTATACTTTCATGCTCAACTTCTCTCTACAAATTTTCTCCTAAGATATTACTTGTTCTTCACTCTGTAGATGTATCCTGGATACATACTCTGATGCTCATTCTAGATGCATACTCAGATACATACTAGAACGCATACCTTCACATTTTGAAGCTTGGTCTATTTATAGAGCTTGGTATGTTACCGTTGGAGTTTAGCCATTGGGATTTGTTTGAATATTGCTTTGAATGCTCTGTCTTGAATGATGCTTTAATGACAAGTGTTGCTCTTTGCAGAACCTTATCTTGATGTCAGTTGGCGTGCTATTCTGGTTTTTCTTTCTTCAATGTGTTGCATGTAGCTTGCTTCTTCTTTCAACCTTGGGAGTCGTTCCTTTTAAATGTTGTAACCATTTTGCACGTGATGATGTTTCTAATGACTCTTCCTTTGATTCTAAGCTCTTGTATTTTATTTAATTGTTGTGTATGCTGAGCTGTAGATTCTTCATTGGTTCACAAGCGACTCTTTTGTTGTTTGCTTTTGAATCTCGCTGCGTTGTAACTTCATAACTTCTGATATTTTATATGCATGATCATCTTAGTTTGCAATGCTTCTTGTTCCTGATTTTTGTTCATTTCCTTTGAAGCTTCTGACGTACTTTCTGATGTAGTCGTTGTACTCTTTTTCTGATGATTCCTGTATAAGGTTTGTACCATAATATTTGCACACTAAATGAAACCATTAGTAATAAAATTGTTACTTACAAAATATATGCTTGTTATCATCAAAACTAGATTCTGAACATAGATTCTCAATCTATTTCTAACAATTTAAGACCGTATAACGATTTCCTGAGTTTGTAGACAAACTATGGGTGTTTCAAATCTTCAAAACCTGGGGGTTGGTGGACATAGACTTCTTCATCGATGTAGCCATTAATAAATGCGCTTATGACATCCATTTGATATAGGGTTATGTCGTTATTTATAGCAAAAGAAATTAAAAGTCAAATGGATTCTAACCCGGTGATTGGAGCAAAGGTTTCTATATAGTCTATTCCTTCTTGCTGACTATAACCTTGTGCAACCAGTCGAGCCTTGTTTTTGACAACTTCTCCTTGTTCATTCAGTTTGTTTCTGAAGACCCATCTTGTTCCAATAATATTGAAGCCTTTAGGTTTAGAAACAAGATCCCATACATCATTTCTGGTGAATTGATTTAGCTCATCTTGCATATCAAGTATCCAATTATTGTCAAGAAGTGCTTCGTTGATGGAAGTGGGTTCAATCAGAGATACTAATCCCATAAGAGACCCTTTAGTATTCTTGAATGAGGATCTTGTCCTGATTGGGCCATCTACCTTTCCCAGAATTTTATCTTCAGGATGTGCTAAGATACTTCTGGAGAATCTTTTCTGAGCGAGTTCTTCAAAAGTAATTGGAACACTCGTACTAACTATATCAGAGTTTAGTTGATTTTCTTTTCTTTCTATTTCAGAAGTTGTGTCTTTGGCACCTGCAATTTCAACTTCTATATCTGCAAGAGATTCAAACTGCTTCGAGAATAGGTCTTATAGAGATTCTATTCTGGATGTAGCACGTTGGATTCACTGCTTCTGCCCATAAGTGTTTAGCCATGTTGGTCTCATTGATCATGGTTCTGGCCATTTCTTGTAGACTTCTATTTTTACGTTCTACGACTCCATTTCATTGAGGAGTTATAGGACACGAGAAATCACGAGAAATGTCGTATTCATTGAAGAGTTTTTCAAAACATCTGTTTTTAAACTCTTCACCACGATCACTTTTAACTTTTGCAATTCTAAACTCTTTTTCATTTTGAACTTGGGTGCAGAAGTTAGAGAACACAGTATGTGACTCATCCTTGTGTCTTAAGAATTTTACCCATATCCATCTATTATAGTCATCTACAATCACTAATCCGTACTTCTTACCACTGATTGAGGCAGCTTTCACTGGTCCAAACAGATCTATATGTGGAAGTTATAATGGTCTAGAGGTAGAGGCAACATTTTTAGACTTAAGAGAAGGTTTTGAAAACTTGCCTTTCTAACATGCTTCACACAGAGCATATGAGCTGAACTTCAGGTTAGGAAGTCCTTTGACCAAATTTAGTTTGTTAATCTGAGATATTCTTCTCATACTAACGTGTCCCAATCTTCTGTGCCAGACCCATTGCTCATCGTTAACAGACATAAGGCATTTTACATTCTGACTCTTAAGCTCAGAATTTTTTATCTTATAAATGTTGTTCTTTCTCTTACCATTAAAGGGGATAGTTCTATCTTTCTGACTAACTGCTTTACAAGACTTTTGATTAAATACTATATCATAACCGTTATCACTTAATTGACTTATGGATAAAAAGTTATGCATTAATCCGTCTACTAACAGAATATTAGATATAAAGGGAAGTCTACCGTTATCAATAGTTCCAGAGCCAATATTTTTTCCTTTCTGATTGCCTCAGAACCCTACATAACCTCCAGCTTTAAGTTCCAGACTTTGGAACATATGCTTTCTTCCCGTCATGTGTCAAGAGCATCCAAAGTCCAGGTACCATGATTGGTGTTTCAATCTTGTTGTTAAGGACATCTACAACATAGATTATTTTATCCTTGGGTACCCATATCTTTCTGGGTCCTTGTTTGTTAGATTTTACTAAATTCTGATTGAGTTTGATTTCTCACTAGTATTGGTAAGATAAGAGTTGCTAGTATATTTAATATCATGTGTATGACCATATGTGAAGTGAGAGTTTAAAGGTGTGATTTTTATGATCATATCGTCAACATGCTTAGATTGATATGGTTCTTTTCCTTTAGGTTTCACATACCCTATACCTTTTCTAGAATTTCCACTCACACCATATATCATTGAAGCCATCTTGCTTCGATTTATACTTTTAGCTAGAAATTTTCGAAAATTGTGATCATATTGTTGTATTTGATTCGAAGTTTCTGATATTTTTCAGGAATTTCTGATAAGCTATCTTCTAGTTGAGATCTAGAAAAGTTAGATAATACCTCTTCTGAGTCTGATTCAGATTTAGAAGAACTGGCATCACTTGATATACTAGCCATCAAGGCAATGTTGGCACGTTCATCTTCTGATTCAGATTCTACTCCATAAGATTCTGAGTTGTCCCATGTAGCCATATGACTTTTATTCTTTTCTTTAAAAATCTTCTTTGGTTTCTCCTTCTGAAGTTTGGGACAGTCGCTTTTGTAGTGACCAGGTTCCTTGCATTCGTAACATACGATATCCTTGTTTCTGGACTTTCTGTGTCCAGAGGATGATCCAGAGTGATCTTCTGATCTTCTAGGATTTTTGAACTTCTTTTGTCTGTGCTTCCAGAGTTGTTGGACCCTTCTGGAAAGAAGAGACATTTCATCTTCTTCTGATGAGGAACCTCCAAAGCTTTCTTCTTCTGCCTGAAAAGCGTTAGTTTTAAAAATATTTTTAGATTTGAGAGCAAGAGACTTACCTTTCTTTTGGGGTTCATCTTCTTCAAGTTCTATCTCGTGACTCCTCAAGGAGCTGATAAGTTCTTCAAGAGATATTGCATTCAGATGATTTTCTTTACATGATTACCTGTTGAGTATCCTTTGTCCATAACTTTCAATCCAACAACAAGAATTTAAAACCTTGAGAACATAGTTTCAACTGTTTCATCTTCTTCCATTTTGAAAGCTTCGTACTTCTGAATGAGTGCAAGGGCTTTAGCCTCTTTGACTTGAGTGCTGCCTTCATTCGTCATTCTCAGAGAATCAAAAATGTTTTTGGCTGAATCTCTGTTTGTGATCTTCTTATACTTGGTGTATGAAATAACACTTAGAAGTATAGTTCTGGCCTTGTGATGATTTTTGAACTCTTTCTTCTGTTGATCAGTCATCCTTTTTCTTTCGATCTTATGACAGCATTCATTTACCGGATGTTAGTAACCATCAGTTACCATATCCCAGAGATCAGCGTATGAGCTAGAAAGAAACTCTTGATTATGTCTTTCCAGTAATCGAAGTTCTCTCCATCGAACATTTGTGGTCTTCCACTAATTTTGTCTCTATCATCATAGTTATCATTTTTGTTGTTTTTAACTAGTTCCTTCATAGTGTTTTTCTTTTAGGATCTTTTTTTGACATGGTTAAGTGTATGCACCCAGAACCAGGCGCTCTGATGCCAATTGAAGAAACAAAAAACACAATAAGAGGGGTTGGATTGTGTTTTTAATCAAATTAAAAATAAAGAACACGTTTGGTTATCCTGGTTCGTTTGAACTCAAACTACTCCGGTCCACCCTGCCAAGGTGATTTTCTCTCTCTCTCTCTCTCTCTCTCTCTCTCTCTCTCTCTCTCTCTCTCTCTCTCTCTCTCTCTCTCTCTCTCTCTCTCTCTCTCTCTCTCTCTCTCTCTCTCTCTCTCTCTCTCTCTCTCTCTCTCTCTCTCTCTCTCTCTCTCTCTTACAAGGTCTTAGTCCACTAATCAAAAAGTTTGATTACAAACACTTAAACAACCGTTTAAGTATTCTCAAGAACAACCACAATTCGATTTTCTCAAGGTAACTCTTACGCTATTACAACTTTAGTGTGTCTAGAAATTTGCTTCTACTAAGCTATATCACTACCGTGATTTGTACACAACTTATAGCACAAAAATATTATATAAAAAATAAAAGTATGATAGAAATAATAATTTGATAGCTCTTTTAATTCGTGCGTGCGTGTGTTCTCTGCAATTTTCTTGAATGATGACTCTTTTATATAGAACGAGCTTGGAGATCCGTTGAGAGACAAAAGTTCTTTATTTGGAAGTTGATAATTTTGATTTAAGTCTATTTCCAAAAATAGAGATTCTGTCCATTGAGTTTAATTCCCAGCCGTTACGGAATCTTGCATTGAATATTATGCCGTTTATTCTGATCTTTTGATCATCAGAGTATTGAGTGCAGCTTTGGTGCTTGAAGCGCTTTCTGTATCAGAGTTTGAGGATTTTCTTGTTTGTCTTCAGAACTTCTTGTTCTTATAAACTTCCTTCAGAATCTTCGGAACTTCTTGTTCATGTAACCTTTTCTCAACGTCTAGATCTTTTTATTCTTGTAAACCTTTCTCAATGCAGCCTTCTGCTTCTGAGAAATCACTGTCTAGAACATCTTCTTCTAATAAACTTATCTCAATGCAGCCTTCTTCTTCTGAAAAATCATTGTTACCTACTTCAGAACTTCTGCAATGTAAAACGTGATTAGAGTGGATATTTGCTCTTATCTAAATTTATGTGTTTGTTATTATCAAAACTCTTTCGAAGATGTAGAACCAAATTATGTTCTAACAGATAATACATAAGTACACTGAATGGACGAGTATTTGTCTCTCGCCATCCATTCAATTTTGTAAATATGCATGATACACGTACTTGGTCCATTTCAGTGCAAGTATCTGTCCTACGGGTATCCGTGGATTTTGAGATACCCACACTTATTTACGAATCCATTAATCCATTAATAATATTATTTAAATTATATATATATATATATATATATAATTAACTAATTTTTTAATCCTTTTTAACACAAAAAATAGTTTAAAATTTAATACATAATAATAATAAACTTCATTCATTTTATTTCTTCTTTTACTAAATAATTATATTAAATTCAACAAAATAATAATATTTTCATATTTAACTAAATTATAATAGTAATAATAATAATTATTATAATTATATATTTAATATAATAATAATAGTAATAATAATAATAATAATTTTTTATTAAACAAATTAACATTTAAGTCATTTTGATAATTATTAAAGACTAGAAATATTCGCCGGTACATATACCGTTAAATTCGTATCGTATTCGTTTATTAACGGGTAATCAAATACCCATTAGTTTTATTCAGGGATTATTCAATAAATCATCACATAGGGTTCACAATGAACCAAACTAACTCGAAAATAGTTCGAAACTCGATTCGAAAATTAAATCGTTGAACTAGGTTCATAAACCAAATGAGCTGAGTATGAGCTAAAAACTAAGTTCGTTAACTAAATGAGCTGAACTTGAACTACACATAGTTCGACTCGTTAGGTTCATGAGTCAATTCGATTATATATGAGATAGATGATATTGTCTTTAAAAGTAGGTTTAAATATTTGCTCTAAATCTTAGTATCATATTTTATTTTAATCTAACGGATTTAATTGATAATTTATATTCTCGAGTGAGCAAAATATTTCTACAAATAAAATTAACATCGTATAAATTCCAATCTTATAACTTTTATTTTATTTCTATATTTTTAATTAAAAATATTAATTTAAAATGTCAAATATATATACATATATAAAAATAGACTTTAAAAAATTACTTTTAAGTCCGTGAAATAAGCGAGTTGAACCTAACAAGATAAACTTAACGAGTTGAACCGAGATGTTCGTGAACTTCTAACATGTTGAGTTTGAGCTGGAAAAAAATTCGTGATAAACTTGAACTCGAACTCAACCAATTCTTAACAAGTCGAATTTGAACTGAAATAATAATTCGTTATGAATTCGAACTCGACCAATTCTTAACGAGTTGAACTGAATTGATATCCATACCTTTGACGAGTTTTACCTACATATATCTATGAATAGTGATTTATTTGGTCATCTTACCTACCGAGGTTCTAATGACGCATAAAGCCAATTATATATCTCAAAAAACACATTTTTTTTTATAAATTAAAACAAAATCATAATTAATTAGGTAAACGTACCTACCTAAATGATTTCATGTGTAACAAACTTTTGTCTAATGGCTTTACATTAAGATTAGACGTATTTAATTGACCCGAGCTCTAGAGTTTAAATTATGTAGGGCGAAAATAATATACTAGTATCATATTTTATTTATTTCACGGATGAATTCTAAATTATAAAGGTTTTTTCCTGAAATTTTAAATGTTCTGGCCAAATTATTAATTTAGTGCTTTAATATTTTCATAAGTTATATATATATATATATATATATATATATATATATATATATATATATATATATATATATATATATATATATATATATATATATATATATATATATTAAAGAGTTATTTAAAATTTAATGGTTTAGGTTGTCATGTTGTCACATAAAAATTGTCATTCTCATATATATATATATATATATATATATATATATATATATATATATATATATATATATATATATATATATATATATATATATATATATATATATATATATATATATATATATATATATATATATATATAAGGAGGGATATATTTACTCCAAGAGTAAGTGTTGAAGACTTACTCCAAATCTTAACCATTGATTTTCATTAATCTAACGGTTTTAATTGATCATTTAATATAATTATTTTTAGAAATATTTTTCTACATAAAAAATTAATTAAAACCGTTCGATTAATGATAATCAATGGTTAAGATTTGGAGTAAGTCTTCAACACTTACTCTTGGAGTAAATATATCCCTCCTCTATATATATATATATATATATATATATATATATATATATATATATGAGGAGGGATCAAATTACACCCGAAGAGTTACACCACGAGTTACACTCGTTCAAAAACTACATCTCGAATTAATATTTTTTAAATTCAACCGTTGGATTGAAACATAATATCATATAGATCATACCTATAAAGTTTGAGCTTAATCTATAATGATTTACTATATCATCAAGATATCCAAAGATTAACGTTAAAATGAGCTTTCATATAACGTTAATTTTGATGTGATTCAATGACATAGTAAATCATTATAGATTAAGCTCAAACTTTATAGGTATGATCTATATGATATTATGTTTCAATCCAACGGTTGAATTTAAAAAATATTAATTCGAGATGTAGTTATTGAACGAGTGTAACTCGTGGTGTAACTCTTCGGGTGTAATTTGATCCCTCCTCTATATATATATATATATATATATATATATATATATATATATATATATATATATATATATATATATATATATATATATATATATATATATATTTCCAAATGCAAATTTAATATAAAAGATGCACATGATATTAGCTATTAACTTTTTAAGAATTAGATTTGTTCTTAATATTTATAAAATTTATGGATGGATGAGATATCTCAACTGTTATGTTTTGTTTGAATTAAATGAGTATAAATTATTGATTTAAGAAAGAGTTTGAAATAGACCAGATTAATTAACAGGGATATACAGTTTTACCTACACATGTCAAAATTATTAAAAAAAAAAGTATAGACTATTTTATAAGCCTATAGGCCACAAACCATATAAAAAAACCTTTTAAATTTATTAGGCCGACTAATTTTATTAATTGTGAATAAATTTATTATTTTTATGTTATATTTTATACTTATATTCAAATACAAAAATAAAACTTAGTTATCTTGAAGAATTTAAGATAAGAAAATAAGTTGAAAAAAGTTCTATTAACAATGTTGTAAGTGGTTTTCATAAGTTTTCTTAAATAAATAATCTCATAAAACTTATGTTACTAGTTAAAAGGTCCTAGTCGAAGTCACCCTTGCATGAGAGGGAGATGTTGGATAGGACTTAGAAATATTTTCTAAGTACGAAGTTGCGATTCAACAGAAGCAATGCTGATAGTGCATGCGACAAAGAGTTTTGAATTTGAATAAGAGATAATTGTTTTTCATCCTTATCCAGTTTCGAAGAGGAGACACGTGTAATCTTAAGATAAATGGAAGACATGCTGAGCAAAACAAGTCATTTTCTGGGAGAAAGACCGTTGATTAGTAGTTATTTCAACTTAGTAATATAGGGGTATTAGTGTTAGGATTTCGGTGTGTTCATTTGTTGTACAAACACTCATAAATACTCAAAGTATCTTGTGAATTAAGAAAAGAGTTGCTTAGAATATACGTGTGAAAACACCATTATTTTATTTCACTTTAGAGTTTGTTTATATTTCCAAAATTTATCTTTCATTGCAATTTCTTTTAGAAAAACACTCTTTATTGCATTTCCTTTACATTCTACAAGTTAAATTTTTTAAACAAACAATATCTTGATTATGAATGTTGTCGAAATGTTCAACATTCAAGAAAACGTAATCTAAACAATAGCATATGTCCTATGATTCACAGGTTAATTATGTAAGTTAACCATTTCGTTGGAGACCAGGGGTTCTTTACCAATTTTCACGGTAAACAAATATGTTACAGGTCAGACTTAAACTTTAAATTTTTTAATAGGTCAGACTTAAGTTTGGCAAAACTTAGCTTAACCCAACCCATTCTCACCTCTAATCTAAGGTTCAATGAATAACGACAACATTTATTTTTATTTATATATTAATATAAGCACGTTGTTGATATTTACAAATTTTTATTTAAAAGATATTTAAAATATTTATGAATTTTTAATTTTTGTTCTCATCAAGAATATTATACTATTAGTCTTGTAAAATTATTGTGCAAGAATTTTTTACACTTACTACTAAAAATATTCTCTTTTCTTACAAGAAATATGTTAATTATTTCGGCAAATAGTAATTTCTATAGTATATAGTAAGAATGTAGGTAAACTCGCAGAAAATATTCGCAAGTAAGTTTGAAGTTAATTCCACAATTAACACCGGGAGGAACCCATCGGAAACTTAGGTTATGTTTGTGAGTTTGAAGGGGAGACGAGGAGAAAACTTCCAAAAATAAAATTTTAAGAAAATATAGAAAAATATTTGACATTTTTTGAAAAAATGATTTTTTTTAGAATGATAAAAGAGCCATTATCATGACTAAAATTTTAATCTTCAGAATAGTATAACAACCTAAAAGATATTTAGAAAATTTATGCAAGCCTTCCAAAACCCTCATTCAATACAATTTTTGAATTCCTCCATTTTATGGGTTTTTGGTGTTATGAATAAAATCAAATCCTTCAAAACCCTCCTACCCAAAATCTTTTTATTCTTTTTATCCAATTATTTCTATTTTCCAAAGCCCTCCCCTTCATTTCTCCTCCAAACTCGTAAACAAAGCCTTAAAATCCGCAGTTAATATATTTATAAAAGCTTGACCTCTCATTCATTGAATCATGGTACTAGTAGCAAGAGTTTGCAGGGGCAAGCTTGACCTCTCATTCATTGAATCATGGTACTAGTAGCAAGAGTTTCTGGTTGAGAGAACGGAGAAAGTGGGAGATACAATGAATGTGGTATCTCATTGAATCACAATTATGTGTTTTCAATATTTTTTTTAATCACGTTGTATTGAAGAGGAATAAAAGTTTAAAATACGATTACAAAGGGGCTAAAACAATAAGCCAAAAGGAAAGAAAATTACACACCAAATAAAATTTAAATTAAGTATAGCGAATGATTTTTTTGCTAAACTCATAAAAATTGTAATTGGATTGAGTAATTTTTCCCTATATAAGACACCTCCATAACAAAGTTTTGCATCCCCACACCACATCTCTAGCATTCCAAACAAAATCCTTAAAAATGATGTCATTCCTACAAAGTTATAAGGACCAAACAATGGCTAACCAAGCACTCCCCACCTTGTCCCTTTTGATGTTCAAGAGCCGACAAGAAGAACTCCAAGTATAAAAACTTTCTTTAAAATCCATAGCTTTGGAGTAATTCAAGTCCAACCAACAGGCAATTTCCTTCCAAACAACTTCCACTTTACAACAAGTCAAAAGCTAGTGACTCGAAGAATCGGAAAAGTCTTCGTAAAAAACACAATGAAGATTGAGATGGTGGAAAAAATGCGAGTTTAGAATTTAATAGGGAAAATTTATGATGATAAAAGAAAACAACTACTCAACGAAACCATTAGACACAAGTTTGAGAGAATCAATGAAGACTATCTGATTTGAAATTTTTTAAATAATTGATATTTTCTATAAAAAAATCAACATAAATTGATGATTCTTGCTTAAATTTAACTCTTTTGAAAGTGGAACGATTAAAAAAAACCAAACTTTTTAATGGAAATCATCCCATCAAAAATTTCTCGCTAATATTGTAACATTTATCCACATTTTATATAAGATTATGAGATTATTATGCATGTTGTTAGAGATTGTGACGCAATCAAGAATTTGTTAAAGTAAATTTATTATTATAAATGGTGAAAATTTTGATGAAAAATTTCTAAAATATAGATTTGAAAAGTTATATTTTATAATGGTTAAAATATAGTGATTATACATATTTGACATTAAGGAAGTAAATGGACTAATGGTTGAAAATGTTTTATTTGTTTTTAATTAGTGATTAAAATTGACAAAAGAATGAAAAAGTACGTTATGCTGGAATTACACCAAACATTCTCTTGTTCTTCACTCTTCACTTGAGTGAATCAACTAACTTTGCTTGCAAGATGATTCTCCACAACATTTGTTAGTGGAAGAAGAAAGAAAATATGAATTGAGGAAGGAAGAGAATTAGGGTTATAACAAAATAAAGGGAAGAAGATGAATATCTGCAGAGTTTCTCTCTGCTCACAAACTATGAATATTCTTTGCAACTGCAATGTTCAAGTTATTATAATAGTAGGGGTTACTCTCTATTTATAGTTGAGCTTGATTGCTCCTTAAGTAAAGCCTAAAATACATAATTCAGTTAACTACAAAACTAGGCCTAAGTCAAAATCCTGTCGAGGCAACTCCTTCGACAATTTGACACACACAAATTCGACACAGAAACAATAGGCTATTTCGACACGACCTTGTTTTTGTCGAGCAACATGCTTCGACACAAGGAATTACAATCTCAACACATTCAGGGGATTCAAACCAGCAATCTTTGAGTAAGAAGACAACTATTCATATGTGGTTACAAATGAACCATTGCAACATATGATATACCTCTTGAGAGTTGAAAGTATATATTACTTCATATCAAAGAGTTGCACCCCTTCACCAATTATTATGAGCTAATCTATAAATAAAGGCACTTTTGAGGCATAAAGAGACACAAATATTATCATGTTTCATGAGTCAAATTATATCTAAGTCATTTCTTTATTTCTTTATTAAACGACAAGTGAATATGCTATTCATGTTAAAGTTTCTAAAACATCCTAAAGGGGGTTCATCGGATTATCCATTTGCATCCAATTTACCTAAATTTGTGGGGTGAATCGAAACTAGCAATTTAGTGTAAACACACGTTTTCCAATTTATTTTGTGAAAATTTCATCATATCTTTTTCCTCTTCTTTTTGTTTATATTTTACAGCAAACTCTCTGATGTAGGAGGGCTACATCCGCCTATCGAAGGAGAAACCGCGCATTGGAACGATTCAACAGAATTTGCGCAAGTTTGGCGTCTGATGTTAGAATAACTCATATTATACCTTTTCGAAAAGGGAATCAACTTAGAAGTCTAACACATTAGACAACAATGACCTTTGGGGTTTTAAGCCATTAAAATCCGTTTCAGACCCATAAATAACATTTAACTATTTTCTACAATTTTAACAATTTTTGTTTTATTTGTTTTATTTATTTAATTCTGTTTTGGATTAAAGGCCCATAATGCACGTCGTGGTTTCTATGTTTTTTGTATTTAAATACCTTTGGCATAATCATACGGATTATCTTTTATTATAATAAAATTCAAAGTCTCCTTTATCTGGTGGATTATAGAGCTCATTTGACAGGTTTTGCGCTTGTAATTTAGTGTTTTCATTCAGGCTTAACACTTTCTAATCCTTAGGGTTTCTAGTTGCGTTAGTTTGTATCAGAGCATGTTTCTTATGTTCTTTTTGTATCTTGACAACCATGACGGGTCAACCTACGAACAGAGCAGATCTTGAGGGAATTACCGCGACTTTAACTGCTTTGACTGAACGAATGGTGAATTTAGCAAATCAGGTGAACAACGTCAACAATGGGAATCGGCGAAGAGACAGAAGAGGAAAACATGTTAAGGGTGGAAAATTTTCGGATAACCCAATTTCCGTTCTACGTCCATGATTTAGAATGGATCAAATAATGTATCAAATAAGAACAATAAAGTCATTAGGCTTACGAAAGCCATCTCCTTTCATTGATTTATTTTCTCAGATAAAAGCTTTCAGTTTACACAGCTTGTAGAAAACTCTATACCTTGTAAACCTGAGAGTAACATTCCTAAACTAAAGAAGTTGGAGACAATTTTTGTTAAAGAGGCAATGTCCAAAATTGTCAAAGGGCGGTAAAGAATATTGAAGTAAATTATAGTGATGGTGAATTTGGTATATATGAAGGAGATATACAAGGACTTTTACGGAATGTGAGTCTCACAATCAATTGCAAAAATCAGCTCGATGACAATGATATTTCTGTTGATTCTTGTACTGAAGTGAGTGAATATCCTTTCACAATAGCAGTTGCTTTAAAATATGAGCAGTGTCTTTTAAGTGAAAATTCAAAGCTACTAGCTTCTGATATGCCTGTAAGCAAAGGTGGAAATCATGACATGGATGAACAGATGAAACGTTTGCAAATCAATGATGTAAAAGATGAAATCTTGATATGAATGTTTGGCATATTTCACTTGGTAGACTTTGACAGTTTGATAATGATATCACTTATCAATGATGGGATAACGTGATGATGTTTACACATAAAATTACTATGACTCCTATTTTGCACTTTGATAAGAATTAAGAAGGAAAAAAGTCTAGTTTCTTGGTGGTGACACATAGTGAGAAAGCTAGAGCTTGACGAGGCTATTAAAGAAACTAAAGTTTTATGTCCAGTACTAACTAAAAAGGTGATGAGTGCTTTAAAGGAGAAAATAAATTTTTTAGAAGAAGTGTTGGGGGTCCTAAAGGATTTCAAGGAGTTCACCGCAGATGAGCTATCGAACGATTTACCCCCTATGCGATAAACACATGGAAGTTAATTTTTTTTATGTGAGAGAAAATGTGATGGCGTTTTGCGTAAGGAGAGGTTTCTAGTTGGTACTTACAGCAAGCTGTAACACCCCAATTCTACCCCGCAATTATAAGCAAAAATCAGAGTGCATTTAAAAATCTTCATCAAACAATAGGATGTCACAATTCGACTTAACCAAAACAAACATACTTATATTGCATTTAATAATGACACATAGCATTCGGAAACATAACTCCATCCACAACTTCCTACTTCAACTTCTAAACATCTTTCAATTCAACTTAAAATAAATGTCAACATTGAATACAACAAATAAACAATAACGACTAATCCCCCCGAGTGCTACGTATCAGAGCAATGGACACCAACTCGACTAGCCATAAAGCAACATAAAGACTTCACATCAATAACCTCGAACATCCACGACTAATCTTGAGTACCTGCCCATTTCCCATGGTAGGGGAAATATCAGCAAAGGGGTGAGATATCTTACAATATAAAGGAATGCATGATAAACAATATAGGAGATATAGATCATACATAATTTCACCACTTCGCATCACACAACGTCTTATAACAAACTTTCATCACAAAACAAATTATCAATATAATACAACTTTCAAAACGGTAACAATGTCATCAACCAATTAAGAAAACATATTCAAATTCACAATTATAATATGATCACGTCTCAACAAACATCTCATCATCTCAATAATTCAAACACAATTCAAATGCAATTCTAATGCGACTCGAATGTGACTCAAACTTATGCACATGCATGTGGTACCATTGGAGTAAACTCCCGTCTCAAACAGTTTGCCATTGAGCCGTCTCAAACTTTTGCCACAAGGGTCGTCTCAAACAATGCAATGGATGCGACTCAAATGATGCACATCCACAAACACAACTTAAACCACTTAATCAACTTAAACGACATAATCAACTTAAACAACATAAGCAACACAAACAACTTAAGCAACATGTCTTGCATCGTCTCAAAAAAACCAACTCAGTGCCAAGGTTCTATGGCAATAACCTTATCATTGCTATCATAGTAATCCATCACGTATCAACCACGTCGTCACGGCATACAAGCATACAACGATAATTCACTTCACAATACATCACAACATAAAGTAATTCAACACAATGAAAGGGTTCATAAAGATTTCCAAGAATATTCAAAGCATATACAATGGATAGACATCAATTAGAGCTTCATGGAAGTTCAAACGACATTTAAAAACAAGTTACAGTTCAAAAGATACATCAATTCAAGGTTTGAACCAGTTTTGTGAAACAGGGTCCGCTTAGCGGCCCATAAGCGACGATAGGCAGAAGCTTTTTACGAAACAGGCTCCGCTTAGAGGACTGGCTCCGCTTAGCGGGCCATCTTTATTTTTCAAAAACAACATCACATAATCATTCACACACATCATGAATATCATATCACTTTATCATGCCAACAATATTGTTATCAAATCAACACAAATTCACATATTACATAAATACGATTCAAGTAACATATTATTCACATTTCATCAAGCCATAACACATATCCACATACTTACATGTTATGAAAGCAACCACATCATAATTAAGTCATCAAGTAAACATTATCTATAAGAACATTCAAATGACACATATTAACAACAAACATCACATTACACAATTCAAGGAACTACGTAACACGGTTAATTCAACTACTTAATGAAAGCATATTCATTATTGATTCTTTTTAAAGCATCATTATCTCATCATAAGGGAAGTGCATATCATTATCTCAATAACATTGTATCGTCATAAGAGAACATACATCAAGTTATACCGCAACATGGTTACATTGATTCATAGCAAAGAACATACTTCACATGTTAGCACAACATAGTTCATCATTTAATCCTAATAAACATAATAGGAGACTATACCCTATGAATCATTTTATTGCTTCATGGTATAGCTCATTGCGTTAGCTTTCTAACGCTTCGAACAACGTATAAAACGGAGTTACGGATCAAAAGTTACAACATTTCAAAGTTTCGAAAATGTTCTTGACAGCAGGGTCCGCTCAGCGGACTGGGATCCGCTTAGCGGAGGCGCGATTATGCAGAAAAACAACAAAGCGAACAGACCTGCGCAAACCCACTTCTACCACCCTAAACCCTTCTCAAACAACAATTAAACATGTATAAACACGAAATCTACCATCATCTATCATCATACATCAATCAAAACACATTTGTAATCACAAATTCATGCCTTTTGTTCATAAACCCTAACATTTCTACACAAAGATAATTCATGGTTCAATCATATAATCCAACCCACCATAAACATCATCATGCCAACACTTAGAGAGTAAGAACCCCATCCTTACCTTATCAAAAGCTTCACCTTCTTCAATGGAGTTCTTCTCCTTCAAGCCCTAGCTCTCCTCTTTCTTCCCTTCATTCTCTTCTTTCTCTTGTTTCACCAAATGAGAGTTATGTCTCTAAAATCCTAACTCTCTTACTATCCTTCTTTTCTTAATTGGACTTAACCCACAATCCAATATCATATTCTATATAAGCCCAATTCATAACACTCCTCTAATTACTCAATTAAGCCAAATAATACACATAAATAAATAACCACACAACATAACCGAATATTATTTGCAATAATATTCCGCATCTACCATCGATCCATAACTTAAATATACCGGCTCGCGAATTCATAATCCTCCGACTAATCTGACCACAAATTAACTACACAAATCAATACATTAATCCAAATTACGCCTTTAGAATAATACCGATAAACCTCGACCTCAACTAATTCCAATGAATAAATCCTTGATCAATTTAATTAAATAATTAATTAAATTCGGGGCGTTACACAAGCTGCAGTCAGATGAAGTTCTTTATCAAGAAGAGAACTCAGGGTTGAGTTCTTCAGAAGTGAAGGAGACTGATGTAGGAGGGATTCCTGCGCGTATCGAAGGAGAAGCCGCGCGTCAGAACAGTTCAGAGGAATTTGTACAAGTTTGGCGTCCGATGTTAGAATGACTCATATTAAGCCATTTAAATTTGTTTCAGGCCCGAATATAGCATTTTACTATTTTCTACAATTTTAGCAATTTCTGTTTTATTTATTTTATTTTGTTTTGGATTAAAGACGCATTAGAGTTTCTTTGTTTTTTTGTATTTAAAGAGATTTGACATGGTCATACGGATTATCTGACAGATTTTATATGGTGAATTTTAGAACTCATCTAATAGATTTTATACGGATTATCCGATAGATTATCCAGATTTTGTGCTTGCAATTAGCGTTTGCTAATTCTTAGGACACTCTGAATAACAAATTTAACCATTTATACTTCAATAAACTAGATTATTTTCTTTAATATCATGATGAGTTTTTTATATAAGATAAAAATCAACTAGTTTTGTCACGAACTTTCCTTGGTCCTTCACATTTTTTTTTTTAATTATCTTCAAAGTGCATACTAGTACATTTTGTCTATCAATGTGCACCGAAAACTTCCTCGTACTAATGATTGTAACCTCAAAATCGACTGGTTTTATTTCAATAATAGAAAAGTGAGTTTATTGCATTGGTTTTTCTTCCCGTAACATTGAACCTTCTCTGCATGAATAGTATTAGATCTTGAAATGTTTTGTCTAGGAGAACTTGATCACGTGTGTCATATGATATAACTTTAATTAATCCTATTTATTAAAAAAAGACACACTAAACTGATTATGTCTCAAACTTTTTTTGTTGTCCCCTTTCTTTTTCTTCTCCATCTCATGTGTCTGGTTCGGTTTTGAAAGCACCATAATACCCACACTGGCTTTTTTGACATGCTAGATAGAGACAAAAGACAAAGTCTCATATTTATATTCTTTCCCATTCTTATTATTTGTTCCATTCTTTTTCAATCAATCAGATTGATATTTTATATTGTTTATTTTGTTTTTTCTTCTGGTTGAATGAATGAGTTAATAAACTTGAATATTCAATAATAATGAGATGAAATTCAACAAATGGCTCTGTCTGCTCACCGACTTTGGAATATTGTCTGGTGTACGTGACAGCAATTTTGTTTATATAAAAATATAGTTTTCAAAGTCAAATGATATATGTTATCTTAAAAAAAAATTAAATGACATATATAAATGAATATTAAAATCATATAACTTTAACACGTTGTATTTAACAAGTTATCCATATACTCTATCGGTTTCTTATTATAATATCGATTTTTTATTATAAGTAAAATTTTACTTTTTAATAAATTAATTGAATAATTAATGTATCTAGATTATATATAGTCTTAATATATTATTTATTTAATATATTTAAAAACTAAAATTTTGTAATTGCTTAATTATGTGTTTTTATATTATTGAATTATTGTTAAATATGTTTTAATATATCTTTTTGACTATAAATTAGTAGGATGCGTGGACTACGAAATTGTCACCAATTTATTATGAAATTTCAAATAAATTAAAAATATCATAATATTATTGGAAATGTATAAGTTTTTTAAAAAACTATTAAACACATACTTTATAAAAAATAATTGTGAAAAATATAAAAAAAAATATTTTTTTAGGGTTCATAGAGTTGTAATAATAAAAGGCTTTATAAAGTTTCATAAATTAGACAATAAATATCTTCCACATATTCCCAGAATTTTATGCCAAACTTAAAATCCAGTTTGACATTTTCTTTAAAATTTTATGCACAAATAATGCTCGTGAATATATGTCATCCAATTTCAATATTTTTTTAAATCACATGAGATTATTCATCAAACATCGTGTGCCCACACACCACAAAAAAACGATGTCATTGAACGAAAGAATCGTCATTTAGTTGAAATTGCACTGACTCTTTTACTTCACCACAATGTCTCTTCTCATTTTTAGGGTGATGGTCTTCTCACAGCTTGTCACCTTATCCATCGAATGCATTCATCGGATCTTCAAGATCAAATTACTTTCTCTATCTTGAACCTTTAATATGATCTCTACCTCATTTCTCTCCGCGTCTTTGGTTGCACAGGATTTGGTCATGACCTCAGTCTAGGTAAAGACAAAATTTCTGCCAAATCTCAAATGTATTTTTCTAGGCTACTCACATATATAAAAAGGATATTATTGCTTTTGTACCCAACTTCAATGATACATTGTTTCCTCCGATGTCACATTTTTTGAAACCTTACAATTTTTATCTACCTCTGTGTTACCTGATGAGAATGGTACTTCCAATGTTCGAGACATCCCTTCCATCATTCCCACACACATTGCAGTCCTTACACCTCCATTGCAGGTTTACAAGCGACGGAACCCCGTTCATCGGAGGTGAGATATAATACTGATCCACCAACAATATCTCCTACTCCAACTACTCTTTTAGTTACGTCACTTGAACTTCCAACAGGATTACGAAAAGGTATTGAGTCTCATGATCATAATCCTAAATATGAGTGTGTTTTAAATTATGATTGTCTCTCTACTTCCTACGTCTCTTTTGTTTCTGCTTTAAATTTTGTGTTTATTCCTAAGTTTACAGGTGAAGCAATGACTGATCCTAATTGACGTCAGGTGATAGTGGAAGAAATGGCTGCATTACATTCAAATAACACTTGGGACATTGTTACTTTACCTCCAGACAAAACTACAGTGGGATGACAATGGGTTAAATCAATCGTTTCAAAACTTGTTTGCTAGCCAAAATATACACACATATATTTAGTCTTGATTAGGATGAATTTTTTTATCTAAAGGCCAAGATCAGTTCAATCCACCTCTTTCTTGCAATGAACTTCATTAATAATTTTCCTCTTAATCAGTTGGACATTAAAAATTCCCTTTTACATAGAGAATTGGAGGGGGAAATTTATATGGATCAACGTCAAAGTTTTACTATTCTTGGAAATTCTAAACTCGTTTGTCAGCTTCATCGTTCTCTTTATAGGCTGAAACACTCCCCACGTGCTTGGTTTGGTCGCTTCAGCTCTGCCTCGATACAGTTTGATATGACTAAGTGTGAAGCATATCACTCTATTTTCTTCCTTTATTCCTCCACTGTTCGGTGCATCTTTCTTGTGGTCTATGTTGATGACATTGTTATCACTAGAGACGATACAGAGGGTATCCAGCATATTAAAACTCATTTTTTCAAAAAATTTCAGACAAAAGACTTAGGTCCACTCTGATACTTCTTCGGCATTGAATTTTCCAAATCCTCATCATGCATTAAAATCAACCAACTCAAGTATATAGTAGACATCCTGAGTGAAACTGGTATGCTTGATTGTCATCTTATTGATACTCTTATGGATCGCAACGTCAAGCTTTTTCGGGCCTAGGGGAGCCATTGAAAGACCTGGGATTATATTGACGACTTGTGGATAGACTCAACTATCTTAAAGTCGCCAGATTGGATATTACATTTGTCGTGAGCATTGTGAGTCTGTTTCTGAATACTCCTTACGATAGTCATTGGAATGCAATCATTCAAATTCTTAGATATATACATAATGCACCAGGAATAGGACTATTATATGAAGATAAATGTGATGCTAAAATCATTTGTTATTCAGATGCAAACTAGGATGGATCATCGTCGGGTAAGATATCCACGCCTGGATATTGTGTTCTTATTGGAGTTAATATGAACGTATGGAGAAGTAAGAAATAAAATAGAGTTGCACTATCTAGTGTTGAAGTTGAATATCGTGTTATGGTAGCAGTGTCAATGGAGCTTGCACATCTTAAAAATTTACTCTCAGAGCTTAGGTTGGGAGATCTTCAGGCCACAAAACTCATATGTGACAATCAAGCGACATTCCACTTTGCATCTAATCCAGATTTATATGAGAGGACAAGGTACTTTCATGAGAAATCACCACAGATTTTGTCAAATCTGAAGACCAGTTGGCTGATATTTTCACTAAGTCTCTTAGGGGTTCTCGAGTGGATTATATTTGTAACAAGCTCGTCTCTTATGACATATATGATCCATCTTGGGGGTGTTAAGAATCAATTATGTATACAGATTATTCCATAGAATATTCCTTACCTATCTAGAATAGAATTGATTATTCCATAGAATATTCCTTACCTATCTAGAATAGAATTGAATAGAATAAAATATGTCATAATATATTTCTCATGTAATTAATAAAATAAATTGTAAATTTCACTATATGATATTATCTTCGTAGTGCTATTCAAGCACATGATTGTATTCAAATGTCTCTCACTCTCTCATATTTAAACAACATAAATAGAACAAACTACATTTATCCCAACTATAACAAAAAGCGCATTACATATTATCTAACATCTCTTTAAACTCACAATGCTCTAACATGAATCATCAAGAGTTTGATAAACAAAAAACAAAAATATACTCAATAATAAACAATATAAATCTAAAACGCTAACAACCCCCCTTCAAGTTAAAGTTTTTCAAAATTTAAGTTTGTTACAAATTAACCCATAAAACAAGAGATCAAATCAAACCAGCTAATATCATAACCAACATAAATAACTAGTAATAAGAATAACCATCATAGAGAGTAACAACTACCAAAGACGGGAGAGGCAATTGAAGAAGCCGAAGAGAAAAGTCGGGATAGAGAGGAGAAGAATCCAAAGAGATAGACCAAACCAAATAAATTGAACAAAATTAAACCAAACAAAATTAGCTCCCCTTGTCACAGAGATTTGTCAATATCCACAAGCCATTTGATTTATGGAGTTATCATTAAAGTTGTTGATTCATTGATTGTCATCGTCAAAACCAATCGATAAGCACATAGATCCATATAGTCTTATGACAATTAGATAATTTTACTTTGATTATGATTCCTCCATGATTTTAATTTAGCCAACTTTCCTTTACTATCACTTCTTCATTTGGAGATAATAGACTTCTCCCGTATTATGCACCTTCTATCTTAAAGTTTGCTCATTGATCATATTCGATGATTGTACCTTCACCAAGGTGATAATAGATTCCTTTTTACAAAGGACTGCATCCTTGAAATTCTCTAAAGATCTTAGTAGAAAATTCAACAAGAGTAAAGCTTTACCCTCATCAACTAGTTTCACTTTAATGTTTAACAAATTATCAAGGATTTAGTTGAACTTCGCCAATTTCCCTGCTATAGATTTTGAATCGATCATCCTAAATAATATATTTATTGTTTCAGACGTAACCAGTATATTAATAATGTTTTCATGTATTGATTCTAACTTTGTCCATATTGTCGTAATTTTCTTTTCCCTTGTGACTTCCTCCAACACTTTATCTCCAAGATACAAGATAATGGAACCTTTTACCTTATCTATCATCTTTATCTTCTTTGATTATGTTAGTGTATTTGACATCGCCATATCACTCTTGAAAGCTTCTACACACTTCTATTAAATCAATATATCTTCCATATTCACTTTCCATATACCAAAATCATCGTTTTCAGACAAAATTCTCGATATCCCATTTTATATCCATGATGCACACTTGAAAATTTTGTTCAATTTTCACATAGTGGCGTCACATGTTGTGAATTGAACAAGATAGAGTCACACAAATAACAATGAAAACCAAAACTAAATAGCTCAAGAAAATAAAGATTTAGACTAGAATAAAATGTAAGAGCAAACTAACCATCAAATCACGGAAAGAAAGATAAAGAGAGTAGATGATTTAACCACCATTATTATTTATTTGGTTCAATCCAAATTGTCTTACGTTAGGAGGAGATAAGTTTCCTTTGATTCATTATCAATGAGTCTTCACAAGAGCTACGAGAAATTAACTTCAAGATAACATACTCTAATTTTTATTATTTCTATGTCTCCCAACCTTAAATGATTTTAGTTCAGGTTCACCCACCATAAATAGAGTCAGGTTCATGATCTTACCACATGCTATCAAGTTTCTACTATGAGGACACCCACCATAAATATTCATGCACCAAAATTAATAATGTTGAGTTGAGGAATGTATTAAGAGTCTCACATAAGAAAATTTATGACATAAACATATATTTATAAACATATATTTATAAATGATACAAGCATCACCTTATAAAACCATTTTGTATGGATGACTTACACTTGATATAAATGCTAAGAAATACCTTCTCACCATAACAATGCATTAGAACTCTAAGAATAGACAATAAGAATTGTTGTGTTGAGTCCAACAACTTTTATAGTCTTTATACATTTATAAATGTTATTGTTATGGATTATGCAGGACAATGGATAAGGTTTGGATAAGATACTATAGTACACGTTTTCATATATGTAATTTGAAAAAAATCTCCATCCCTGAATCCATATGCGAGTAAGCATCAAAGTTTGTACCCGTATCCTATGGATACCTAAATATCCATTCCCATATCCATTTATCCTCATTTCTAATAAAAATAATTAATCAATTATAATTTATCTTGATGTTTTAAATCTTTTAAACAAACAAACATTTATATTAGAATGAGTACAAATTTAATAGTTATACATTTAATAAAATTGATAAATTAACATGTGTATATAATAATAAAAAAGAACATATATAAATATATACTGTACGAGCATGAGACAAAATGTGTATTAAGATATCCGTACCTGTGTCTATACCTGCTAATAATTGGTAATTACCCAAATCCATGTTTGTGCTCGGGTTATTATCCTATGCATCGTGAATATTTATAAGGATACTAAAATTACCATGCCTATTATAAATTGAACCATAAAACAATAATTTATGTTCGTTTTACTTATTTAACTTAATTAGCACGTCAAGCGAATGACATTATAAAATAAATTTATAACAATAATGTATATCAATCAATCCGCTAAAAAAAAAAAGCATATTTTGTTGATACAATAATTATAAAGTTTGGTGACAAATTAATCGGTGAATGATATGATTTGTTTTGTCACCCTACACTTCACCTCACAGCAGAGGGAAAAGAAAAAGAGTCCTTAAGCGTGAGTGTTGGTTTGTTATACCAGCCATTTTGCATCTTTTAATTTGGAAAACATTGTTTGGCTACTTTGTCTATCAAACAGGGTCATGCCTCTCTGTTTTGAGAAATTCTTTAAGGGTTAAGAAAATTAGATTAGTTTCTAAATTTTCACCTTTTTCATGATTCAGAATGAGAGTAATGCATGAATAAGCACTATTAGGCATACCTAATTTGTAGGTTTACTAGTGTATGATGAAAGTCTTTTGACTCATTACTATTTAACCTTTGATTGGTTTAATATTTATTGCACTTAATTAGTGGATCATCCGATTATTAGAAATTTAGAACTTAATTTGGCTAACTTTCAACCCTCTTATCTTTTCTTTGGTTATGTGAATCTTCCATAAGATGTCCTAAAAGAGTTTGGACTTAAATGTGAGTTTATCTGGTAAGTTAATGTGAATAAATAAATAAATAAAGTAGAGGTCTTTCACAAAAATAAAACCACTAGAACATTTTAACATTTTAACTGAAAAAAATATCGTAGTCTTTTATTTTATAAAACAAAAATTAAAAAAATTCAATTTAAAATTATTATTATTTTAATAAATATTAAACCAAATAATTTTATTATTAATGAAGTAATAATATTAAACTAAATCAATTTCATAATATAATAATTTATTAAATATCTAAGTTGTTGGTTCATTTCCTGCCAACAATGTTTTTTCTTTCTATTTTTTTATACTTATTAATTTAAATAAATTATAAATATTTAAAGGTGATACATTTATAAAATATTATTAAAAATACTATTATAAACCTTTAAAGTTTATTTTAGTAAAACTCGTCTGATATATATCAGTCCATGTTCGTTGCATGGTTGCGGTATTTTTTTTGTATTTAAAGTAAATTATTAATATTTATAAATTAATTGTTTTATAAATAATTATTGAAAATACTATAAACATTGAAAGTTGAAGGTAAGTAGGTAACTAACAAAGCAAGGGAACGTGAATATTTTGTTTCTTCCAGCGAAGTACACGTGTGTGATTTGTTCTAGCACTCTGTCCTTGTTACTTTTTGTCCTTGTTACTTTTCTTTTTAATCCTTGTTACTTTTCTTTTTAAGCAATGTTAGATCTGTGTAGCTTTTTATCATGTTCATAACTTTGTAAAAGTAAAAGATTTTATTATTTTTTATTTCAGCATCCGATCTCGTATTCAATTATCGCCTAATTCAAAAAATCAATTTTAATATCCATTTAAAGCGTTAAAATACAAAGTAAAACTAGTAATAAACCCGTGCATACGCACGGGTTCTGTTCGGTTACACGAATTTGGATGCATCATTTATTTTAAATAAAAATGTTAAAAAGAAAAAAAATTAGATAATAATTAATTATTTCATATAAAAAAAATATTTAGATCAATAATAAATTTTTTCCCGTATACCATTTTTGGATTAAAAATATTTGATCATAAATATCATTTCTCGTATATAAAAATATTTAGATCAATAATAATTTTTTTTCGTATACAAATTTCATTTTTGTTTAGGTATCATTTACAAAAATATTTGGATAAATAGTAAATTTCGTATATAAAAATATTTAGATCAATAATAATTTTTTTTTCCGTATACCATTTTTGGATCAAAAATACCATTTCTCGTATATAAAAATATTTAGTTCAATAATAGATTTTTTCTCGTGTACAAACTTCATTTTTATTTAGGTATCATTTACAAAAATATTTGGATCTATAGTAAATTTCATATATAAAAATATTTAAATCAATAGTTGATTTTTTCCCGTATATCGTTTTTTAAAAAAAAAAAATATTTGGATCATAAATAACATTTTTCGTAAATAATAATAAAAATATTATTTTTATTTAGGCATCATTTACAAAAATATTTGGATCAATATTAAATTTTTGTATAAAAAAATATTTAGATCAATAATAGATTTTTTCACGTATACCATATTTGGATAAAAAATATTTGATCATAAATACCATTTTTCGTATATAAAAATATTTAGATCAATAATAAAATTTTTTTTCCGTATACAGATCTCATTTTTATTTAGGTATCATTTATAAAAATATTTGGATCAATAGTAAATTTCGTATATAAAAATATTTAGATAAATAGAAGATTATTTTCCCGTATACTATTTTGGAATAAAAATATTTGGATCATAAATACCATTTTTCGTAAATAATGGATTTTTTCCATATACAAATATTATTTTTGTTTAGGTGTCATTTACAAAAATATTTGGATCAATATCAAATTTCCGTATATAAAAATATTTAGATCAATAGTAGTTTTTTGGCCTATTCATTTTTGAATAAAAAATATTTGGATCATAAATAACATTTTTCGTATATAAAAATATTTAGATCAATAATAGATTTTTTCTCATATACAAACTTCATTTTTGTTTAGGTATCATTTACCAAAACATTTGGATCTATAGTAAATTTCATATATAAAAATATTTAGATCAATAATTGATTTTTTCCCGTATACTATTTTGGAGTAAAAATATTTGGATCATAAATACCATTTTTCATAAATAATAGATTTTTTCCGTATATAAATATTATTTTTATTTAGGTATCATTTACAAAAATATTTGAATCAATATTAAATTTTCGTATATACAAATATTTAGATCAATAATAGATTTTTTGAATAAATTTTTCCCGTATATAATTTTTTACTAAAAAATATTTCGATCATAACTATCATTTTTCGTATATAAAAAATACATATCAATAATAGATTTTTTTTTGGAAGATAGAAGTGAGAAAGTGATGAAGGAGAAAAAAATAGAGAATGGAGAGAAATTTAATAAGTTTGATAAAATATAAGAGTTGTATTATTTTAATAATAAAATTAAGAACTTTATGGTGCAAAGACCAAAAAACCACAATTTTAATGTGGTGGCAAAAAATCAAATAAGGGTATTTTTGACTTTTCCACAACCATTAATTTTCTTATATTATAGATTTTGAATAGATTTGACCTAACATATAAATTATGGAAATTTCTTTCCCTACCTCCCTCTTTTCTAGATCACCTCCGGTGAAAAACCCAAAATACCCTCACTTCGAAAATGCATTTCCGAAACGTTTTTTTTTTTCAAAATTTGTCTTATTTCGGAAATGTACTTCCGAAAACACGAAAAAAAGGTGTTTTCAGAGATGCATTTCCGAAAACACTCCGTTTTTGGGTTTTCGGAGATGCATTTCTGAAAACACCTTTTTTTTTTGGGAGGGGGTGTCTTCGGAGATGCATATCCGAAATATTCCAAGACCAAATTGGTCTTGGAATGTTTCGGATATACACTTCCGAAAGAATTCAATAATTATTAAAAAATTAAAATCAAGGTGAATCAATACAATTAATAGGTATAAAATCAAGGTGAATCAATACAATTAATAGGTATAAAATCAAGGTGAATCAATAAAATGAAGGTTAATCAATAAAATCAAGGTAATTCAAAATTTCCTAAACAATTTTAAAGTTAAATTAATTTTTAACTTATATAAATATATAATATATAAATATATAATAATTAATATATAAATATATAAATATATAATAATTATTATAAATTAAAACACTCATTTTTATAATTTTTATAATTATTATATAAATATATAAATATATTTATAATTAATATATAATAATTATTATATAAATATATAAATATATAATAATTTTTATAAATATAGAATAATTATTATAATTATTATATAAATATATAAATTAAAACACTCATTTTTTTTATAAATATATAACAATTATTATAAATATATAAATAAAAAATTATAACCTATTTTGTAAGTGAAATTATTTTAATTATTTTAATTAAAATTATTTTAAATTTTAAAACATGAATCAGGATAGAAATATATAATAGCTATTATTCTTAACTCATAAATTATATCAAAATATATAATTATTATTATTCATTACTCATAAATTATATCAAATTTATGATATGTGAATTAATTAATATCCTAAAATTAATTTTTGGGATTTTTTTAGATTTTTTTTGTTGTTTCGGAGATGCATCTCCGATTTAGTCAAAATCCCAATTTTTGAGATTTTTTCGGAAATGCACTTCCGAAGTCTGGAAAAATTTAGAAAAAAAAAATTTCGGAAATGCATTTCCGAAGCAGGGTAAAATGGAGTTTTCGCTGGGGTGACCCCTATAGGGAGGTGGGTAAAGAAAAAATCTAAATTATTTGTTTAAATTATTTATGGCTAGTAAAATTTGAATTTTAGACCTTAAAATATCTAAAATGTGAGATAATATCAACATATATCTATAATCAAAACAATTCTCTATTTATAAATTTATAATATTGATTTAGATCAAATCTAAATACGGTGAGAATTTTATTATTGAAACTTTAAATATTTTTAAACTAGTTAGGTTATGATTTTAATTTTGTTTTGATGGGTGGTTATGATTCATATTAAAGTTTGTGGTAAGAATGTATTAATGTATATACATCTCTCAAAATCTGTATGTCAGAAGATGAACAATCTGAGTTGAGATCATGCCTAACTCAGCATGTGTTTTAGATTTAATACAATGCATACCCTCCCCTTTCTCTTATACTAGTCAAGTCACAGCCCTTAAATATATATAGTATAGACACTAGGTCAAATACTATACTATATTCTGTTTGGTATAAATTTAACAAAACCGTATTCTTAATCACCTGCATGAACTTGCCCTCTCTTCTTAGAGACGTGTTTTGACTTCCAATCTATTCCGTTTGCTAAATATTTATATATTTCAGTTACTTAATTAATTGAATTTCAAACGATTCTTTCACCTTTTTTTAATTGCAATTTGCTTTGACAAAGACAAACTCAACATGAACACTTCACCAAGTTTATCATCATTTCCAACCTAATCTTCATCTCTCTTTACGGCTTAACTCTTATCTCATATTTTTACTTTACATATATTTAAGCCAATCTATAAAATCACCTATCACTTATATTTTTTTATGACTTACCTTTGGCCTCATTAAGCACTTTTTTTTTCACTATATCTTCCAAAATAATTAAAGACATGTTTGGATTAATTGATAAAATCTAAACAATCCAGTCAAAATCGATATAAGTTGGTACGTGTGTATACTCATATAATATATAGTATTATATAAATGCTTGTTTTGACTCTTTATAGGTATACAACTCAATTCAAAAATGATCACTGTTTCTTTTTCTTTCTCTCTCTTTCTCTAAAAGAAACCGACTCTAGTAAAGATTTGGAGGGTGGTAATACTTAGTTCCAATCGTGCACCATCTATAATTTTGAGAAACCATACAAATATTTATTTGCTTAATTTTTATAGAGGGTGGAAGCTAGAAAATAGTAATTGAGGTGTAACAAAATCATTATTCTAGAGTGGTTTTTTAATTATATGATTTTGTTTCTTGATTTCTTAGAATTTGATGAGAAGGGATAATTGAAGAAATTTGAGGTTTGAAGATAGATTTGTTAAAAGTGGCGAACCAAAGAGATTCAGGAAAGTTTGGGAGGTTGAGTGAGGAAGATGAGAAAGAGGAAGAAGGATTGAGACAAGATAGTGGATTGAACAACCAGCAACCTTTGCAGCAGTATGGGTTGGGCCAGGCCCAAACTGAGTGGGCCCAAGTCCAACAAGGAAGTGGTTTTTATCCTATGAATATCATGTCAGGTTTTGTTCCTGTCTCTTCTTCTAATTCTCCTCGTATGTATTCTTCTGGTGGTTCTGGTTCTAGTTCATGGGTTGGACACAAAAGAGGCCGTGAAGATGATGTTCGTAATGATACCGTTGTTGGTTCTTCTTCTCATCAAGATATCACCACAGTTCATAGAAACATTGCTGATTTCAGATTATCTACTTCACATGAAAACTCATCATCAGGTTCAATTGCTTTCATTTTCCCTCCTCTTATTCTTATGTAGCACTGACACTTCTAAAAGAAGACATGTGTCTTTTAGAACCCACTGACACCGGCCATCCTTATGTAGCACCGATACCTCTAAAAGAAGACATGTGTCTGTTAGAACCCACTGACACCGACCAATGTTAGGGCTGGTGTCTCTGGTGTTTATGTTGGGTCTGGTGTCTGTGTTTGTATTTATGCTAGTACTTCATACATCTATGTAAATTTCATACATCTGTATAACTAAAACATGCTAATGTCTTTGTCTTTGTTTAGTTCAAATTTTTCAACATATATCATTTTGTGACATTTTTACAATAGGGACAGAACCAAATGCAACTACAACTACACCTTCAAGTACAAGCAATGCAACACAGTCTAGTGAAGCAGCATCGACAAATGAAGAAGAAACCGGAGAGATAAGAAGAAGATACAGAGGAGTTCGACAGAGACCATGGGGAAAATGGGCAGCAGAAATTCGGGATCCACACAAAGCAGCAAGAGTATGGCTCGGAACATTCGACACTGCAGAAGCTGCAGCAAGAGCTTACGATGAAGCTGCATTAAGATTCAGAGGAAACAGAGCGAAACTCAACTTCCCTGAAAATGTTACAGCAACTCAACAACGAACTTTTCCGGCGTATACTTCGTCTTCAACCGTATCTGTTTCTCATTCAACATATTATTCACCTGCACCACCGCAAATGCAGCCACAGCAACCACCACCGTTTGTTCAATTCCAAGACTCTTCTGAGTTGTTAAGAGATATTTATCAGTATTCTCAGATTCTGAAAGGCTCTGGTGATCTTCAAGGACTTGATCAATGGTTCTATGAACCACAAATGGCGGCGATTCATCCATCTTCTACCATGTTATCGTCAACTCCGTCACTTTCCTTGTCACCTTCTTCATCTTCAACTACATTTTCACCTTCCAGTCAATTTTCCTCTGCTTCACTTCCTCTGTTTCCTGATCAGCAAATGGAGTTTTTCCGGCAGCCAGGCGATCACTCTCGTAGCAGAGGATACGGTGGTGGTAGCTCCCATTTACCACCTTCAACATGGTCAGATACTGGTGGCTATCCTCCTCCTCCACCGCCACCTTCTTCTGGTTGATATAATACAAAAGAATATTTATATTAATATACACATCAAGGTTTAAAAATCGATCGCATTGCGTGGTTGCAGATAGACTTTTGCGATTTCGGTTGATACACATGTTCAAACACGGATTGCACTCGTGAATTAATATAAAAACGATGAATAATAGTATCAATATTATTTCACTCGGTGTGTATTAATATAAAAACGATGAATAACATATCGGTATTGACTTATTGACTTTTGCCGATACCGTTTTGTCGCATTTAGGAAGAATTTTTAAAACCTTGATATATGTTACCTCTTTATTTTAAGAAATTTAAATACTATTTTTTATTTCTTTTAATATACTTGCAATTAACAACAATAAAAATACAAGTTGTTTTATTGTGTTATTGATTTTGAATGATTTGGAGTTCATTGAATTGGGTAATCTAGTTTTGGTTATTTGTTTATATGTTATTGGATTAAAATAATGGAAGATTGAGTGATGATGAAATGTAGTAGAATTTGGGGTTTGAACTAAGTTAGGTAACCTATTTCATGGTCTAAATTGTCTAAATCACAATAGGTTTGGGACAAGTTAGGATTATTAGTTGAATAATTTATTAAAGTTTTGGACTTCTCTCGGCTCTTTATTGTATAATAAAGAAAATCAATCAAAGTTTTTTAAAGTCTTCTTTTTTACTTTAAACCTATTCTAAATCCTATCTTAGCTATTCTTTGTTTTGGCAAATTCTTAGTTATTCAAGTTGACAATTATATTGTGTCAAAAAAAAAAAGTTGACAATTATATGATGTGGAAAAAAATCAGTAAGTAAATGTGGTTTATCTTTGTGTTTTTATCTTAAAAGATTGATCATCACTTATCAAGACTCTCTTTGAGAATAAAAGACAGACTAATATACATATCTAAAAATTATGTATGAATAAATAAATTATTAATTTTATAAAATATATCTTTCTTGTTTTTCCATTTTTTTACTAATAAACATTTTTTTTGTATTTATAATTAAATAAAAATGTGTATTTGTTAATATAAATTTTGTTTTTAATAGACAAGAGATCTATTAAAGTGAGGAGAAGGGTACCCAACCCATATACAAGGAATAAAAAAAAAACTCTATCTCCTAAAACAGAGTAGAGGAAAGTTATGCCAGGAATAAAAATTACAACCTTCTAAGAGAGTGCTAGAGTAAGAGAGTCATGTCAATGTTCTAAAAACAATAGTTGTCATACAATCATCAAAAATAGGAGGCTTTTGATTGAAAATGACTTCATTCCTAATAGTCAAATACTCCAAGTCGAAGCAAGCCATATAATTGCTAAGATTTTCCTATTCAACACACTCTTCACTGCTTGGCTCCTTGCATTCGTAGCACGTAACTTCTCTGCTTGATCTTCCTTTTTCAGATGTTTCATAATGATATTCTCTGTTTCTTGATCCTCAAAAGTTATTTTGTCTTTTCTTCCAGAGTTGTTTGACTCTTCTGGATCGAAGTGACAACTCGTCTTCACCATCAGAAAATTCATCGTTAAAATCTTCAAAATCTTCAGCTTGAAGGGCTTTGTTATTTTTTTTGACTTAGTCCTTTCTGATTTGGACCTTAGAGCAATTGATTTTCCTCTTTTCTAAGACTCATCTTCTTCTAGCTCTATCTCATGACTCCTTAGAGAACTCACAAGTTCCTTAAGAGTTATGTTGTTCAGATCCTTAGCTAGTTTTAACGAAGTTACCATATGTCTCCATTTCTTAGGTAGAATTCTAATGATCTTCTTAACATCATCAGCAATAGTATAACCTTTGTCCAGAACCTTGAGTCATACGACCAATGTATGAAACCTTAAAAACACAGTTTCCACATTTTCTTCTTCTTCCATTTTGAATGACTCATATTTTTGAATTAAGGCCAAGGCTTAGATTCTTTAACTTGAGTGTTACCTTCATGATTCATTATCAATGAATCAAGAATATCTTTTTTTGAACTTCTAAATGTGATTTTCTCATATTCATTGTCTGATATGGCGTTAAGAATGATGGTTCTAGCATTATGATGATTCTCTTTTATTTGAATGAATTGATTCAAGTGCAACTCGTGGTCAAGTAAGCTACTTCTCAAGGCTATAATTTAAGTTTTAGTGAACCAAATGATATGGAATTGGTGTCAAATGAAAGATTGTGACAAGGAGAACAATTCTTATGTTGGAAACATTTTGAATTGAAGCTTGTAGTATCATGTAAAATGCCTTTTGTAACACCCTAATTCTCCAACGTTTATTAATATAAAATCAGAGTAATTTGTTCAAATAATAAACATGCAATTAGGATGTCACACTTCTTAAAACATATAAAACTTTCTCAATTATTCAAATAGATACATAACACATTATGCCGATGAACAAAAACAAAACTTCATAATTCTCAACTTCTCATTTTATTACACGGCAGAAAAGATTCACATAATGTTATCAAAATAATCTACATCCAGGATAAACAACATTTATTCAAATAATACGAGATTCATAAGACTCCCAACAATCATCACAAATAAAAAAAGTAACTAAGAGTTCATCCCTCCGGTGTTACGTATCAGAGCACGACCCGACTCGACATAAGCAATAAGAAGATCTACATCTTCCAAGCTACTCCAAAAGCGCACTAATCCTCTTTACCTGCACGTTACCCACATGGAGGCAACATTCAAACAGAAGGGGTGAGATATCATAAAAATATAAAGAAGAGTATGATAACAAGTATATGAGAATAAGGTCATACACAATTCATCACTTCCCAACATATCAATATCATTCGTCAACAATTAGTATACAAGTATTCAACAACAAGAAGCTCGCCATCACATCATTAGTTATTAAAAGATTCATCACCAAACAGCTCATCATCATTCATCATCATGCAAAATTCCATGAAACCAACAACTATGCAAATGCATGTGGGACCAATAGGGCATACACCCTCATCACAATATTAACAATAAATAGAGGAATCAACAAGGCATACACCTTCTTCACAAATTGCACTCAATCCTTACAATGGGATTGAGGCCATCTTAGTTTGAAAATCTAGGCCATCGTAGTTTGCCAATCCAGGCCATCGCTAATGCAATGTATGCAACTCAACAAATGCGACATCATAAAATGAAACACAACAACAACAATTATGCAACCACAAGGCATAAGCCTTCAACAAACGCCAATATAGGTCATCACTTCATCGTTACAACAACATCAATTCATCATATTATTCATACCTCATCACAGGCTTCATATTACACATATCATCATAACATCATCAATTCATCATATTATTCATACCTCATCACAGGCTTCATATTACACACATCATCATATATTCCCCAATTCGTCATATTATTCATACCTTCATCACATGCGTCATAGTACACACATCATCAAAATAACATCAACATCGTAATACACAAGTCAAGTAACGATATGACACGATTAATTCAACTTCTTAATAAAAGCATATTTATTGTTAATTAATTACAAGACATCACTATATCATCATAAGTAAAGTACACATCATCATCTCAATAACATCATATCGTCATAAGGAAAACATACCTCAAGTTATACTACGTGGTTACGTCAATTCATAGCAAATAACATACTTCCTATGTTAGCACTACATAGTTTATCACTAAATCCTACTACAAGAACTAGGAAATTACACCTATGAATAATTTTATTCCGTCATGGTATAGTTTATTGCATTAGCTTTTCAACGCTTCAAACGAAACATAAATCAGAGTCCGGGAACTCAAGTTATGGCCTTCGGAAAATCTGTCAAAAAAATTGGAATTTGTGTGCCGACTCATAACCTCCTTAGGTCAATGCATAGATAATTCTGTCCCCCACGGGTTCACTCAGGCTGACCCTATGGTCGACGCATTGTTGTTTTATGCCGAATTTTTCAACGATTTTGTGTTTCTAGGTCTGTGATTCCTTGACCCCAAAACCCTTTTTTTTCCATTATTTTAGGCAATTTTAAGCCTCCTAATACATGCCTAAATTATGGTTATCAAATACTTCATCCTAACACAATTCTGATTAATTTGTAGGATCAAAACCCTAATCAAAACCTAAATCATCCTTTTGCTTCTTTCCACATCAGTTCATCATAAAACTCTAAAATCTACATGTAATCACACATCACAAGATCATCATCATCCAATACATATCAACAAGAACATTCATATGTGAAACTTTATGTGTTATTCAATTGATGTTTGAGTGCAAGGTTTGGGTTACACCATGGCTAGGTTTCAAAAGCTCTAAATTGGGGTTTTTCGCTAGAGAAGGAATTAACCTAAATTAAAGACATCACGGTGTTCGTGGAGTTGTTCCCAATCGATCTGGGCTATTGCTTGTTATTGTTTGTTAGTGATATGCAGGTTTTGAAGGTTGAAGACCTACGACCACGCAGGAAAACCGTGGCTAAAAGGTTCTTCTTTTTTTCAAAAAACTAACGAGAGAGATGAAGGCCTGGGCGCGAGTTTTTAAGTTTAAATTTCCACTATTTTTTATTCAGTTATATTACTTGTGAAGTACTTGTCTTGCAACAAGTGAACAATGCCACAGTGGAAAAGGTGACTTGTTGACTGCGTAGGCGTGAGCAAGGGAGTTCGAATCTTGCTCCCTGCAATTATTTTGTTATTTTCTGTGATAATTCTTGCTTACAGATTGCGTACACACAGTCCTACGCATGCCTACCATACAACTCCACGTTTCAGCCATCGGACCCCAGCCAAAGACAATCCAACGCCCACTATGGTGCAGATCCACCATGAACTCTATTTGGATGCACACACTGGATCAATTTTGCTAAGTTCCAATTTCTTTTTTATTTTTAATTGTATAATTTAGTTTTATTTATTTATTTTCTTTTATATTGTTATTTGTTTAATTTAATAAATCTTCTTTTCATTAAAACCTCTTTTAAATTTTCTCTTTTTATAAAATCATCTATTTTCATAATATTTATTTTAAATAATTAATTTGGTTTAGTATTAATAATATTATTTATTTATTTGATTAAATGATTAAATTAATTTAGTGGTTTAATTAGGTTAATATTTTTATTGATTGATTAAATTACTTATTTGGGTTAAATAACTTAATCTAAAACATATTTTTGCCAATTTAATTAATTTAGTTTTTGTTATTTTATTAACCATAGTTAACTTGTGCCCTAATCAGGGTTTACGAGGTTTGTCATTAGATCACCCATGCACTAACATTTTTCTTCTTCGTGCCTAAATTTTCAGGGTTAATCAAAGGTCTTTCCGACTACGCGCCATACCAATTGAAAAGCTAAGTTTTTAATTCTTTTCTTATTTAAATATCATTTTACTGTTATTTTTGCCTTATGAATTAAATTAGGATTTACTTTAAATAGTCAATGAATTACTCTTACACTCACCCCTCTTTTTTTGCCTTCATTGATTTTCAGGGTTAATCAACTAATCAAAGCTCAAACCTTCGGTAACCCTAAACTCGTTTTTTTTAATTTAATTTCCCTTATATTATTACTTGTGTCTGACCTATTGCTCTATTTAGTTATATTATTGCTTCTCCCCCTTCCCCATGGCTATATTTTGTAACTGCTCCTGGGTTGTATTGTGTGGCCTTGAAGGCACTTAAAATTGTTATGCATTGTATTATAACTGCGTGGTTAGTAATTTATGGCGTGAAAACCTTGAACTGAATTTAGAATAACTAATTTATAAGATAAATTATTTGAATTGAATCACGTGATTGTGCACCCACACACCTTTTATGGTAACCCCTTTTGTTGCCTGTTGCCTTTTTGCCTTTTCAGTGCAGAATAGTCAAGTCCCTCGGATACGAGGACGCCTCAACAAATGTTGCCCTCAGTTCATTCTCATCACAAAAGATCATAAGTCCCAATGATGCTGCCTTCGGTTCGGCTATATGATCTCGTCCCTCGAGGTTGCCTACAAAGATGATGTGATAGTCCCTCTCGATTGCTGAGGTGTCCTCTTTGGTTGCCTAATAATGACTATTCTTATCCTTCCCTTAGACTACATGCCCTCTTTATGGCAAGGACATTGTTATGGTGAACGATAACTACGACGACCCTTCAACCTCCAAATAAAAGGACTTCCTACCCTCCTATGGTATGGATAGCCCTGAAAGGCCAAAAGAACCTTTTTAATAGGCGTAATTATCTCTTAATTGCTTGCTCTGGTTTAAAATCTTTTTCTTACCCTTTATCAAAAACCTTCAAAAAGGCTACGCTTATTTACAAGCTAAAGTCCTTATTCAAATCTTTTTCTTTATTCATTGCAAACATTTTCAAACATTTCAAAGTGACTAAGCAATTAAGAGCCCATGGAAAACCATGGATGCAAAGGGTGCCTTACACCTTCCCTTTGTATAAATTACCCCCCGAACTCAAAATTTCTTTTAAAAGATTTTTTCTTTTCTTTTAGCCTTTCTTTAATTTGGATAAAATAAAATTCGGTGGCGACTCTTGCTTACCGCAACATTTTCTTTAAAAGTCAGTTCACCGTATTACAGTGTCCTTTTACCATAACTTTAATCTTCCTAGGTTGCTTCTTTTGAATGTATTGACTTGAGTTATACTTTCGTTTACCAATTGGAGATGGAGGTCTATCTATAATAGCTTCATAAGTCATAGCATAAGCATTGATTCCTTCTTCATCAAGAAGTTTTATGTAGTTTTCAAGATGCTCTAGAAGATTCTGCTTTGTAAAGAGAGGATATTCATCAACAAGGATCCTCTGACTTTGTACAGTCTAGTAACTCGTTGTAATGATTGGTTAAATAAAAGGCAAACATATTTTGAGAAGACCCGTTCCTCTGAGATTGTTACCATTAAATGGTTTCCCAATTTGTGACTTTATGTCTTTGACAAGCTCTAGATTATTCAGATGATCAACAAGGCCGCTCTCAATCAGAACATCTAATATGAGTCTTCCTAAAGGAATATAATTATTCTTTGATTTTCCAGTTTGATCACTCCTTGTATCCATTACAAAATCTTTTAGATAATTTAAAAGAAGAGATAGAAGATTAACCTTCACACCCTTCATCAAATAATACAGAATGTATTTCTGATCCAAGTTGACATAATCTAAAGAGCTCAAGGCAGGTCTGTGATGAATACAACCCAGAATGATTCTGAACCAAACCCTAAGTTTGTCATTAAGATATATGATCTTGTAATTAGGTTTTCCTTTGGACACAACTTCCTTATTTCAAGAGAAGATAGTTGGATTTATCACTTCCTTCAGATACTTGGATTGATGGTTGGAGTGATGAATCATTTTTCCTTTTTCTCCCTTCAAATCCAACAAAGTAGTAATATATTTTTTAGTGATCACAATTTTTACACCTAGAGCACGAGACATAATATACATTGTATCTGCTTCAGCGAATCTTCATAATTCCTTGACGATATGAGAGAAAATGGGACCATACATATGGTTGAAATAAATAATCCATCCTTGATTGTCTAATTCTTAAGTTAAATCCATTCAATTAGCTTTCATATTATCAAAGTCTACAAGAAGTTCACATAAAACTTCTAAATGATCTGCAGGAGTTGAGAGATGAATTATAGAAAGGCGATCAAAATGTGAGGTTCGCCTTGTTCTTTAAATGTCGCAAGAGATTGTTGACATGAAGACCCAGTTTGTTGTTGAGTAAGTTGTGACGACTCTCCTTGATTTTCCATTTCCTTGGAGAATTCATAGATTTCCTTATGTTGAGCATTCATGGTGAATGTTTATAGAGAAAAGGTTTTTAGGGTTTAAGGTTTAAAATAAGAAAGTGTGGGAAGTGAATAACACAATGTGTGATTGTGAAGTAGTGAGTTTTAAATAACCAAAGACAAAGAACACACAAGCATGACAAAAAGAACGGGCGAATAATGATGAATTTTCAACTACTCATAAATCCCATCGCTGGAGGTGTCACTCAAATGACACAATTAAGACAAATGTCCAAACAAATAAAGGTCATACAAAATGAGTGGACACGAGTTAATGTTCTCAATGTCAGGAAAATAAAGAGTTTTATGACTTGAGACATTTCTTACAGAGATAGCTTCTAACTAGTAGGTTTCTTATCCAGTTTCATATATTCTCACCTTTCTTATCCAATTTGTTTCTAAATACCCATTTTGTTCTAATAACATGAGTTCCTTTGGACTTCAGTACCAGATCCCAAACAGCATTTCTGGAGAACTTATGTAGCTCTTCTTGCATTTCCAGAATCCATTCATTATCTTGAAGCGCTTCTTCAAAAGAAGTTGGTTCTATCAGAGAAACCAATCCCAGAAGAGTTTCTTCAGATTGTTTGAAAGTGGATCTTGTTCTGACAGGTTCTACTTTATTTCCCGGAGTCAGAACTTCAGATACTGTTTGTCTCTGCCTTTTCCTTTTCAGAAATGATGGAACTTCAGTGGGTTCTGTTGTATCATCTTTATCAAAAACCTTGTCTTCATAATTCTTGGACTTTTCTCTAGATCCTGCAAGTGTAATTTCTAGATCTGTAAATCTTTCAAACAATGTTGATGTTTATTTAGTCAAGCTTATCATAAAATCTGACATGAATTGACTCCTCAATGATACGTGTTTGTGTATTGTATACTCTTAGCCCTTAGAGTGTTCTAAGTATCCTAACATAATACACTTCTATGCCTTAGTATAAAACTTGTTCATATATTTTTTAGTGTTCAGAATAAAACAAGTACATCCAAAAGGATAAAAATATGAAATATTTGGTTTTCTTCACTTGCACAATTCATAAGGAGTCTTTTCAAGAATAGGTCTTATAGAGATACTATTTTGAATATAACATGATATATTCACAACTTCTACCTAAAAGTTCTTAGCCATATTTATTTCATTGATCATGGTTCTATACATTTCTTGCAATGTCCTATTCTTCCATTCTACAATTCCATTTTGCTGTGGAGTTCTAGGACAGGAGAAATCATGAGATATGCCATTAGAATCAAATATCTCTTCAAACTGTTTATTTTCAAACTCACCACCATGATCAATTTTGACTCTAACAATCTTAGAATCAAACTCATTTTGCACTTTAAAACAGAAACTGGTAAATATAGAATGTGACTCATACTTGCGCTTTAGGATTATCACCCATGTCCAACGACTATAGTCATCAACTATAATAAGTCCATACTTCTTACCATTGGCATATGCAATTTTCACTAGACCAAACAAGTTAATGTGTAGAAGCTCCAAAAGTTTGGAGGTAGAAATAACATTTTTAGATTTGAAAGACGTTTGAGAAAACTTGCCTTTCCGACATGTTTCATAAAGAGCATATGAAGTAAACTTCAGCTTAGGTAAGCCTTTAACTAACTAAATTTTATTCAGTTGAGATATCATTCCCATGCTTATATGACCTAAGCGTATATGCCACACGTATCCCTCTTCATTTACAGACATTAAGCTTTTTACATTCTGATTTTTAAGATCAAAAAGCCTAATCTTATAACGAGAATTGTGTCTTCCAATAAAGAGAACTATGTCTTCCTTTTGTCTAACAACCTTACATAATTTATGATTGAATATAATGTCATAACCATTATCACTTAATTGACTATTGGATAATAAATTGTGAATTAAACCTTCAACATAAAGTACATTAGAAATAGAAGAAAGAAATCCATTACCAATTGATCTATATCCTCTGATTCTTCCTTTCCGATTTCCCCCAAAGCCCACGTAACCAGTATCTATAAGTTCTAGGTTTTGGAACATATGCTTTCTTTTTCGTCATGTTCATGAGCATCCAGAGTCCAAGTACCATGACTGGTTTTTGACTCTGCTGCATAGGGAGAAAAGGGTTGCTTCTCATTAGGAGAATTTCTAATCATCATCAGAATCATAACCAATTTCTCTTTTTCAATTGTGACTAACACCATAGATCATTGAAACCATCTTGCTTCTATCTGTGTTCTTGTTTAAGAATTTCTGAAATTCGTTATCATATTTTTATATGATAGTTTCAGAAGATAGAAAAGCTTTAGAAATAATTTCTTCAAGTTTTGAAATTTTTTTGTGTAGAAAAACATTTTCTTTTTCCAAAACGAATATATTTCCTTTTTGCTCAGAAACTTCTTTGTAAAGCTTACCATGTTCTTTAATTTCATATCCATAAACCTTCTAAAGGTTCTTGAATTTTTGTTGAAGCTTATATTACTTTTTTAGAGATTCAGATAAACCTAATTCTAATTTAGCAAGAAAAAGTTCAGAGAATACCTGTTCTGAGTCAGACTCAGTTTCTGGTGAGTATCCTTCTAATGTTGTAGCCATGAATGCTACATCGACATGCTCCTTATCAGAATTAGATCCCGATGCTTCAGAGTCAGATTTATCTCATGTTGCCACGAGACCTTTCTTCTTGCCATTGAAACTTCCTTTTCTGAAGTTTTCTTTTCTAGTGCTTTCTTTCTTTAGCTTTGGACATTCATTTTTGTAGTGTCCTGGCTCCTTGCAATCGTAGAACGTAACTTCTTTACTTGATCTTCCATTTCCAGATGTTTATGAAATATCTCTTCAGTCTCTGGATCCTCAGAAGTTGTTTTGTATTTTCTTCTAGAGTTGCTCGACTCTTCTGGACAGAAGTGACAACTCGTCTTCATCGATCATGAAAAACATCATTGTCAGATTCTTCCACTTCTTCAGCTTGGAAGACTTTATTCTTTTCTGACTTAGTACTTTCTGAAATGGACTTTAGAGCAGCTGATTTTCCTACTTCTGAGACTCATCTTCTTCTAGCTCTATTCCATGACTTATGAGTGAGTCAACCATCTCCTTAAGAGTTAGGTTGTTTATATCCTCAAAAAGATTTAGCGCAGTTATCATAGGTCTCCATTTCTTAGGTAGGCTTTTGATGATCTTCCTAGCATTATTAGCAGTAGTATATCCTTTTTCCAAAATCTTGATTCATGCGACCAGATTTTGAAACCTTGAAAACATCGTTTACGCAATTTCTTATTCTTCCATCTTAAAAGCCTCATATTTTTGAATTAAGGAAGAGCCTTAGTTTCTTTGACTTGAGCATTGCCTTCATATGTCATTCTTAATGAATCAAGAATATCTTTTGTTGTATCTCTATTTGTAATTTTCTCATATTCATTGTAAGATATAGCATTGAGAATAATGGTTCTAGCTTTATGATGATTCTTAAACTCACGCTGTGTTCGTTATTCATTTTATTTCTTGGAATGGGAATACCAATCGTAGTAAAAGGTGCTTTGTAGCCTTTTATGACAATCTCCCAGAGACCAATATCGTATCCTAGAAAGAAACTTCAAGTCTACATTTCTTATAATCAAATATCTCTCCATCAAAGACAAGGGGTTTAGAATTGTAATTATCTCTTTTATGAGTGTTAGCAGCTAAAACCATTTAGAAGTTTTTCTCACACTTGACCTCTTTACACAGTTAAGTGTTTGATTAGAAAATCAATAACAGAACAATGATCTAATACCAATTGAAGGTAGAGAAAAAGATAAGAAAAGGGTGGGTTTGAATTGAGTTTTCTAAAAACTTTTTTTCTAGAAAAACTATACACAATAATCAAATGAGATAGATAAAATGGAGAAGAATAAAATTTGCAACTGCAAGAGATATATATTGATCAATAAAATATATATCGTGTTGTTTAGGTATCAAAGTCACTATGACGTCCTTGCTGCCAATGACAAAGTCCAAAGCCCCCTTCTTCAGGACTTATTAGTATTATTGCGGATGAGATGTAATACAATATTTTGATGAAGCAGAGTGTGTCAATGGTGATGGTAAAGCTCGACAAGGCGACATCTTTGACTTTCGGCACAACGCATTTTTTAAATCTCAAATTTTAAATGGTGGGATGATATTCCTTCCTCTATTAAAATAAATTTTATGTCGAATAGATTTTAAGAGTTTAATGTTATGTCATCCTCTTTTATATAAAAAAAAAAATTCTTCCAAAAATGAGATAATGAACAAGTTATTTTGAGTCTTAAAGAAGTTAATTTACACAAATCAAACTTTATGTCATTCTTATTTTAATTTTTCACAAAAAATCATTTATATCCCATTGGTTTTACACCTTGAGGTGTTGGGACTACGTGTTCAGAATTGAGTCACTTGTATAGTGAGTTTTATTCTTCTTCGATTGAATATATTCATTTTGGCCAATTCTCACTTTGTCTACAATCGTTGATAAACTTTGGTTCATGATCCTCGTTATCATTTATCATCTTTAGCGCTATATTTTATCGGAAGACAATGTCAATATTGACTTTATTTTGGTTATCTTACTTTCGATTCCATCGCATTTCATTTATGACATAATTTATCGAGATCTCTTTATTTAATATTTCAAGTACTTGATTAGTTCTTCTGGAACTGAAAAATAAATTATGTCAAAGTGCTCTTAGAATTTTCATATCCTCACTTGGGTCATCTTTAACTTTAGTTTCTTTTTTTAGTAGAGGACTTTTAACATTGGAACCGACTTTCATACCACGCTTAGGCGCGACTACAACTCATTTGCAATATGAGCTTATCCAATAGAAGAATCCACTTTGAGTGGAGTATTAACAGCTGGTAATTTGTTTCATAAAATTTGCAAATGAATAATATTTTGAACTTTTGGTTCATATTGGTTTTGTACGAGGATCAAGACAACAACTTATTTTATCAATTGGGCTTCTGGTTCACATTTGAACTTCTAATTCACAATTTCAGCTGTTTATTTTCTCCCCCTAATATTGAGAAAATTAATTTATGAATTGATAGTCAGCCTACTAGGCTTCAAACAAGTATCCAATTATTAGATCAAGATACATCCTCAAATACGAGATTCATATAAAAGATAATTTCTCAATATTATTTCAAAACTCATCTTAGCGTACTATATTGGAGCAATTGAATAATCACAACACATCCAAAATTTTATTTAGATGAGAGATATTAGGTTATTATCCTTAAATAATTTGTAAGTTAAGAGGAGAATTAACATATATTATCTTGTTGGCTTAATGCGAATGAATATATTAATATTCATATTTTGTGTTTCATATTTTGTGTTTCAAATATCTACCAATATCAATATAATGTTAATAGATTAAAGTAATAATATTTCATGAGAAGGATATCTAACAAAACGAATAAAATATTAAAAGAGTCATCATGGTGGCCGGTGGGGTCACACCCCCAACTTTTCTAGAAACAGATACTCAGCTGTTAGCTATAGATTGCAATACATATATATTCTTCATAAACAACTTATAGTAGTAACTTACAACGTATAGTAGTAACTTAAGTTATGAGGCCCCTTTAATTGGGAGGCCCTGTGCTGTGGGGCAGGTTACACAGGCACAGGGCTGAGCCTGCTTATGATCATACAACGCATTTTTTAAATCTCAAATTTTAAATGGTGGGATGATATTCTTTCCTCTATTAAAATAGATTGTATGTCGAACAAATTTTAAGAGTTTAATGTTATGTCATCCTCTTTTATAATAAAAAAACAAATCTTCCAAAAATGAGATAATGAACAAGTTATTTTGAGTCTCAAAGAAGTTAATTTACACAAATCCATGCCGGGTCTAATTTCAACATTTGCTGAATCATTAAGTAAAATTTGACTACCTTGAATTTATTTATAGGTATGAGAATAATATTGTTCATATATTAAATAATTATGTTATTAATAAGACTAATAAAATCTTTCTTTTATGCTCCACTAGTTTTTTCTCTCAATTATATTTTGATAATTCATATTTAAACGTGCATTACACCGATTTGGCTTCTTAATTTGTTAATTTCACTTTGGCTTCTTAATTTGTTATTAGTTTAGGAAAATTTAATTGGAGTACAGGGAAAGAAATTATTAAACAATATAATTGAACACATAAAACAGCAATAGATATTGCTGTATTTTATTAATAACTCTCCCAAATAAATTTTCTCATAATCGACAAGACAAATCAAAGGTTACGAGTGACTAGGAATGCCAATTCACTATAGAAACTAATCTGATGATTAAGAGCGGTAACTTGTGGGTTAACATCATTTGCGGCAACCATTGCACTCTCACATTGATCACTTCCATCACCAGCAATCTTAGCATCATAACTAGAAGTTCCATAATCTTCCTCCAACTCACCTAGAGAGCTTTTAAAAGACATAACAACATTGTCATAATCATTATTCGCACACTTTGTAAGTGCTGGACTATTGGTCGATACTGCTAATGTTTTAAGAAAACTTTGTCCTGCAGCAGCTTTGTAGATTGCCATTTCAAGAACAGCCTTTGCGAGTCCATGGAAATTTTTGACATGTGTGGCTTGAGGAATTGATCTGAGGATGTTGTTGCATTCTGCCTTGTTGGATGATTCTCTGCAAACGATGGAAATTAGGGTTCCACGTATAGATCTGGCATTTGCAGCTAAAGGGTATTGAGAAATTAGGATCAAACCAAGGAACACAGAACAGATTGTTGAAGAATTCATCTTGTTTTTTTGTTCTGTTTGTGTTCCTTGGTTTGAGGGAGAGATTGTGTTCATTGATTTCATGGGTGTCAGAGGTGTTTTATAGTTACAGGAATTCTAAATTAAGTGAACAAATATTTAGTTCTTCTAATAATAGTAAACCAAAATAAGGTGAGTTTTATATGACCATGGGTTATTTCCTCTGGTCTACACATTGAACAAATGTCATTGAAACGGTAAAGATGTTTCTATGGATTGCTAATCGTGTTATAATCAAAAGGGTTATAAATAGATTTTTCTATGATCTCTCTTGTAAAAAGTATTAATGCTATAGTTTTTAAAAAAAAATTTATTATATTATATTTTTTACTTTAAAAATAATTAAAACTAACTATTTTTTGCGTTCGCACGGGTCTCGCATTGTAGTTAAAAAATTATGAATTAATATTATATAGGGATGTATTCTACTTCTAGTATAAATACTAAAAAAACTATAATAAAAAAATTATAATTGTTATTATATATAAAATATCGAGACTCGTGCGTTCACATGAGTGACATAATGTTGATCAATTTTAAAATTATAAAAGAAATCATACTTAATTGATTGAATCAATTTTTATAAAAGCATATTGATCTCGTCTAAAATATTAGCGATCTAAATAAAAAAGATATATATATTGAAAATTAAAATAAAATTGAATTAATTTATTTAACGTCCTTTTCTTTCACATATATGATTCTCCCCCTTTTTGTCATAATAAAAAAGGAATAATGCTAAATGAAAATGTATGAGTTTAGTCAGGTAGGACCGTTATAGTCATTATATTTTCATGTTATCCCAGACAGTAAACAAAAGATAAAGAGAAAATATTCATTGATTAAAAAAAACATGACAGAATACAGACTCAAGATACATAGACTCCTAGTAGATGGGTTCATAATATCCTCCATGAAAAAAGAAACGGTCACAGCGCTCTGCATGCAGTGCTTCCTTCTTGTTCGGAAGTTCTGACATACAGAGAGTGTTCACGATTTTTGCAAATTCAAAACATGCTGACAGGACTCTTCCATAGGGAGTGAAGAATTCTTGTCCACATTTGAAGGCTATTATAGACTCTCTAATGTGTCCAAAGATAATCGCAACAAGATTTATCGGTTTACCCGGTTCCAGGAGATTGATCAAGAACCTGTCTCTAGCACACAGGAGTTTATGGAATTTTCCTCTAGGAATGAGATTTGAAAGAATCATCCTAAACCAGACTTGTTTGGATGAGGAGAGGTAGTAAGGATTGTTTTTTATACGACGAGCGAGTCTGCTCAAATCGTTTGGAATGGCAAAAGCATTGACATAGTCGAAGCCAGAGAGACATGCAGCATCCTGTTTGACTGGACAACTAATAACTTCAGCAATGGATACTTCAGAAATTGCAAAGTGAATTCCATAAATGGAGGAAGTGATACTGAGGTTATCTTCACTAACAGACGCATTGACAACCAAATTTTTGACAAGGTTTGGAAGGACAGAACCATTTAGAATAGAAATGTAGGATTCCCATCCTTGCTTATGGCAGAGGTTTATGTAGTAGTTGTCTCTTTTAGCTGGCCATAGATTTTGTTCTTTTATGACTGTGAGGACAATTTGGGACGACATGCTGGAAGGAAGTATTGATGAGAGAACAGAAAAATGATACTAATTGAATGAATGGATGTTAGAAAAGGAAAGCCTTTTATAGATGTTGATGAGAAGAGAAAACGTTTGAACTAGGTAATCAATGTATGAACTAGCATGCATTATGGAATAAAGAGAAGGAGAGAAATATTGGAATTACCAAGGAAATAGTAGCGTTATGATTAAAACATGTTAGGGATAACGTAGAGAATTAATGCAACAATTACCAAGACTTATTACTCATTTTGCCTTACACGTGCGACCTTACAGATTTTGAACATGTGCTCAACAATCTCAGGTTTACGTGAATTTGCTGTTTTATATGCTGAACCTCTGATTCATTTTAGAAAACAAACTTCTGATCCAAGGGGTCAGATATTTCTAGATGATAATCTTGTAGATAGTTCAACTTGCACTTTAGAATTTAACCACTATTTCATTCAGGATACAAATCCATGCTAATGTTCTTTAGAATGTACTTGAATCTATCTTCAGAAAGAGGTTTTGTGAAAATATCAGGCCATTGATAGTCTGTGTCAGTAAAGTTTAAGCTTAATATCCCTTTCTATATATAGTCTCTGATGAAATGATGCTTAATTTCTATGTGTTTATCTTTAGAGTGAAGAATAGGATTTTTAGAAAGACATATTGCAGAAGTGTTATCATAGAAAATGGGGATCTTACGCTCATAGATGTAATAATCTTCTAATTGACTCTTCATCCAAAGCATTTGAGTGCTATATATATTACAAATGAAATTTTAAATAATTACTTCTTAAAATTTAGTGATTTCATTATGGATTTTGTTTTTTTCCCAATACAACAGTGAGTGCGTTTTATGATAATTTATATATTTTATAATGTTCATTATATGTCCTTATTATACGTATATTGAATGAGGGAAACGTAAGAACAAAAATTGGTTATGCACCTGACCTCAGATTTTAATGATAACATTACATGATATCTTAGAGAACAACTTAATACTCTAACATTTATATCTAGTGTGTAGCTTTTGCTAATAGGTTCTAACTGTGAAGAAAAGACGTGTGACTGTCATCAAGTTTCGATCAAAGCACACTTCAACTTTGAAGAAGATCAACGTGTTTACAGATTCAGTGAGGTTCGAGAATGCTTCTATAACAACTGTTCTGATGAACGTTAGTAATAGAGCTTCTGACCGAGACTCTCATCAAAGAAATTTTGGGGCCTCCTCTAGTTCCGAGATTCTCTTATCCAAGTTTTGAAGATTCTGTAGACAAAGTTCTGGAAGAAGAAGTTTTGAAGATTCTGAAGTGAGAGATTCAAAAGATCAAGTGCTGAAGATTGTGAAGACAAGGTTTTGGATGAATAGGTTCTGAAGACTCTGAAGACTTAGGTTTTGAAGACCAAGTGCTAAAGACTCTTAAGACAAGGTTTTGAGTGAAGAAGTTATGACCATTCTAAAGACTTGGGTTCTGAAGTTTCAAATGACCAATTGTTGAAGACTCAGAAGACAAAGGTTCTGTTTGAACAAATTCTGAAGACTCAAAAGACTTAGTTTTTGGTAACTCAATGGTTTGATCCTTCTAAACATGCTTCAACAACTGCTATTTGAAGCCTATGAAGATTGGAAGACGTAAGACCAAATTTGGATTCACGTGAGGAAATAATAAGTGGTGCATACTCTTCCTATGGTGGAGCGAGGTTAGTATTGCTATACAATAATGTCTATCTCTCCTCAATGATTGTTGGAACCATACGGCTGGAATTGCATATTCCAATTCTACCCTTCAACGGGTTTCTCTTCTTGTGCTATAAAAAGAAGATTTAGAAGAAGAATCAAAGAGACATCGAAACATTGTTACAACAACTTTGAATATTGCAAAACTTATTCTGAAAAAGCTGCTGAAATAACTCTAATCATTTCTTTATACAATTTTGTAAGCAAGTGAACTTTTGTTTGTTAACTTGGAGCAAGTGAGCTTTTGTTTGATATTTGATTAATACTTTTGTGTTATTTGTTTGTATTTTAAACTTCTGTCACCTGCTTTCAAGAAGCATCCTTGTAAACACAAAACATTTGTATTCAACGAGTGAAGTTGATAGTTCCTTGAGAGACTAGGATTGTAGTCAGAATTCTCATGAAGACATTGGCAGTTAGTCTTTGTGGTTCACAAGAAGTGACAGTTGGTCTTTGTTGTGGTTTGCAATATTGACAGGTAGTCTTTATTGTGGTTCTGTAATCAGTTTAGTTATAGTGTAATATATCCTTGTTGATAAGTCAAAATCACCTTGGCGGGTGGACTGGAGTAACTTCGTTAATAGTGAACCAAGATAAAAATAATTGTGTTTTTTTTTTCTTGCATTCTTGTGTTTTTGAGTTAGAAAGAATTTGTTTTAAACCTTGAAACCCAATTCAACCCCTTCTTGTATTTCACCCACCTTCAGGCAGATGTAATGGTGGTTCAATTCATATCAAGTATATGGAAAAAGCGTATATAATATTTTTACAAAAATAAAATATTCGAAATGAACACAAGATCAAGAAGAACATTTAAGCAGGAGGTAGGAGCTACTACGAATTTGAAAATAGAGTAAGAGTTTTACATTATGTAGAATAAGAATTATTTCTCAAACTTTTCTAATTTTATCGTAAGCTATGTTTTCTTCTACTATAATGGTGAGACTACTTTAATGATATTTTTTTATATCTTTTAATGTGCATTGTATGTATTGATTATACACATTTTGAATGAATGCATATGAAATTGTGGTTTATATACATTTTGAATAAATGCAGATGAAATTTTATAATATTTTGACATAAACAAAATATTGGAAATGAAGGGAAGATCAAAAGAAACATTTAAGTAGGATGTAGCATCTACCAATATACTATATTTATTGGATTTTAAGGAAGTTGCTTTTGTGTAATTTTAAATACAATTTTATTAGTTTTGTTTGATAAAGTAACTAGGAAAGGACCTGTGCGTTCGCACGGATCTCGCAGTGTAGTTAAAAAATTATGAATTAATATTATATAGGGATGTATTCTACTTCTAGTATAAATAATAAAAAAACTATAAATAAAAAATTATAATTATTATCATATATAAAATATCGAGACTCGTACGTTTGCATGAGTCACGTAATGTTGATATAAATAGTAAATAAATATAAAATAATTATGGTTAAAAATATATAAAAAGATATATAAAGTAAAAAGAAAATGATATTTTAAATTATGATTTTTATTTAAATATTAATTTAATTTAGAAGTTAATAGAGTTTTAAATATCTAAATATTAATTTAAAAATATCGATATTAATTGTCATGATGAGTATTATTAATTTGAAGTTATAGATAGATAATGAACGTGAACCAATATATTTATAATTTATAGATTGAACTATACTCAAAATTGATTGAGATAAATGGAGCATTTTTCAATATCATATTAAAATAATATTACGTAATTAATATTTACACAATTAGTAATACAAATAATTATTGGAGGCAAAACGTGTTCAGCTCCGTCGAATATGTCCGTTTATAAAAATATTTGTGTAAATCTTCGAGTAATAGATTTAAAGGAGTACATGTATTTTGTATATTGTTCATGTATCTCAATATATAAGATAAAAAATCACTTATTAAGAAATCATAACATAATTATTAGCATTAAAATCATGTTTTTCATGAAAAACAAAGAAAATAAACTCTTCCGTAAAATTCAATTATAGTGAATCATATTTAATTTATTGAAATGTCAAATGGTCTCCCGTATTAACGATGAGGATGACACTTTATTTTTGGTGAAATTTGTACATGAGGATGACATTTTATTTTTAGTGAAATTTTTACATGAGAAAATCGTAATCAAACACACCCGTGAAATTCATTTACAGTGAAATCTTATTCTTCTTTTTTTCAATGAAATATAATAAATGTATTATTTAAAAGAATTAATGATGAGAATGCACTCTTTATTTTCAGTGGAATTCTTATGAGATAAAATTTCAATCCCAATTTTAAACTCTTCGGTGAAGTTCATGTACCCATTTTTTCAATTAAATATAATAAAAATATTTTGTAAAAGAATTAATGACGAGGATGTACACTTTATATATAATATTGTTATAAATAGTAAATAAATGTATAATAGTAGATATTTTGGCCTTTTTTTAAATATAAAAAAAAATAATAAATTGGTGACTTTCATGAAAAAAATTGTTTATTCACCGATCATAATTGTCTCATGTTTTTTTATAAAATTAAATATTTATATCAATTTTTATAATAATTGCTAACATTTTTTTATGTCGATTTAATTTTTCTTTGTATCATGTCATAATAACATATATCATTTTCCATCAGGTATATGATATTTTTGTTTAAAATAATTATAAAAGAAATCATACTTAATTGATTAAATCAATTTTTACAAAAGCATATTGATCTCGTCTAAAATATTACTCCCTCCGTTCCTTTTTAAGTGTCGTTTTAGAAGAATTATTTTGTTTCTATTTAAGTGTCGTTTTATAATTTAAATGTTATAATTTGTCATTTATACCCTTATTTTTTTAATAACTCCACCTCAAAATTTTCAATTAGTTATTGGAAAAAGAGAGTGTATGATTGAATTTATTTGGAAAGAGAAAAATAAATAAGGGTATAATAGAAAAAATAACTCTAATAATCCACTATCTTGGTGGAAGAGCTTTTTGCTAAAACGACACTTAAAAAGGAACGGAGGGAGTAACGTTCTAAATAAAAAAATATGGAAAATTAAAATAAAATTGAATTAATTTATTTAACGTCCTATTAATAAGTACTTATATGAATTACATATATAATAAAATTAAAAAATGATGGTAATGTAACAATATTTCAATTAAGTAGCCATTTATCCGTGTGTTTGCAAAGGTCGCAGAATATCGTTATAAATAATAGATATAATATTACATTAATAATAATAATAATAAGTACCCCATAATCTATTTCATACAAAATTAAAAGATCAATAAATTTAATAGATATTTTTGTGATATAAATTAAAATTTGTTTATACTTTTTGAGAAATGCTAGCAACACTCTCTTTTGAACACTCTCTCAAACACTCACTTTCTTATAGGTTGAAATATGTGTGGGTCCTACTACTTTATGTGGGACCTATTTTCAAAATGAGGGGCTCACACATGTTTCAACCAATAAGAAAGTGAGTGCTTGAGAGAGTGTTCAAAAGAGAGTGTTGCTAGCACTCCTCATACGTTTTATAGAGTGGAAGAGTTGACATTATACTTTTTGCATGAGATTAAATGGTTATAAAAAATTAAAATTCTTTTATAAAAACAATAAAAGAGGGGAAAAGAAAAAATAGTTATCTTATTAATTCAAAACAAATTTTATAAAATAAAATATAATTATACTAAATAAATGTGAATAATACAGTGGTTTCAAATTCCATTTATTTATCCTTTCATTGGTTGTAGATGTAAATAGAATTATCTTGTTACTGAATTGATTCATATATATATATATATATATATATATATATATATATATATATATATATATATATATATATATATATATATATATATATATATATATATATATATATATATATATATATATATATATATATATATATATATATATATATATATATATATATATATATATGGGATAAGTGAGAGCATTTTATAATGAGAGATAAGAGGAACAAGTATCAACCATTGGATTCATCAAGAGAGAGAATGTTAATGCATTAATGTGGCTATTAATTTCTCTCTCTTGATGAATCTAATGGTTGCACTACAAGAAAAAAGGTCTACGGCCACGCTAAATTTTTCCACAACTCAAAAATTGTGGCCACATACAAGCTTTGGTCAGGGTTTTTAAATCGTAGACATATGTTTAGAAATATTTAATCCGAAGTGTGAAATTGTGGCCTTTTCATTATTTGCCACGGTTAACAAACTGCGGATAGTTTAAGCCGCAATAGTAAAATCGCGGCATTATAATTTTCACTTCAAACAGTGGCCCAAACTCAAAAGATATACCCCGCCAGAATTTCCCACTTTTTTTTTTAGCTTTCCCTCGCTTTAATTATTTTCTTTTCTAATTTTTTTTAGATTAGATTAAAAAAAGAAAAAAAAATTGGGATTTCATTTCATTCATAGGAGAAGAATAAACCCTAACAAAGTGATATTTGTTCCTCTCATCTCTCATTATAAAATGCTCTCACTTTATATACTCTCATATATATATATATATATATATATATATATATATATATATATATATATATATATATATATATATATATATATATATATATATAATTACACTCGAAGAGTTACACCACAAATTATACTGATTTTAATATGACTGATATAGTGATGTTTATCAAGATTTTTATAGATAGTTATGCTTTTAATATGATTGATATAGTTATTTTTATGAAGTTCTGATTTTTTTTATATGGCCTTTGTTTTCTCTGAGTAGCTAACATGACTGGTTTTACTTTTAGATTTTTGAACAACCATGTTGTTAAAGGATTCATTTTAGTGATTTTAGATCATTTATTATAGGGAAATTGGACTTTTCAATACTTGAAGCTAACTGCTAAAGTTTAAGAGAATGGAGAGGATTTTAAGGTACTTTTTAAAATTTTGAGAATGTTCTAAAATTACTTAATGTCATGGATACGTGCGCGGTGCAATGGCTATATAGAGTATTTAAAATCTTCTATTCTCAAGACCGTTGAATCTAAATGTAGTTGCTCTTGAATTTAAATTTAATTTTCCTGATATTTGTTGCACAGGAGTTGGAAGTGAGTTTGTTTTTTAGAATTGGTTAATGTCTTTAATATTGATACCATGCTCAAATATATAATTCGCTCTTTATTTGTGGTAGCATTATTGTAAGTACGTGATCATCTGCAAGTAATCAGTCTGTATATCTTGTGGTGTTGGAAATTGATCGATAGCAAGATAATAGATTGATCAGGGATTCATTGTGGTTTTGCTGGTGCAGTGGATATGCTGCTCATTTGGTTGGTCATGAATCTGACTTCAAGAGATGTTGGTGCAATGTGCATATTGTGTTTTGGTTGGGATTTTCTTTATTTTTACACTAGTTCGGAGTTTTGGATATTGATCAAATTAGGTGTTGATGAAGATGAGTTTTTAGCGGAGTCAATATTTTGTTAAGATTTATGTTGGCTGGTGCAGAGTCATATTGTTTCAGTATATCTTTTTTCAGGAATACTTACGATGTTTATAAAACCATGGATGAGATAAATCAACAGGCTGTGAACATGAAGCAGATTCAAGAAGCAAAACATGGTTCAACATCCCTCTGCCCTACCTCACTTTCATATGTATCCCTCTCTCAACTCTCAAGGAATGGTAAAGGATCCATGCATATTTTAGAGGATAAAATTTCTTATTTAAACAACTTAATTTACTCAAGCAACCCTACATAAAAATGCAAAGCATGCTAACATTACAGAAGCTCGGCCAGGATTAGAATAAAGGTTATAATCAATGCAGGAAGGACATTAACAACACACCAAGTTAAAGAAAGGCAATACAATGTGGGGAGAAGCAGATTTCCATTCCATACTAGAATGTAACCTAAGCCTTTATTTATAACCCCTTTATTTTGATGTAGAAGAAGTTGCAAGTGTCCCAATGCAGTAGCTGCGCAAAGGACATGGGCCCTCTTCCTTTTGCCTTAGTTTCAATTTTATATTCTGTTACTACTAATGTACATTCTTCCCACTCAAATCTTTTACTATATGCTCATCATTTCCTTGACATTTCAGATTTCAGTTTACAGAGAGAAACCCAAGGGCAAAAAATGCAAAGTTTCTTCTCAAATGAATATAAGAGAGAGTGAAGATAAGTTTAGCTTGTGTTTTTTGCCTTCACAGAAATTGGATGGTCATGAATCTGCTTAAGTTCAACATCATTAAACTTATTATGCTTATATTTTATTAGACATCATCTAATTTAAAGTTGAAGCATATTATATTACTATGCTTATATTTGTCTTTTGCTTCTTGATGCTAACCTTGCTTGCAATGATGCATCAAAGTCAACTGTAAGTTCTGTATGATACAATGATGTAATAGCTTGGTGTTTTTGCACCTTAAATCAAGATAATCCTATTATTTAAATAATAGGATGTTGATTTCACACCTGATTATGTTCTTAATAATTTCAACCCATAACCATTTTGAAAAACTAAATTTTTGTAAAAATATTTATTAATTGCATTGTGTCATACCCCAAAATTTGCCCATCTCATTTCCCTATTCAAGCTCACCCTAAAGTTCAAGGCTCAAAGACACATCCTCCTAAACAATGGCTCAAGAAATTAGGGTTTTGATTTCTCTGAGGAAAACCATTGAATCAAAGGTTCCAATACATTTCATATGGCTTATGATGTTTCAAAATATCTCCATGACAAAATCCAGGTTTCAATTCCAAGGATTGACCACTCAATTACTCAAAAAGTCAACAGTCGACTAGTTTGACCTAAAAGTCAACTGTGGTCAGAGTACAGTCAAAACTCCTGATTTTTTGTCAACAACCTTAGTTTGAAGTATCATTCATCATTTTATCAAGGATTGATCATGATTCATCAAGGAAAGTTCAGAAATCAACAAATTCAAAAGTTTCTAAATTAGGGTTTTCATAGGAGAAAATTAACTGAACTTTGACCAGCCATAACTCCTACATGGAACATCAGAAATTTTCCATCCAAAGCTCATTTTGAAGGAAATTAGATTCTCTACAATTTTGTCTATCACAAGCCAAGTCCAAAAATACTTCATTTGAGAGATATGGACTAAAAGATTATAGGTCCTTTTTGAAAGTCAACCAAAAGCAGTTTTTTGTCAAAGCCAATATCATCAAGATAAATTCTTCAAATGGAAAATAGCTTCCAAAGTGGCTTGTAGAGGACATCTTGAGGTTTCCAAAAAGTCCTAGAACTCCTCCATATCTTAAAAATTGAGGGAGATATGCCTTGTCAAAGTTGGGCAATTTCAAGGGGAAAAATGTGAAGAAAAAGGCTTCAAAATGAATATTTTTGCAAAGGGGCCCAACTTTTTATGATCCAATCTTGATCCACAAGTCATCCAAGGGCCCAAATCTGCTTGCCACGAATTTTTGGATTTTTATTTGATTTTATATGAATTTTTTATCATTTAAAAGTGATATTTAATTTATATAAATCATAGAAAATCAAATATTTGACTAAGGATCTTATTCTAATCATATGTAATCATCATTTATGCCATATTTCCAATACAAATTCTTACACATGGTGATTGGAATAAATTGAAACACATAAGGCCAAGATTAGAAACAAATTTTCAATCAAATTTTCTAAGATTGCAAAGATTGGATTCAAGGAGATTTGTTCAAATTTGTTAAACCTAATCTCTTCCAATATATATACACAACATTCACAGACCTCAAGGACGAATTTTGGCAGCCTCCTGTACCCTAACCGAAGCTTCAAAATCTCAAGAAAAAGTCAACTTTGAAGTAGAGGACACAGGCCAATTCAGAAGCTCTTAGTGATCGAAAAACATTCCTCAAATTTCCCTAATTCATTCCAGATCATCACCAAGCTTTGCAGCACCAAGAATCATCTCCAATTCGTCACGGTTTGAACCAATCCTTCTAACTTCGATTTCGTTAATTCACGCATCATGACTGAATTTTAGTTGCATATTCATATTTATATTGATGCTCTGATCGATTCTAGAAAGTTAATTGTGTTTATATGCTGTTATAAGAGTTTCGCCATTGCTAGGTTTTCGAGCTCCAATTTAGGGCTTTCTGTTTAAGCCAGAATTAGGAAAAATCGATGCCATATTCATGATCAGGGATGTTGGACGATCCTCCTGATGAGGTCGCGCCAAATTTTTGTGTTGTTTTGGGGGTTCTACGTTTTTGTAGGTGTAATAGGTCGAGGTCTTTTACAGCTTTCCATAAAAAAGCGCTGTAAAAGGAACGTTGCAGAAATTTGTTGAAGAAGATGATGCGTTGTCATCATCCCATTGGTCGGTTCAAAACGAAATTATGCGCGTCTCTTTTTTCTATTTTTTTCAGATCTCGTGCAGCATGCTTAGACACGCACACCATGCACCCTCGTTCAGGCACCATCTGATCTCCATACAATTTGATCCAACGCTTCCAGGATTGCAGGCGCATCATGGACCTCACTGCCTTAGCCACACAGGATCCAAAACGCTAAGTCCCAAAAAAAATTTATTTTAATTGCATAACTTATTTCTTTTTATTTGTTTATATATTGTTTATTTATTTTTATTTAATGAAAACTCTTTTAAATATTCTTTTAATTAAAATTTGTTCTAAATTTTTTTTATTTGATTTAAATGATTAAATGATTAATTTAATTTGGTTTGTTTAATTGTTTTAATTTGATTAATATTTTATTAATTGATTAAAATACTTATTAGGGTTAGACAATTTAATCGAAAATTTATTTTTTTGCCGATTTAATTAATTAGGTTAAAAACCAATAATTAATTAGTTTGGTTTTTATTGTTTTATTAACCATGGTTAACTTGTGCCCTAAATCAGGGTTTGCGAGGTTTGTCGTTAGATCACTCATGCACTAAAGATTTCTTTTCTTTGTGCAAATTTTCAGGGTTACCCTAGGATTCTTTCGACTACGCGCCATGCCAATCGAAAAGCTAAGTTCTAATTCTTTTCTTGTTTAAATATCATTTTAATTTTAATTTTAATTTTTTATTTTTGCCTTTTTGCCCAAAATAGGGTTTACTTTAAATAGCCAATGAACTACTCCTACACTCACCCCTCTTTTTTGCCTTCATTGATTTTCAGGGTTAACCAACCGATTAAAGCTCAAACCTTCGGTAACCCTAAACTTGTTCTTATTTAATTTCTCTGATATTATTACTTGTGTTTGACCCATTGTTCTATGGGGTCATATTATTGCTTTTCCCCCTTTCCCATGGATATATTTTGTAATTGCTCCTGGGTTGTATTGTGTGGCCTTGAAGGCACTTAAACTGTTATGCATTATATTATAACTGCGTGGTTAGTAATTTAGGGTGTGAAAACCTCGAACTGGATTTAGAATAACTTATTTATAAGATAATATTATCTGAATTGAATCACGTGATTGTGCACCCACACACCTTTTATGGTAACCCCTTTTGTTGCCTGTTGCCTTGTTGCCTTTTCAGTGCAGAATAGTCAAGTCCCTCGGATACGAGGACGCCTCAGCAAATGTTGCCCTCAGTTCATTCTCATCACAAAAGATCATAAGTCCCAATGATGCTGCCTTCGATTCGGTTATATGATCTCGTCCCTCGAGGTTGCCTACAAATGATGTGATAGTCCCTTTCGATTGCTGAGGTGTCCTCTTGGTTGCCTAACAATGACTATTCTTATCCTTCCCTTAGACTACCTGCCCTCTTCACGGCAGGGACAGTCTTGTGGCGAACGATACCTTCGACGACCCTTCAATCTCCAAATAAAAGGACTTCCTACCCTCTTATGGTATGGATAGCCCTGAAAGGCTAAAAGAACTCTTTTACAATGTTAAGGTAATTAGCTCCTAATTTCCTACTCTGATTTAAATCCTTTTCTACTCTTTTCTCAAAAACCTTCAAAAAGTTACGCTTATTTACAAGCTAAAGTCTTATTTCATTTCTAAACTTTTAAAAACTAAAAGAGCTGAGCAATTAAGAGCCCATGGAAAACCATGGATGCAAAGGGTGCCTTACACCTTCCTTTTGTATAAATTACCCCCCGAACTCAAAATTTCTTTTAAAGGTTTTTCTGTTCTTTTAGCCTTTCTTTAATTTGGATAAAATAAAAGTCGGTGGCGACTCTTGCTTACCGCGACATTTCAATAAAGTCAGTTCACCGTATTACACATTGTAATTGTAATTTATAAAAGATTAATTCAGTTTGAGATTATAGGACTTAAAGTTATAAGATGGCAGGGCTAACAATAGAATTTTTTTCTACAAGTTATATGTATTGTTCATGGAGTTTTTCACGACGCTGCAGGAAAATCCTATATTGATGGAAAACTGTTGTGTTGTACAAAGTTATTGTCAATCATTTTTTTTGGATAGAGTGGACCAACTCCTACCAACTAAGTGATGCATTTTGTATTCATCAAAAATAAATACAGTAAGAAATTATTTTTGGTGAGCCCTGATGCAAATTATGCAACTCAGTTTCTTTACATATTGACAAAATTCAGTTTCTTTACGTATTGAGAAATTAATTGTTAGTTGTTGAAGTGATTATCAACTCCTATGAATTTTGTCACTGAAACTTACTATTTTTACGGGTCATTATCACAACATTACCTTTTTAACCTTTAACTCAATAAAAGATGCTAGATTTTTAAATTTGATGTTTTTACCAATTATGTATTTGAAAATTTATAAATTTTGTAGCAAATCCTTAGGTACTAGATCCGATGTAACTTTTACTAACTTCTGTGAATTTTATTACTGAAACCTATTTTCACGGGTCACTATCATCACAATATCTTTTTTATTTTATTCAATACAAATATTTGTAAATATTTATAAATATTAGTGATATTTGTAATATTTCACTTCCAAAGATGATGTTTCACAACCACATTAACATTTCTAAGAATCAGTAAGATATATGTGCTCATTTTGTTTGTAGTATATTATTCACATTAAGATATGAATTACTCGTGCGGACGCACGGATCTTCTACTAGTGTGTGTGTGTGTGTGTATATATATATATATATATATATATATATATATATATATATATATATATAACAACTTTTTTTATATATAATATATACAATTTAATCAATTATTATAATTTCTAGACAATTTATATTTATTTAATTACATATTTATAATAAAGTCTTAAAAGTAAAATAAAAATAATTTTAAAAACTGAAAAAAAATATACTTTAGTTATTTAGTAATGCATTCACTAAAAATAATTTAACCGCTAGTGCAAATACACCATGATGAGTACACAAGCCCACCAGGTGAAATTCTAGTAGCATTGCTTACGTAGCACCACTTGAGGAGAGTTATCTGAAGTGAATGTGCGTCAAACGGATAAACGAGTCAAACGTTACGAATTTCCGAAGTTAGAATTTTTCTCCTTCATCAGACTCTGCTGTACCCGGGTACCCTCTATGTTGTACCCGGTTACACCCCCTAAAATTAGCTTATTTACGCCTCTGTTTGAGCTGTACCCGGGTACCCTCTATGTTGTACCCGGTTACACCTGCGCAGAATGCAAAAAAACCTGCATTTTCACATAGCAATTCCAATTTCTCCCAAATCTTGTACCATCCAACATACCAAATCATTCTAAGTTACGTGTATATATATATATATATATATATATATATATATATATATATATATATATATATATATATATATATATATATATATATATATATATATATCAGAATTTGACATGAATGAACATAGATTATCAGCATGCAACCAGAATTTCTCCTCAAATCCCATAAACCCCGATTTCATACATTTTCCCCAAAATCCCAAGTCTCTATCTATTAAGACTCACCTGTCAAAGGAGAAGAAGATGGAGCTGAACAATGTGATGAGGATGATCAGAAGCAAGTTTTTGGGTTGATCCTAGTGCATGCAATGTTGGTAGTGAAGTTGGAGCTTCCTTTCTCTTCCTCTTCCTTTCCCATGCTACCTTCTTCTTTCTCCACCAAATTTTATTTTTGTTTTATTCCAATAGAAATGTCAACACTATAAAATCCTTAGTTGACTGTATTTAAGAGGTGAAATGTCTACAACACCCTTAATCTCCTTATTTAGTTAATTTCCACAATTAGACTAAATAATATGACTTCTAATACTTGTCCTATTATAATCTCACTAATCAATTTTAGGGATAATTATTAGTTGACAATTATATCAGGTATTACAGACACACACACACACACATATCTCTTTAAATAACAAATTTTCATATTTTTCCAAGTAAAACTTTTTATAGATCAAATTTGACATCAAGAGAAGGTCAAGGAGTTCGAATTAATTTTTTTCTCCATTTAAGAACAAATTCCTTCTCCTATTTCATATATTGTTATTCTAAACTCATAGATGATCTTTTGAGATGATGCTAATTTTATCTCTTTAAAACATGTAATTGACGAAATACTATTTTATTAATTTGATATTTTAGTATTATTCAGTTAACTTTGATCATAACTCGTTTTTTATGTTGATGAATATACAAATTAAGCTTATGTTGATGAATATACAAATTATTCAGAGTTAGTAATTGCTTTAGGAATAGAGGGAGGATTACTACGTGATTTTTGAATTAACATGCTTCATAATCTAATAGATGGAGGATTTAGGGGATTTCTTTTTAAAAGAGAGTGTTATTCACCAAAGAAATGATTATAACAAATATGTTAATTCATTGTAATGATAAAAAAATATTTTATGAAAAAAATCGCAATTACAAAGCAGTAACAGTTAACATAGTTATAAACTGATAGCAAAAGCTACACACTAGACATAAATGTTAGAGAATTAAATTATTCTCTAAGATATCATGTAACATTATCATCAAAATCTAAGGTCAGGTACATAACCAAATTATGTTCTTACGTTGCCCTCATTCAATATACGTATAATAAGGACATATAATGCACATTATAAAAATTAAAAAATATCAAAAAAACACACTCACTGTTATATTGAAAAAAAAAACAAAATCCATAATGAAATCACAAAATTTTGAGAAGTAGTTCTTTAAATTTTGAGAAGTAGTTCTTTAAATTTTAATTTGTAAAAAAAAAACAAAATCCATAATGAAATCCATAATGGACATCTTACAAAGTAACTCATAAAAATAATTTGGCAAAATATCTTTTTTGGTCCGATATGTTATCCTCGAGGTTCATTTTGGTTTCTAAATTTAAAAAAGTTTCATATTGGTCCTTTAACTCTTCAAAACGTATCATGTTGATCCTTTTCGTCTAATAAGCGACGAAAAAACTCAAAACATAATCGTTAATATAACAAAAATTACTAAAATGGTACATTTTGAAAATATAAGAGACCAATATAAAACTTTTTGAAGTTAAGGGACCAAAAAGTTCATATACGGAAAATCTTTAAAAACTATAGCATTAATACTTTTTACAAGAGAGATCATAGAAAAATCTATTTATAACCCTTTTGATTATAACACGATTAGCAATCCATAGAAACATCTTTACCGTTTCAATGACATTTGTTCAATGTGTAGACCAGAGGAAATAACCCATGGTCATATAAAACTCACCTTATTTTGGTTTACTATTATTAGAAGAACTAAATATTTGTTCACTTAATTTAGAATTCCTGTAACTATAAAACACCTCTGACACCCATGAAATCAATGAACACAATCTCTCCCTCAAACCAAGGAACACAAACAGAACAAAAAAACAAGATGAATTCTTCAACAATCTGTTCTGTGTTCCTTGGTTTGATCCTAATTTCTCAATACCCTTTAGCTGCAAATGCCAGATCTATACGTGGAACCCTAATTTCCATCGTTTGCAGAGAATCATCCAACAAGGCAGAATGCAACAACATCCTCAGATCAATTCCTCAAGCCACACATGTCAAAAATTTCCATGGACTCGCAAAGGCTGTTCTTGAAATGGCAATCTACAAAGCTGCTGCAGGACAAAGTTTTCTTAAAACATTAGCAGTATCGACCAATAGTCCAGCACTTACAAAGTGTGCGAATAATGATTATGACAATGTTGTTATGTCTTTTAAAAGCTCTCTAGGTGAGTTGGAGGAAGATTATGGAACTTCTAGTTATGATGCTAAGATTGCTGGTGATGGAAGTGATCAATGTGAGAGTGCAATGGTTGCCGCAAATGATGTTAACCCACAAGTTACCGCTCTTAATCATCAGATTAGTTTCTATAGTGAATTGGCATTCCTAGTCACTCGTAACCTTTGATTTGTCTTGTCGATTATGAGAAAATTTATTTGGGAGAGTTATTAATAAAATACAGCAATCTTTTGCTGTTTTATGTGTTCAATTATATTTGTTTAATAATTTCTTTCCCTGTACTCCAATTAAATTTTCCTAAACTATAAGAAGCCAATGTGAAATTAACAAATTAAGAAGCCAAATCGGCGTAATGCACGTTTAAATATGAATTATCAAAATATAATTGAGAGTAAAAACTAGTGGAGCATAAAAGAAAGATTTTACTAGTCTTATTAATAACATAATTATTTAATATATGAACAATATTATTCTCATATCTATAAATAAATTTTGCTTAATGGATTTGTGTAAATTAATTAACTTCTTTGAGACTCAAAATAACTTGTTCATTATCTAATTTTTGGAAGATTTTTTTTATATATAAAAGAGGATGACATAACATTAAACTCTTAAAACTTGTTCGACATAAACTCTATTTTAATAGAGGAAGGAATATCATCCCACCATTTGAAATTTGAGATTTGAAAAATGCGTTGTACCGAAAGTCAAAGATGTCGCATTGTCGAGCTTTACCATCACCATTGACACACTCTGCCTCATCAAAATATTGTATTACATCTCATCCGCAATAATACTAGCAAGTCCTGAAGAAGGGGACTTTGATATCTAAACAACACGATATAAATTTTATTGATCAATATATATCTCTTGCAGTTGCAAATTTTATTGATCAATATATATCTCTTGCAGTTGAAATTAACAAATTAGGAAGCCAAATCGGTGTCATGCACGTTTAAATATGAATTATCAAAATATAATTGAGAGAAAAAACTAGTGGAGCATAAAAGAAAGATTTTATTAGTCTTATTAATAACATAATTATTTAATATTATTCTCATACCTATAAATAAATTCAAGGTAGTCAAATTTTACTTAATGATTCAGCAAATGTTGAAATTAGACCCGGCATGAATTTGTGTAAATTAACTTCTTTGAGACTCAAAATAACTTGTTCATTATCTCATTTTTGGAAGATTTGTTTTTTTATATAAAAGAGGATCACATAACATTAAACTCTTAAAATCTGTTCGACATAAAATCTATTTTAATAGAGGAAGGAATATCATCCCACCATTTAAAATTTGAGATTTAAAAAAATGCGTTGTAAGATCATAAGTTCTAAATTAGATATTTGAAACACAAAATATGAATATTAATATATTCATTTGCATTAAGCCAACAAGATAATATATGTTAATTCTCCTCTTAACTTACAAATTATTTTAGGATAATAACCTAATATCTCTCATCTAAGTAAAATTTTGGATGTGTTGTGATTATTCAATTGCTCCAATGTAGTACGCTAAGATGAGTTTTGAAATAATATTGAGAAATTATCTTTTATATGAATCTCGTATTTGAGGATGTATCTTGATCCAATAATTGGATACTTGTTTGAAGCCGAGTAGGCTGACTATCAATTCATAAATTAATTTTCTCAATATTAAGGGGAGAGAATAAACAGCTGAAATTGTGAATTAGAAGTTCAAATGTGAACCAGAAGCTCAATTGATAAAATAAGTTGTTGTCTTGATCCTCGTACAAAACCAATATGAACCAAAAGTTCAAAATATTATTCATTTGCAAAGTTTATGAAACAAATTACCAGCTGTTAATACTCCACTCAAAGTGGATTCTTCTATTGGATAAGCTCATATTGCAAATGAGTTGTAGTCGCGCCTAAGCGTGGTATGAAAGTCGGTTCCAATGTTAAAAGTCCTCTACTAAGAAAAGAAACTACAGTTAAAGATGACACAAGTGAGGATAAGAAAATTCTAAGAGCACTTTGACATAATTTATTTTTCAGTTCCAGAAGAACTAATCAAGTACTTGAAATATTAAATAAAGAGATCTCGATAAATTATGTCATTGATGAAATGCGATGGAATCGAAAGTAAGATAACCAAAATAAAGTTAATATTGACATTGTCTTCCGATAAAATATAGCGCTAAAGATGATAAATGATAACGATGATCATGAACCAAAGTTTATCAAAGATTGTAGACAAAGTGAGAATTGTCCAAAATGAATATATTCAATTGAAGAAGAATTAAACTCACTATACAAATGACTCAATTCTGAACACGTAGTCCCAACACCTCAAGGTGTAAAATCAATGGGATATAAATGATTTTTTGTGAAAAATCAAAATAAGAATGACATAAAGTTTGATTTGTTGCTCAATGATTTTCACAAAGAACTAAGATTGATTTTTGATGAAATATATCCACCTGTAGTGGATTTAATTAATTTTTCAAATTTTGATTAGCCTGGTAGCATATGAAGGGCTTAATTTGAACATGATGGATATTGTGACATCTTACTTATATGAATAACTTGATAATGATATTTATTGAAACTTACTAAAGGGTTTAATATATCAGAGATACATAATTTTGATCTCGAGAAAGTTAGTCAATCAAATTGAACAAGCATATTTATAGGTTAAAACAACATGGACACTTGTGGTTTAATTGTCTCAATGAATATTTTCTAAGGGAGAGATATACAAATAAGTCCATATGTCCTTGTGTTTTTAAGAATAGATCCAGAAAATAATTTTCTAAAATAGTTATCTACGTGGATCACATAAAATTATTGGAATTCCTGAAGAGATTTCAAAAGCTATAAATCTCTTAAAGAAGCAGTTTGAGATAAGGGACATAGAAAAGATAAACTTATGTCTAAATTTATAAATTGAGCATTTGGACAATAGAAAATACAAAGATGCTCAAATGTTTGTATATGGAAAAATCTTGTATATCGTGTACCTCGATGATGCTAGATCATTGAATGTGTAGAAGATTCTATTAGACCTCGAAAAGAGGATAACAAACTAATTGGTCCTGAAGTACCATATTTAAGTGTCATTCAAGCACTGATATATCTTGCTAATTAAACATACCACGATATATCAATTTCTAATAATCTATCAACAAGATACAATTCTTCACCTATATGAAGATATTGAAACGGAGTCAAACATATATTTCGTTACCTTATAGGTACAATAGACATGAGTTTGTTTTATGCCAAAGTATCTAAATTCAAATTAACCGGTTATGCAAGATACAGGTTAATTGTTAGATCCTCACAATGGTAGATCACAAAAAAATTGTTTACATATGGTGGTACAACTATTTCATAGAGATTAGTGAAACAAACAATAACAGTAACTTCATTTAATCATTCAGAAATTTTAGCACTACATGAGGCAAGTCGAGAATGCATATGATTGAGATCCTTAATCCAACACATATAAAATACTTGTGGTTTGCCTTCTGGACAAATAAATACAACGACCATATATGAATATAATACTGCATGTATCACTCAATTGAAAGATCGTTACATTAAAGGAGATCGAACAAAACATGTCTCTCTAAAGTTCTTTTTCACTCATGATCTTCGGAAAAATGGTGATATAAGCTCCAACAAATTTGTTCATGTGATAATCTTGCAGACTTTTCAGTGCAACAAATTGGTTTTCATCGTCGAAGAAATGATCATTCAGCTGAGGGGGAGAAATGAATTTGTTCAGCTGAGGGGGGAGAAATGAATTTTTCTTAAAAGGATATGTACTCTTTTTCCTTCACTAGATTTTTTTCCCACTGGGTTTTTTCTAGTAAGATTTTAACGAGGCATATCCAAAACAAACATCCAAGGGGGAGTGTTATGAATAATTGGATGATTTGTCTCTCAATCATTTCATTCCTTATTTAATCCATTTGTATTTATTATATTGTCTAGATGATATCCTATAAATAGGACCAATCTTATTGTATACGATTACACTAATGAAATAATACAAAATCATTCTCTCTTTCTCTCTTCTCTTTATTCCTTATTTCTCTTTATTTTATAACAAAAATAACTTAATAGCACCGTTCAACATAAAACTAACTAAAATCTAAAACTAAAATAAAATCAAAATTAAAAAGAAAAACAAACAAATAAAAAAATAACTTAATTATAATTTTAGTCCTCATATTGTCTTTTTGTTGATTTTGATCCCTCTATTTTAAAATCCACTATTTTAATCATCTTTTAAGTTTTCTGTGCAATTTTCGTCCTCTATTTATTTTATTTTCGCAAAATTAGTCTAAATTTTTTTACTTTTTCAATAGAAAACTCAAAAGGAGGACCAAAATTGTGGTTTTAAAAATGGGGATCAAAATAAAAAGAAAAAAAGGCAAAATACTCTTTTTGGTCCCGTAAGTTAACCTCAAGGCTCATTAACTTCAAAAAGTTTCAAATTAGTCCTTTAACTCTTCAAAAGGTGTCATTTTAGTCATTTTTGTCATATTAACGACGGAAAAACTCAAAAATCGGTCGCTAAATCAGTCGCTAATATGACAAAAAGGACTAAAATGACACCTTTTGAAGAGTTAAGGGACTAATTTGGAACTTTTTAAAATTAAGGGACCAAAATGACCCTTGAGGTTAACTTACGGGACCAAAAAGAATATTTTGCCAAGAAAAAAAAAGACAAAATTGGAGGACCAAAATTGCAATTAAACCTAAAAAAATCAAAAGTAAATCACAAACCAATTGTCTTGTTGGAATTGATCAACAATCCCGAGCAGCAATGACAATAAAAACTTGGAGAATTATTTAAATAAATTAACTAAAAGTTCTTCAATCAGTAATACTTATAAAAATATTCTTATTTGCAAAGATTGTGCAATTTCAACATCAAAATTCGAAAGTATTAGATTTATTTAACCACGGGGTTTATCGTGAAAAATATGATTTAAAACAAAAAAGTAAAAGAAATTTGATGAAAAATATATCAGAGATAAAAGCTATCAAATCTTTTTCCAATATGTTAACTATTACTGCTTTGTAATTGCGATTTTTTTCATAAAACATTTTTTATATCATTACGATGAATTAACATATTTGTTATAATCAATTATTTGGTGTAAAACACTCTCTTTTAAAAAGAAATCCCCTAATTCCTCCATCTATTAGATTATGAAGCGTGTTAATTCAAAAATCACGTAATAATCATCCCTCTATTTCTAAAGCAATTACTAACTGTGAATAATTAACTTATGTCAAGTTGTAAGAGTTATTATAAGTAATCAACTAAAACATAAGTTTAATTTGCATATTCCGAGTTATGATCAAAGTTAACTAAATAATACTAAAATATCAAATTAATAAAATAGTATTCCGCCAATTACATGTTTTAAAAAGATAAAATTAGGACCATCTCAAAAGATCATCTATGAGTTTAGAATAACAATATTTGAAATAGGAGAAGGAATTTGGTCTTAAATGGAGAAAAAAATTAATTCGAACTCCTTGACCTTCTCTTGATGTCAAATTTGATCTATAAAAAGTTCTACTTGGAAAAATATGAAAATTTGTTATTTAAAGAGATATGTGTGTCTGTAATACCCGGTATAATTGTCACCTAATAATTATCCCTAAAATTGATTAGTGAGATTATAATAGGACAAGTATTAGAAGTCATATTATTTAGTTTAATTGTGGAAATTAACTAAATAAGGAGATTAAGGGTGTTATAGACATTTCACCTCTTAAATAGAGTCAACTAAGGATTTTATAATGTTGACATTTCTATTGGAATAAAACAAAAATAGAATTTCGTGGAGAAAGAAGAAGGAAACGTGGGAAAGGAAGAGAAACATAAGGGAAGCTCCAACTTCACTACCAACATTGCATGAACTAGGATCGACCCCAAAACTTGCTTCTGATCATCCTCATCATATTGTTCAGCTTCATCTTCTTCTCCTTTGACAGGTGAGTCTTAATAGATAGAGACTTGGAGTTTTGGGGAAAATATATGAAATTGGGGTTTATGGGATTTGAGGAGAAATTTTGGTTGCATGCTGATAATCTATGTTCATTCATGTCAAATTCTTCTATATGTGTGTGTGTGTGTGTGTGTGTGTGTGTACATGATTTAGAAAACGGAGGTTCTGTAACATATGGTTTTCCGTCAACAAGACGGAGCTCATAAGTCTTGGCTAGGGCAGTAGCCGCCATTGTTGAAGAAGGAAGTTTTTTGAAGAAGCCGAAAACGGTCTGAAGAAACAGCTAAAATCAGAGAAAATTGAGGAAGAAAACTAAAACGTGAAAGAGAGAAGAAAGAAAATCTTTAAGAGAAAAGACTACTTATAGCCAAAGGAAGACGCTACATTTCCTACAATCACAAACGTGGCAAGAAGGGGAGCACGTGGAGCTGAGAATTCGCATGCGTGGAGCCCATCACTGCCACAAAAAAGGTGTCATCACACCACATTTAATGAGCTCACGTCTCGAGACAGTAAAGCGTGTGGAGGTAATGATGGTGTGACGTCATGGACAAGACGTTACAGTGACTCCACCCCATTGAGTAAGTGTAAACGTTCAAGTCGAAGCGAGGAAAGTCGAAACGTTTAGTTCGAAGCAAGAACTTTCATAGATGCCATTCTCTCTCGGATGTCACCTGTAGGTCGAAATGACATCTCTGAGGGGGCATTTTGTTACCCTGAAAAAACTTTAGAGATAAAGGAGAACACGTGTCCTCAGTAGAAGACCCTTCCACTCTAACAAGAAAATTTCACAAGCAAAGAATGAAGTAAATGTCGAAGTGGAAGAATGTCGAAGTTGTATAAATTCGAAGCAAAAGGGCGAAAGTTGTATAAATTGGAAGCGGTTACCAGAAGTGACCAAAGCGCGAAATTCAAATGCCAAGGTTTGAAATGCTAGTGGACGGTTACCAAGCCAGGATCGTGTGTCAAGAGCGCCAAACACAGAAAAAGATCCTACGAAGCAGTTAGTGCCAATTCAAATCTTAGTCGTAGATTATGTTAGGTAGTTATTTCATGTAAATCCTATAAATGGGTCAGAATAATGTAGAAAAGGTGTGTTCACTATTACAATCAAATTGCTTGCTTATACTCTGCCCAATTTCTGCCCTTAAGGAAAAAAGAGTTGCTGAAAGTCTTGATGTATGTGAATCACCATCTTTATTTTCAATGCAAATCCTTTACTTTTTAATCATATGTTTCGAAGCTTTCACTTATGTTATGTTCTTTAACCAGCATTTGCTTTGTCTTTTGATTTTTACTTCAACCAAGTAGGCTAATACCGGTTGTTATGATCAAAAAACAACCCCTGAATCGACGTTGTCTGGTGGTCACGAGTCACCCCAGAAGGTCAAGGCCAGATCGTTCATACTTTTGCCAAAAAACCTTTAGGTCTAGGTTTGTCCCGTTGGTCACGAGTCACCTGTCGGTCAGATCTGGCATTCAATATGGAAAAACATTGTATTTATTACCAGCCCTAGAAAACCGTTTCTTAGGCAAACACTTCGACGAAACAGATACAAGTCCAAACTTTAACACGAGGGCTTAAGATCAACTGGTCGATCTTGCAAGTAACCCTTAGTTTTAAGGCTTTGGGAGGACCAGCGGTTGTTTATCAATTTCCACAGTAAACACACATGGCTGTTATTACTTGTTACTATTCTTTTACCAAACATGATGTGCATTCTAATAGTTTTTATAACTTACTGGAACATTACTAGACCATTGAATCTTTTGATTATACTAGTTTAAGTTCCCTAATATTTATTCATGTCATTTCTATGAATAAATTCACCTAATTATACTAGAGTTTACTAAGAACCACATATGAAATCACCCTAGTACGTATCCTACATCAAGGGAAACAAAAGGTGGGGCCCCCCTAAGGGAGGGAGTCGCCCGCATCCACCTTCTACACCATGGAGACGTCCGTCTCCTTATGTGGGGGGGGGGGGGTAGGATCATCAAATTCTTTTGAGGCCCCCGTATCCATTATGTTGCTTTCTGTTCATCTATTCACCTTCATTCATGTTCTTGCAATTTTGTAAACCCATAACACATACTACTCCGGCCTTATTTATAAGCAAATATTCTTTTTTTAGGTTCATTGAGTAATGAATGTATTTGGTCTACATAATAGATCAGATACATTCACTATTCAATGAACCTAAAAAAGGAATTTTTGCTTATAAATAAGGCCGGAGGGAGTACAAGTTATAATTTCCAACACAATTCATCGATTCACCAACACACATATTACATACTTGAATCAATACAACACCGGCCAACAACATCAACCACAGAACAACTTAGTTTGAAAATCCAGATCAACCGATACACCAATAAAATCACAGAAATCACAATTTCAATACATGAACACAAAATGAACAGTAAAATTATACCACCCTAAATCCTACATAACAACCATCATACAATCGATTATATTAGTCAAACCTCACCCCTTACCTTTGGATTGAACGGAGCTCGAAAATTCGATCGGTAAACTGCAACCTCTAACACTGCAACCTTCAAAATCCAGACTGCTAGCACCAAAATCCTTAGCTCTTATTTTCCTCCTTCTCTGCTACGTGACTGTTTGTGTTCCTTTGGTTTGTTTGATAACTACTACTACTCTAACAAACCCTAATAGAAATAATGGGCTTCTAAAACTCATGTTTGGGTTTTACTGACTAATACCCCTCCATTGTTAATTCACACCTATAATTAAATCCCACCAAATTTATTTAATAACTCCTAAAATAAATAATAACTCTAATATTAGTTATCTTACGACTTTATCCGACTTTCTACCCGATTATTAACTAATTCCACATATCATCGCAAAAATACTCAATATATTTAATTTAAAATTATTTAATTAAATACGGGTGTTACAATAACAATTACAACACGTAATAATACATCACGGTGCATAAAATAGTTGTGCATAAAATATCAACACCTAACTTTTTCTCACTAATTACTTCATATAAACTTTTATATTAACCGATTCCTTAATAGTTAAATCCAAAATTTGTCACACTTATAGACTCATCAAATCCCTCCTTTTCTTAAAGTTATAGAAAAAACGTTACAATTATAATTCAATTTGTATGTATAATAATTTAGAATATAATAATTCAATCAACATAACTCTAAGAGAAGAGTGTTGTTTTTATAGTTAAAGTTGTTTTAGTTCTAAATAAAAAATAATTTCTTTTAACAAAAAGCCCGCGGACAAAATCCGCCCCGCCTCAGCCCGTTTTTTTAAACGGGTTAGGCGGAGTGGGCCAACTTAAGGTATCGAGCCAAAAATCTTAGCCCAGCTCGCCTAAAATGGCGGGTCAAACAGACCGACCCGGCGGGCCTGGCCCATTTTGCCATCCCTAATTTTGCATCTACGGAAGGAGACAAATTTTTTCAAAATATAGGGCGCTTCCAGAGATCCATCTACGAAAACTGGGCAAAAATAAAAATTTATGTGGAGTGTAAGAAATTCGGCTAAGTCTAAGGTGGACCATCAATTAAGTGGTTCACGGTGGACCATGATTAATAACCGTTGGATTAAGTTATTCTATAGAATCTTATCATAAATCTATCACACCATATAATTGTTTTTTCTCTACAACCGTGTGGTCTTTGAAAATAACATCTTTTTTCATCAAATATCTTCAGGATCCACTATCCAAGTTATATGTTATTTCTTGTTTCCCAGAAATTTGTATTTCGGATAAGCTCCAATATTGTATCATCCATACATGTTTGTCTAAGAACATAATGTAGCAAAGTCTGAATCGCTCACCAAGGTTGGATGCTTTCGGAATCCACAAGGAGCGCCGGAGGAGATGCCATACGCGTGGTCTCCATTGATCTTGAGACACTCGAATCCGGAAAAGATAGTTGTGTGAGATATATTTAATTTGTTTTGAGATTTTGTAAGTGTGGAGCAGTTTTTTCGGCAAAATGGGTGTGATTCGAAAATGGCGGAGATGACACTTCTGCTATGATTGAACAATTATGACGGTGTGACGGCTCATAGTGGTGTGTGAGGGAACATTGCCAAATGAAAGGCGTTATTTTTATGAACACGCGCAATTTGTACAAATTTAAAGAGAAAACCAATGTCAATGCAAAAAAGCATCATAAGGATTAAGAGATTGATAGGTGGGCGAGAGAGTTTTTTGGTTCATGGTGAACCATGATTGGTAATCATTGGATTAAAGGAATCTACTAATCTCCATTATCAGTAACGTCCATTACCAACGTGTACATGCTCCCCTATGAACAGAAACGGGCAACATCTGAATTCCTTCACTAAAGCTTTGACAGTTATCGAATCCTCAAGAATCCGGATATGCTGTACATGTGATATATGTCTCTGTGAATCTTTTGACAATCGAATGCGACAAGGAAGTGTTGGCATGTAGGCCAACATTTCGTTTCCAAAAACTTTAGGTGTAGAAAGGAACGATTTTTCTGACGAAATGGGTACGAACAAAAATGACGGAGATGGTGATGGTTGAAAGAGTACGGCGGCGGAATGCGATGAAGATTTCACAGATGAAAAGTCATGATTTCTGTAAACATAAGAACACACTAAAAAAGATTTTAGAAATTAGGCTTTGTTTGGATTGATGAAACCGGATGGAGCGGAGCGGAATGGGATGGAATAAAATGATATTCCATTGTTTGGATAATTTAAAAACGGATGGAACGGAGCGGAATAGAGTGGTATGGATTCCATTCCATTCCATCACTTACCACTATTTTTCTTACCCTCCGATTTGGGCGGAATGAACAACTTATCTTGTTCCGTCCTAAAATTTCCAAACAATGGAATGGTATCTTCGTTCCGCTCAGTTCCACTCCGCTCCATCCCACTCCGCTCCGTTGATTTTATGATATCCAAACATAGCCTAAGAGCTTGATATTAATTGATATTAAAGACCAAAATTCATTACTTCTGATTCTTCTGAATCACAGTAAATTCACTAAAAATAAAATTAATCAAAGATTCATTGCCCTTTAAAAATGATGTTCTTTCTAAATTGTGTGACTTGCAATTTCTTCCATCACTTGCATTCCTGCATTGTATGGAGGTAGGTAAAAGAGAAGAAAATGTTAAAGAAATAATCTAGTACGGAGAGTTCACTTTAAGATATAATAGATCTTATTAATCCAAAGACTCTTAATAGTGGTTCACGGTGAGGGATTTGATAGGACCCTCACCTTAGAAGTCACCAAGAAATTCATGGGGTTGGTTGAAAAATTTTCAAAAAAATTTCACGAAATTATGTATCACTAAAAAAATCATTTAAAAAAACGCAAAAAAAGCCCAATATCATTTTGACATCATAATTTGTTAAAACTTGAGGAAAATTTAATTGGAGTATAAAGAAAGAAACAATTAAACAGTGAAATATTCAATGTAATTGAACACAGAAAAAAGCAATAAATTGCTATATTTTATTAATAACTCTCCCTTCATACATTGAAACCCAATTAATGAGACCCTAAACTTCATCCAACCCAAATAAACCATCCCAATTTTCCCATAATCCCCAACAAAACAACAAACACAATCAAAGGTTATTAGTGACTAAGAATGCCAATTCACTATAAAAATTAATCTGACTGTTAAGAGCAGTAACTTGAGGATTAACAACATGTTCTGCAACCATTCCTCTATCACATTGAGCAGTTCCATCACTAGCAACCTTAGCATCATAGTTAGCAGTTTGAGGATCTTCCTTCAACTCACCAAGGGCGCTTCTAAACGACATAACAACACCATCATAATCAAAGTTAGCACACCGTGTAAGTGCTGGACACTTGGTTGATGCGGCCAATTTTTTAAGAAATGCCTGTCCTGCAGCGGCTTTGTTGTACGCCATTTCAAGAACAACCTTGGAGAGTTGACGGAAGTTTTTCGCTTGTGCGGCTAGAGGACTTGATCCGAGGATGGCGTTGCATTCTGCCTTGTTGGATGAAGTGCTGCAAACTACGGAAATTAGGCTGGATTGTAATCCAATGTGAGCCCTGGCGTCTGCGGCGAAAGGGTATTGAGATATTAGGAGCAAACCAAGGAACATGGAACCTATTGTTGAGGAATTCATCTTGCTTTTGGTTCTTATGTTTTTGGTTTTTGTTAGTGTTCCTTGGTTTGAGGGAGAGCCGTGTTCATTGGTTTCATGGGTGTTAGGGTGTTTTATAGTTACAGGAATTCTAAATTAAGGTAATGAAACGGTTTTTAAGGAATGTGTTAGCGATTGTGACGGTTGGGTTTTTGTGGTTATCCAAAATTTTCTGGTTTATTACACCGTCGTGTACAACCAATTGTCCCTATAAATGAGGGTTAAAATTTTGACTAACTCTGATTATGATGCATTTAACTAACTGCTATAAATAACTTCTTTTATCATTGAATCAAGAAAACTACTATTGTATTAAAAAATGTGTAAAATTTAAAATGAACACCTAATTTATAACGGAGGGAGTACTAATGACATTTTAATAAATTTAATTTGTATTTTCATAAAATTAATTATATTTATTTAACTTTCTTAGTTAAGATAATTTAACTTGTATTAATTTGATGTTTACGTATAATACTAGTGTCTACGTGGAATACATATTACATAGTGCGAAAATATTCTTAAAAATTGACTTGTCAATTTTGTTATTTAAAAAAATATATTAAAAAAAGGTAGCACTATAATTTTATTGAATTTTTTTAATATATATCTTTAAAGCAATCCTTTAATTATTAGTCATTCTATTTTAAAATGAATTTTGTTTAATATTTTTAGTCGTCCAATGGTCATAGCACTCGCCCTTTATTGAGTTTGGATCAGACTGTTCTTCACCCACTTATAAAACATCAGGAGTGATGTGTCTTAGCACTAACACTATAGAAATATCATTCAAAGGGAAAATCACATTCTCAACGATAATAGGGGATAACGACTTCCACATCCCACGTTCACGAGAGAAGAAGACGATAACTATTCTCTGAATTCTAAGACCCAGACCCAAGAGATCTCTACAAATACCTCGATCATAAGGTTGAGGAGGAAAGATCAATTATTCACAAAAATCATAGATATAGGGCTTATCACCATTATGCGTGAGCTACCTCTAAACACTATCAACAACCCTAAACATCCATACAACTCTCTAAATACAGGGTTACCCTTAATTTACTTTTTTAACAAGTACAATTCACGTCAACCGTGGAGCCCTGGTAAATTTCACTTGGGCCTCCCTTGCATTAGGTGGTCAAGTTGTTATCCACTTCTTCAAACCCGGTCTTTAAATATGGTGAAAAAGAAAATAGCAACTTCATCCAACAACAGCTCCAACTGCAACTAGGATGCCATAGCAGAAATGTGTGTCGCTATGCACGATTTGCATAGCCATAATCAGACCTAGGTGGACAATGTCATTCACCTTCAGCAGCACCAACAGGAGAGTTTAAAGCTATCATTGCTTGTAAAGTTTGATGGAAGAAGTTACCCTCAGAAGCATGTTGCTTCCACTAATACATATATGGAGTTCGTTGAAGCCCCAGATTCCTTTCCAACACCATTAGAGACGTGACGTTTAGGTGGTACATGAGTCTCCCACGACTCTCGGTCTCTAGCTAATAGGACCTAGTAACGACATTGGTCCACCAATTTTTAGCAAACGAGCACATGAGGATGTCAATCACCAATATGTTCAACCTTCGCCAAGACCCTTAAGAATCCTTGAGAGAATATCTTTGTTTGGTTTAGCAAGGCAACCATCAAGGTCTTCCACCCCAACCAGTAGATGTTTATAGGAGCCTTCCATAATGGAATGAGGGTTGGGCATTTTTAATGAATCCTTCCCCCAAAGGCATGTTGTTTCTGTGGCGAAAGTAGTAACGTGAGTAGAATATTACATAAAGAGTGAGGAAATCAACACAAATAAAAAGGCTTGAGATGTTAAGGAGAATACATCTGGAAGCAATCACATATGAGTCATTATACCTCACATGTTATGAATAGGGTGACCTTCAAATGGAGCGGGAGGCCTATAGAGAAATGCAGACACTTGAGCCATCTTCGTAAACAGATATGTGTGAGGTCCTTTTGACATGTTATATTCCTTCTCCACCATCCCCTGTGTTAGACATCATGGGGACTGGACCCATTAGGTGGTGAAAGTTTCATAAGGTTGATCCGTTGTCGCACACGGGTCAAAAACGAGTAATTTAAAGTGTAGTTTACGGTAACGACAGCTCGAGTATCGTATCTCAAGCGCAACATGTTTTATATGATGTAATGTAAGTTCCTATTATTCGAATTAAGCAAACGGATTTAAGCCCTCACGAATTAAGCAAACGCGAATTAATCAAACACGGTAACGAATTAAGCAAACGCTAACGTGATTATATACAACAATCGAATTAAATCAATATACTCTATGAAAATCGAATAAAAAGAATCACATAATATAATTGAACGAAATAGAAACTTGATTAAAATTATTATAACCTCAAAGTATGGTGGAACCCGTAATCGGAAGATTTCGCTTTAGGGATTAGTTCTCCATGGCCAAAACGTACAAAGAAAAAGTTTTCTTGTAAATAGTGAATATATGGTAATGTAGCGTGGCTACAAGCCTTATAAACAAAATAAGATTTTCACTACTAACTCAAATTGGGTCGGAAACATAAAAGAAATCGGCCCAAAATAGCCCAAAACTAAATATTTTATAACGTCTGAAGCTTCAACGAATTACTGGGAATTATGCGCTCTGAATTAACTTCTGGCTCCAACATGAAAGTTGTATCTCTTTCTCTTAGTTTTCTAACGCATCTTAGAACGCATCAATCTGATTCTCGTAGCTCAAGTTATGATCCAAACTGTGAACAGCTATGAAATAATCGCTAAAGCTGAAAACAACAGACGAAAATAGATTAAAGGCAAACAAAGACTTAATTCTAAAAATATAATAAAATAGTAAAATAAACAAAACAAACTAGAGAAATGCCCAAATACAAACATAAAAGAATGTGCATTAAAATGCACTGATCAAATTTCTCCACACTTAAACTTTTGCACTCCGAACAAAATTATAACTTCATAACATAAAACTTCAAAACAAAAACAAAATAGAGGATGCACTTCCAAAGGTTTTCAAGATGACAAAAGTGTAAGTAAAATTCTAAGTCTAAGCTTCAATAATATGGAGTTAATGAAAAACTCTTTTGTGACATTCAAAGCAAATAGGAAAAACATATTACCAATTAGTAGTAAGATTCTCACAAGATATAATTCACTCAACTCTCAAGTGTTTAGGTTACTGTTTACGCTCATATAGCACAACATGAAAGTTAGTACTATCATAAACTTGAAAAAACTCTAATATCCACAAATGAAATACATGCACACGAAGATTAAAATGACTTTTATTCGGTTGTAACCTGAACAAGGTAAGGACGAGATAAGTCCTACAAGGATACTAGGCTAAATTCAGAGAAAAAAAAGACTTGAAAGAGGTTTACAATAACTTGTTGTATGCTCCCAGCATGAAGAGTAACTTGTTTAAGTCAATTGCAAGATAAGGGGTTTACAATAAAACTTGCCTAACAACCACATTGAGGTCTTTGATGTACATAAGAAATCCTCTTTTTCAAAATAGAATTTTTCAGGTACATAGCTCTGCAACATATTCAAATTGTCTTGCCTCTAAGATGATTTGAGATGGTGTGGCTATGGCACCAGAGGGGTGGACACCTCAACTTTAATAGTATGTGTACCTTCGACTCAAAGGAAACGGTACAAATTTGATGTGGTCTAAACTGATGTTTCAGGTCCCTTTGAAACAGTCACTTGGAGAAAATAGGTATGATATTAGTATAATGAAGTGAATATCTAATTAAAACCACATATGAGGTGCTCCAAGTTCTCAATACCAGAATAAAGCAATTACTTGAAGAAACATTGATTTTCTGCTTCCACCATTAAGATCAATTCAAAAAGCATACTGTATTATCAAAAGCCTCATTCCCTAAAAGCCATAAGAAGAAAAATTGCTAGCTTTAAAATTCTAAAATATCAACAAAACTGTCGTAATCATATAAATAACAAAGATAATACAGTTTTTACAGTGCCTAAAACAAAATATATGTAGCAAACATTTTTCAGTATCACAGCTAATTATTTACATAAAGAATAAAGCCAAGTAAAGATGAGATCCACATATTAGACAGTTAAAAAATGGGGGAGAAACATAACCAAGACACTTTGTCTCTTAAACATCTACAAATAACAGATTTTTCATGTCTTCACAAAAGATAAGCTATGTTTTTATACCAATATTTCAACTACTTCAACTCCTATTCAAAATATGATCAAGGAGCATTTTCTTTTCCATCTTTAGTATGCGAGTAATCATGCCCGTCATTGGCGCATTTCCTTTGATGCGACATGATTTCTGCTTTCTGTGACATTTGAATTGGCGAAATCATCTTGTGCAATTTCCCAGCTTCCACTTCTTTCCCAACGAGAGTGCCTAGTATCAGATCTTATTGTGGTAGCTCGATGATCTGATGACAAAATGGAATCAGGATCACCTGTAATATGGGGGGCGCCATTGCTCCCTCTACTCTGAATATCCTCGTCAAGCTCTTCAATGTTCCTACGCTGTGATATCTTCAATAGATCTTCACCGATATCTAGATCATGTTCAACTTTAGGACGACGATCGCCACCCAAATCACCTTGTTCATGTCCCCGAGCAAAGACCGGGGTCAGCGGCCGTTGCCCCTCCTCTTGAACAAAAGCCCTGAAATTGTTCCTTGACGGCTTTATTTCTGTGCAAAACACTTCCAGAAAATTATTTAAACAACCTCGATTAAAAACATTGATCCTGCCATCAGCTCTGTACCGGAAGTTTTCATAGGTTGTCTGCAAAACAAAGGGCACTAATCTAGGTGATGAATGAGATATAAGAAAAGATATAGAAATCGGAATTGTAGAGTAAATTGACTGACCTGGTTTGAGCCTATAAGGTACAAATGAAAACCAGTTAGTCCACCAACAAACCACAAAGAGATGAAACAATACGCCATTAATATCACGGATGCAGGAGATTCTTTTATCGCCTTCCACACTGTACCATTGTTATTATTATCCATCAGAACCTTGATGTAATAAGCCGAGAGAGAAAACACATAGACACACAGAATTGTTGCAGAAGAAACAAACAGAAAGAAGTATCGGTAGTTCCTCTGCACATTGGAAAGGCCCGAAAACAAATTAGTACCAGAGAAAACGAATAACAACCAAAGAATATCAACGAAGAAGAAAACATATATCAACGTTGTGACTATCGTCGTACCAGTCCAATGCATTGGCCCACCCAAGGGCAATGGTGATCGAAACGCTCAACACAGTTGTTGCATATGGAGCAATGCGAGCATCGAGGAGGACGATACAGCATACAAGTTTCACAATATTTCACCTTTACAGTAATGCCATTGACCATTACTTCTTTTGTTCTTGGGAACTGAAGGGTTGGCGTTTGTTGTCCGCCTACACCAGATGGCTCATAACGAAACTCTTCTTCCGGTGGATGTGAATTCCTTGGAACAATGCCAGGATCGCGCGCGGAAGTAAGACTGAGGAGCACCAGAACCTAGAAATATATACTAAGGGATTGAGTTGAGGGTTGATTTATTTGTAAACAAACGGATAAACCATCCAATAATGAAAGAAAAATGAACAGAAGTTACATGGATAGTAAAGAGAATTGCTGCTACTAAAATGGCGTATCCTGAATAATATGAAGAAAATTCATGCCGAAGATGCCTTGCTACAAATGCACAAAAGATGATAACTGGAACAATAATCAGTGAAAAAGTGATAATTAGGGATCTGGCATCAGGCCCAAATGCCAATCTCCCTCCAAATATGAATTTCTGCAAAAGAAAGTATGAGCTATGATAAGAAGGCAAATTCTAACAGAAAACAGTTCATGAGAAACAAAAGCACTTCTGAAATCAGCCAAAGGAATACAGCATTAATAACAAAATGCTACATTGTTAAAAAAAAATAGATAGTATTAGAGATTGGAAACAAAGCACAGAATCGCAAAAAAAACGCCAGACATGAATATCATTTTTCCTCAACAATACTTATCAACTTAAGCTAAAAATGTCAAATCTGAAATCTAAAAACCCCCATTTCACCTCCACATTCCAGCAACATAAACTACCTCAGAAATTCAAAGCTTACAAAATGAAGCATAACAAATCATATGTATACCTACAAATCTAGAGATACCCAAATGGAATATAAGCTAAAAATAGAAGGAAAACAGTGAAAGGAGAGAGCTTTACATTACTTCCTTTCCAAACTTGGTACACGCGCTTTGCAGCCATGAAAACTCCTGCTTGTTGACACTAGGCAGAGAGAGAGAAAGAAAGTAGTAAGACCCAGAAATGGAAACTGTTCATCTTAGTTTCATTCGCATTCCACTGAATCAAAGAGTCAAAATTTGTGGGCTAAGTTTGGAATGCGATACAAAAAAAGCTTGAAGCAGGACAAAAAAAAAGGAAGAGAGAGAAAGAAAAAAGTGTGATCCAAAGAGAAGTATGGAATGGCGGTTTTGTGAGTTTTTTGAGCTTAGGAAAGTAAAATCTCGAGAAAATAAATGGGAAAAAGAGTGAAGTCTTGTGTTCTCTTTCTTCATTGATTTTACTGGTGTCACTGTCTGTGGGTGTCACTGTCACAGTTACAATTGTGTCTGAGGTTGTATTTTTACTATGTGACACGTCAGCGTATCTGTGCCATGATCCAATGGTTCTGTTCTGATGAAGATACTCATTTGTTTTTCATTTGTCACCAGGTTAGGTTGAGTTAGGTTGGTCATCAGTACAAAAGTTTGGTTTATTGAAATTAAATTATTAGTGTTTGATTATTAAGTGATGTAGTTGAAAATTGAAATCACATTTTGCATGGATGGTGTTCTTTCTTATCAATTTAATCAACTTTTATTAAGTCATAATAAATAATAAATTGTTGTTTTTGGATTTGGATTTGAATTAATATAAATAAAATTGTTGTTTAATTATTTTTAATATGAATCAGTTAATTTAGTGTTGGCATATCATATTTCAGAATGATATTCTAATGCTAATTATCTTAGTGAATGATGAAATTTATTTCTTTAAATTAATCGTTTTGAAATCAAATACTAAATTTTTAATAAAAAATATATATTTTTAGTTAAAAGTTTTTATGAATTTATTTGGAAGTGGAGGTAAAAAATTGTTTCCAATAGTTATTTAGATGAAAAACAAAAATAAAATAAAAATAAAGATGTCCTTTTAATTTAAAACTAGTGTTATATTAAACATAATTATTTATTTTAAAAATATATAGTTTTTTAATTTTAAATATAATTTTTATTTTATTTTCAATTACATATTTCGATTAATACTTCTAATTTATTATCCTCTCATTATTAATTAGAATACATCGATAATTAATAAAAATATTGTGATAAATATTATTGGAACAAGTTTGGTTCTGCAATTAATCCTTGAGTTTTGATGATAATAAATATATATAATGTAAGGAGAATAATTATTTACTCTAATGGTTTGTTAAGTGTGTATGATTTGATAATTAGTTCTAAATTCTGGGCGAGCAAGTTGTGGACTTTGGACTAATGAAAGTTTTGGACTCTGAACGAGCAACTCTGAACTCTTGACACCAAATGCACTATGAATCAATATTGAATACAAGATGTGTTTGCAAAAAAATTTGCATCTGAAAGCATAAATCAAATTGTTAAAGGATCTTATCCACAAAGACTCTGAAGTCTCGACGTTCTCAAAATTCTGAAGACACTTTGATCAAGCTTCAACAAATTTTATTAGAAGCCTCTGACTCAAAGAAGTTAACTAAAGAGAAAAAGTGACTCTGAACCCTGATCAAACTTCAACAACTTATTTTCAGAAGCCTTTGACTTAAGATGTTGTCACTCAAAAAAGATAGTGTAAAAATATTATTATAATACAAAATCATTATCCCCTATGTTACTCTGCAAAAAAGAATGTATGTCAGTGTCAATTTTTTCAATACAACTTAACCAATTATTCATTCCTAAGAAGAGGAAGAAGTATATAGAGCAAATGCCTCTTCTTCCCGTCCACTTTTCTCAAAGTGAGCGAATTATGTGGAGTTCTGTAATGGCTTATAGTTTAATTGGTTGAAATGTGCCACTCATAACGTAATATTGTAGGTTAGAACCCTACTAAGCCTAGCACCCCCTTCTTTTCACCCGATACAAGAAGGCAATCGAAGTCCCTTCCATTCTTAATTTTTTGGGACATTTGATTCAAATGAAAATTGGAATGGGCACACTTGATGATATGAACCGTTTGAAAAATAAACGTATTTGTTCCGTAGCAGATCTCTTACAAGATCAATTTGGATTAGCTTGCCTCAATTTCTTATTTGCACCTGTTATTTTTTGTTGATTGTTAGATTAATATTTTTGTTGTTATATTAAATTCTCCTTATCTTATTAAGGTTGCAAATAAGGCATATCTTGTCTAAACAAAATATTTGACACTATACATTTATTTCCATGTCTCCCGGTCACTTTATCACCTACTTTAATTTCACGTTTTTGGATTATAGTTGGAACCCGCTTTTTGTATATATGAATCGTTTATGGATTATAGCTAGAACCCACTTTTTTGTACCATACCACATGAGTGGATACATAATATATGAATCCTAATCTTCTCAATGACTCGTCAGTGGATTAGTTTGATCTAAAACTTGAGATAATGGATGTAATCCAAAAAAAATTCATAAGTGGTTGTTAATGGCGTTGAAGTCACTAAATTCTGAGGAGTCAGTATCAATTTATATCTAATTGCCTCACACATAATTCCTCTAATTATATTTTTAAACGACTACTGCCGGTGCCACTCTACTACTGTGCATCAAACGTCTTCTTGCAGCTATGATTTGTAATTTTTCAACTTCACTCTCCAACAGATATATTCATCATCAATATAAAGGAGATCTGGAAGCAATGGAAAAGAAGAACCACAACGTACATATTCAAAGAAAAGAAAAATCAAGAGAGAAACATTGAGAACAGAAAGTTAAAAATCTACACAAATAAGAAAGTCGTTGTTATCTTGAAAGCTTTATAACTTTTATTCTTTGTAAATATTGTTGTATTGAAATTGTGTGTATCAGTTTTCTTAGAAGCACTTTGTAAACACACCCTTATAACTTTAACGAGTTGGTTAAATTCCTTTAGTGACTAAGTCTTTAGTAAGAATACTCGAGAAGTCATTGACGGGTAGTTTTTGAGTTTATTTTTTTGAGGGGCTAAGGTTAGTCAGAATTCTTGAGAAAATATTGACGAATAGCCTTTGTAGTTATAATTAAAGTTTTTGATTAGTGGATTAATTCCTTGTTTATAAGGAAAAATTATCTTGGTGGGTGGACTTGAGATAGCCTAATAATCGGTGAACCAGAATAAAATACATGTATTCTTTATCATTATTAGTTTTGTGTTGTTTATATTTGAATTTACGAAAAAAAATTAAATTTAAAAACTCAATTCAAACCAACTCCCCTCTCACCTTTCTTGTATTTCTTTAAACCTTCAATTATTGTTATCCTTCTTTTAATTATTATAATGTATTAATTTATGTAAAATGCAAGTATGATATTTATTTTAGATGGAGTAAATGAATGTTCTAATATGCACATTGCCGATTGTTGATAGATAAAAAATTATGCTCAAGATCCTTTGTCATATTGAATTCCTCTTTTTCTTTTTTTTTTAAATCTTCGGATTTTATTTTTTTGAATAAAGGCTATTTGAATAAACAAAAAGGTGTTACACAAAAAGGAGAGGGGGGCCAAACCAAACCCTCTCAAGAGTTAACAAATCTGAAAAAACTCATCCCCAATCTATTCTTTACAAAATCACATCTAATGCCTATGGGGATGGCATCAAAAAGAGTTAGCGAAAGAGAATTGCGGCCTAAATTAGCAAAAAAATCCGCACAAGAGTTTCCTTCCCTGTAGATATGAGTAATAAAAAAAGACATATTAGCAATTATAATTTTACATCTAAACCACCTATCCCGAAATTGCCAAGGGATTAAGACCTCCTTTGAAAAAGCTTGGACGACAATTAAGGAGTCACATTCAATCCAAAGCTTCAACCATGCTCTGTCTCTAGCTATTTCAATGGCTCTGAAAACAGCAGAGAATTCCGCATGTAAGGAATTCAACTCCGCTACCGGCTCAGCAAAGGCAAGAACAAAATTACCAAGGGAATCGCGAAATATACCACCACAGCCACTAGCAGAGTTGGCAAGAGAGCCATCACAATTACACTTAATCCAAGACTGAATCGGAGGATGCCAGAGAACCTCAATAACCCGAGGGGCCCGAGGGAGATTCGCGGAAATCTTGAAAGATTTAAGCAAGCAGAAGTAAGACATAGATGAAGAGGCACGCAATACTGAACAACTCCCTGCCAATCTAATTTGAGCCAGAATACTCGAGATTGCCGAATGAAAAGAATGAGTGATATTCCGATGTCTAGCTCCATTACGGGCCAGCCAAATGTAAGATAAAACAGAAACAATGGCAGCCGAAATAACAAGCATACCTTGCGGAGAGGTACTACTGCGGCAAAGGGACCAAACAGAATCCATGAACTGAATGTTGATAGGACTGTTAATCAGACAGTAGAGCCACTTCCAAATTTTAACCGAAAAGCGACAGTGAAAGAAGATATGAGAAGATGATTCGCTTTGAAGATTACAGAGGCTGCACCGCGAGCAGAGGCTGAAGCCGCGAGATTGAAAGGCGTCATCCGTAGGAATCTTGCCGTGAATGAGGCGCCAGACAAGAAAGGACTTCGAGGGAGCAATATCATTATGCCAAACAGCAGCAGTCCAAGGAAGCTTAATCGAAGGTGACGCTTTAAATTTGTAAGCATCTTTCAATGAAAGCGTACCATCGCAAGAGGAGGGCCAAACCAGAAAATCTGGAAGAGAAACATGAGGGAAAACATGGGAAATATGCTGAGTAATGAATGGAAATAAATTGTACCAGAGAATTGGAATGTTCCAGCTCCCGTTGTTCAGAAGATCGCAAATACGTATGTGAGGATCAATTCCATTCAAGGCGAGAACACGGAGATGAGTCTTCTCTATAAGGGGCGGCCCGCACCAAGCATCAGTCCAAAATTTTATGCGAGATCCGTTTCCAATCGACCAAGCGGTGTTAGAATAAAGGCATTGAATTTCAGGCTTAATACTGCTCCAGACAGTAGAGAAAATATGATGACGAATATAACCGAAATTCCTGAGCACTCTAGCTCTAAGCAAACAAGCCCAGTTTTCCTCACTATTGATAAGATCCCAGCCGAGTTTCAAATTGGAAGCATTATTGAGGGTAATCAAGGAGCGTAAGCCAAGACCGCCGTGAGATTTAGGTTGACAAACTTTGTTCCAAGCCACTGTAACCAGCTTTTTAGAATTGATAGAGCCACTCCAAATAAAGTTTCGGGAAGCTTGTTCAATGTCTTTAAGGAGAGAAACAGGCCATGAATATATGGAGATCGAATGATAAATCATGTTGTGAATAACCGAACCAACCAAAGTAATTCTACCTGCATAAGAGAGAAGGGATCCCTTCCAGGCAGCCATCTTGGATATCATACTGTCAGCTAGCTCTTGAAAATGGGCACGTTTGACTCTTCCTTTAAAGATAGGGACACCGAGATAACGAAAAGGCAAGGAACCTCTTCTGAAACCAATGAGACTAGAGAGGTGTGTCGCTCTGTTGTTGTCCATATAGCTCCACAATAAATAAAAGATTTGGCGGTGTTAACGTTCTGACCCGAGGCTACCGAGTAATTATGGAATAAGTGCTGGAGGGCAGTGATGTTGGAGTTCTTTCCTTTGCAGCAAATAAGGATGTCATCCGCGTATTATTTTTAAAAAGTGTTATCAATTATATGTTATTTTACAATATCAATTAATTATAATATTTTTTAATTATACTTTTAAATATTTATTAACCTTTCTTCTTTCATTTTATTTAGTTTATTTTTTCAATAACATCAGAAAAGAACAATTATGTAAAATTATTATAATTTTCATTTTACACAATAAAAATTATATTGTTTAATACGTATAAAAATATCAAAATAAATTATAATAGTAATATTATTAGATAGTGTGACATGTGTAGTTTATTCTCTTTTTTCTCTTTTTGATCGTTCTCTTTTTCTTAGATTTGGGTTATAACTTTATATCACCTCAAGCTTCTATTTTTTTTTTTCACTTTTTTTTTTTTTAATATAAATCGTTAGCTTCAAAAAATCAATTAAATTGATAGTATGATTTCCCCCTTTAGATGAAATCTTATACTACTTTTTTCTAAAAAATAAAGAAAATAACTGTTTGAGATGGCAATAGATGATGGGTCCAAAAAAAGCAGGGGAGGCAATGGACAAAAGAGAAGTTCCAACCTGGCTTAGCTTGACCGTAGCAGCTTGAGATGCTTTAAACGTCCTTCACTTGCCAAAAATTATTGCTTTTTCCTCATAAATAATCCTTGTCTAACAACTTGTTGTTTAAAGCATTACAAAAACCAATGTATTCTCATGCCAAAGTCAGCTTTTTTTAGCATAGCAGATCTTTCATTCTTAATTGTTCCTTTCTTGTTGTGTAATCTGGATACAATACTCTACAATGCTTTTCCTTTTATTTACGCTACTAGTAGATTTTTGCATCAAGTTAAAGAAATGGTGAAAAACTAAATGTAGTAATATTGGTTTCGTGTGTTTCAGCATTGAGCATAATTGGTGTTGCCTCTGTCAACAGTTAAGAAAATAGGGCCAAAATAGGGTGAAATTAGATCTTATGGCGATCAAGTTTTCGATACAGCGGAGAGGGAGTGGACTTACAATATTAACAATTCAACGCTATAATAAATTATTGAGTGAAGAGTATTAAGAGAATGACAATAAATTGAATATCCACAATGGCGTGATCTGGCTTTTATATAATAAGGACGATTAAAATTGTCTGTGTGTGACTCGGCGCTCTCTAAAGATGGTCGTTCAATTAGATATCAACGATGAGAGATGTGGTAAAGGGCATGATCATATGCCTTCTGTAGAAATGAGGGACTATTTGTTAGGTGTGTTTTTCCTTTATGTGCTTGTCATTGAGCCTTCTGTGTAGGTCTTTTGGATAACCCTTAAGTCCATGTTCCTACACACAGAGCGAGAGCTTTGTCGGGTTCATGTTAAGTCTGACTTCTAGTGGAAGGAAGCATAAGAATCTTGATGGGACATTGATGCCTCTTGGGGAATTGTGCATTGAATGTTCTCCTTAGGGGTGGACATCGGTTCGGGCCGGTTCGGGTTCGGGCCCAAAACCCCAATCCGGCCCAACCCTCGGATGATCTCCATAGGCCCAATTCCGACCAAATGAACTATCGGTTTTTTCGGATTCGGGTTGAAACGGGTTCGGTCAACTGGACCGGTTTAGTTCGGTTTGCATTTGCAATTGGGCTAACAGAAATCCAGCCCAATTAATAAATTCAATTTTTTTCTTTTTTTTTAATTTTTATTAGTAAGCTTGACCCACTCAAATTTTAAGTCCAATAACAGCCCAATATAAATTTTATTTTGATTTTAAAAATGACAAAATTAACTTATTTTTTATGAATAATTAATAATTATTTGGATAAGAAAGTACTAATTATTCCAAGCCCAATATTGATTTTTATAAAATAAATTTTGTAATATTCAACATTACAAATTCTTAACCAACTTAATCATATGGCAAACAAAAATAGAAGATGAAAACCAAAAATTACATAGAAATATACAAATTATAGCATTAAATTATCACAATTCAATTTAAAAAATTCAGTCCATATCAAGTCCTTATAAAATTAAAAAATCACATAAAAACAAATACTAAGATCTTAAAAACTTTAAAATGATCTTGATCATTCCCAAGCCCAACACTTTCCCTGCTTCTGGTTGTTCAAAAGTTTATCTATGTAGAAAAACATAAGTTAAAGTTAGGAATAGAAACTCAACATAAATTTTCAAGAACTTTTTAGTCCTCCATTATTAAGTCTTCTGTGAAAACTTCTATTGTGCTGCAAGATCAAAACACAACATTTGCTTAACACAACCATTATAATTCATGAGATCCATAAATTACATATTATAAGATCCTAATCCAAATTCACTTTAAGATATACACAACTAAACATAAACATAAACATTGTATGAAGGGTGACACAATACACAAACATCACTATTATATTATACTCAGTACTTTTAAAATTACTCACTATTATATTTCAAAGATACCTAATGAACACTAAATCTATTCAAAACACACAAACTTTTCAAAACACAAAAAAAAAATTCAAAATACTAATGTTGTTTAGAACTTACACTCAGTATGGAAGCATGTGTGAATTTGTAGAAACATCAGAACACTAAAAAGATAACATTTCCATTGACAATTAGTATAAACTTTTCATTAACAATGTGTGAATGATTGACACATACTTTGAAAAAATATATATATATATATATATATATATATATATATATATATATATATATATATATATATATATATATATATATCCAAATTCTATTTTATTATTAAGTACCTGCAAATATGAGACTTGGATACAATCATTCTTGCAATGCCTTGATTGCTAAATTGCAGCTCAAGTATTCTTCCTTAGATTTAATCTTATGAGCTGCAACATAGAAAGACAATTTTTATTAAGTGTCTAAGAACTTTACAATCAAAGAGATAAATCTAAGAAAATAGATTTGTGGACTTCCATCAGTACTGACTATAGAGATGCATTGAAGAAGATGCATACAACTAAAATATGCATTCTGATTTGCTGTTACACTGCATGTAAACATTAACAAAAACTAGATAAGTTTAATTTACTTTGTTAAAACTAAATAACATAAGTAATAACAGCCGGATATATTAAATGTGATTTGGTAAATTATACCAAATAAGAGAGTTGATAAACATCTTTGCTAAACTATTTCATCCCAGTGAAGTCTTCAAAGATTGTCTCCTACAAAAAAAATAAAAATAGCACAAGTTAAAAATCCATAAAATAGCACAAGAACTTTCAAGAAATATCAAATCTAAGTATTCAAGACATTTGCAAAAACTAAAGAACTACATATTCTTCAAGCCTCAACCTTACTTCTCAGATCTGCAACACTCTACATAGTTCAAAACTCTAATCCAGACATTCACAAAACAATAATCACCAGTTAGAAGTGAAACAAATTTCTTAAATTTTTTATCATAAACCAAACATTGATATGTAATGTAACAACAGAGAAAGAAGAAACCAAGACATAATACTCAAGACATAACTCAAGACATACTCAAAAAAGAAGAAACCAATAAACATACACTATAAGGAAACTCAAATAAGCATACTCAGACAATAAGTATACACTATACACAATACATTACTTAAATACACACAACCAACCTTTTAAATGAAGAGAAACTACCTCTTAAAACTGTGAAGTTAACCTCAGCTGACCATAACTCCTAAGCGACATCACAACCCACCTTTTAACATGTAAATCAAGGAACAAAATCAGGTGATAAGTAAAACTTCTGTAAGAGACTGAATCGTGAAGAAGTAAAAAAACAAATGAAACAAACCCTAGAAGCTTTGAGCGGGATACTTACCCAGAACAGATGATAGATGAAGATGAGGAAGATGGTGGTAGTTGAAGCTTGGGGCGCCGTTTCGAGTAGGATGACGATGAGGAATTGAGGATGATGGTGGTGGCTGTAACCCTAGAAGCAGACGAGATTAAGTGGAGAGGAAATTGAAAAGTGAAAGTGAGTAACCCTAGTTATATGAGCTTAAGAAGTTTCTGGGCCAATTGCATTTTAAGCCCAGCCCAGTTCTGAAACAAACTATACTGGATGATTCGGTCGGTTACGGGTTCCGACGGATCAAATCTTTAGCACCGAAGTCGACCATCCATATCCAATCACATCCAATTATCTACTTTGCTCATACCCGAAACCCAAACATAACCGACCCGTAGACGCAAAACCACTTTGGTTCGGTCGGGTTCCGTCGGGTGGTCACCGTTTGTCCACCCCTAGTTCTCCTTGTCTAACTTAACTCTCGGTTTCGCCAATTTGTATGGATATAATATTGTATAGGAAGAAACCAAGCTTGATCCACGCTGACTGGAGAAAGACTTAACAGAGAATCTCTTAAGAAACCCCACCCGCATTCAACAGTAATCTCGGAAGGGCGAAATCCTGCTTCTTTGATTGTGATTGCTTTTTTTACTGTGGTTACTTGTTTGAAGTCTGTGATGCTTGAGATTGTTTTTGTGAAGATTGAGACGCCATGCCAACATACTTAAAACATGAAGGATCCCTATAAACATTATAACCAACCGGTTTCTTCCCTTTCCTTTTCACTCCTCCTTTGGTTTTTATTTTTTTTCAGGTAGTGGACACAATGAAGTTGTTGTGGGATAAGCAAGTTCACACACCCTAGTTTTCAATGCTATTTTTCCAACAACATCTAGTGATCTAAAGCTTCTTCACAATTAATCTATTTCACTACTCATATCCACCTCCGATCAAACTTCCTCATCTAAAGGCAATTCACCTTCCATAGATAGTATCCTCCAATGAAGATGAACAGTTTCTATTGGTATCAGGAGTCCAACAACAAAATATTTTCCCAACTCACAAGCACAAGGTAACTCATAACTTGTTGTCATAGTACAACCACATCTTTCCCTTTTATTTAATACATAATCGAGCCTCGATAACTCTTCAGCAATGTGTCTCAAAGCAACTCTCGATACCGAACCATGCAGATTATCATAAAATGGACTAATGTGTGCGTGCTCAACCTCATAATTTTTTTTTTGAAAAGAAGCTCGAATGTTACCTATTTGTATTTTCAGGTTGGAATTCATAGCTTCCCAAACTTTGACCATGTCACCAAGACTATTCTCTATCATCTGCTTTAGCTTCCAATGTGCAGACTCAACCCTAAAAATAAAATAGAGTAAGTATACCAATAAAATAAAATAGTCCAAAATAAAACTTACTAAAGACTAACAATTATGACATACCGATTAGTCGTGGTGTTATCCAAATGAAGCACTCGATCGATCCATGCACCAACAAATCTGTGCCTATGTGGGATCAACCATGTGTTTTTCACGTAATCAAGGAAGTCACTACAAGCAAAGCACACTTGCTCAAGATGTTGCAACCATTGACTATACTCAACCTCATTACTAGCCCATACAACATCTCTCCACATTGCGTCAATTGTCTCTTGCATGTCTTTCACCACATATTCCTTGCATTTTGCACCAACATTTTTGTTAATGTGAAATCGTCATAGCAAGTTATGTGTCGTAGGAAACACAACTTCAACTGCTTTCATCAAATCAAGATCTATATCCGTCAAAATCACTTGTGGACACACATCTTTCTTCACAAAAAATTGCTTCAGCTTATCCAAGACCCAACAATAACTCTCTGTCTGCTCACACTCCATATAAGCAAATGCAACAACAAATGCCAACTCGGTCGATGTCATGCCAACTATTTCAAATAGAGGTTGTCTATTGTTAAGTGTCAAAATGTAGTTATTTTGTGTTTGTAAATAGTGGCACTTACCGATACTTTTTGTTAATACCGTTCGAATAATACCCCGTTTTGTGTATAAATACGTATACTTTGTGAATAGATGTATCTTCATATACTTTTATACTTTTTGATAGTTTTCTATTCATTTTGTAGGTATTGAGGCGTATTTGGAGCATGAGCAATAACGTGGCGAAGACACGGCTTCAAACGCGCGATTTTGAGCGGCGGAATCAATTCATTCGGCGAATAAAGCTCAAAACCAAATAATAATAAATCACCAATTTGGTTGATATGTTGTCATTGTTAGATAGAGCATGAAATAAGCTTTCCAACGCTTCGAACCGGGCGTAAATCGGAGTTACGGTTCTCAAGATATGGCCAAAATAAGATTTCAATTTTCTGTTGAGCGGGCTAAGCGCGAATTTGCGCGCTAAGCGCGTTTTGGGCGGTTTGGAAAGTCATTAAATAGGGAAAAATCACATTTTTTAGGGTTATGCTTTGGGGTATTTGTTCCCAAAGTCATCACGACCATTTTTGAGTAGGGGGAGCTTGAAAACAACAATGGAGAATGCATCTTGATGATCGGAGGTCGAATTTCTCATCGATTGGTGTTGACAAACCAAGAAATGTTTGGTTCCTCTTTTTCTCTTCTCTTTGTATTTCTCTTTTGGTGAGTTTGTATGTAAATACTCTAAACCCATGGATGTTTGTTACTCTTTTTACTAGTTGTATAAAGTTTGCTTTACAAATCTTAATCGGTGTTTCCTTGATCTTTTTGCTTAAATGTTTTGGATTTGTGTTGTCGGAGAAATAGACATCACAAATCTTGATTAGGGGGATATTTGTTAGCTTTTGATTCTAGACATAGGATTGGGGTTAACATCCACATAATATCTGAGTTTAATGTCTCTGTGTTGTTCGATCGGTTGAGACATCGTCGAAAGAGCAATATAGTTGAATTCCCGTCGGTGTTGCAGATATGGACATTGATGTGAGGGATATGTGGTGATTCTGATGAGTATTGTAGATTAAGTACGGCGGAGTGATAAATCTAAGTTTGTGAGGAGTAGTTTAGATTCAAACCAGATAAGCTATTCTCTATCAAGAATGAATTTATTTTATGTTCATATGTTATGTTTTCCTTGTTTACTTAAAACCCATTTTAACTCGAACTCAAGAACTAAGAATCCGTCAAACGGCAGTTCAGTAGCACTAATCTTTGTGGACACGATAAATTCCCGGATAAATATTTCCAAATTTTTTGTTGCTTGCCGCTTTACCGCTCCAACAAAATGGCGCCGTTGCCGGGGATTGGTGTTTTTATTGAATTCACATTGCGATAGTTTCTTTGTTTTTGAGTTTTGTGAATATCGTATATTTTGTGCATATTTTCATACTTGTATATTTTCTTATATTGATACATGTTTATATTTTCATACTTATACATGTTTGTGTGTTTGATTTTGTTCCTCTTTACTTTTGCTATTTAGCAAGGTGAAGTTGGCTAAACAAATTGAACTCGGATAATTTGTAAATTATAAATCTTCACTTTTCAATTTGTTTAGCCAAATAAGGATTTTGTAAATATTGTGTTTTATGTATATTATGTTTTTACACATACTTGTATATACTTTTTCTTTTGATTCGTTTGTTAAGTGTTTGGGCAGGACGTTTCCTTTAGGCTGCGTTTGAGGTGAAAGCATTGGCGTACCGCGAGGAAGTTTCTTACCATTCGCGAAACAATAAAAGGCGTCGAGCTAACGACGTAAAACGAGCGCTTGTTGGGAGACACCCCAACGGTTTTATTTTTCTGTTTTTCTGTAAATGAGATGTAAATGTGTTAAGTGGATGCACACTGGAATTTCTATTTTGTTGCACTGGTTTTTTTCTTTCTGGTGTAGCGCGCTTAGCGTGCTAGACCGCGCTTAGCGCGGTCTGTAGCTTTTGGCTAATGAATTCTTTTTAATGATTCATTTGCCTCACCTCTTTCCCACTTACACCAAGGATTTATAGTATGTATTTTATAGTTATAATTTTAATTCTTTTGTTGTTGTTTAGACTTAAATTTTGGCTCGATTACTTGAAGGTGCATTTGGTAATTCTTCAATTTTGATTGATTCAACATGACAATTGTGCGGTAATGATTGTTCGAATTCGTACATAGCAAGGTAATCGTTTATCGCTTTCTATAGCATAACATGTTTAGGAGACTTTTCATTTGTACAATTTTCATATTATTTATTCTTTTTGGATAACTTGCTCATGACTGGAATCACATTAGTTTCCCCTTTTTACCATAAATGTGAGGTGGCTTTCTATTGTGTATATATGTGAGTGACCGACATTTCTTGTTTTAACTGGATATTATTATGTTTAATCTTTCGTCTGTATTGATTTTGTGAATGCACGAAAGTGATCAAGGCACTTGTTTGATTTTGAGCACAACTACCATAGCTAAATATCAATTCACCTTGTGAGTGTGTGAGCATTGGTAACCCCCTTTGAGCCTTTTTGTCAATATCCATATTGTTTTTGCTTAATGCTTGTCTATGAGCGTTTGGTTTTCGATTGTGTTTGGGTGTTGATTCTTTGTTTCTTGAACCCTGAACTATGATTTATAGTTTGAATTTTTACCTTGCCTTAGAAAGTAAGGAGTATTCAATGTATATTGTGGTTGGATTCAAGTTGGGGAGAGGATGTTTGCCTCTTTATGATGTGGTTGGTATATGGTTGTGAAAATAAAAGAAAAAAAATTGTGAAAAAGAAAGAAAAGAAAAAGAAAGAAAAAAGAAAAAAATTGGAAAAAGAAAAGAACAAAAACAGTTTGGAATAAGATTTGTGTTAATAAGTATTGTGTTTGGTGTGAAACATGTGAGGAAGAAGAAGTTTGATTGAAATTCCTTTGTTTGAAACTTTGTGGAAGTAATTACTCCCTTAGGTTTAGGCAAGTTTTTGTTTTGATTAGCTTTAGGAATTATCACTTGTTTGTTAACCGAGCCACATTACAACCTTTAAAGCCCTTGTGATTCGTGTCGTTGCGTTTTCGATACTATTTTTGGATAAACGCATAATTTGGTCTATTGTTTGCAAGTTTGTCGGGTGTGTGTCAAAGTCCTCACCTTTCGGTGTTTTTCATCTACCGATGAATTTTTGCTAGGCGTGATTTGTGATTGAGCTTGTTTTGTTTTAGAATGTTTTGTATGATTTTTGTACTTAGGATCCGTTTCATTTTCATGTTGTCATTGTAGGATTGTGGTAAGTATTTACTTTGTTGGTACGTTTTTGTTTGAACCGTATAATTGTTTCGTTATTCTAAATCGTGTTGATTCTTGATTCTTTGGATGTTAACTTTTGCGATTTGAGTGTTTGGCCTTGTTTGAGGACAAACAAATTCAAGTTGGGGAGAGTTGTTAAGTGTTAAAATGTAGTTATTTTGTGTTTGTAAATAGTGGCACTTATCGATACTTTTTGTTAATACCGTTCGAATAATACCCCGTTTTGTGTATAAATACGTATACTTTGTGAATAGATGTATCTTCATATACTTTTATACTTTTTGATAGTTTTCTATTCATTTTGTAGGTATTGAGGCGTATTTGGAGCATGAGCAATAACGTGGCGAAGACACGGCTTCAAACGCGCGATTTTGAGCGGCGGAATCAATTCATTCGGCGAATAAAGCTCAAAACCAAATAATAATAAATCACCAATTTGGTTGATATTTTGTCATTGTTAGATAGAGCATGAAATAAGCTTTCCAACGCTTCGAACCGGGCGTAAATCGGAGTTACGGTTCTCAAGATATGGCCAAAATAAGATTTCAATTTTCTGTCGAGCGGGCTAAGCGCGGATTTGCGCGCTAAGCGCGGTCTGGGCGGTTTGGAAAGTCATTAAATAGGGAAAAATCACATTTTTTAGGGTTATGCTTTGGGGTATTTGTTCCCAAAGTCATCACAACCATTTTTGAGTAGGGGGAGCTTGAAAACAACAATGGAGCATGCATCTTGATGATCGGAGGTCGAATTTCTCATCGATTGGTGTTGACAAACCAAGAAATGTTTGGTTCCTATTCTTCTCTTCTCTTTGTATTTCTCTTTTGGTGAGTTTGTATGTAAATACTCTAAACCCATGGATGTTTGTTACTCTTTTTACTAGTTGTATAAAGTTTGCTTTACAAATCTTAATCGGTGTTTCCTTGATCTTTTTGCTTAAATGTTTTGGATTTGTGTTGTTGGAGAAATAGACATCACAAATCTTGATTAGGGGGATATCTGTTAGCTTTTGATTCTAGACATAGGATTGGGGTTAACATCCACATAATATCTGAGTTTAATGTCTCTGTGTTGTTCGATCGGTTGAGACATCGTCGAAAGAGCAATATAGTTGAATTCCCGTCGGTGTTGCAGACATGGACATTGATGTGAGGGATATGTGGTGATTCTGATGAGTATTGTAGATTGAGTACGGCGGAGTGATAAATCTAAGTTTGTGAGGAGTAGTTTAGATTCAAACCAGATAAGCTATTCTCTATCAAGAATGAATTTATTTTATGTTCATATGTTATGTTTTCCTTGTTTACTTAAAACCCATTTTAACCCGAACTCAAGAACTAAGAATCCGTCGAACGGCAGTTCAGTAGCACTAATCTCTGTGGACACGATAAATTTCCGGATAAATATTTCCAAATCTTTTGTTGCTTGCCGCTTTACCGCTTCAGCATCTATATTTGTTTGTCTTATATGTGGCGTCCATAATCAAAACAGATGAAAAAAGATTCAGCAACTTCACCGAATTTGGGTTAGCCCTAAAAATATCTCTCACAACTCACGAATCATCTCTTTTCCTACTCTAGTAAACATAGTTCGCCTCCTCTATAAGCTTAAGCAAATGTTGTATCTCACTTCTTGGACCTCTTATCTCTGCTTCTATCACACTCTTATGCTTGTTACTTACGTGATACGAGTGACATTTTCTGGATCCCGCTCTTGCAAGGAACTTAAAATGTGTCTAGGCGGAACATGTCTCTTTGTCAAATCAGCAACATACTTTTTCTCTTCTGCGGTCAGCCTACCAACAAATGAATGACCTTCTAATACATATGGTAATCCATGATTATGAACTCCACATTTTACATCAACCTTCCAACCAGACTCATCTTTTGCCGGAGTCGACCTGATTTTGAATGGACATCCACGCCTCTTAGTCGCACTTTGAGTATCACTTTTATTTTTGTATTTTCTCCCTTTATCGCAACCAAATATCACTTTGTCGCTTCTTCCTCTCTTGCTTGTTTTGGTGTTTGAACGAATGATAATAATGGTCACTTTATTGTTGATTCCAGTCTCCTTAATCCATCGGATAACTTTATCTCGTGTGACGAATCGTTGAGAAGTTGTGAATGTATCAGTCGTATCTACAATTGTCTCGTTTTTTTACAAATCTGGAGTGGAACTTCCATACTTGAAAAAAAAGAAAAAATCATCACCGATCAAAAAACCATTCTGGAAGAGTTAAGAAAAGACTTCCGGAAGACTTTAACAAAGTGTTCCGGAAGACTTTAACAAAGTGTTCCGGAATGGATTCCGGAACACTTTGTTAAAGTCTTCTGGACCACTATTAACGCAAATCAGAAGTGTTAACGCTTTAGTTTCGGTTCAAATATTTACATACCCGAAGTCTTGTAGAAAATGTTTCGGGAATCCTGTGTAGGGGTGCAATTTTTTTGACTTTTCAGTTTTTTTTTTATGAATAATAGAAAGTAAAATGGTTAAAAGCTTTGAAGAGTAAAATTATCATTTTTAAAAAATTATAGGAATATAAAGACAAAAGTAGAGATACAAAATAAAATTATCATTTTTCAAATCGTTTTTGTTTATCTATTACTTAAATAAGTGATTTTCACACATTTTCTTTTTGTCTTTTTTGTGATTTCGTGGGTCATCGTTTGTTTTGATTTCCCATATTTCTGTGGTGTATTTTGATTTCTCGTCTTTGTGCGGGTATTTTGTTTTTCCGTTTTTGTGCGGTGTTCATTTGTTTCAGGTTGAAAGATTAGTTTCGATCTAGTGCAGATTCAATAAATGACTTTGGTGCCGTCAACGCTACAGATCCGGAAGCATGAATATTTCGGACATCTCAATATAGTCAATACATTAATATTTGTAGGCATATGCAATTTTCCGTTTTATGCTATTAACATGGATGCTGTAGATTTGTTCGCAGATTCATCATTTTTGTTTTTGGCGATTTTGAATTTGTATTGCAGCGATGTACTCTATCGATTTAAATAAATGAATATCATTTATTTTCTGTAAAAAAAAAAATTTACAAATTTTTAATATGTCAGAATTAGACTTAACAAAACTAACTAACTTAGCCCAACGAGAGTTAATTGTTATGAATAATTGTTAATTTTAACTATGACAGTTAATTGTTAGGAATAATTGTTCATTTTAAACTAGGACTAAGTTATTTTATTTAAGATGTTAAAAATATCATTTTTCAATTTAAAAATACAAACTAGCATAATTAACCAGCTTTTATATGAAAACTGAGACACCGATCAAAATATATGGGTTCATTTTTCCTTTAATTTTTTTTTTTTGTTCTTTGTGTTTATATGACCAAATTGGGTTCTCATTTTGGTCCGTAGAAGTCAGAATTAAAGAGTGAGGAAAGTGCCGCAATCACTATACAGTTACAAACGCAGTGGTTCAGTCTCTACCGGAATTCAATTTCTCCTTAGAAATTGCCTCGATCATTACCCGTTTCAGCTTTGACGCCCTCAAACCCTCTCTCGCCGGAGGCGAATCTAGCCCTATCCTTCACTTTCTCTGGTTATTCATATGGTAATTTTCTTTTCCCCCTTTTTTACAATCTTTTGTTCATGTTTGAGTCAAGTTAATAACAAGTATTTTATTGATTTGAAGGATACTCATACTGAAGATTTGCCTCACTACATTAACATAAATCAGAATGATTTTTATATGCGAAGGTTAGTAATTTTCTTACTTCGTATTTGTTTTCAACTCCATTTCTTAGTGGTTAACTGGTTACACTATAATTCTATGCCAGCTGATTATAATTTAGGTCATTCGATTCGACTTCCTGTTTTCTGCTTATTAGTCTTATGAATTGGAATATAAATTAGGACAAATCACTATTATTCTGCGATGCGATATGCTATTTAGTCCTACATTTTGTCAAATATACCTGCACTATAGAACTATTGCATAGAGGAATTTTAACTGTTAGCTACTTTCCGCTATCCGCAATTGACAACACATTGTTTATTAAAATTAATGTTGTAAATGAAAAAAATTCAAACTATCCGAAGCAAGTCCGCTTTACTCTGTATATCAAGGATTGGAAAGAAATGTGATTCTGCATCTCCTTATAGGAGCTTCACTTCTCAATTACAATAAGTTTATGGTATTTCACTTATGCAAAAAGTCCTTATAAGCATGGTTGTCAAGATTTCGATCTAGATCCTAAAATTTTAAGATTTTACGATCGCACTCAGCCCCAACGATCCCGATCTTAAGTAGAATCGAGTGCTGTAGCCAAATTGTGAAAAAAAAATTGTAAAAGCATTGATTTTTTTGCGATCTTTGCCAGTTTCAACCATGATTGGCCATTTTCCAACCACTACCATTAAAAGTTGAGAAGGATGACAAAGATGTTGAGGCACAACAATTACGGTTTGACGAGGATGAATGTGTGCCTTTGGAGATGATGAAGTTTTAGAGTTAGGGTTTAGAGAATAAACATCTCACTTGAAGGGTTTGTTTTACCTAATTAACTTATGATGATAATCCTAGTATTTGACCAAATATATCCCTAACATGTATCAAATGTTCCATGTGGTAGTAATAAAATATAAACACTCAATCATACATGTCTAAAGAATATGAAAAAGAATCATTTTCTCAGTAATACATTTGCGTACTAACATATATCAGGTAAAAGTACTTAAATATATACTATTATTATTTCATTTTAGTTGGGTCTTACGATTTTTGTTGCGATCTTATGTTTTACGATCTTGTTACCCCCTCTTGATCTTACAAAAATAATTAGGTAGGATCTTCCGATCTTAACTATGATTTTATATTTTACGATCTTGCTATTCTCTCCCGATCTTATGTAAGATCTCGATCTTGGCAATCTTGCTTATAAGCTCATAGATGTTTATAGATAAGGTAGATGCAAACTCTTGCTAGGACCATCATGATGACAGCTTTACAAAGTTAACACCATCTTTCTTATGGGCTATCAATTTCCCCCCACTTATGTTTGATCTGTGGTGAAACCTCTTTGGATAATTCTACATTTTTATATGACAAATACAACTAATTTGTTTGTGCTGATATTTCTCTTTTTTAGCTTTCAATTGAGTTAACAGTCTCTCTAAATTTCCTTATTTCTAATAGCCAAAAAGAGTAAACTCTCTAGAAAATGCAGCTTACTTCGGCCTTGTGGGATATTTTATAGTAAGTTTGGGTTGGATAGAATGAATTAAGTCACCTTTTATTTTTATGGATATTTAACACTTGAACGGAGAAAAGTTTCCATTTCATTATTTGGAAGTTGTAGTGGAAGTGAATGGAATAGTAAATGTTATAAATTTGTTGCTTCAATATTGTTCTTATCCTTGCATACTATTCCTATTTTTTATAAGAGTATAAAATGAATACCAACATTCATGAAAGTTTTCCAATAATTTGCTTTGTTGGTCTCCTGTATAATCAATGTCTAACAAGCGTAGTAATGCATTTGCACCTCTCTTTATTTCTTCTCAGGCATAAGAAGCAAAAGGAGGAGGACATTGCTGTATGTGAATGCAGGTATAACGAAGATGACCCTTACAGTGCCTGTGCAGATGGGTGCCTAAATGTATTAACCAGCACCGAATGCACTCCTGGTCACTGTCCTTGTGGCATCCTCTGTAAAAATCAGGTGAGTTAATGTTCGTGTCTGTATGCAATAATATATATTTGTCTTACTATTACCATCCTTCAGGTAATTGAAAATTGATCAAGAGAAGTTATTAGTTATTAGTATTTGTTTTCCACGTTATTTTGTCCTACAAGTTTCTCAGTAGCATTCAAGTTTGCCTGTTTTGAGCTTTTTCATTTCTTATTTTCATTGCATATGTTTTCTTTAACCTTTCACCTACTTAAACTTTACTTCGCCTTACACGTTGAAGCTTACAAGCTTAAGTCAATTCAAATATGATACATTCTGAAAGAGTATTTGACTGTTGGTACCAAGAAAGTTTCTAGTAGGTTAACTTAGCTGGCATAACTGACATTCAGTTACCAATGAACTAGTTAGTTAATAGCAGGTCATAGTTACAGTTCAGTTGCTCTGTACAACCTTTTGAAAATTTCTCATTTTCTTTCTCTCTTTTCTAGATTAAATATATTCATGTCCCATACGTCCTCCTGCCTGCAGAAATTTCAGAAGTGTGAATATGCAAAAACGAAGTTATTTAAAACTGAAGGCCGAGGGTGGGGTCTTTTGGCTGATGAGGACATTAAGGTAATCATATAATGAATTCCTATGGAATTTGGAGAAAAGGAACTTGCTAAAATTGAAGAATGTCATTGAATTTTCTGCCTTAATATGGCTACTTTTCTAGTAATTTTTTTTATTGCTGTAGTGTCACTCTTTTATTTATTTATTTCATGCAGGCAGGACAGTTTGTCATTGAATACTGTGGAGAAGTAATATCATGGAAAGAAGCCAAACGCAGATCCCATACATATGAAACTCAAGGTCAAATGTCAATAAAATTAATGTTTTTATATGATTACTAGTATTTAACTCTATGTTTTAATAAAACTTTTGTTTTCTTTTGCAGGTCCTACAGATGCATATATCATTTCTCTTAATGCGTCTGAATCCATCGATGCAACTAGAAAGGGAAGCATTGCCAGATTTATTAATCATTCCTGGTAAATCACTTCAAACAAAAATGCTACTGTATGATTTAGTGAAATGAACCTGCTTATATATGCAAATATTGTAGACCTGCTTTGTTATCCTTCTGTTTCCCACTGCCCAAGGTTTGGCATCAACTGAACACTTTTATGTTTGCAGTCAACCAAATTGTGAGACAAGAAAATGGACTGTCATGGGGGAAATAAGAGTTGGAATATTTGCAAGGCAAGATATTCCTATTGGAACTGAATTGGCATATGACTATAATTTTGAATGGTTTGGAGGTGCAAAGGTTCGCTGCCTCTGTGGTGCGCCCAAATGTTCCGGATTCCTTGGAGCAAAATCTCGTGGTTTTCAAGTGAGTTTTAAACTTTGGTACTAGTAATCTATAAAAGTCGAAGTGCTTGAATGTAAATTTAATGCACTTTTTTTATTGGCTAAGCCTAAGCCTTTCAAATGCCCGGGCATGGTGTAGATTATTGTAGACCGTGGGTTTTTAAGACCCACCAAATCCAATAGCCTGAAAGATGATGACTAGGTTTTTTTAATTCTTTTGATTTGTTACGGTTGGAATTAATCCCTAATGAAAAGCGAAAATTGAGTGTTGATAGATAAGGAGGCGGGCTCTTCTATTTGATTTAAATATGCAAGTTTAGATACAGTGGAATGCATGCCGAAATTAAATTTATAATGCGAAAAAATCTAGCAGTTGTAATAATTGAAAATAGCTTGTGGTATCCTTGTTTTGCTTTTACCCCCCTTTTTTCATTAACTATTATTGGTTTTAACCATCTATTCTTCCTCATGTTGGGAAAAATCTGAACAGGAGGATACTTATCTATGGGAAGATGATGATGACAGGTAATTTATAATTTATTCTTTTCTGGGAGGTATTCATCTCTAAAGACAGCTTTCATTTTATCTATTACAGACGCAACTTGGATATCTTTGTCTATTTCAATCCTTCCCCACTCCTAGACCCCACAATGATATGAAATCCTTGTGCAGGAACCTGTGCTTGATTGAATATGACCCCATTTGTGTGTTTTTTTGTATCAGATCATTGTATCAAACATAAAAGCAATTCAAAGTCTTTAAATCAATCTCTTTCCTTCCCTTTTATCTGAGATCGTATATATAGCTTCTGCAATACCAAAGCTTTATTCTAATTTTACTTGGTCTTTTTTGCATGGTTACTTCAGTTCCTATTTCTTGTGATATCTTGGTTTATAAGCTTTTGTTTATGTTGTTGACTATAGATACTCAATAGAGAAAATTCCTTTATATGACTCTGCGGAGGATGAACCGATGTCAAATGCTGATGGACAAAGTGAACAATCCATGGATATTATAGTTAAAGTTGAGGAACTATCAGAGTCCACTGCTTTTAATGTTCAACCAGTCGATTCAGTTGAGATCAAGGATTTAGGTGATTCAGTTGAAATCAAGGATTTAAGTATTCAAAAAATTAAAACTGAAATAGTAAGTGAGGACATGAAGTTGTACTCCCAAGATACCGAACACAACCTTCCACAAAAGAATGCAATGATATCGCGCATTCGAAGTAACACTGCAGGACGAAACTATCGCATTGGACCTAGGTCCATCTCTTCCAAAAGATCAAAGGCACAGAATGGGGGAAAGTTTAAAAATCGCATACAGAAGAAAATTGATGCAAAGTATGCAGCTGGCCTTTTGGCATCAAAAGAAGCACAAGATGAGATCTTAGATTATGAGGTATGATGTTGATATGTATTTCTATTAAGTACCTATTGCGGAATATCATTGCCTAGCTTTAAATTATGTTATTAGTGAACTAAATCTTCGTTACCTTGGTATTTTAACTTAGTACTTCCAAAAAAGATGTTTTTAAAATGTAGTTATCATTTCATAGGTCGATATGGAGGACCTTTGTTATCATTTCTAAAGTGACTTATAATTTGGAAAGAAAGAGTAATTTGTAAGAACAGAGATCTGTTACAATTTCTGCATAATGCACACATCACTTTACCTTATCTGTCTCAATTTCTGCATAATGCACACCATTTTACCTTAACTGTCACAAATAACAGAACATCAATAGTAACATTATTAATTTAATTAATCAGGCATAGCTTGGATATGTCAAGAATCACCATCGTTGTTGCTTTATCTGAAAATACTTCATTGTCATTTCATTCTATGGAGCATGTAAATGTCATTAATATATCTCCATGTCTGGTTTTGTGTTCATCTCACATTTGAAGCTTTTCAATGCAGAAAAGAAAAGATGAAGCCACAGAGGCTCTTGATTCTCTATACAATGAAATAAGGCCTGCCATTGAAGAACACGAGAGGGATACCCAAGACAGTGTATCCACAACAGTAGCTGAGAAATGGATTCAGGCATGCTGTCTAAAACTAAAGGCCGAGTTTGATCTTTACTCTTCAATTGTTAAAAATGTTGCTTGTACTGCTCCAAAGTCACCTGGCCAAGCAAAAACCACCGAAGTAGATATCGAAAACAAAATCAAGCTTTTGACTGATTGAAATTCCTATCACATTTCACCCCTCAGCTAATCTGTAATCAATGATACTTACAAATTCATAATCTTGTTTATTAGTATAATTTTGACATGTTATGCTACTTACAAATTCATTTTTTGTTATGCTAAAACTTCTGATATTGTCATGAAATTCTAACAGTACATACATGGAAACTCACCCATTCCACTCTCCTAGTCTCCTTCTTTTGAGGATCTAAAGTCAAATAGTACTAACTAAGAACAGATCATTTTTGCTTCCAGCCTAGTTTTTTATTTTTTATTTTGTTTATAAAAGAAACATAACAGAATATGTATGCTGTAGTCTCTAAAGATGCAAACAAAATCAGTTGACTAGTCAGGTCAACTCTCTCACAAATATCACCTTCCACGAAACGAACCCTTATTCTTTCCACTTAAATTACACACACCATTCAATTCTATTCAATTCCATTCATGCCTTTTTTTGCTTTCCCTCAATCATTTCACACTTTCTCTTTGCTTTTATGGATCACGTCACCGAAGCCCTCCTGGCTGCCATCGGCAGCTTCATCATCGTCACATTCATATTCGCCGCCATCATACTCGTCTGTCAGCACCGCAAAATCACCCAATCCCGCCGCAATAACCAGATCCGAACCCGACCACTTCGAAACCCAAATCACTACCCTACCAGCTCAAACTCCCTCCCAGTTGACGCCAGCTGGTCCGAAGACCCCAATCTCAAGATCTCCATGGAAGAACTCTCCCGCGCCACCAATGACTTTTCCCCCGACCACATCGTCGGTGACGGCAGCTTCGGTCTCGTCTACAAAGCTCGTCTCTCCAACGGTGCCGTCGTCGCCGTGAAAAAACTATCCGCCGACGCCTTCCAAGGCTTCCGCGAATTCGCGGCGGAGATGGAAACCCTAAGCAAGCTTCGTCATCAAAACATCGTCAAGATCCGCGGTTACTGGGCCTCAGGAGCTGAACGGTTACTCGTTTACGAGTTCATCGAAAAAGGAAACCTAGATCAATGGCTTCACGAACCTTCTCCCCCTACTCCCCCAAACAACGACGTTTCATCTTCAACAGATCTAATTCGTTCTCCTTTGTCCTGGGAAACAAGAGTCAACATCATGCGTGGTGTGGCCCATGGGCTTTGCTATTTACATGGGCTAGAAAAGCCCATTATTCATCGTGACATCAAAGCAAGCAATGTGTTGTTGGACTCTGATTTCCAGGCCTATATAGCTGATTTCGGGCTCGCACGTAGGATGGATAAATCACATTCGCACGTGTCAACGCAGGTGGCGGGTACTACAGGTTACATGCCTCCAGAGTATTGGCAAGGGTCTAATGTAGCATATCCGAAAGTGGATGTGTATAGTTTTGGAGTGTTGATGATTGAAACTATGGCGGGCCACAGGCCCAATTTATCTATCAAATTGGAAGGAACAGATATTGGGCTTGTTAATTGGGCCAGGAAGATGAAGGAAAGGAACACTGAAATGGAGATGCTGGACGTAAATATTCCAAGAGAAGAAGAAAATTTGAAGGAGGAGAGTGTTAAAGAGTATGTACACATTGCTTGTATGTGCACTAATGATTTACAGAAAGATAGGCCCCAAATGGCAGAGGTTGTCAAATTATTGGATTCAATGCCCTTATAAACAATCCAATCCTACTTGCCATAGTATGAAGCATGTTTTATTTGAGAATTGATCATCATATTCATGTAAATAGATACCTACAATCAGGCCAAACAAATACTATGGCAAATAGGTTGGATTGATGTAGTTAAATTGTATTGCTACAAAATTAATTAGATTAGTTTTGATTTGGTTGATAAATGTTATCCATAAGTGAAGCACATTTATGGTTGTTGTAATTTTTGCGGTAGGTTTATAGTAATAAGTTTTATTCTAAATATATTCCACCTTTAATGTGCATCTTATCAAATACAGATATTTTTGTTTTGTTTTTAAAAGCTTGGCTACAAAATTGAACATTCACTTTTGCATCTCCTCTATGTCTAGACTCTAGAGTCTGTCCTCTATTTATCTCATGTAAATTTCATATTGATGAAGTCTATATTGTGTGACGTGTCATGGTATGAGTCACATAGTCACTTCTTTAAGACAAGTCCCACATCGAATTGTCTATAAAGATTGTAAAGATTTATATAACAGAAGTGGGGAAGTTGCAGCACCGGGCATGGTAACGCGTGCCTGTGACCCAAGTGGGGGTAATAAAGTGTAGGAAATTGTCCATGATTGGATTGAGCGGGAGGCCAGTTTGAACGATGCAGCGTTTGAAGGGAGAGCCCTAAGATGGTTTTGAAACAATTCGGACCGTGAACTTAGGGTGGTGACCTGGAAGTAGTTTCAGGTTAACGCTGGCTTTATAGAGCAGCGCTCTCAATAAGTGGAGGTGATTCCAGTTGATATCGGCCAAACCTGGTCTCTCTCCCAAACCCTTCAATGGATTATTACCTACATTTTGCAATTAATAATATATTTACATATATCCTTTAATAGAATTATATGTAATATTTTCATATTTCCTTTTGAAAATAACATCAATAATATTTATCAATTTTCTTTCTAAATGTTTGTTGTATGTTTATTTAAGTGGAAAATAATATTTTAAAGTTTTAGTGGAAAATAGTATTTAAGAATGTATGCTCTTATTATCAAATAACATTTATCATTTTGAAGATTTAGTTGAAAATAATATTTAAATCTTGATTTAAAGAGATCAATAACTATGATTCTTTTGGTGATTAATGATATTTGAGAAATCAAAGTTTAAAAAAATGTTTAAATGACAATATTTAAGAAAGATGTTCAATATTTGAGAAATTAATGTTTAAGAAAGATGTTTGATTGCTCACCTCATTAGAAAACTAATGATATTTTAAATAGTGACAATGATGATATTGATGTTTGTTGCAACAAAATTCAAGCTTGATCACCCAATCAACACATGAATGATCGACACATTTTGTTAAAGCACATGTATGATCGACACAATTTGTTTAAGCATTGTTCTCACGCATATACTTTGCACCTTTGATTAAAATGAATCGAAGAAAGAGATAAAATTGAGAGGAACAAAATGAGGTGTATTTTCACTATCTCAAATGGTTATAATATAAGGGTAGTTGGTACTTGCATTGCATGTAATCGTATTTGATCAGACTGAATCGTCAATGGTCTTCAACAATTGGACTTCAAATGAATGGGAGGTGTACCTGCAAGGTACTCCGATGTCAAAGTGAGAAGAGAGAGCAACCAGAGTGCAAGTACAACGTAAGAGTGAGAATGAATGAAGTTACCTGACACTCTAGTGAAAGAGGGTATTTATAGCCTCCAGCGTTGGGCCAAGATCTCCATCTTGGACTGGATGCCCAGGCCCAAAATGGAGACTGCCAGGATTCTACGTGTGTAGTGGGGACTAGCACGTGGTCTCCATTATGGGTCAACCGCTCCAAAGTTTTAGGGAAAATGCGGTATTCTCGGAAGCGCGTGGACTCTGCCTTATTTGGAGGATTGAGGGTGAAGGAACCCTACGAGGAGGAGGGTCCTCGGAGTGAGGGGTAGACGGAGGTGCTCGCAGGTGGTACCTGCCCGAGACTCCGTAGGAAGACTCGCTCGATCCATGATCCTGCCCGAAAGGTTCGCAGACATTCCAAGTTAAACCCCGGATGATTCATTCCCGGCGTGCGGGGAGCTCGATCGGGCCCTCTCTTGGGCTAGGTGGGATTTGGGCCTTACGCTATGTTTGGGTCATGCGTCGGCCCAGTCCAGAATAAGATCCCCCCAAGTTACAGCTTCTGGGCGAGGAGCTCTGACTTTATGCTCGTTTTATGCCCTCGATTGACGCGTATCGGGGAGTTCCTCGTGCGTGGTTGCCGTTGGGAGAAATGTACCTGGTCGAGCAGGGAGCGCTCGCGCGGAGGGCAAGACGTTTGCCTCTGGCCGGGAAGGCAGAATAGTAGTGTGTGGCAGGAGTTTTGGATGATGTGGCAGTGCATTAAATGATTAATGATGGCCTAGGGTCTAGGGTTATAACGAGGCGTGCGTGTAGGCAACGCTTCAGATACAACGTAATGCTTCGCCTTCCGTACATGCCTTATAAAAGAGGATTTTTTCCCTCGTTTAAGTTTTACGCTCTCAAGGTTTTCTCTATTTTCCGTTGCTCTGCCGTCGCGATCACCACTGTCTCCACCGCTTTCTCCGCTGTAGGCTCATGTTCTTCATCATACTAGTAAGTTTCTTTACCTTTCTTTTAGGTTGAGTTATGCGTTTGCATGTATTTTGTGTGTTTTCCTCAAGAGATTGATGGATCTCCTCAGGCTGTTTATGTCGCAGCCCGCAAAACTCATGCTTTCGCCTGTGAGATTCATCTTTTTGCTTGGTGAATTCATCTTTTCGCCCGGTGAATTCATCTTATTGCTCGATGAATTCATCTTTACGCTCAACGAATTCATCTTTTCGCTCGGTGAATTCATCCGTTTGTGCTCAAATTCCCTTTGGGCGGTTGAATAAGGGTTTGGCCGGGGGCCATTGGCGTCCCTTGCTCTACCCTTTCACTTAACTTACGATGGAAGGGTGGATTTGATACAACGTCGAATTCACTGTTTTCCTCTACTTTCAAGTGACATGGCCGCCCAGGAGGAGATACTACCGTCGTCTGAATCCGAGGAGGATGTTGCTTTGTTCGACTCTGTGGCGGATCCTGCCCGACAGAGACGAAAAGGAGCTGTTCCAAGTTCAGCGACGTCCGTTTTGCTATGTATGAATATGTCTTTAAGGATGTTGGTCCCCGTCTCCCGTTCTCCAGCTTTCAGATCATTGTGTTCGCGCACCTTGGACTGACGCCTTCCCAACTTCATCTGAGAGCCATCTCTTTCATGCAGGCGTTCGAGATCATGTGCAGTTATCTTGGTGTCGGGGCATTAGAGCATTTGAACAAGATTTTCTCGCGAGAGGCAATGAGAGGAGTGTAGTTGTGGAACCCACCGACTGGTCCCTTGTAGTCCTGTGTATCACGGCTCTGGTCGTCCATCTTCTTGTCTCCTCCCCGATGGGATGTCGAGGGGTCTTCCGACTTTGAGGCTTTAACGCTCTCATAATGTCGGCTATCCCGAGTAGTGTTGGCCGTCTCTTTCTCCTCATATTAAATATACGCCCTGGCCTTGAGGAGGAGGGCTTCGAGGGAAGAGGGGGTCTCTATGCCGACGGCTTTCGCGAAATCACTGCGCGGTCGTAGTTCGAATTCGAGCAAATATTATTTTCATATCATTCATCGTGGAGACTTGGACGGCCTCTTTATTTAATCTTTCGATGAATGCCCGTATGGATTCATCTTTCCCTTGCATGATGGTTTCGAGGGACGCTTCGGATTGGGGATGGCGCCGGGAGGATGTAAAGTGTCGGGAGAAAGTCCTCCCAAACTGCCTCTAGGACGTGTTGGACCCGTTGGGGAGACTTTTATACAAGTCCATTTCTCCTTTTCACAGAGTGCATGGTGGGAAACAATCCGCATTTTATCGCGCCCCTGACGCCACGATAGTCGAGGAGAGCATCAATATTCTTTATGTGCTTGTCAGGGTCGATAGTGCCGTCGTATATGCCCAAAAGGGGAGGCTTTTCCATCCCCTTGGGTAGGCGGGTGGCTAAGATTTTCGCTGATAGCAGGCCTCGGGGATCGTCCTCGTTGCTTGAGCTGGGGGAGCAAGCGATGGATCCTCGACGCCTGCGATATCATCGGAGAGACGGGCTTCTAGAGTGACCTTGAGGAGGTGTACGTCGAGTTTCGGCCCGAGGATTTTCTCTACTTTTCTTAGAAGTCGTGGATACATCGATCTGGCAGGGAGATGCTCGATCGCGTTTCTTGATTGCTAGAATCTCTCGATGGTGTTCCCTGGGACGAGGAGAAGGGATGGACGAACGTCTTCGGAATCTCCGCGGGGTAGATTATCGGTGGTGACCCCCTTCCAATGCCCATATCCTTTCGTTTTGCTGTAGGATTAGGGAATTGGTTTTGTTCAGGGTCTCGACCAGGACTGCAAGGACAGGGTCAGCGTTAGCCGGTAATGAAATCTGGACGAATTCCAGTGCGCTTTCTTGGAGTTTCTTGGAACAACTGGGCTCAGCGTTCTGGTTTTCAAGGTCGGGGATGTCTTCAAAGGATGGAGACGCGATGGCACCGTCCCTTTTCCCAGGGACTACGTCCTCCAAGAAAAAGTTGACGAAGTCTAGGCTGGACTTCTGCTCGGGGGAGAGAGCAGAGGCATGAACATCGTGATTAGCGTCGAGGCTGGCCATGGTGATTGGTAAGAATTGCTTTGGTCTTTGTGTGAGGGGGAGAAAAAGACGGGAATAACAAGTTTCCCACAGGCGGCGCCACTGATCCGGAGGGTGATCGGAATTAGAAAGTGGGTCAGAGACGTCTACACGGTGCTGATGAAGAGGAGGAGGGGGTGTATCTGCAAGACAGTCCGACAAGCAAGTAAGTAGGAGCACCGATACACGAAAGTGGTTCAAGGGTTTAGAATTGTGTTACCTGACCCTCAAATGAGAGGTTTTTTATATTGTCCCCCCATCGCTTGACCATTGGTCCACGTTTTGGGCTAGATCATGGATTTAGGCCCAAAACGCATGACTACCAGGATTCTAGGAGTATGTCTAAGAATCTTGGGAGGCTGCGCGAAACTAGTCGTTGGTCGGACAGATGGGTGGTTCCTGGTCGACGCAGGTGCATGTCGGGCAGAGGTTATTCCGTCCCTGATGGGAGCGGGGCGTGTGTCTTACTACTAGGATGGAAGTTTCCCGGTCGAGAGGACAGTCCTCAACCTGAGGGGAGCTAGTCCGGTGACGGGCAGGAAATGGCGCCTCCACTGCCCTCAGGTGATAAGGCAACCATTATTGGGCCATTCTCGGAGTATGATTGGATTGGACTGTGCCTAGCCATCGAGACAGTCCAGAACAATATATATATATATATATATAATATATATATAATAATAATAAAAATAAGAATTCTTTAATAGATTTATTTTAGAGGTTGTGTAAGGCGACCTACCGCATATGACCCTTGTAACACCCCAAATCTACCCGATAAATTATACGGAAAAATCAGAGTATAAATTCAAACAAGTTCATGTATCACATATTCGTCATTCGAAAATATTTACGGCTTACTTTCCTTCATATAGATACATAGCACAGAAATTTAAAACGACAATTAAATCATTACTCGAAAATCACTTTGTTTCAAATTAAAACAATTAACTCGCAGCGGAATCAACAAATTTCATAATTACTCAAATAATATCGTAGCATCTTTGCACGGTAACTTTAAGTTATAATTTAAATCAAAACCATATAAAATTCAGCAAATAAAACAATAAGTAAAACAATCGTTTATCCCCCCGAGTGCTACGTATCAGAGCGACCACCGACTTAACTCATAGCGTCTAAGTCTTCATCAAGCTATCACCTGCACGTTACCAGTATAAAGGTAACGGCGAAACAAAAGAAAGGGGTGAGATATCAAACAATCTAAACAGGGTGATGATAAACAGTATATTCAGGTTCAAGTTATAATAATTATCGCTTTGCGGTATAATCGTTACCGTCTAGTTTACTTCACTGTTTCAATCAACAACACAAGTCACAATATCTCACACAAGATCATATTCAAAGTTCACAACAAGTCACATAAATTCACACATCAAAACACATAACATCATAATCACACAAATGGAATGCGACTCTAACAAATGCACATGCATGTGGTACCCAGAGCTTCAGCCCCCATCGCCAATTGCCAGATAATAGAGGCATCAAAACAGGCATAAGCCTTCGTCGCTGTTTGCCAATCCAGGCCGTCGCTAAAACATGCAAATCATGAGACACTGATGAAATGAAACAAATCACAAACATCTCAAAACAACGTCGCGAGACATACGCCTATATCACAAACATGTCGCCAAACATCGTCACAAAGGCATTCGCTTACATCGCCAAAATATATCAATAGTTATTGATAAACAATCGTCACCTTAAATCCCGCACTTCGCAATAATTCACAAAAACTCATCGTAACATCGCAATATATCACACGACAAATCAACAACAATAATTCATCACAGATAATTCACGCAAACATCGCCATACTTCACAAAACTCACAAAAATACGTCACGTCGCAACATTACCAATAACACCGCAAGCACAACGGTTATCGGATTATTCCCGAACACTCCTAATATTATTCAACTCGCTATATATTTTTCCGTCTATTATTATATTCCTCTGCTACTTTTATAATGCCTCTGTTACGAAATTGGTCACTACACTTATGGGCAACAAAGTGCTACTGTTATTTTCATTAACTCCTTCTATATCATTAACTCACAAAAATTATAATAATATATAATTATAATTCGACAGAGTTTCGAAAGGACTCTAAACAACTCTACAATAATTCATACAACTCTAAAGTGCCCAAAAATATCCTACTGACAATTCTTATTATATATAAGAGTAACTCTTATGCATCAAATTGGCTAATAGTCTGACTCAAGTAATAATAAAACGACTCTAAAGGGTCAAATACCTTCAATTTTAATCTATAGTTTATCAGATTTTACTCTAAACAACTTGAAAGCAACTCTGACAACCCTATTGACAATTCTAACAACATTATTAAAGATAATTTAAATTAACCAGATAATACAAATATTCATCTCTAACTCAAAACTCCTAAAAATATTACACTAATAATATTAAACTATTATTATTATTATTAAGGTTAATACCTATTTTCACCCCTGCAATATGGGGTGTATTTGAAAAACCCCCTGCAAAAAAGAAAGTTACAATTATTACCTTAACAAATTTTAAAATTTTCAACTTGGACCTTTAGCCAGCCACATCATCAAAAAATCTGATGTGGCAACTTTTTTTTAATTTATTATTATTATTTTAATTGCGTGGCAGGCTTATGTGGCATTATTATTATTTATTTAATTTAATTCCACGTGGCATTATTATTATTATTATATTGTTTAGTTCTTTTTTTTTTTGACAGAAACAAACTTAACGACTTTCATTCCTTAAGCAAAGATCAATACAAAGAGGTATCATATTAAAGAAATTACGCCTAGACCAAGAATTGGCCGCCTTAGCTAAAGTATGGGCAACCGAATTCGCTTGACGCTTAATGAACTTTACCTCAAAGTTCGGAAAGAGAAACAACAAATTCTGAATATTCTTAATAATAAGGCTAAACTCAGAATTACCTACATGTTTAGAGCGAATAACTTTAGTTACAATTTGACAATCACTTTCAAAGATAACATGAGATAACTGAAGAGAGATGGCGTGTTGGATTGCTTCCTTCAAAGCGGTGGCTTCAGCTTCAATGACGGAAAGAGAACCCACATCCCAAGCCACTCCACCTGTGATAAATCTCCCCACATGATCCCTAAAGCACCATCCTCTATTAGTAGTACCACTAACCTTGTTGAAATCTGCGTCAACATTGCACTTTACTTGGTTTACCGCAGGTGGAACCCAAATTTCTGAATTACTATTAGGACCGGAAGGATTTTGCTTCTCTCTGGCTAGGAACCAATCGTACCAATTTTGATAGGCTTGTAAACCAACCCGCATAGGGTCTTCACGAGTATCTTGCCATACTACATTATTTCTACTTCTCCAGAGCATCTCAAGACAAACCGCAAATCTTCCCGCATCCCTACGATCCTCACGACTACACACATCAAAAATAAGTGACTTAGCATCGCGGAATGTATGTAAACGGGATTCTATAATAGATGACAAACCTGCTGCCCGCCAACTTTGGCTAGTAGAACAACACCTAAAGAACACATGCCACTCATCTTCATCTTCTAACTCACACCAAGGACATAAGGTCGGGCATTGAACATGATGCTGTTGAAGTTTTGACCGGGTCGGGAGACAATCCCTACAAATTCGCCATAACAAGTGTTTAGCTCTGGGAGGCGCTAGAATACTCCAAAGATTACTCCACTTGCCTTCAGTACCATAATGATGAATATTACTTTGAAGCCGTCGCCATAGTCTATACCCCGATTTCACACTATAAACACCACTTTGTTCCTCTTGCCAAATCAACCTATCCTCCACTACATCCTCCACTAACGGAGTACTAAGGATAGTTTTGGCCTCCTCCCTACCAAAAACTCGATTCACCTTAACCACATCCCATTGTTTTACATCGGGTCGCATAAGATCTTTGACAAAGAGATCATAAGCATCTAGCTTTTGAGGGCCATTCAGCCACCGACTATCCTTCTCACGGAGCCACGGATCAAACATCACATTAATATGACTACCATCTCCAACACTCCACCTGCTCCCCAACTTTAACACATCCTTCGCTTTCCACAAACTCCTCCAGACAAAGCTTGGATTATTACCAATCTTGGAATCAAGAAAAGAGGAACGAGGAAAGTACCTTGCTTTGAAGAGTTTAGCCACAAGAGAATTAGGTTTCGAAGTTTAACAGTAAAATAAATATTAATTATTATTTTATAATTTAGTAATATTAATTAATAATATTAACTATTAACTATTAATTATTAACTAATAATATTAATATTAAATAATAATGAAAATAGTAATTAAACCAAAACTAATAATGAAACGTTATTAATTAATATTATTTTATATTAATTTATATTGCTTTGAAGAATTAACGTTATTAATTAATATTATTTTATATTAATTTAATTTAGTTTAAAATTTAATTAAGTTTAACAGTAAAATAAATATTAATTATTATTTTATAATTTAGTAATATTAATTAATAATATTAACTATTAACTATTAATTATTAACTAATAATATTAATATTAAATAATAATGAAAATAGTAATTAAACCAAAACTAATAATGAAACGTTAACAACAACTATTATAAAGTAGCTAAGTCATTCATGTGACATAATGTGAAGCCCAGCACAGTGGTAAGGTGTTGGGAAATAAAATTATGGTTCGTGGGTTCAAGACCTCTTGGGACCAATTTTTTAAACTTTGATTTTTAACATTTTAAGAACTAAACAATATAATAATAATAATGCCACGTGGAATTAAATTAAATAAAAAATAATAAACATTTTAAGAACTAAACAATATAATAATAATAATGCCACGTGGAATTAAATTAAATAAAAAATAATAATAATGCCACATAAGCCTGCCACGCAATTAAAATAATAATAACAAATTAAAAAAAAAGTTGCCACATCAGATTTTTTGATGATGTGGTTGGCTAAAGGTCCAAGTTGAAATTTTTAAAATTTGTTAAGGTAATAATTGCAACTTTTTTTTTTGCGGGGGGTTTTTCAAATACACCCCATATGGCAGGGGTGAAAATAAGTATTAACCCTTATTATTATTATTATAAACTAATGAAGTATTATATATTAGTGAACCTGCAACCTGATTCCTAATTGACTAAATTTACAGCTACAAGATATGCTTTACATTAATATATTTCATCAAATTGCCACCTACTTAGTTTATTATATCTACCAAAATAACATAACAGTGGTCGCTACAGTAGAAAAGAGAAGCAATATGCATATTAACAATGCAATATATATTATCTTCTAAGCAAGCGTTTCTTTTTTTTTTTCTTTAGAATGATGTAATTTATTTATTTCCAGATTTTACATGCTCATTCAATTCCAGATTTTACATGCTCATTCAATTCTCTAAACAATTATGCATACCATATATTGAAACATGGTTCTATGTCAATAAACGTGAGGCTACAGTGACGTAGAATGAAAACAAACATTACATGAACGTGACGACGCTAAAGTAAGTATTTTCAATATAAATCTTTTTTTTCTTCATTATCGAAACAATATAAGTATATAGGAGAACGAAAAATTGATGTTATAAACAACCCGCCGTACGAGTATCGGTATCAAATTATATGCATCAACTCACACAAATTTAACACCAATAAAATCATCAACACATCAATTTTTACGGAAACAACAAATTTACACAGAATCAAACATAAATAATTTCATACAATTTTTAGAAATCAATCGAACACAAAGAGATAATAAAATTTCCTAAACCCCACATACGGTCCATCATATCCCCGTTTATAGAGCAAGAACCCCACCCTTATCTTGTATTCGGAGTCCGCTCTACAATTCCGGTTGAATCCAAGCTTTCCGGCTTCGCGTAATTCTTCTGTTTTTCTCTTCGCAGCCTAATTCTCGTAACTCTTTTCTTTTCCAATTTTCCTCTTCTCTATGCCGTCCTTCTCTTTTTCCCAAATGCTATGTTACTGAGTTTCTAAAAACCTAGGTGTATCCTCACTTCTCAATCATTTCAATTTGGGCCAATACCAATTTACTCGTTAACTCTTATTTTACGGTCTAATTTTATTTGCTCTGAAAATTCCCCAAATAATACCCGACACTCTAATAATATTTCTAATACTAAAAATATTAAAAATCTCGATTAATTTTCGATCCGCTATCCCGAACTAATACCGACTTAATCGTCCCAAAACGCGAAAAATTCCATAAACACTCCAAACATCTAAATTAAGTGAATAATCAAATTTCCGGGCGTTACAACCCTAAGTTTTTTAAGATTAAACTATAAATAAATAGGATCTCATAAAATATTTGTCACGTTAAATTATGATTAAGTAAATTGTGATTAAGTAGAACCTCTATTTATTTTTGAGATTTTCTTTGTAGACCCCCCTATAGAGAGAACCTTCAGGGAAAAACAAAAAATACCCCTACTTCGGAAATGCATTTCCGAAGTAATTTTTTGTGGTATTTTCGGAGATGCATATCCGAAATCACTGAAAATTCAAAAAAAAAACGTTTCAGGTATTATTTCGGAAGTGTATTTCCGAAATATGCTGTCCATATATGTAGTTTTTCCTCCTTCACTATTTCATCATTTTCATCCCAAACCCTTTCCAAAACTCAATCAATCTCAATCAATTTTTCGTCTAAAAATCAAGTTTAAAACGGTTGATCATACTAAAGGGAGCATAGAAAGCTACAATTTGAGGTAAACATCATTCAAATCATCTCCTATTACACTATATTGTTGATGAATTGGTGGACTGAAATCTGCGTTGATTCGGAAGTACATTTCCGAAATAAATCACCTAACAAATTTCGAAAATGTACTTCCGAAATAAGCCCTGGCAGAACTTAAAAAAAACAGTTTTAACAACTTTAGTATATTTTTGCATATGTTAGGTATGGTGCATCCAGACAACATTGTCGCCGATGACTTAGAAGTTCCGGAAGAGGTTAACAATGATAAAGAGCCGGTTAACGATGTTAAAACCATGACCGTTGCGGTGGATGTTCGACAATAATTTACAAATGATATGATCTTCGCTAGTCGTGAACATTTGCTTGATTGGGTTCGAAGTGAAGCTACTAAACTTGGATTTGGAATTGTCATATTAAGGTCCAACAATGGAAGTAGTAAACGAAAAGCTTTTGTCGTGTTGAATTGCGAGAGGGGTGGGAAGTATGTACCAATAAATCGGGTATTAAAACACGAAGACACGGGATCGAGAAAGTGTGGGTGTCCGTTTAGATTGCCCGTGACTTGTAGGATTAATGATTTGTGGCGTTTTAGCGTCAATTGTGGGCTTCATAATCATGCCTTGGAAACCAAGCTACACGTGCATCCAATTGCGTGTCGGTTGTCCCGCGAAGAGAAGAATGTTATTTAGGACTTATCGATAGTCAAAGTGGCGCCGAGAAACATACTTGCCGATTTGAAGCGAAAAAAACCGGATAGTGTTTCAAATATAAAGCAAGTATACAATGAACGACACAATCTTAAAGTCTTGAAAATAGGCACGAGGTCGGAAATGCAACAACTTTTGAAACTTTTGGGTGATAACCAATACATTTCAAGCTTCCGAACGTGTGAGGACAAAGTTTCGGTGCGTGACATATTCTGGACTCATCCCAAAAGTATCAAGTTATTCAACACATTTCCAACCGTTCTTGTAATGGATTCGACGTATAAGACCAACAAGTATAGGCTTCCGCTTCTAGAAATTGTCGGTGTGACCTCGACGGACAATACATTTTCGGTTGGATTTACTTTTTTGGAATGTGAGAAAGAAGATAACTTTACATGGGCTTTGGGAATATGTAAGTCTTTGTTGGTCGATCAAAAGACTATGCCAAGTGTCATTGTTATCGACCGAGATAATGCTTTGATAAATGCGGTCGATACCATCTTCTCGACATCGACTGCATTACTTTGTCGGTATCACATAACTTGCAATGTGAGAAGTAAGCTCAAATCCGCGGTTGGCACGAAAGAAAGAAAGGATGACAACGGTAACATCATCAAAGCCGGTGTTGTGGTGGACAAGATTATGGCCGCATGGAGGGAGATTTTAGATGCACGTTTAGAAGAGTTGTACACCGAAAAAGTTGTACAATTCCGGACTTTGTGTGTTTCTTTGAGTACTTTTTGTCATTACGTTGAGAGTACCATCCTTGACAAAGTAAAGGAAAAAGTTGTTTGTGCTTGGACGGATCGGGTAAGACATCTTGGTTGCACTACAACTAACCGAGTTGAATCCGCACATGCGGCGTTGAAGAGATGGTTGGGTGATAGCAAGGGGGATTTGTGTCGGGGATGGGACACCATGAACCAAATGGTCGAAAATCAACACAATGAAATTCAAACATCTTTCGGTCGGAGCAAGACGATTATGAAACACTAGTTTAAGGGGCAAAATCTATTCTTGCAATTGATTTACAACATATCCCGTTCGGGATTGAATTTTATGATTCATGAGGCAAAGCTGACGGAGACAACGGGTCCGTATAGTTCTAAATGTAGGTGCACAATTAGAAAAACATACGGGCTTCCATGTGCTTGTATATTTTCTAAAAAGTTGAAGTTGAATTCACCGATACGCATGGATGAAGTAATTGACCATTGGAAAAAGCTCCGTTATGATGATTTCGAGTCGCCGAAAGAAAATGATTCCAAAATTACCATCTCTGACGAGTTGAAAGTGATAATGGATAAGTTTGCTAAAACGGATGACACCATGAAAATGCACATAAAAGAACAATTGCGAAAAATTTCATTTCCGGAGACCACCGATTTGAAATCGCCATCTCAATCGGTTAAAACCAAATGTGTGCCAAAAAAGCCGAAAAGTACCCAAGAAGATACATCAACCAAACGACCTCCTTCCTACTTTGAACATGTTGATACATTGATCCCGGATTCACCAACATCAAAGTCCAAGTGTAGTGCTAACAAAGGAGCCCGTATTTTGAAGCCGCCGCGCACACCTCTGATCAAAAAATCTCCAATGATCTACATTGATGAGATGCCGCTTTTTATGCACAAATATATTGATAACATAGTTGATGTTGGCACCGACGACAATTGTGGATATCGTGTCGTTGCCGGTTTGCTCGGAAAAGGAGAAGAAAATCACACTTTTATTCGACGAACACTTATTTCGGAGTTGACTTCACATAGAGACATCTACGGCCGACTCTATGAAAATCAAGAAAACTTTGATAAACTTCATGATTCACTTGTTCCATCACTAAGCGGTCTCACCCCGGTTTCGAAGTAAATGTCATTCCCCGATATGGACCATCTCATAGCAAGTGCGTACGATCTGGTGTGTGTCGATTTGACGAGATTTGGATTATGTGAGACATTTTTTCCACTTCATAGTCGACCGCCTTTGGACGTGTCGAGCCGCATCATATGTATCAGGTATCTAAGATCGCGCCACTTTGTGCAAGTTTTTTTGAAACCGGGGTGTCCTATACCGGCTACTTCTTGTCAGTGGACGGCACATCATACAAACGAGGCGGAGACTTGGCCGGATCCTTTTGTTGAAAGAGAGGCGGAGGTTGAAGAAATGATGAAGCAAGAGCGTGAGGAAAATAGAGAGCGGTCGAAGAACATACCGATTTTAGATTTAAGCCACCGATTGGTTCGGCGAATTTTAGTTTTTACCGGACCGTTTTTGTTTGTAGTGATCGGTGCGTGTCATTTTTTGTATGTATTGTTGTTTAGAATGTAATATGCCTATATTTTATGTTGTCATTGTTTATGCTATGCTTATGCTTGGTTCAATTTGTAGTTAATTGTCAAAACACACTGCACAACTCAAAACTTAAAATTCAGGTATGTTTCTGCTTAATTCGGAAGTGTATTTCCGAAATTTGATGAGATTTGGGATGTTTACAGAAGTACATTTCCGAAAGATCCATTGAAAGCAAGATAAGGTTTGTTGGGTCATTATTACTCCAATAAGTCTATAAATACAATTCCAATCCTTTTCATCAACATCAAGCCACAAAACAACAATGACACAAACCTACCCACACCTTGCGTTTGTCTACTTCAGCACTGGCTACCCGACGCCGTTCCAATTTCGCTTCTCGCACGACACGCCGTTCCCGGAATTGATAACGTCGTTCAACACTCTATTGCAATACCCAAAAAATCGGAAGGTTATTAAACTTGAATACCGCTCGCCTTCGCTTAACGACGAGGGAGACGTTGAGTTCACCCCATTTGAAGTCAAGAATGACGAGGATTTAGCGATTTTGTGGTCAACTTTCGACCGATTTTCTTTGTAGGGTCCGATGGAGTTGGATGCGAAATTTCAAAGATCGGGGTCCGACGTTATCAAAATGTTGACTCATCCTCACCTACCTGTGTTTAACAATATGTAACTTTAATTTTATGTTATGTGATGTTTGTAATTTCCACGTTTTGTAATTAAATCGAAGCGTTGTTGTTTGTTTGATGGATTCTGTATCAGAGAAGATTTCAGAAGTACATATCCGAAATCTTCCAAGGGGGGTGAATTCGGAGATATACTTCCGAAAACACTTTTTTTTATAGTAAAAATGTGTTTTCGAAAAGTGCATCTCCGAAACCACTTTTTTTTCCATAAAAAGTAGACTTCGTAAATGCATTTCCGAAATAAAGAGTCATTTTGAGGATTTCAGCGCGGGTGACCAAGAGGACTAAGAGGTCTAATAAAAAATTTTCTTATTTTTTTATGGTTAAGTGTGGTTAACTTATACCAAACTTGAGAGTGACTCTAATTCATATATTTAAATAAAAAATCATAAAATTCAATTATTAAATAGTGCTATTTTGGGTATGTCATCGTCAACTAAATCTGTGTGCTGCTTCAGACACGTCCTTGAATAAACAACTACATGGCTGCTGCTGAATATTTATATGCATGAAAAATAACATAGTCTTGTAAAAGTCAATATATGCTAAAATCTCATAGAAATTATGAAACATATTCTCTACTTTTCCAAATTGTCATACGCAAATATTCATATTCATGAACATCCAACTACCCCAATTACCTTTAAATACTAGTATTCCTATCACATCTAAACTCATCACCCTTTTTTACATCTAACAATGGCTTCTGCTTCTTCTAAGAGTGCTTTCTTCACATTTCTTCTAACCCTTACATTTCTTTCCTTTTCTCACATCGAAGTTTCTGAAGCACAAGCTACACCTCCTATAGTAAAGGGACTATCATGGACCTTCTACGATTCAAAATGTCCTAAGCTTGAATCTATCATCAGAACTGAGCTCAAGAAAATCTTTGATAAAGATATTGGCCAAGCTGCTGGCTTACTTCGCGTTCACTTCCATGACTGCTTTGTTCAGGTAAGCAAAATATTCATTTACATCAACCTTCTTTTTTCCCCGTCCAGTAGCAATGAAATGTCCTTGCACAGCTATTAACTGAACTGATTTAAGGAGACATTTACATCAACCTTCTTTAGTTGCATAGATAATTTGACATGATTGGTTATTAACATGTTTGAAAAATGAATATAAATGCAGGGTTGTGATGGATCAGTATTATTGGATGGATCAGCAAGTGGTCCAAGTGAGAAAGATGCACCTCCAAACTTGACTCTTAGGGCTGAGGCCTTCAAGATAATCGAAAAACTCCGCAGCAGTGTCCAGAAGCAGTGCGGAAGAATCGTCTCTTGTGCTGATATCACCGCTGTCGCAGCGCGTGACTCCGTTTTCCTCGTAAGTAATCCAAAATAAATTAGGAGTTATTTTATCTTAAGCAATAACATCTCTGAAAAAAGACGTGTATGGAATCCGTGCTTTCATAAGTTATTTTACAAAACTATTTCTATGTGAAAAAATATTGAATGTTGTTGCAATGCAGTCAGGAGGACCAGATTACAAAATTCCATTAGGAAGAAGAGATTCATTAACATTTGCAACACAAGAAGTAACAAAACAGAACCTTCCTTCACCAACAAGCAACACAACAACAATCCTAAACTCACTCGCAACCAAAAACCTTAACCCAACAGATGTAGTAGCACTCTCAGGTGGTCACACAATAGGCATAAGCCACTGCAGTTCTTTCACAAACAGACTCTACCCAACACAAGACACTGTCATGGACAAAACCTACGGCAAAAACCTTAAACTCACTTGTCCTACTTCCACCACAGACAACACAACTGTTCTGGATATCCGTAGTCCTAACAAGTTTGATAACAAATACTACGTCGATCTTATGAATCGTCAGGGTCTTTTTACCTCGGATCAGGATTTGTACACTGATAAGAGGACTAAGAGTATTGTTACTGATTTTGCTGTGAATCAGTCTCTTTTCTATGAGAAATTTATTGCTGCTATGCTTAAAATGGGTCAGTTTAATGTTTTGACTGGAACTCAAGGAGAGATTCGTGCTAATTGCTCTGCTAGGAATAAGGATAGCAAATCTTTCATTGCTTCTGTTGCTGAAGATGTGGTTGAAGGATTTTTGGAAATGTAATAAATTATAGCAAATCTTTGTTTCTTGTTTCTAGAGGTTAGTTTTATCATGATGTAATAATGTTCCTTACTTTTACTAAAGTAATGGAAAAATCTAGGTGAGTGCTTTAGCATTTTGCATACCTGTTGTAAGAATGTTAATTTGGAAAAATAAAAGCTTGTGTTGCATTTTTTTAATTTTCTTTTCCGTCTCAAAATTGGTGTAAATTTAAGATACTTTAGCACTCAAGTAGCAACTTGAAAATGAGATTCAAGAGGCTCAGTAGTAAATTGGATAAGTTGTTTGTGCTGATAAGGCAATGGTTGGACTTGTAATCGTTTGATATAAGAGCATCTCCAATGGTGAACCCATTTTTGGGTTCTTTGTGGGACCTATTAAGCCAGTTTGAAGCAACTCAACTAATTTTTCGCTCCAATGGTGCAACTCTTAAGAACCCATATTGGGTCCCACAATTTTACTTTACTTATTAATATTTTATTCATATTAAATTTTATTTTGATTCAAAATATTAATATGTAATAAAATAAATAAATAAATCTATTTAAACTTAAATTTTATAATAATAATTAAAGTAAAAAAATATTATAAAAATGTTTAAAAAAATTAACTTTTATTAAAGAAAGTAATTATTTATAAAATTGTTAAAATAAAATACAGTTAATATATAAATATTTGTAAACACATAAATTATTAAAGAAAAAATTGGAAAATAGAATGAAAGAAAATAATTTACCATTAATTTATTATTTGTTGAGAATGAAGAACGTTGTAATGCATTACAACGGTTTTCCAGGGTGGACAACTCCACTGGTATCCAAATTAAATGCAACGTTTGCCATGCTGGAAAAACTGAGAAAAAACTCCCATTGAAGTTGGTCTAATAAGCTTAAAATAAGGTGTCCTTGACTCGGATTTATTGAGATGATTATGAGTTGTTAAAATAATTATGATTTTTTAAGAGTATAATTTATAGGGTTAAATATATAATTATGGTTTGATATAAGTTGTTTGTGCCGATAATTATGACTTTTTTATTTTTCTAAAATCCATGTGATTTTTTTTTTAATATTTTAATTTTTTAAAATTTTTTTACTTTTAATAAATCAATATTTTTAATAATTATAATTAAATTTTTTATGGAAATTTATTTATAAATTAAATGTTAAAATATAACATTTGGACTTTAAGAATATGTTATTCTCAATATTTAATTTATTTATAAATTAAATGTTAAAATATAAATTAAATGTTAAATGATAACAAGTGTGTAAAATAAGTTTATAAACATTTCTATTTGTTTGTGAAATTTCGATGTGGGACTACTTTATGAGTGACAAGCAGCTTCATTTTTACTTTCTCTTCTTTTTACTTCCAACAGCTTCATTGTTATGGTTTGCGTGTTTCATATTATTCTCCATTTCAAATATATTTTGTAAGCATTTAACAAACACGTACTGCCATGTTTGATATTACGTATGCTTCTTCTTGTGTGTTCATGTCTCTCTAACAGATATTCACGTAACATGTTTCCACCTATGCATGGTAACAATAATGTGTTTCCAGTTTCACATAAACAAAGCATTATAATAGAGTGAAAAATCAAAAGGATGCTGATGAGAATCCATTGTCTAGCAGCAATTGGGCTCTTCACAATATGAACTCCATCACTCCATTCTAGTGACCCAAAACTCTGAGAACCACCATATCCAATTCTAGTGAATGTTACCTCAAAAGTTTAAGTTTGGTTTTCATTGCTGAAAACAAGTTTGCTAGGTGAAACACTAACATCAACACCAAAAGGAGCATTCACTTTGACAGTGTAAACAACATCAACAGAACCACCAACATTAGTAACAACTCTTTTGTATTTAACCAATCCACTGTTTGCGCCGAACACAACAAAGAATGAAGGGTAATTCAAATCACCGGGACTAGAAAAATTCCTTTCGTTTTCACAAACATTAAAACTGGTTGGTTCTCTAGTGAAAACCTGAATTTTCTCTAGCATCATAACCAATTAAACAAAGGAATGCTAAATAATCATTACTGTTTATATCATAAACCAACCCGAGATTGAATGCTTTGTTAGGATCAACATGCCCAGCTCTATGAACGAATGGATTCGACTCTTTTGATGGTGGTTCAATGTTGTTGTGTTGTTTATAGGTTGTAGAGCTTGTTAGTAGCAATAATTGTGTATAGAAATGGTGAACATGAAGTATGGAGGTGGTGTTGCTGTGTAGTCCCACATCGTTTGAAACAAAAACAAAACCAGAAATGTTTAAAATGTTTATATACAAATGAAACATATGATACATGAGTTGAAGTTAATGTGAGAGTAGCTGAACAACTAAGCAGTTAATGAAATGTTTATAAAGTTATTAAAAAGGGGGTGTAAAGTTATTAAAAAGGGGGAGATTGAGGATTTTTGCCCATTCCTCAATCCACCTACACTTAAATAAAGGCACTTTAAAAGAAATATAGTCAATCTCCTAAATGATCCTAAAGTACTCTCTAGATGCTAGTACGAGATTGTTATCTTTGGAACTAGAAAAGTACATGGATTCAGCCTCAGCCATAACACCACTATTTTGCATGGTACTACGATCATCCTTTGATTTTGTATAGAACAAATATTTTTTAATGTCGAATGCATTCCAAGTAACTACGTTAAACTTAGGCATACATGACAACCATTTGCAATTATCTGATGCACCACTCGCTTTAAAAATACTTTCATTAAACCAACATATGAAAGTTCTTTTATGCTTCGTCAACCGGAGTATTTATCCTTTATAAGAGCTTTGTGCACGGTCAAGTAAGGATCAACTTCACTAAGGTTATTCAATATATATAAATATGCTTGAAGAACTACATAACGACTAAATGTCTTGACATTTAAACCTTGAATAATAGTTTCTACCATCATAAAATCCATCATTACGAGTATCGGGAACTCATATAAAGTTCGCATTTGAAAAATAGTTTATACAAAATTCAATAGCTTCTTCAGTGATATATGTTGCACCTTAATTTCTACCCCTAAGATTTCTCATCATTTACATTGTACATTCATTCAGAAAAAAAAGAAGATCATTTTCATTTATGCATCTTGTTCGATTTTAGGCTTAATAATATTTTTTGTTCATTTTTACTAACCCTTTATAATTTTTAATTTTGATATTAATTCAATTTATAAGTTTAGATTGAATTTTTATTAAGATTTTAAATCGATTATTTGTATTACTTTCGTTTTTTATTTTTATTTTTTATTTTTGGATGCAATTTAAAGAAGGGGAGGTCCATTGAATGTCAAGATTGGTTACAAAGCCCATTATTCTTAGCCCTCATCCTCACAAGTTCTCTCACATGCCCTCACTCTCCTATCACTATATAAACAATGGATCAACACAGAGGAAGGGGAGGAAGAAAAAACACTCCGAAAACTATGTACTGGCATTCCGCTCTCATCAATAAAACTACTCCAATAAAAAGATTTAGTTGACAAAATGACTGGTCTATCGTGAGAATTAATTGTATTCAATTCAAACAATGTTTTCATGGATGAGTTACTCTAGGCGGATCTAGAATCCTTTTTTTAATGAGAAAATCCTAGAGTTTATTTCAGAACCTTGTTAGCGCAAATGCCATCAAGAAGCCCTTTCCTCTTGGTGTCAACCAAGTTACCATCAACTTCCACAAAGCCATAATTTTTCAGCTATCAACATTGATGATTGATCCAATAGTCTTGAAAGAAATGAAGAAGGGATAAAAGTACTAAGTAAGGGATATACCCTTAGAGGGGACACCCGCATTAGAGTTAGTAGAGAGAGAAGATATATGAACATAACAGCTCAATATCTGGAATGACATATTAAGAATTTTGCGGATTGCAGTAATTATTTCCAAGGAGTGTAAAATGTGTGGTTTGTATATTTTGAATAGTTCCACTGTTATAAGTCAATACAAAATGATATTTTATAACATCGGTCCTTTGTATGTTGTATCTGGCGGCATGGGAGTACCTAAAAAATCGTTGAGGATAAAGTTAGTGATAGTCTAAATATTTATAATTTAGAATTGTGTCTAACTAAGTCTAATTTATTTATACCCTAGAACTTTCCTAAAGGCACGTGTCTTAGAAGACATGTGTTAGAGGATCTTGTAGATTTGGTCATCCAACAATCCTCTGACCAAATATTAGGTGTAATGCTAAGGAGTGATCATCTCTTATTTCAGAGATCCTAAAATCTTCTTTATAGAAAACTTTAGCAGACGGAAGATGTTTGATGATCTTATTGGCTTTATTATCTGATGGTCATCAAACATCAGTTCACCTTGGTAAGGTGTGCTTCTAAGGCATGGTCCTCTCCTGGTAAATTTTATCTCCTATTATTTTGAGGTGCAATATCATGTGGATTGGGCATCGACCCTGTCTAAATCAATTTCTTCTAGTCTTAGTCAGATAAGTGAATTATAGCTTGTATCCCAACTATTGTGTTTGTGTTGATGTGCATAAGGTATATCCTTATGCACGGTGCATAAATATTCAAATATTGTGTATATTACTCAAAGTATTATATTTAATACTCAAAATAATATACAGATTACTCAAAATAGTATAAATATTACTCAAAACAATGAATATATTACTCAAAATAGTTAAAATTCGATATTACTCATAATAGTGTAAATATTACTCAGAATAGTGTACTCATTACTCATAATTAATAATTACTCATAATTAATATATGTGTACAAATAATGCATATATTATAAAATTTTAATCGGAACAATTTAAATATTACTCGTACGAAACTTATGCACCGTGCATAAAAATATACCATATGCACATCAACCTGACCCACTTCTTCAAACATAACATCTGTTGATGGCGGTCCTATGGACTCCCAATTTCTTAACCATAGAATTTAATCCTTTTGATATTTCTATGTTTGATCAAGGTTACTTGATAAGTACTCCATAAAAACAGAAATCCTTTTCTCGTACTAGTATTGTTTTCTTCGTGCATTTTTTTCTTTCTAAAACGTTATTTTAATTTCAAATAATAAGTAAAGAATTAAATTGATAAAAAAAATTAGAGAAATTTTTTATCCTCATTTCTCTTTTTTTTATATACAGTAGTATATATTAATTAAATTTATCATTAAAAAAAGAAAGAGAGCAACGCATGTAATAACAATTAATGAGGCCTGTAACTGTAGGAGACATCCCAAACTGCATTCAGTCTCCACAAAGAGAGATACACAAAAACAGGATTCAATCATATTGGACACACCCTGCTCAATTGAGAGAGAGACACTTTCACTTCTCGGCAACATTTTTTAACTTAAATCTTCTACAAAATCTCTACCATACATTAAGCTCTCCACATTGAGAATTCCAAATGCGTAGGTTTTTTTTCTTCTTTTTTTCGAGTATGCTATACGAGTAATTCTAGAATTGGTAATGAATTGTGTCCAAATGACATAGTTAAGAATATTAAAGGTATGAATTTAATTGAATAAAGTAATTATTAAAAATATTGGATTATAAATATTTTTAAATTTATTGAATAAATAATTTATACCACTGATTTGAAACATTAAACAAAATTTATTAGATTTACTTTTCCTTCTATTTAAACTAAATTATTTTAGCATTGTAATCAAAACTTTCAATATCAAATCAAAGTATAAATTAAACATGATTAACATTACTTAAGACTAAGACCGATTAATCAGATAGATGTTAGGTGCAAGTGTGAGTGGTTAAGTTTCACGTCGGTTATGAATGAGTGAGTGTTGGATTTATAAAAGAGAAACTCATATACCTAATGTCTTAAGGTTTTGAGTGGAGATGTAGTGTCTCACTCTCTTGTGGTTCCGGAGCATTGGTCTTTCATTGGTGCTTCGGACTTTCTTAGACTCCCTAATAAGCGGTATCAGAGACATGGTTTGCCTTGGTGGGGGAGCGTAAGCTCGACCCGGTGTTGGATCTCGTTATAGGATGTGAAGACTCACACTTGTTAAGGAGAATATTGAGTGCAAATATGAGTGGTTAAGTCCCACATTGATTATGAATAGATGAAATATTGAATTTATAAGAGAGAAGACACATATACCTAATGTCTTAAGGTTTTTGGTGGAGATGTGACATTTCACTCTCTTGTAGTTCTAGAGTATTGGTCTCCCATTGGTGCTTCTGACTTCCCCGGACTCCCCAACAATATAGAGTAGTAAGAATTGTCTCTCCTCAATAAGAGTTGGGAACTGTCAGAAGTAATTCAAATTCGGTTTCATTTAAGCTTGAAGTTGGAAACTCAGTTTTTAATTTGTAACCGTATTTTAATTGAGATAAAGTTAGTTACAAGTTTATTTCTCTCTCAATCTTTCTCTGCAATTATTTATCATCTTCATCTTCAACCTTGTGCACCAATAATTGGTATTCATAGCTTCAGTTCTCATTCAGGAAAGGGAAACATGAGTGTATGTGAGATGTGTAATTCATTTTGTTTCTTGAATTCATATTGAATTTATGATCGAAATCAAACAAATCACATTTCTTAATTCCGCTGGATTGGGAAACACGAGTATTTGTGAGAATTAGATTGGTGATTGCTATAGCTGAAAATAGGAATTATCTTCTGATGCATTAAGATGCGAAATCTACTTTTATGAATGGATTTTACAGAGGAAGTTTATGTGTCACAACCTTCTTTATATATGAAAAAGAATCAGAAATGAATGGTGTATACGTTGCATAAAACCTTGTATGGAATGAAACAAGCTCCTAGAACATGGAATCTGAAAATTGATTCATTTTTCAAGATTCAAGGATTCAGAAAATGTGAGACGGAGTATGATATTTATGTTCAACATACCTCTAAAAGAAATATGATTCTGGTGTGTCTCTCTGTTGATGATATATTGCTAACATGAAGCTGTTTGGATGAGATAGTCCAGTTCAAGAAGGTGCTGATGAATGAGTTTGAGATAAAGGATCTAGGAAGTATGTTATATTTTCTAGGGATGTATATTTTGTATTTTGAGAAGGGTATAATTTTGCATCACCTAAAGTATGAACTTGAACTTCTAAGGATACTTAAGTTAACAAATTGCAAGTCTGTAATCACACCTACTAAAACAAATAACAAGATAGATTTTTATGTTAAGGGTGATGATGAAGATGCTATAATTTTTAAACAGTTGGTTGGCTCAATGAGATATCTCTATAACACCAGACCTGACATCTGATAAACAATTAGAATAGTGAGTAGGTTTATAAACAAACCAAAGTGGTCACATTGTCAAGTTGTTATCAGGATACTAAGGTATATTAATGGGACTTTAAGGTATGGAGTTTTATTCCCTTCTAATGCTAAATCTGAATCAGAGCTAATGTGCTATTCAGACTCTAGTGTGTGTGGAGACATGGTTGATAGAAGAAGTACTTCTGAATATTTCTTCAAGTATCCGGGAAGTTCCATTTCTTGGTACTCCAAGAAGAAACATGTGGTTACCTTGTCAACCTGTAAAGCTGATTACATTGATGGTGCTTTGTCTGCGTGTCAATTTGTTTGGATTATAAACTTATTGCAAGATCTGAAGATCAAGGCGAGTAAGCCTATGAGGTTGATGATTGACAACAAATCAGCTATAAGTCTTGCTAAGAATCTAGTGCTACATGGAAGGGGCAAGCAAATTGACACAAAGTTCCATTTTTTGCTCAATCAAGTTCACAATGGAGTGGTAGAAGTTGTTCACTATAACACTTATAAGCAACTTGCAAATATCCTGACTAAAGCTATCAAGACTGAACACTTTATCCACTTAAGGGATAGAATTGGTGTTGCTGATCTTAATTATGGAAAATATATTTTTTATAACGAGGAAGTTGGAAAAGACATAGTTGACACAATTCTTTACCATTGTGATATCAAAATCTTTTTATACCTGTGTCAAATTGTGTTTGTATGGTATTATAAAATTGGATAAATAATTGTGGCATATCTAATTTAGTATTAATCCAGATAATTCAAGTTAGCTCAAGAGTGCCATCTTTATTTTATTTTTATTTTTATTTATTTAATTGATATTTAATTATTTTAAATTTATTGTTTAACTTAATTATAATATATTTATTCAATTTTAAAAAAAATTGTTGACCAATAAACATTATCAACTTGCTTACTTCAATAGATAAATATTAATTAATGTTGCAGCCAATGATTGAACCCAAGACCAATAATTTACACTCATTTAATTCAATTATTACATATCAGCTGAGTTACCTCACCCACCTTAATTTGATCAATATTTTAATTTATTATAATTTTTTTGTGTAAGCAAGAATATATTAATATAGAGAACTAAGGGTTCTCAAAACCTAATTACACAAGAACGGAAAAGACCCGCCAAAAAGAGAAATTACAAATCAATTAGAATTACAAAATCAATTATAAAATTACAAATCAATTATAAAATTATTATTTAACAATAATTAAAATAAAGAATTAATTGAATATAATTAAAATTGGATTACAATTATACAAATAATGATTTACTTTATTGATGAGGTCTTTCGTAATAAACCCATGTTCCAACTGACGTGGTGGTATTTTTTGTTGAGCCCTCTATTGGTTTTGCTGAGATGGCTGGAAAAAGTCCTCGCATCGTCATCATAAGAAAGAGAGTGTCACATGTTGTCTAAGAAATCTAGATTGATGACCTCACTTTTGTAATTTAATTTGTTGTCTATGTATTAAAGTTTTGTTGTGTTTTTTGGGTTGATGTTGTAATGGTTGGTTGGTAGCAATTGTGGTGAAGAGGTGAATTGATGTGAATGAATGTGTTGGGTAAAAGATGAAATTACAATCATCGTCGAAACCATTTGTTTGTATACGCATTATTTGATTTATTGCATATTTGTAATTTTTCAATTATGTGTATGTGCATCATTGTTTTTAATGCATGTTTTTACTTCAATTGGATTCATTTGTATTCGTTTGCTTCGGCTATAATTAGTATTGTACCTTTGAGAACCCCTCCATTCAATGTTTTAATAGTTGTATCCATGAAAATGTTTCATTTTTTAGCCAAGCAATTTGATTTCTATAAATATGTTAAATATTGATTGAATCACAAGTTAGAATGCTTGAGTCAAGATTGTAGAGATGCTTGATTCGAATCATGCATATTGTGACTCAAGTCATGAACTTGTTTGAAAGTTGGGAATTTCTTATGTCTCTCTTGATTCGACTCATGAGAAGTGTGATTTGAATTACAACTCTCTTTGACTCGATTCATAAAGCATACTTGATTCGAATCATGGCTTCATTCCCTCACTTTCCAAGCTTTGATTTAAGTTATTGTTTCGTTGATTCGAATCATTACTTAATAATTTGATGACATCTCATTGTTTCCTTGTTCCTTTCAATAGGTCTAACCTCTAGCACCATTTCTCTCAATTCTTTTTTGTCTATGATAGAGTAAGAGTGTAATACTCACAATGAGTGCGTGGTATTATAATCTCTTGTAACATTATTGTGTGTTTTTAAAGTATAACAAAAAATCAAGAGAAAAGAGTTGATCAATCATTGATGGAATTGATCAATCTCAGAACATTCACCAAGAACCTAGAAACCCATTTTTACGAAGATCATTGATAAAACCATTGTGTTTGTTCTTCATTCACCAACACTTATCTTCTTATTAATACCGAGTAATTAAGCTCCTAGAATGTAGATCTTGTGAGAATTAGTTGTGTGTGTATGTGTGGTTCTTTAGATACTATTCATCATCTTCAACCTTTTTCGAGAACCATTATTTTTGGATTTTCAACTCTAAAGATTGAGTTTGAAAGGTAGACTAAAAGTACATTAGGGAATCTAATGTTTTTTCTTTGAAGTTATATTTTGTATATCAGGTGGAAGAATAATTTCTTGGGCATGGACTCATGTTGTGTGTTGTTCATTAAGAGATAAGAGTTTATTTATACTTCATTGAAGACTTTGGTGAAACCATGTGAAGTTTGTCGCAAAACAAAGTTGGGAGTCGTCCAATTATTTGAAGCTAATGGAAATCGCTAAGACAAGTCTTCGTCAAATACGAGGAAAGGATGTTGTAAAAATGGAGCTTGGAGTAAGTTATTGTGTATATCAAAGTTATTGGATCAAGATCATTAAGGATCTTGAATGTAGTAGTTTAGTGTCTGCATCAACAAAAGGAATTTTCATTTGATATGTGTATAGGATAATATAGTGTGGCTATTAGCATTCATATTGATGATAGTTCGTTGTATCAAAATACTTGTACATTAACTTTTAAAATAGTGGAAGACCCAATTATTTCCCAATGGTTTAAACTATTGAAGAATGGAGTAGGTGCCTGCAAGGACGATAACTGTAACACCCCAAATCTACCCCTCAATTAATAAGAGAAATCAGAGTATAAAACATCGAAACAATCAACAAATTTGAGGCATCACATATTCGACTTAAACAAAACTACAATTCATGCTCAAAGTACATGGATACATAACACTTATATCAGAGGAAACTCATAATTCATCGAACATATAAATCCAAAAAACTTCATCATATTGCAGCGGAATCCAAATAACAACATAAAATCTAGATCAACATATGTCCTTGCCAACATGGCACAATGTGTCCAAAACGTCTCCACAAGATGCAAGCATTAAAGTTCAAGAAAAGATAATCAACATAAAACAAGACACAAGCAAGTATCGCAAACATTCCCCCCGAGTGCTACGTATCAGAGCATTGACACACCGACTCGAGCTATAAGGTACACGGCTACTCCACGTCGTTACCTGCACGTTACCAACGGAGGGTAACATTCAAACATAAGGGGTGAGATATCATTCATTATAAAGAAACGTATGATAATATTCTAAGCAAGAGAAAAGATCATACATTGGTCACCACTTCTCATCCCCATACTCAATACAATGATTTCACAACACATAGTCAACTTAAGGAACGGTAACAATGTCATCAATTCAACTATGACAATATATACAATTCGTAAGTAAGATTCCACACAATTGCAACAAACATCTCATCATCAAGTCACCACATCATAATCAAGTAAGACTCGAATGCAATTCACATGTGACTCGACTTATGCAAATGCATGTGGTACCATTTCGAGTAAAACTCCCACGTCTCAAGATTTGCCATTGGGCACACCGTCGCTAATTGCCAATAAGGCCACCGTCACTTTTTACCATTAAGGCCACCGTCTCTTTATGCAATGGATGTGACTCACTAAATGCAACATCCACACAAACACGACATTCACAAATACATCACAAATACCGACTAAACATCATTACTTTTATAGTAATTCACCTCTTCCCAATCACGTCGCTACGTTGCATCATCATACAACAACACACCGCTTCACCACACAAATCATAACATCAAACAAATACATTTAAAGAAGGATTTAAAAAGGTTTATAAGCATTCCTAAATCATATTCATTAGAAAGGTCTCAATTATAGCTTCGCATAGGTTCAAACGGCACTTAAAAAGGAGTTACGGTTCAAAAGTTACATCATTTCAAAGTTTAGAAAAAATTTTGCAAAACAGGGTTCGCGGCGCCAACAGGGTTCGCGGCGCGAACTGAGCGAATCTAAAAATCCCTAACTTTCTGCCAAGCAGTTCGCGGCGCCAACAAGGGGTCGCGGTGCGAACTGAGCAGATCCAGTTTTTCCCAAGTTTCTGCCAAGAGGTTCGCGGCGCGCACAAGGGGTCGCGGCGCGAACTGGCGATTTCAGAAACCCCCAAAACACAGAAAACAGCATACGAAACCCATCCCAAAACCCCTAAGCTCAACCCAATCAAGATGGAAAACACCAAGCATCACGAATAACAATATGATACATGTTATAGACACAATTATAGCACTTATTATGGGTCTTCTAACATCATAACATCATCAAACACATTTCAAATCATCAAATCAAGCATTTGTTCATAAACCCTAATAATCTCTATTCAATTGCTACACAATCATGGATAACAACATATAATCAAAACCCCACCCAAAACATCATCATACATCCCTTTAGCATGAAAGAATCCCACCCTTACCTTAGGTTTTGGATTGAAGCCAACTCTATCTTCAACCTTGAGATTCTCCTCTTTCTCTCCTCTCTTCTCTTCTTTCACCAAAAAACCCCAAAATGAACTTCTAATTTCTATTTCCTCTAAAACCCTAGTTTTAGTTAAACCCTTACTATCTTAAATTACTAATGGGCTCTAACTAACACCCCTCACTTACTAATACCAACTTAGGCCAATTATCAACCACACTTACTATCTTATATTATATACTAATAATTCCCAAATAAAACAACATAAAATCAATCAAGCATATAATTAACACATAGTTCACAATTAATTCACATAAAATAAGGAATTAAAGAAAAACGGTCGTTACAACTCTCCCCCACTTAGAATATTTTCGTCCTCGAAAATTACCTCAATCGAATAACTCAGGATACAACTCACGCATTTTGCTCTCCAATTCCCACGTCATACTTTCACCGGTAGTTCCCGACCAAACCACCTTCACCAAAGCAATCTCTTTTCCTCTAAGCGCCTTCGTTTCTCGACCCTCAATTCTTATCGGCATAGTCTCCACCGTGAGATTATCCCGCACTTGTACATCATCCATATGAATTACATGCGAAGGATCAGGAATGTACTTCCGAAGTTGCGACACGTGAAACACATCATGCAAATTATAATACGGTGAACTGACTTTTTTATCGAAAATGTCGCGGATAGCAAGAGTCGCCACCGACTTTTATTTTATCCAATTGGAAAGGCAAAAAGAACAGGAAAGACCTTTGAAAGATTTTGAGTTCAGGGGGTAGGTTATACAAAGGGAAGGTGTAAGGCACCCTTTGCATCCATGGTTATCCATGGGCTCTTAATTGCTTAGCTCACTTTGTTTGTTTGAAAAAGTTTGAAGTGTCGTGTGTGAATAGTAAAAAGATTTTGTTAAGGACTTTAGCTTGTAAATAAGCGCAGCCTTATTTTGAAATTGTTTTGAAAAAGGAGGTGTGAAAAGCATTTGAATTGGTTTGAATTGAGCAAGCAATTAAGAACTACCTACCCTAAGTTATCTTTCTTGTTCTTTAAGTCTTTCGGGCGAAATGATCTATCCATACCATGAGAGGGCGGGAAGTCTTTCAATTGGATGTACGGGTCATCGAAGGATCATCGAGAATAATCGTTCGCCACAAAACTGTCCCTACCATAAAGAGGGCAGGTAGTTTCGGGGAAGGATATAATAGTCATTAGGCAACAGTAAGGATACCTTAGCAATCGAAGGGACTATCATCATTTATCGAGGCAACATCGAGGGACAAGATCATTTTATTCCGAGGGACTATGATGATTTGAATTTGTAGGCAGCATGTGCTAAGGTATCCCTACGCTCGAAGGGGCTTGACTATTCTGTTTAAATTGAAAGGCAACAGGCAACAAGAGGCGTTACCCTAGAGGTGGGTGTGTGTAGCAATCACGTGGTTCAGTTCGAATATTTAATCTTATATTGTTAGTGATCTAACGTTCAATTGATGATCTTGCACTCCCTAATTTACTAACCACGCAGTTAATAAATGGCAGAAATTAAAGGCAGAAAATAAACTCCTACGCTATTACAATAAACACCTGCGGGGATGAGGGAAATTAAAAGGCGGAAAATAAGAAGGGTTAATAATTAATTTGTGTATATTGAATGCCTCGATCTTCCTCAAACCCTTGATCAACTCTGAAAATTAAAAGAAGAATAAATAAGGGTGAGTGCATTGACTATTCGAGGCAAACCCTATTTTGGGCAAAAGGCAAAAAGTAAATAATATTTAAATAAAATAAAATAAAGGATTGGAAACTTAGCTCTGATGGTGTGTAGTCGGAGAATCCTGGCTATCCCTGAAAAGTGAAGAAGAGAAAGGGAAAGAATTGGGCGCGAAAATAAAAGGCAAAAATAAAGCAAGCACAAATTAAATAAAAGAAAAAAAACAAAAATTAAAATTAAAATGGTATTTAAGCCAAGAAAGAGTTAAAAACTTAGCTTTTTAGTGAGTAAGGCGCGTTGTCGGAGGATTTTGATTAAACCTGAAAATTGGGCACAAAGAAAAAGAAATTGTGAGTGCATTAAAATTCCTTAACTATGGCCGTAAACCATATTTTATCCCAAAAGGGCAAATAAAATAAATGAATGAGATTGAACAAACCCTAAAAGGTTTACAAACCCTACCCCTCAACCTAAGAACACTTATTGTGCGTTTGACAGTGATTAGCGGTCATGCAAAAATCAGGGTTTTAAGGCATAAAATATTTAACTAGCCCAAAAAGAAATATTAACTAAAAACCTTAATTTAATTATTATTATAAGAGAAATTCTGATATTATGAGAAAAATCGGATTATCGATTAAATAATTACCATAATAATAATAATATTTTATTAATGGAAAAACAATTTTTAGAAAAAAAAAATTAAATTAAAACAAATAAAGACAAGAAACAATTACTAAATGAAAAAATTTTTAAAAAAAGGAAAAGAAAAAAAGGATTAATTGATACTTAGCTCTGATCCAGTGGGGTAGCTTCCTGATGGTGCATGGTGGACGCGCGTCTTTAAGACCTTGGATTTGGTTGTGGTAGAGATCCGGTGGTCATGATGTGAAGACGCAGAGTGGGTATTCAAGGAGAAACCACATTGAATCTATGTGCAACAGAATTAAAAAAATATGTACAAAGTCTGGGTTCGAGCCCAGAACCTTGTAGCAAATAACAACGCTCCCAACCACCTGGGCTCAGACACGTTTTGTGTCAACTTATCACCCTGCAAATAAGAAAAAGGAAACAAAAAAGAATAATAAAAGAATCAGTAAACACCAAAGTCAGTGGGCCCCCTTAGCGCGTTGACGATCCAATCGTGCGGAGAGAGAGAGAGAGGTCAATTATTTGACCAGCGAATAGGAAGGTGTGATGATGCCACGCATATGCTCCTACTGTTCACCGTCATCAACAAAATCTGAACCAGATTTCCTGCGGATTTCTTCACGGCTTTAGCTGCGATCTTTCTTGTGAATTCTCCAAGAAGCCATAACCATCCATGGTGGCCCTTCGAAATCTGCAAAAAAAAAAGGAAGAGCAGCAATACAACCCATATACACTAAAACAAGTGCTACGAATTCAATGGTGTAGTTGTTTTGTTCTGAAAATGCTTGCACATGGAGGTTCGAAGAACAAACTCTAGAAGCCCTAACAATGGTGTTTATGTAATGCCGCGTCAAAACTCATTATCGATGGTTCCAAACACTCACAACCTCCAGGGTAAACATGAATATATGCTTCGAAACGGTTTAAATGCCATAAAATAGAAACTTCAAGTTTCAAGAAACTTACAAATAGTGCAAATCGAGCAAGCTTGTTCTGAATGTTTGCAGGCTTCGAAATTGGTAGAAGAAGACCCCTGGGATCTTTGGAAGTGTGGTGGGATGGCTGGCTTCGATCAAATGAGGCTGTGGAGAAACGTTTTGAATGCCCTAATTTCTTGATTGTTTTTGTTCTTTGGAAACCCTAATGTCTCTCCTAATTTTCGTGGTCCTCTTTCACTGAGTGCCTTGTGTTTAAATATGAGAAGGGTTTAGGTTAATGAAAAGAGAAAGAATCAAATGATTGGAAAATTTGAGATTTGATTGAAAATATTGCATGAAATCTTTCTTCTTTTGGAAAATCTCTCCTCCAATATTTCCCATCACATGCCTTGGCCTTCAAGATTGTTTTGATGAATATTCTGATTGTAATTCACTAACCATGCATGTATTTGGTATTTATTTAATTTATTTTGATTTTAAATGAATAATAATCAAAACAAATAAAATAAAATAATCAAAAATCATGTTGAACGAAATTCTTTGGTCCTCCATAGATTTCTTGGGCCTTTATATGATCCAAACCAAAGCCTCACAATTTAATTTGTATTTTTGGTATTTTATTTGATTTATTTGCAATTTAAATGAATAAAATTCAAATAAATAAAAATAAAAAGGGCAAAAATATAAGAATGGTTTTATGGGTCCTTATTTGGGCCATATGTATGTTTGAAGTCCAAAAACTGAGCCCATTAGTTCAAAAACGCAAAATTATTCACTTATGGTTTCATGCACTTCTTGAAATTTGACCAACTTCTGAGCCTCATATCATCTTCAATTTTTGTGGCATGAACATTTTCTAAGACTTTTTAGAAAGCTTAAAGAGTCCTCTAAAAGCTCTTTTTGGTTTCATCTCAATTGAGTCTACCATGTTCAAGTTATGAGCTTTGAGAAAAAATGCCTTTTGGCGATCTTGTAGAAGGACCTGTAATGTATTAGCTCATATCTCTCAAATGGTGCATTTTTAGACTTGGCATGTGAGAGACAAAGTTGTAGAGAATCAAATTTCCTTAAACATGAGCTTTGAATGGAAAATTTTGGATGTTCCATGTGAGAGTTATGGCTGGTCAAAGTTCAGTTGACTTTTCCTATGAAAACCCTAATTTAGAACTTTTTGATTTGTTGATTTCTGATCTTTCCTTGATGAACCATGATCAATTCTTGATCAAATGGTGAATGATACTTCAATATGAGGATGTTGGCAAAAAATCAGGAGTTTTGAATGTGGTTTGACCATAGTTTGACTTTTAAGTCGACCAGTCGATTATCGATCGTTAGGGCCATTGAGTGAGCAATCTTTCGAATCAGGACTTGAAACTTGGCATGAGGATGCTTTGGATCATATGAGAAGCCATGGGATTCACTTGAGGCATCAGAAGTTGATTTTTCTTGGAGAGAAACAAAACCCTAGTTTTGGTCCTTATTGCTTAGGAGAGTGTGCATCCACTTAGATCTTGAGCTATTGATGCTTGGATGAGCTTGAGTATATAAAATTATGGTGGGCAAATTTTGGGGTATGACACAAATTCGAAAGGTTAGGCGGTAAAGCCACCCTATACGCCACATTCCCAACTCTCTCAGAAATCTGATATGGTCCGATAAAACGAGGAGTGAGCTTCTTCGACTTCAAGGCTCTCCCTACTCCGGTAACCGGCGTAACTCTCAAGAATACGTGGTCACCAGCTTGGAATTCTAAATCTTTCCTCCTCTTGTCATGGTAACTCTTCTGCCTACTTTGCGAAGTCTTCATCTTCTCACGGATCAACTTAACCTTCTCGGTAGTCTCTCGAACAATCTCAGGTCCAAGTACTACACTCTCACCCGTTTTATGCCAACACAACAGAGTCCTACACCTCCGACCATACAACGCTTCAAACGGTGCCATACCGATACTCGAATGGTAACTATTGTTGTATGTGAACTCTATCAATGGAAGATAAGTATCCCACGTACCTCCCTGCTCAAGAACACAAGATCTCAACAAATCCTCCAAAGATTGAATCGTTCTCTCCGTTTGACCATCTGTCTGAGGATGATACGCCGAACTCAACCTCAACTTAGAACCCAACGCCTCTTGCGAACTCTTCCAAAAATCTGAAGTGAACCTCGGATCTCTATCCGAAACAATACATAAAGGAACACCATGCAACTTCACAATCACACGGACATAAATTTCCGCCAAATTCGAAACCGGATAAGTGATGTTAATAGGTATGAAATGAGCCGACTTCGTAAGCCTATCAACAATCACCCAAATCGAATCATGTCCTCTCACGGTATTCGGCAAACTTGTCACAAAATCCATGGAAATACTATCCCATTTCCATTCCGGGACTTCCAACGGTTGCATTAAACCAGCAGGCTTCTGATGTTCAACCTTCGACTTCTGACAAGTCAAACATGCGTACACAAACTGAGCTATGTCACGCTTCATTCCAGGCCACCAAAACAAATTCTTTAAATCTTGGTACATCTTCGTAGCTCCGGGATGAATACTCAGATTACTCCTATGACCTTCCTCAAGAATAGATCTTTTCAAATCCACATCATCAGGTATACAAATCCGGTCACGGAACCTCAACACACCGTGCGCATCTAACTTGAAATCACCATTCTCAGCTTGATCGACTCCAATCATCGAATCAACCAATTTCACATCCAACTTCTGGGCTTCTCTGACACTATCCAGAAAATCATTGTTAATCTTCAACATACCCAATCGAACACTCGTAGGAGTCACTTCACATACTAAACTCATATCTCGAAATTGCTCAATTAATTCCAACTCCTTAACCATCATTGCCGACATATGCAAAGTCTTGCAACTTAAGGCATCAACAACAACATTAGCCGTTCCTGGATGATAATTCAAACCAAAGTCATAGTCCTTCAATAACTCTAACCACCTTCGTTGCCTCATATTCAATTCCTTCTGATCAAACAGATACTTCAAACTCTTATGGTCGCTAAAGACTTCAAATCTAGAACCATAAAGATAATGTCTCCAAATCATCAACACGAACACTACAGCAGCAAGTTCTAAATCATGCGTAGGATAGTTCTTCTCATGAACTCTCAACTGTCTCGATGCATAAACAACAACTTTACCATTTTGCATGAGCACACCTCCTAAACCCATCTTAGAAGCATCACAATAAACCACAAACGATTCTTCCGGATTAGGCAATATCAAAATCGGTGCCGACGTCAACCTTTTCTTCAACTCGGTAAAACTATCTTCACAAGAAACATCCCACACGAAAGCCTTACCCTTACAAGTCAACTTAGTCAACGGAAGGGCTAACTTAGAGAAACCTTCAATGAACCTTCTATAATAGCCAGCTAGTCCCAAAAAGCTTCGAATCTCGGTAGCCGACTTAGGAGTATCCCATCTCAACACGGCATTAACTTTAGACGGATCCACGGCAATGCCATCACCTGAAATGACATGCCCCAGAAAAATAACTTCCTTCAGCCAGAACTCACACTTGGATAACTTAGCATACAACTTCTTCACTTTCAAGACTTGCAATGTCAACTTCAAATGCTCAGCATGATCTGATTCTGATTTAGAGTAAATCAAAATGTCATCAATGAACACCACCACAAAACGATCCAGATATTCATGAAAAATACGATTCATGTACTCCATAAATACCCCAGGTGCATTCGTAACGCCGAAGGGCATCACGGAATACTCATAATGTCCATAACGTGTTCTGAAAGCCGTCTTCTGCATGTCCTCATCTTTCACTTTAATCTGATGGTAACCCGACCTCAAATCGATCTTGCTAAACACACGAGCACCAACCAATTGATCCATCAAGTCATCAATTCTTGGAAGTGGATACTTGTTCTTGATTGTCACTTTATTCAACTGACGATAATCAATACAAAGTCTCATACTTCCATCTTTCTTCTTAACCAACAACACTGGAGCTCCCCACGGCGACACACTAGGTCTCAGAAACCTCTTCTCAAGCAATTCTTCCAACTGCTTCTTCAATTCAGACAATTCAGATGCAGACATCCTATACAGTGCCATAGACATAGGTCTAGTACCAGGTACAAGATCAATAGAGAACTCAACCTCTCTCTACGGCGGTACATCAGGAATTTCATCAGGGAAAACTTCAGGAAAATCGCACACTACCTTCAATTCTTCTATGATCGCTTGGTTCTCAATATACATTGATGCAACCAAGGCAAGCACTTGAACATCCTCTTTCACTAACAAACGAAATTGTCTAGCGGACAACAACTCAACACCTTCCTCTTCAGGAGAAGAAAACCTCACAGACTTATCATAGCAGTTGATGTGAACACGGTTATGCTCTAACCAGTTCATTCCTAAGATCACATCCAAACCTCTCAACGGCAAGCACACAAAATCAACAAGGAAGTCTCTGTCAAAAATCGACACTAGACACTTCAAACACACAAGAGAAGTGGTCACCGAACCCTTAGCCAGAGTATCGACAACCATCTCTCCGTTCATAGCAGACAACACAAGACCCAATCGATTAACACAATCAGCAGATATAAAGCAATGAGAAGCACCGGTATCAATAATAGTAATTAAAGGGATGCTATTAATGAAACAAGTACCTCTGATGAGTGAATCCTTACTAGTGGTCTGAGTTCCCGACAAGGCAAACACCTTTCCACTAGATTGCTCCTTCTTTGGCTTTTGACACTTGCTTCCAATATGTCCTTCTTTACCACAGTTGAAACACACCATCTGCTTATGCTTGCAAGCAGGTGACGTATGTCTAATCTCTCCACAAAGGTAACACCTCATGGCACCAGCAGTACACACAGTGCTCTTATGGCCAACCTTGCCACACTTGAAGCACGTAACACTAGCAGGTGCATCTCCCCCACTAGTTCTCTTGCCATCAGTAACTTTCTGCTTACCCTTTCCACTCGAAGCATCATAAGGCTTACCACGACCTTGATAACCCTTTCCCCTCTTCTCACTTATCACACGATAATGAGCATTGTTGTCCTCTTCATAGATCCGACAACAATCAACCAAATCAGCAAAGATGCGAATCTTCTGGTAACTAATCGCCTTCTTAATCTCTGGACGCAACCCATTCTCAAACTTAATGCACTTGGAAAACTCACCATTCGGCCCATCATAGTATTGGTAAAACTTAGCCAATTCACCAAACTTAGCAGCATACTCCACCACAGATTTGTTCCCTTGACTCAGCTCAAGGAATTCAATTTCCTTCTTTCCACAGACATCTTCAGGAAAGTACTTCCTTAAGAACTCCATGCGAAACACAATCCAAGAGATCTCTTCACCACTCGCTTCCAATCTCCTACGGGTCTCTATCCACCAATCATCCGCCTCAACTGCTAGCATATGAGTCCCATAACGAACCTTCTGTTCAGGAGTGCAATCCATGACACGGAAAATCCTCTCAATCTCCTTAAGCCATGTCAAAGCGCCATCAGGATCATAAGTTCCCTTAAACACATGAGGGTTCTCTCTTTGGAAGGTAGCCAAACTCCGAGAAGCATCATTCTCCCCACCATTCGGTTGGTTCTCCAAAGCTTGAGCCATTGCTTCCAAAGCAGCAGCTATAGCAGCATCATTCCTTCCCGCCATCTCAACTCTTCACTACAACACAAAAGCAATCAGCACAAAACAACAATACAACGTTGTTAGACCACACTACGACACGACACATGGCCGGACAAGACCGACCTGCTCTGATACCACTATTGTAACACCCCAAATCTACCCCTCAATTAATAAGAGAAATCAGAGTATAAAACATCGAAACAATCAACAAATTTGAGGCATCACATATTCGACTTAAACAAAACTACAATTCATGCTCAAAGTACATGGATACATAACACTTATATCAGAGGAAACTCATAATTCATCGAACATATAAATCCAAACAACTTCATCATATTGCAGCGGAATCCAAATAACAACATAAAATCTAGATCAACATATGTCCTTGCCAACATGGCACAATGTGTCCAAAACGTCTCCACAAGATGCAAGCATTAAAGTTCAAGAAAAGATAATCAACATAAAACAAGACACAAGCAAGTATCGCAAACATTCCCCCCGAGTGCTACGTATCAGAGCATTGACACACCGACTCGAGCTATAAGGTACACGGCTACTCCACGTCGTTACCTGCACGTTACCAACGGAGGGTAACATTCAAACATAACGGGTGAGATATCATTCATTATAAAGAAACGTATGATAATATTCTAAGCAAGAGAAAAGATCATACATTGGTCACCATTTCTCATCCCCATACTCAATACAATGATTTCACAACACATAGTCAACTTAAGGAACGGTAACAATGTCATCAATTCATCTATGACAATATATACAATTCGTAAGTAAGATTCCACATAATTGCAACAAACATCTCATCATCAAGTCACCACATCATAATCAAGTAAGACTCGAATTCAATTCACATGTGAATCGACTTATGCAAATGCATGTCGTACCATTTGTAGTAAAACTCCCACGTCTCAAGATTTGCCATTGGGCACACCGTCGCTAATTGCCAATAAGGCCACCGTCACTTTTTACCATTAAGGCCACCGTCTCTTTATGCAATGGATGTGACTCGCAAAATGCAACATCCATACAAACACGACATTCACAAATACATCACAAATACCGACTAAACATCATTACTTTTATAGTAATTCACCTCTTCCCAATCACGTCGCTACGTTGCATCATCATACAACAACACACCGCTTCACCACATAAATCATAACATCAAACAAATACATTTAAAGAAGGATTTAAAAAGGTTTATAAGCATTCCTAAATCATATTCATTAGAAAGGTCTCAATTATAGCTTCGCATAGGTTCAAACGGCACTTAAAAAGGAGTTACGGTTCAAAAGTTACATCATTTCAAAGTTTAGGAAAAATTCTGCAAAACAGGGTTCGCGGCGCCAACAGGGTTCGCGGCGCGAACTGAGCGAATCCAAAAATCCCTAACTTTCTGCCAAGCAGTTCGCGGCGCCAACAAGGGGTCGCGGCGCGAACTGAGCAGATCCAGTTTTTCCCAAGTTTCGGCCAAGAGGTTCGCGGCGCGCACAAGGGGTTGCGGCGCAAACTGGCGATTTCAGAAACCCCCAAAACACAGAAAACAGCATACGAAACCCATCCCAAAACCCCTAAGCTCAACCCAATCAAGATGGAAAACACCAAGCATCACGAATAACAATATGATACATGTTATAGACACAATTATAGCACTTATTATGGGTCTTCTAACATCATAACATCATCAAACACATTTCAAATCATCAAATCAAGCATTTGTTCATAAACCCTAATAATCTCTATTCAATTGCTACACAATCATGGATAATAACATATAATCAAAACCCCACCCAAAACATCATCATACATCCCTTTAGCATGAAAGAATCCCACCCTTACCTTAGGTTTTGGATTGAAGCCAACTCTATCTTCAACCTTGATATTCTCCTCTTTCTCTCCTCTCTTCTCTTCTTTCACCAAAAAACCCCAAAATGAACTTCTAATTTCTATTTCCTCTAAAACCCTAGTTTTAGTTAAACCCTTACTATCTTAAATTACTAATGGGCTCTAACTAACACCCCTCACTTACTAATACCAACTTAGGCCCAATTATCAACCACACTTACTATCTTATATTATATACTAATAATTCCCAAATAAAACAACATAAAATCAATCAAGCATATAATTAACACATAGTTCACAATTAATTCACATAAAATAAGGAATTAAAGAAAAACGGTCGTTACAATAACATCAACCAATATTTATCTAGATGCACTATTTTTCTTCCCTATCTCTCTTTAACTTTCTGTATTCGTTATTTAATTGTTGCATCATAGCATCGCTTGTATGTCATCTAGTTTCGGTCATGCTTAGAGTGGTTTATTGTGTAACCATAGGTTTGTGTTGCATCAAACCTATTGATCTGTCTTTAATTCGATTATGATGAAAAACATGTCTATGTTGGGATATTAAATTGGTTGGACTAAGCAGCTTGAATTATACTATTTTGATTATTTCCCTAAAAGTATCATTTCACTAAGTGACACCATTGAAACATCTTTGTTAGAAATAATCTTGATGAGCTTCTAAGCTTCCATCTTATTTTGTTTTTGCTTCCGCTCATAAATCTCTGATTTTCTTTCAAAAAGTTTTTTTTTAAAGGGGATCATTCTATTCAACCCCTCTTTTAAATCTTTTTTAATCTATATACTCAACCAACAAAAGGGATTTAATTTTGTGGTGTTTGGTAGTTAATGTGTGTGAGAGGTGTTGGTTGTGTGTGTATGTTGGATTGGATTGGTGGATGGTATTTGTTGTTGGAAGAAAGGCTTATACTCTTGGTTTTGTGATGGGTGTTTGGCATGTATTGATTTTGGTTGTTAATGAAAGGTTGTTGTAAGGTTTCGTAATTTTGTTGTCCTGGCTTATGAGTGTATAAAATGTATTGATTTTCCGTGTCATTGAAAGGTTATTGTGTATTTGGAAATTTCATTGTGTTGGAATTTCGAAGACAATGGCTATTCATGTGGGTCACCTAACAATTTATGTTTTGACAAATAGCCAAATGTAACCGATTTATATCATATCATGTATTCATGACTTGATATACATTTGATTGGCATGAGATAATCATTTATAACAACGTTGTGGAGGTTCCTTCACTAACGACACTATGCCTTGTTGTAGTTTTCTCGATTCTCAAATGCATATTTGATGACAATTCTAGCAAGTGTACTAGTCTCGTCGAAGTATAAAATTCGTCTCCACATGAATTGTGAATTTTAACAATCTAACTACGTGTGAATTAAGTTAATAACAACGAGGGGTTTCAGGGTTGATTTGGTTCACAAATAAAACAAGAAAAATACTTGGAATAGAATCCAATAATTAAAGGTGATTAGATCTTCTTTTGATTCCCTTACTTATACTTCTTGATAAACCGTGCATTAATCAAATTTATAATATGTTAAAGTATTAAGGAGAATTAACACTGCAACTGCATCTAATTCTTTGGTGTCTAGGTCACTAATCTACACAATAATTCCCTAATTTCTTAGGTCAATTCAGACTTCAATTAGGCATTCTAAGTTCGTTAATTCAAAAGACACAACTTATAATTACCTATTCCTAGTTAGTTACTAAGTTGAATAATTGACCTAGATCGGATCAGTAGACTAACGGTCAGAAATCCCTACTCATCTGATATCAATTCATGTATTCGTCAATATAAAAAAACATTAAGATCAAGAACAATTATATAATAACAATAACTTAAAATAATTCAATTAACATCAAACTTCCAAATGATCCAACAAGTATAAGAAGGTTTGTATAAAAAGATCTAATATAAGGAATCGAGCTACTCATAGTGATTATAACAATTACCATGAGTTTAGATGGAGAGAACATGAAAATCAAGGAAGATAAAGGCATTTAATGGCTCCCAAAATCCTCAAAATCGTCACATTGGTACTCTAGGCTATCATATGTGCAACACCCAGGTTTTTGAATTTTTATTTAATTTGATTTATTTGTAGTTTAATTTAATTATTATGTGTGATAATTGAATTAAATTGGATGATGGGAGTGTGTGACCTCGAGATGAGAGTGTAGGAGTAATTAGATATTGATAGAAGTGGGTTAGAATTATTAAAAATTATTTTAGTAATTAAAATAATAGTATTTTAATTTGATTATATGGAAAATAGAGAGATTGAGGCTAAAGTGGAATGAAAGGAAATGGAGGGGAGGAGCGAGTGAGAGTGTTAGTAAGTTAGAGGTGAGTTTTTAATCTTAAGAAGTTTACGCTAATTATATAAATTAGGAGATAACCTAGTTTTTGGGGAGTTTTTATCAGTACGTAAAACAAATTAGAGAAAAGAGAAGCTAGAAGACTAAAGAGGAGGGGAAGAGCTTAGGATTTAGAGGAAGGAGAAGATTCATCAAAAGCCAGATTTTGCAGGTCTACTAGGATAACCATGTAAGTGGGAGAACTATATCAATAACGGATATAATGCATGAGGAGTAGAATCGAGGAGTCCTTAATCTCCAATAGAACATTGAGTTTTAATTTAATTATGTAAATTGGTATGAATTTGATGATATTTGTTGCGATTGTTGATGAAATTCGTGTACTTTAATTAATGATAATATATGTTTTGATGTGTTAATATGTTTTTACCATTGTTGGGGTTTTGGAGCTTATGGGGTAAATACGAAAGTATGAATATACATGATTTTGTTGATGCCAATATGTGATAAATTGTGAATTTGGGATTTTAATCATTGGATAATTGTTGTATGTCAAATTTTAAGACCGGGGTTTTTTATGGAATCAAAATCGGAGGTCCGAAGGCCTCCCACTTTGGAAAACGCAGAATTCTGCATTCTGCGGCGGTTTAGGGCGTTGCGAAAAAGCTTGCGTCAATTACGGTGAGGGGCTTACTGTCACCGATTAGGCTGATTTTGTTAAAAATTTGTTTTAACCGTAACTTAAGATCTTTAACTCCGTTTGGAATGCGATTTGAATCGTTGAAAAACTAAGGCGTAGTAATATCTCATAGAGATGCCTTAAAAGGTTAAATGTTCACTTAATGAGGTGAATATACTATTGTACTTAAGGCGTAATGTCGGTGGCTATGTTTTTAGCTGTTGAGTTGGGTTTTCTGTGTTGTGTTGTTGTGCGGCTCATGTTAACTATTGTTGGGCATATTTTAGTGATTTTAATTAATTAATTTCATGATTATGTTCTGTTGTTCAGTGTTAATCTTATTGATTATGCTATTGTTTGGTTGTTTATATGAATATTATTGATGTTATGTCAGGAGTGAATGTCGTGACAAATATGTTGTGTTGAATGTTGTAAGTTATGATATTGATGTGTTGTTGTATGATAATGAGCTATGTTGATGAATTAAGTGATGTTGTATATAATTATGTGTTAAATTAGTTATATATTGAATTGAGGAATATGTGATGTTGTTGTGTTAAGGATGTTGATGTTGATGATGTTATTATCATGATGTTGTTATGTTGAGATTATTGTATAATATTTATGTTATTGTTATGTTGGTGAATAATAGTTCGAGTAGGGGGGCTATTATATCTGGTTTAATTCATGTTTTGTTTATTGTCGGGAGGGGACTTTAAACATTATGTTGTTGTTGTGTTGACGTGTTTTTACATGCATTCATGATGTTGTTGTTGTTGATGAAAGATGCAAGTTGCAATTCAAGCAGGGTGGATTGGTGACTTGTCCTAAATCAGAGCAGGGTGGATTCAAGATTCAAGGAGGGTGAACCTCGTTCCTAAGTGAACCAATTGTTAATGATATGGTACCACATGCATATGAGTCTATTTGATGTTGCGAGTCTCGTTGCATAATTTAAATGATGAATATGTGATTGTATTGAGTATGTTGATGTATTGGGTATGAGAATGAAGTTATGTGAATGTTGTGTTATATGTGTATATCTTTGTAATTCTACCTTGCAGCTTATGTCGTTTATCTTATTGATGTAAATTCTCACCCTCTTTTCTTCAATGTTGTCCACCATATACATTTTGTAGATACTTAGGAGTAGAGTTGCTTTTATGAGTGGGAAATAGCTCTATGAGTTATTTTCATTAGTTTATTGCATTTTTAAGTTGTAATGCTCTGATTATGTAACACTAGGGGCGAACGACGTTTCTTTTATTATTACTATTACATGTTGTTAACTGAGAGTTAAACATTATACCCTCGATGATTGAATTGATTGTTGATGTTGTAAGCTTTTGTCATGTTTGCTTTAATTTCAAAGAAAGCGTTTTATTAAGACTTATTAATCGATTAGCATGCTTATTGATGATTTCTACTGCGATGATACCCTAAGTGAAGGTGAGCATATGATGACAGGTGTTTGTGATATGTCATGTTTTATTTAACCCGTATTACGGAGCAGGCGTTGTATTTTGTTTATTTTTCCGCTGCATGTTTTTTAAATATTTTTTAATTGTTAAAGGGTTGTCGTTGATGACACCTTAAATTCTCGAGTAATCCATTATATATAAGTTTCAGGATTTAGGGTGTTACAACATTCTCTATCAAATTTGGAACGCCTTTAAAAAGTACACAAAAAGCCTTATTTATATAATAACTTCTGTGTGTCAAAGTGGTGCAACATCGCACCACAATGGTGTGCATCGTTCCATGATAAGACATGCATCACGCCACAATGGTATGCATTGCATGTTTGTGAATTCTAGGGCCAAAACTACTTTTTTTCTTCAGAATTTTTCTAAGTCCAATATCTTCCACTCTTAGTAGTTTTTGCTTCATTCTTCACATTTTGACATTACCTTTGCTCATTATTTTAATGCTTTCATCCGAAATTTCCTAGTAAAAATCACGTAATAACGACTGTCATCACAACTCCAAACTTGCTCTGTTGCTTGTCTTCAAGTAACTTGTATGCACATTGAAAATTTCATCATTATTAAAATGCTTACCCTTACCAATGAACATCCCCTTTATTTTTATAATTAATATTTATGTTCCCTGCTTCAATCCAATCAATTCAGGAAAGTTCTTCTGAACATATAAGTACTTAACTTGTCTCTTGTCTCACAAATATTCACTCATTTTGACAGGGTAATCACACAATCAACGTACAAAAGAATTTAACAATGAGTTTGTAAAGTTTATGACCGAATCAATTAAAGTCATGTTTAAACACACACTTTTGAGATCTTTTTAAGGTTGTAACGTGGCTTATGTCAGGGTAGTCTAATTTAGGATATAGGCTTAAATATTTTGAGTTAGTTACTTAGTTTTCTAATGTTATCTAATTATTTTCATATTACTCTTTTCTTATTCACTCGAAACTAGAGAATGCATATTTCTAACCTATTCTTCTTTCTTTTTCACAATTTTTTTCGAAAACTTCTTGTCATTTATTCTTTTCTTTTGATCAGTTTCTCTCGTACTCCAACACCAAAATTATTCATTGCTAATTTCGAAGAGCAATCTCAAACTTATTATTTTGCATCAGACTTGTAAAACAACTGTTTGTACCCAACTCCAAAGAGTACGAAAAGAATTAATCTTTCAAGTCAAATGGCTATATAATAAAGGCCATGTTATCAAAAGAATGGTTAAGGCTTCAGATTGGTTAGCAAATGATATAATCATCTTAAAACATAGAAAGGCTCAGAGTTTTCACAAATAAATGCCTCAGTGTGTATTTATCAGACCAATAGACTCAAATTAGAAATAATGTAAATTCTTGAAAATAACTAATGTACGAATACTCTCATAAGAAATAAAAGTGAACAATGTAAATATTTGTCTCAAACCTTACTAGCTGAGGTATCTGGACACTGAGTACAAGTATTCAACTGTCCCTTTTCTTCTACTTGTACTTTTTCACATCCTTGTTCATCAACTAGTTACCATTCATCTTCAAATTCTTTCTCAACTTTATCATTCATAGGATTATCCATTATATTTCCATGAAAAACCCCATTCGATTGAGCTACCAATTGTTCATATAACTGCCCGATTTGATTTTCAAGGTTCTTAATTGCTTCCAAGTTGCTTTGAGTAAACTTCATAAATTCGTTCAAAGTATCTTATAGAAGGGATGAATTGCTTGATGGTGGATCTTGAGGAGATTCTTGATTAAAATTTTGAAATCCATTGTTACTCCAATTAAAACTTGAGTGATCATCCCACCATAGATTATAGGCGTTGGAGTGAGGATTTAACTCTTGATAATTTCCCGCATGATACAATTATTTAACGTATGATACATAATAGCCATTTGTGTGAGCTTCACCATAGAAATCACATTGTAATGCCCTAACTGGATTAACATTTACTAGAACTAGAGTTGGTGCATCAATTTTATTTGATAAAGCTTGAATTTGTGTTATCAAAACAAGTTGAAAATTAACTCCATCATACATGTCTCCCGTTACCTCGCATACACAATCAAAGATAAATACCTTAGTAGCACTTAGAAAAATAGAAAAGGGTGCTCATAGTACCAGAAAATATCTTCCCTGGAGTTCACCCAAAAATAGAACAGGGTGTCAGCTCTGATACCAGTTGAAATTCTGGAACTTACAAATAGATGTCAAGACAGATGTCCCAACACCAAAACACAATTTCAAGACAAATGTTAAGACATCATCTGCTGATAGAAAACTTTTACCAAATCAAGACTTATGCAGAAGTAAATAGCAAAGGGTAAAAGACACAATCAATTGTTAACCCAGTTTGGTGCAACTCACCTACTCTAGGGGCTACCAAGCCCGGAACGAAACCACTATGATAGTATTAGTTCAAAGCTAAACAACCCTAATTTACAACTTATTGCCTACTCACTACCTTGTGCAACTTCTACCTAGGATACCCCTAAATATGAGATCTCATTCTCACTTCCCTCAATCACACCCATGTGATTCTTAACAACAAAAACAATTGATAGAAGACATACTTCCACTTACACACAATACACTCTTTGCTTAAAAGCTCATGAGTGATTGACAATGAACAGTGAATAATCAGTCAAACTTTATGCATCATAAGATACATAAGTGGCATACACAAAAACAATACTCTAAAAAGGACTCCCGAACCCTAAGACTCTTGTAGCAATATTAATCCTTATTTTTCTTCGTGTTCTTCTTGGGTTTAGTCTTTTACTTTTATAAGCCAGTACAACCATTGACCTTGGATATTCAATCTGGCTATAACCTTCTGCAAATCAAATCATATCAAATCTAGTTTAATCTTCAAATGCAAGGAAAAAGGTTTTAACATCAATCAAGCAAATCAAATATTTTGATATCTCTTCAGCTTTGAAATAAATCTTCAGAGAATCCAATCTTCAATGTGTTACTTGATCTACAAGTAACAAAAAAAAATCTTCTGGAACATTGATAACTGATCTTCCAGAATTAGAAACATCTCAGGATGCAATGTCGTAGCAACATGTTTACGACATTTTGTCCAACATCTTGCTTTACCAAAATGCAGCCAACAAACAAATTCCTAACAAGATGGAGAGAACATGAAAATCAAGGAAGGTAAAGGTCTTCAATGGATTTCGAAACCCTCAAAATCGTCACGTTGATACTCCAAGTCGTCACTTTCTCTATCAAATTCGAAACACCCTTAAAAAGTACACAAAAATCCCTATCTATAGCAATTTTTGCATGTCAGGGTGGCGGAGCATCGCGCCATGATGGTTTGCATCACACCACAATGAAATATGCATCACACCACGATGGTATGCATCGCGCGCCGGGAATTTCAAGGGCCAAAGCTGCTTTTTTTCTTCTCTTTTTCTTCAGAATGTTTCTAAGTCTCATATTTTCCACTCTTAATAGTTTTTGCTCCATTATTCACACTTTGGCATGATTTTTTCTCATTATTTCAATGCTTTCATCCGAAATTTTCTAGTAAAAATCACATAATGACGATTGTCATCAATATAGGTGGGACACTTGACTTTTGTGTTTGCTTTAAAGCGCCTCGGTGGATTAAGGAGTTTTCGATGCATGTCAAAATTTTAGTTTAACTATATCACTATGGTGCATTTCAACAATAGTGAACATGTTGATTGGTGTTTTGAAGTCCAAATGGTTACATCGTCTTTATCCCTTAGATAATTTGTATAGCTAGATATAACCTCTAGATAAACGAATATATAAAATGTATTTGTTAGCTTACTATGAATTAATATTAATAAGTAATATGTACTACTTTAGTGGTGATACAGAATTTAATCCGAGGTGATTTATAAATGATCGATAAGCCACGACATAATTATGAGAGCATCTTTCATAATTCATCATATAAGCGGACCACTTAGAACAAAAATTCTAAAACATGATTAGGTAAAAGTTGTAACAGTCCGTCCGGACTCTTCGCAAGATAATCTCGGCACTGCCACCTCACGATCTTCTTTATTCCATCTCTAATAGAGTTTTTGTCTTTCGTGAGAATTGAACCATGTACCCTAAAATTCAAGTAAATGTTCAATTCATTCTCACTACCAATTGAACCAGTAGCTTTCAAAAGTTAAATATAGTACTCCATGAAAGTTGGATATATGAGTAAGAAAAACTCTAGAAATAAAAATGGTTATCGTCGTAAGAATTCGAAATGTGTAAAGGAAAAAATTGGCATAATGATTACAGCACTATTAAAAAAGGACACTAGTACTGCAAGACATGATTGTAGTTTGCAGTAGATAATGATATCTTACTCCTCACAATATGAACAGCAGCAGTGTGTCGCGTGAAGTCTTTATCTGCATGCATTGTGATAAAAAGGCTAAAAGTACTCGGCTAATCGAGTTTAATACACTAAATACATTAATTTCTAAATAAATTTAAAAAGTAAATTTTTTTTCTTATACTAATAAAGAACAGAAAAATATAATACGAATTCATAATTGTTTTACACTATGTCGAGTCATTATTTAAATTTTGAGGGTATAATAGTACTAGTAAAACATTAAAAAAATGACAGAGGCATGCGCTCAAGTGGCAGGGAATGTCTGGTAGAATTATGATATTTCTGGCCTTGCTGAATATTGGATGAGGGCGTTCATTTTAAGGAGAGTGTTCTCATTGTATTCAATTTTGTGGTCCACATTAATAGATAATCCTTTTTTAGTAGTAAGATTTAGCTTAATCTTCATCTAAACATGACAACCACTAACTTTTAATTACAAAATTAATGCCATAACAAGAATAATTTAACACTCATTCCTTTGGGTTTAAGAATTCAAAAACATGTTACTCATGTTTTATTCTCCCACTAACTCATGCTTTGTCACTATCGCATTAGTGCAATGTAGTCTTTCATTTCGTATCGATTATATCCCTTTGTTTTACCTTTTTTTAAAGATGATTTTTTTTAGTGTTACATAAATTTGTGGAAAAAAATTATAAATTTTTTTTATAAAAATTTCAAATTAAAAGTTTTATTTTATAGTTATTCTTAAAATATGATTTTAGGTATTTCATTTATTTATGAAGAAAAAAATTGGATATCAAAATTTTAAAAAATCACTTAATTTTGAAGTTATTTCAAATAGATTTTCATAAAAATTATTTTTGAAATACAATTTTATGAAAAAATTGCGATTTTGACTAAGTTTTGCTCTTCAATAATGTATGTTTATGTTATAAGAGGTCAAAATTAGTGTTTTATTTTAGAAAAAAAATATAAATTAATTTGTAATATTTTAAAAAAAATTTTGAAAAATCCATTTTCAAAAATATTAAAAAATATATATTTTTTTAAAACTGAAACAACATGCACATGCCCATAATGTGTTTATTTTTCTTTTTTATAGAGGACAACTTACACATATTAGAAATACACACAAATTAAATAATTTATTTAATGTCAAAATTTTCGTTTTATTTTGCAATTTTTTATAACAAAGACTAGTAGTAAATAATGTTAGTAATACATAGTTATCACTCACTCACTAATGACAATAATTTGAATAGTAATCATGTCTAAATCTCATTATGGCTATTATATAATAATTTTAAAAGTTAATAGCATTTTTGTTTCTGACGACTTCTGCTTTTTCTTGCTTTCTCTCCTGTAAATATTATTATTATTATTATTATTATTATTATTATTATTATTATTATTATTATTATTATTATTATTATTATTATTATTATTATTATTTTAAAACCAACCTTAACATTTAAAAGTTTTGTCATTTTAAACTTTGGAATAGTCACAAATCTTCACATTAGAATAAATTCTATAATATTAAGAGAACAAACTAGTTTTTTTCCTGCAATTATATCAGCAGCATAGCATACAGTGGAAAAACCTGCAATTTAGCAAGGTCTTAGTGATGATATCAGCAGTATTGTGATCTGTCGAAATCTTCAGCACATGGACTTCTCCACGCTCGACTACCCCTCTGATGAAATGCAGTCTCACATCGATGTGCTTGGTTCACTTTGACTATCACATTTAACAGTGATAACTCAACTTTGAAGTTTCCGCTATTTAGCAAAACCTTCATGCCACAATACTTCTTTCACAGCTTTAGTGAAGATGATATATTCTGCTTTAGTAGTTGATAAGGCAACAATCTTCTGAAGTGTTGCTTTCCAACTGATTGATGTGCCAAACATAGTGAGCATATATCCAGAAATAGATTTCTTAGAATCCATACAACTTGCATAATCAGAGTTGACATACCCTTTGATTACTACTTTACTATCTTCACCACATGTTCCACCATAAATTAGGACTCTGTTCGAAGACTCATTTATGTAACTTAGAATCTACTTCAATGCTTGCCAATGAGCCTTTCCAAAATTTGTCATGTATGTCTCTTGAGGATTTGTTGGTGTCACAACAACCTTTGAATTCGACATACCAAATTTGTCGAGAATCTTTTTCATGTATGTCTCATGAGAGAAGCAAAATCTCGACTGCTTTCTATCTCTTCGGATGTCAATCCCAAGAATCCTGGATGTAGCTCCTAAATCCTACATGTCGAACTCCTTATTGAGTTCAGCCTTCACCTTCATCCCATATTTAACATTGTTGCTTTCTATGATAATATCATCCACATAAAGCAACAAAATAAAAAATGAATTTCCAAGTCGAAATCTGAAGTAAACACAATGGTCGAACTGACTTCTAATGAAACCTGTGTGTGCCACGAACTTATCCAATCTCTTATTCTACTGTCGAGGAAATTGTTTCCGTCCATATAAATATATATATATCACTACGCCAAATTTGGCTTTTAGCAGCACATCTACGAAAGCGCTTTTAGGAAAAAGCGCTGCTATAGGTTTCGTTAAAAACAAAACTAAAAAACAAGGAAAAAAAGCGCTGCTATAAGGGATCCTAAGAAAGCGCTTTTAAAAAGCGCTGGTATAGGGGATCCTACGAAAGCGCTTTTATAAAAGCGCTGCTATAGGGTAAGATATGAAAGCGCTTTTAAAAGCGCTGCTATAGGGTAGGCTACGAAAGCGCTTTTTCTCTAAAAAGCGCTGGTATAGGGCTAGTTACGAAAGCGCTTTTAAAAGCGCTGTCGTAGCTTATTTAAAATTAAAATTTATTATTAAAGTATTTAAACGTAAATTGATTGAAAAATTATTAAAATTTATTATTAATATCTATAATATCTCTATATTTATTACAAAATATTAAAAAAATGCATAAAAATTAAACGAAAAAATAAAAAATTTGTGCAATACAATATTAAAAAATATTAAAAAATTTTATCCAATTAAAATATTAAATAATTAAAAAGTAAAAATATTTGCAATAAAAAATTAAAAAAGTAAATATTTGTAAAAATATTTAAAAAAATTGTGCAATTAAAATTTACTTTTAATAATTGTTTTTTTTAAAATCATTCTGTTAAAATAATTTTTAAGAAAACATTAATGATGTTAAAATGTGTTTTTTTAATTTATAACAAATAAACTAAAAATAAAATTTATTTTTATAGTAAACTTTCATTAAAAAGGAATTTAAAACTTATAATATTAACTAGTATTTTAGAAAAAATCATAAAAGATTTATATAAGTTAAATATTTAGAAAAAAAAATATAAATAATGAAAAAAGGCACAATCTTAGGATCAGCTCTCTGAAACCCTTGTTCTCCATGTCAGATCTACGCAGACGCCAAACCCTTTTTCTCATCTTGATTGAAGGTCATTATACTTTGATATATTCGTCGTTATCTCTCTGAACTTCAAAAACTCTCCAACTCTTCATCTTCTTCATCTAGTCTCATGAATTTATTCTATTTGCTTTTATTTTGAAGAGTCTCATGAATTCATCTTCTTCAAATCTTTTCTCAGATATGTTGCTGGAAATGGATTTCATATATTTGGTGCTCACACGGATAGTCCTTCTCTGAAACTGAAATCGGTGTCAAAGGTGATTAGTTAATTTTGTGTTAATTTTGATTAGTCGACAGATGTTGGATTAGTGAGAGGTTTAGGGTTTAATTTAAATGGGTTTGTGTAGGTGGTTAAGGCTGGAATATTGGAGGTTGGAGTTTAAACCTACAAAGGAGCTTTATGGCACACGTGGTTTGATCGGGATTTGACTGTGGCTGGGAGGGTTATTTTGAAGAAAGGTCACGCGAATGGAGGAATGCTTACTGGTTAAAGCGATGAAGAGAAGAGAAGAAAATGCAGCTTTCGATCTTGCTCACAAGGTATTCGATAAAATGTCTCACCGGAATTTTTTCCTCTTATTGCTTCTATTTTACTTTTGAATTGTTATTGTTGTGTTTCTTAGTTGCCATTGATGATTATGCTCAAGTTGGTTTTCATTTTTATATTTGTTGAATTAGGTTTTCATTTTGGTGCTATTAGATCTTCCAAGACTTCTGTTCTTCCATTTGCAGAGGCTACTCTTAAACTTGTTCTTCAGCTAATGGATGTCAAAGGGACAATGATAGAGCTGCTATTGCCAAGCTTGCGTTTGTTGCCTATGTAAAATAACTCGAGTCATGTACCTTTTGCGGAAACTGAACAAATAGAAAGTTAAGTTTAATGTTCTATGTATAAGTTAATATTGAATTTTTTTCTATGGTTGTTTAGATAACCACAAAAAAGATTATAGGTATTTGGTTGATCTTTTACTTTTTTATGGGCTGCTAAATTACTTTAACTTTATTTCTTGAAAAAATTCCTTTTGATTTGGACTATATTGCTCTACTGTTTATGATCAGAGCTAGAATCAAGACAAGTTCTACAACGAGTCTGGTGCAATGCAGTGAAAGAATAAGAAGAATATGTGCTGATGATGAACTGCTGCACAAGAAAAAAGGAATAAAGGATGAAGAAAAGTTTTATGGATGCAGAGAAAGATTCAACCACATTTTGATTTTGGCATCACTTCTTTCAAATCTCCAAACCAACCACATTTTATACATCAATATCAAAACTTTATCATTGAGATTGAATTCCACCAGCTTACTCAGAGCAAAAATGTAACAGGTATTGACAGTGAATTCTTCTCCTCTATCTATAAACCATTTATCTAAATTGGTATAACTGTGTGTGGATGGATAACATCATAAAATATAATACTATTATAAATTAATAATAATAAGTAACTTCAGAAATATATATATATATATATATATATATATATATATATTGAAATTTGAGTACTAATCAATGGCATATTTTAGGAAAATAAAGAAAATGTAAGCCATTAACTTGAATCTTCAATCTACCATATACTACAATTCCTTATTCTAGTTCTGATTTAAGACAAAAGTATAAACTCTCTCTTATGATATGGAGGAGTTGTGGTGTAGATTCAACATGAATAACCTTAGAATCAATAAACACTAAACACTTATAACATTGATCTGTTACTCATTGTTTGTATGAAGGAGCTGATAAATATCTAGCTTCATGAGAGCATGAAGTTTATAGAAAATGCAAATGTACAAATCCATAAAAACAGTGACTTATTTAATGCCCCGTCTATCTTATGTCTACTACCTAACATTATTGTCTTTGTATGACTACCTACAAAAAAACCACGTGAAAAGCATGATATGTTAATATTAACTAGGTTCAATGAGATTTTTATATATATTCACAGTGTTTCTAGTGATATTTAAATAACATACCAAACAAAATTAATACTTTTTTGTCTTAACTATCTGATTTTAAAAAATATAGAATTTGATAAAACTCATAAATCATTTGTATTTTAGTCTCATTCTTAATAAAGATGATAATTATGATAGCTTGTGGAGTTCTTTGGAAAGACTTTTGTTGCAGGTTAGATTTATAATCAAAGATAGTTTTAGTTACATACACTTGAGAGCTTAGGACTGAGCTTTGCCACATATGCATAGTTTTTCTTAATGAAATTTTATTTTTCCTGTTCAGGTGTGTCATTTGTGGTTGCACTAGGCTTCTTGCTATATGGAGGAAGGTGAATCTTCTGCATCTTTAGTCTAAACCTGCTACTAATCTATTTGGTTAACTATAATATCAGGGTGTTTTGGTTGCTTCAACTCTTTCAATAGGATCAATATTATTACAGCAGGCTGTAATCAAAGAGTCGTGAAAAGTTCGATAGCAATTCGGGAAGTAATGACGAGCAAGATAATGAAAGTGTAGGCTTAAATAATGGGTTTAGTTGTTTTGGTAATGTTAGAGATATGTGAATCGGTGTATATATATTTTGGATTAATTACAATGGTATATAATGTAATATTAATATTTTGTATATAATCGAAATCACTTCCTTGTTGAAATAATGAGATTACTGAAATAATGAGATTATGATTGTAAATTATAAGTATTATGGGATAACAATGGTAAATTACAGGTTCATGAAATAATGCTGCCAAAAATGTAGGTTTAGAAATTATAAAAATAATAGTTTTATTAAAAACACGAACGAAAGCCTTTTTCATCAATAAAAAAAAAAACCGCAACCTACGAAAGCGCTTTTGGAAAAGCGCTCTTATAGGGGGGGCTATCAGAGCGCTTTTTCCAGAAAAAGCGCTCTAATCGGGGGGATACCAGAGCGTTTTTCTGGAAAAAGCGCTCTTATAGGGGGAGCTACCAGAGCGCTTTTTCCAGAAAAGCGCTCTTATAGGGGGGTCTACCAGAGCGTTTTTCTGGTAAAAACGCTCTTATAGGGGGGGTCTACCAGAGCACTTTCAAAAGCGCTTTGGTTACCTACGCCAGCGCTGGCTTTGACAGCGCTTTTAAAGCCTAAAATAAGCGCTTTTAAAGGTCTTCCGTATTGTAGTGTATATATATATATATATATATATATATATATATATATATATATATTCAGTTTGCGCACATAATCTTGTTTTCCCTTTTCTGCATACGCTTCAGGTTGCTTCATTAGGATTATTTCATTTAGATCTCCATACAAGAAGGCAGTTTTCACATCCATCTGTTCAAGTTCTAGGTTGAACTTCGCCACCATAGCTAACAACTTTCTCATGGATCTATGCTTTAAAACAAGTGAGAACACATAATTAAAGTTGACACATTCTTTTTGAGTGAACCCCCTTACGACTAATCTTGCATTTGTACCTTTTCGACATCACTCCTTCAATCCTTCCTTAACCTTGAAAATCTACTTACAACTGACTAACCTGACCCCTTTATGTTTCTCGGTCAACTCCTAAGTGTTATTATCATGAAGTTATTTCATCTCATCATTCACGGCTTTTAGTCATTCAGTCTTATTTCGACTCCTCATAACTTATAGTCTCTAGGTTCTTCATCTAGAACCTCACTTGCAGATATTAAGGCATAATCTATGAGATCTCCATACCCAAGTCTGTGGGCTTTATGACTCTTCTTGGCCTATCTCTTGCCAATAGGTAGGTATCGACAGCTTCCACAACTTCCTCAGTATCCTCACCATCTTGTGCTTCTTCTTTGACTTCGTCAAGGATACACAATTCAGCATCGACATGCTCCACCTCAACATGAATCTTCTTTGAACCAGTAGGGCTTTCATCTTCAAGCGCCATAGAATGAAATCATTCACTTCGATGAGCTTTTTAATATCATACTTTGTTGACGGCATTCTTCTCCACGCTCATTGCACTAATTTGTTGTGAAATCAATACCAAAAACAAAGTATAATATGTTTCTTTTCTTGGCAAGATACCTACAAGGGTAGAAAAGAGGGAAGTAAGAAGAACACAATGAAATTGATTATAAACTGTTATTCTTTACTTTCTCTTTGAAACAAGATTACAAGTGTTATAGAATAACAAATAACCTCTCTCACCCTAATTAGAATTTACAGTGTGCAATGATGAGAGACTAGTGTGTTATTTCTAATAAAACTAACACACTAAACTAATGGGCTTTTACACACAGACCAATTACACAAACTAACTTAGGGAACAAACTAACTTAAACAATTGCACATAACAAACATGCCCAATACGACATGCTAATAATCCTAGCATACTTTAACTATAGCATGAGAATAGACTTCGAAAGCATGCCATGATCATGTCGAATTGTCGAACTAAAAAATTACTCTTCAACCATCCTAAAATTCAATTCAATATCTCACAGTTTTCTTTATAGGTTCTAAAATCTTTCTGCTTTAGCAACATATATTTCAATATGTATTTTACTTTCTTTCTGCCCCCATCTTATTATAACACTACTATTGTCGTTAATATCATTGTCCCTTAAGCTTGAATGACTATTTGAAAATTCCCTCAAAGAATTGAGTTTGGAGCCGAGACCGATTTAGACAAGTTATGATTTTTAACTTGTGGCTTATTATCATACACTACTAGAAATACTCGATTTACCTGCGGAATTTCCTGCGGAATTTCTTGGGACTTTACGAAATAAAATAAATTTTCCTGCGGATAAGAATGGCAGAAAATTCCGCAGGAATACCTGCGGATTTTGCTGCGGAATATATATTTCCAACAAATTATCAAACTACAATATTGAATCCACAGGTAAATTCGCAGGAAATGTTTCTGCGGATTTTGCTACGGAAAATGATTTTAATGAAACAAAACCACGATACAAATTCAAAGGAGACTATAGCATGATTGTGTTGGAATTCTGGCTGCATTCAAATTCAAAGGCCCCCCTCATCAGTCTCTTATTGTAGCCAACACGTACATATTTATTGGTAATGAAGTGACTTCCAAGTATGTTCTTTCTCTCTGTTGACTTGAAATGAATTTTTTACTCAATGTGTATATGGGTTTTGCGTAACTTCAAAATTCCTTTTAAGGATTGTGTACTTATGTTCATATTCTTATAATACCATTATTAAGACCAAAAACTACCTCTACAGAGGAATAAGAATATATTAGGATTCTAGTTCTACAAAACATTAGTTAGTGGTTGCATTTGTGAAAGCATTTATGAACTGCCTTCAAAATATATGGTTGTTGTGTCTCAATGTCTTCAAAGTATTAATAAGAAGAGATAATACTAGTACTGCTAAGCCTCAAACTGAGACTTATCTGGTATGAAACAATATGTGCAATTCTCATTAAAAAAAAACCTATAAATATTACCATAAAATATACTAGAAGTAGACAAATCTCACTTTCAATTTCAAAAAGTAAAGAGTGGCTAAGCATAGATAGGATAGGGATGGCCACGGTTCAGTCAAGAATATTTTATAAGAAGTTTAATTATAAAATACCCCTAGGTGGAATAACTTAAACACGTACAGAAAGATGAATGACCAAAATTTATTAACTCAAATAAGTGCTTTTTTATTTTATCAAATAAGTGATTTTTTTAATAGTCACTAAATCACGAAAGTAACGAGGATTAACATATCTTTTCCATGTATGCATGCTTTGAATTAACATGTCTTTTTCTAGTTGAGATTGTATGATTGACTGCATGCATGCTTTGATGTTACTATGTTGAAAATACTAGCTGTAGGAAAAAGACATGTTCATAAATGGTGTGCAAATATATTAATTTCAATTTATCCACGGGAAGTTGTCTAGTGATTCACTTCACTATACAAGTTTGATTATTTAGCTGTCACTGGAAAGCAGTAATTACTCATCGGTAACTAGCTGACTATGATGACATGTGGTTTTTGGTTTATATTTCTTCCAAGTACTATTAAGTGTTTAAACTTTTCAATTGCTCTTATTTAAAGATGTATATATTATTTCTCATTCTGCACTTTGGATAGATTTTGGCTTGTTGCTGAAGTAACATTTTATTGACTTGCTTTGGCAGTCGCTTGTCAGGGCTTTTGAATCATCGACTATAAACACTAACGAATCACTTAGGATTTGTTGGATCTTCTCATCCACCACAACCCACTAATGAAAGTGATCGCACAAATGAATCAGATGAAGAAGACCTTAGTAGTGAATTTTGATTTGTATTTTTTTTGACTTGTTGTAATTTGGATTGTTTTATCTTACGTAATAGCAGATTTTAGATTTTATAGTAACGTGTTGTTGTTAAATTGAAAATATTTTAAATGATAATTTTATTTTATATTATAGTTATTTTAATATATAATTTATAATGATTCAAAAGTTAATTAGAGTAAAAAATTATTTAATTTGAGATAGAAAGTATCTGCAGATTTACCTGCGGATTTACCTGCGGTTGTTTCTGCGGATTTAGCTGCGGAGTTACCTGCGGAACTTTCTGCCGAAAATATTACCCACGAAGGTTTTAGCTGGGGACAAAGAACCGCAGAAAAATCCGCAGGAACGTGTTTCCTGCGAAAATTTAGCTAAATTCCACAGGAAAACCCGCAGAAAATTATAGTATTTCTAGTAGTGATAATCTCCTTCCTCAGTTTAAAGAAGAACAAATTTGTAATTTTCTATATATAAAAACAACAATAGAGTATTTGCTACGACACATGAGATTGCAGATTAAAATTTTTAACAATTAGTATGTGTGATATTTTTGCTAAATTTTTTAAAATAAAAAATTAATAGACATAATAGGGAAAAATAATATAAAAATATTAATCTCCAGTATTATTACAAGAGCATCAATACAATAATCATAGTTATTCAATATTTTTCTTCTTCATGCCTTCTTCAATGAAGTGCAGTTCAATGGACAGAGACGAATGTACTCACATGGAAGGATGTGTCAAGTGGCACATGTATTTGTTGAGTAATTTCAAATAATATTAATGATAAATATAATAGTAGTATTAATATGGTGTCACACAGATGTTAGATGTTTGAATTATGTGCTCATTTGGTATAGAGTTCAATAAAAAGAAGGGTAAAACTAACACGTGTCTTTGGGCATATGTTTAAAAAATATATTAATAAAAAATTTGTCTAGAAACAAAGTAACAAAAACTTTATAAATTTTTAATAAAAATATTATACAATTTTTAATAAAAAAATTTACATTTAATTCTTAACATGTATCCTTAGGACACATATTAGTATTATTTTAAAAATAAAAAACTAGCAAATATTCTTACAAAATCATCAACTATCTCATCTATTTGTCTTCTGACAAAATTTACATATGCGTTTTTTTTTTTTAAATAATCGTTAAACACTGTCAAAGTAAAATATTTTACGCGGCTAATATATCATAATCATTCATAAATAACATTTTTTATGTGATTTAAAAAAATTAAATATCGATTCAAATTTAACAGTTATAATTCATTGACAATGTATAAAAAAATGTATACCGACAATTCATTTCAATTGAATTCATTTTTAAAATATGTTAATATTTCGAGAAGTATTAATAATATTTTGATACTAAACTCTACTTTTTTTGTTTCAACTAGAAAAAATTTGGTACAACAACAACTAAATTTTTTTTTATGAATTGTTTATGAGTAAAGTAATAGGTTGTGTGTCCAATATATTAAAAGTAGAGCATATAGATTTTAGAATAAGAAATAGTAAAAAAGAATAAAAGAAAGAATATTCATGGGCACCGCAGAAAGTGGTTTCTCTATCTTCATAGTATTGATGTTTGGGAGGCTCAAAATTGATCCATGGATCTCATACAACCAAACATGGGGTGGGGTCTACATGCACCCAAAACTCAAATTTTCGTTTTTTGTAATCACTACATATCGAAACAATGTCCAATTCAGACTCTATCTTCTCTTTGTATTTTCATTGATGAAAGTTAAGATCTGATCATTTAGATATGTGACAGCACAACTTGATGACACCCTCAATTATGCAATATAATTGAAAATATATATTATGGATTTTAAGATTTTTATTCATAGGAAAATTGGTCACACAACGTGTAACACAAGTTGTTTTGTCCCATTTGCAGTACTAATAATACAGACATGACTGTGATAAATCAAAGTTAGGCAGATCATAATTGCATTACATAATTTGTCTCAAAGCAAAATCAAGAATCAAGGTAATCTTTTTAATGTGTGACATGCAAGAGAGTCTAAGGCCCACAGAGCACTAAGCCACTGATTTTGACATTAGGTGGAAGATGACTCTCCAATTTTCATTTCATATAGCTAAATGGTTGGGACACTAGAAGTTCCCTCATGACCAAACAACATAAATAAATGTCAATGAATTATAGCCAGCAAATCATATAAAAGGGTTGGGTCTCTAGCATAACAATAGTGTGATTCGTCCGATTCGGTTTAGTTTTTAAAATATTTTGTTCGGTTAAAAACTAGAAATGAAAGATGAGGTGGTAGAGTTATGTCTCATTGGGATGGGTCGATATTTTCGATATGACAAAACCAGGAGGAGGATCTACAAGATTAGCACTCTGCATCCAAATCAGTGAAAAAAATGAGAAGTGAAGTGTGGGTGAGAATAAATGGTTTATCTAAAATGGTGTGTTTTATCCTTGTATATCAAAAACGATTGAAATCGTTCATAAGTGATACAGAGTGTTATACAAATAGTTGTCTGGTTGAATCTGACGGTGATTAATAAGTTAAAAGGACGGAATTGTCTACTTCTTATAGAACAAAGGTCTACCTATTCCGTACACCTTCATGTAGAGCCTTTTGTCATCATGTAAGGACAATTTAGCATAGCAAAGATTAGTGGCTTATCTCTTGAGTGTCAAAAACAAAATAAAGTAGCCAACTTTGTCCCCCACTAAAAAGGGTAGGTCCCAATCCATTCCCATGAGAATTCACATTGTATCATCACTAATAGATAGTGGCATCTCCAACCAAAACCTCTAAAACTATGTCCCACATCCCACACTACTAATGACCCTCATGATTCTAAAAAATTCATTAGAGGCAGCTATATGTCCAACATCACACATGGGGTGCCACCACACTTGATCATGACTTAAATCTTCCCTTATTAAATTCTCAACACTAGCTTCTCTCATTGTCTATTCATGTAATACAAACAATTCTTGTTTCATGCAGTGAAAGATAGAGAGAGAAAGAGAGAACAAAGAGAAGAATTGTTCATGGAGAAAAGCAAGTCATTTCCTGAATACTCTTGTTCTTATACTGAATTTGGATTCAGAGAAAGGTCCAGCTCGTATAACTTCAATGGACCAAGTGATAAAGGAAGTAGTTTTTCTGCATCAAATGATTCAGAGATTAAGAGAAAGAAGAGGATCAAGTCCTATAATGTATTGGCAGTGGAGGGAAAGCTTAAGAGTAGTGTAAGAAACAGTTTCAAGTGGATCAAGAACAAGCTCAGCGATGTTCGCTACGGTGTGTGAATTGTTTTGAATCACTTGTTCAGTTAGCTTTCAAGGTAAGAAATTGAAGCAAACTAAAGAGGAAAAATATTTCTGAGATGTATTTGTAAGATAAGATGTTTTGCATGAAAAATGAATTAGGGGACATGCTATGTTTGAAATATATGTTATGTAATCAAACTGTCATCAAAAGTGTGCAAACTAGAATGTTTTCAGCTTATTTTCTTGAACTCTTCACAATAGTTTATGAAAACAATTTGACTCTATTTTATCTTTTTGCTATAGAAATAACTTATACATAAACACTTGTACGATAAGATAAGCACCGATATTTCTGAAAAAAGTGTGTCTGTGTTGGTGTCTGAAACCGACACTGACACTTGTGATTATGTTTAATTTATATATATTTTTTAATTATTTCTGTTGATGCCGTGTTTCTGGTATCCGTGCTACATAGCTAACAAATGTGAACCTGTCACTGATACATGATACAGTTTGGAATTTTGTACTTGGACTAAACCATTTGAGTTTCATTGTTTAACAGATTGTACCAAGGCTGGTGAATATCACAACATCACTTAATAGTTTCTTATTCATCATTATCTCTTTGTTCTGCATACTTTAATCCAAAAAAATTATGACAGGACTCTATCAACTGATTATGAAGCTTAGAAAATCCAAAAGAATAAAACAAACAAGTTAGAAAATCCAATAGAAAGTGACAACTCAACTAACTTCACATAATAATGTATGACGTGAACAATTAAAATATGTTAGCCTTAACAATGACATGTATTAGTAAATAAATACTTTGATTATTGGCACCTAACCAGAAAATAATCAATTGTTAATATAGAATATGTAGATGAACTTTCAAAATACATCAAATCAAATGAAATAATAAAATAATCAATTTTTTCGGTATACAAAATTTCTTGGATTTTTCTAATCAAAGAGTAAATGTTGATCTGGTTTTAACTTTCTAAATTCTCTGGTGGAAGTGGACCTGAAAATCTGGTCTGATCTGTATCTGCTATCATCTCTCTTGGTTGCATTTGGTTTTGACTTGGATAATGGAGGAAGGTTCTTGGTGTTTTTTTCACCAATATTAGCATGACTGTGGATTTTGTGGGGCTTCTTTTGATCAGAAGCCATAAATGGAGAGAGGAAGAGAGGTGAATGGTCCCCTATTCCAGCTTGGTTTACACTAGATGAAGTACTACTTGTTGCACTACCTGGTTCTTCACTTGGAGCATAAGTTTCAGCCTCGGCATTATTACTCAATACCTGAATAAATCACCATAATGTTATAGCATCATTTGCATTAAAAAAAAAAATTGACTCTAGCCTCATCAAGCATATAAAATGAGAAACCTAAGGCAGAAGGTTTAATACTCACTCCTTTAGAGGATACGGTATGTTCGATTGGCTTATTAGATACTAAATTCTTGCGACGCTCCATATATGTACGAGAACGTCTGATTTTAGAGTTCATGTACCTGTAAATAATCGCAAAACAATAAGAGATCTCGTCTAGTACAAAACCTTTATAGCTAAAGGCTAACTTACTTGATCTGTTCTTTGGCTAGAATATGCTCATCATCTCCTTTGTAGATTGCAGGTAAACCAGATAGATCACAAGCCAATGGGCTTGTAAAGAAAAACTGCACGAAAAATCGGAATAACTTAAGCATGTAATTGTTTTCTAGAAATTCATTAGGAATCACAAGCTTGTGCATAAAGTTAAATACATATATTTGAGCCACACTGAAGTAAGAAGAAACGATTGTTGTCTTTACTTACCGGGTTTTTAAGAGCTTTAGATGCGCTGCCACGAAATGCAGGATCTAAAGCAAGAAGTGTACATAAGAGACCTAAAGATGATGGGGGGAGATCCTTGAAAGATTCTACCAGACTTGGTCTATAAGACTTTGGAGGTATAAAAGTTGTAGAAAGTTTCAACTTTTTCCAATACTCTTGTGATGGTGTGCCGCATAGCCTGAAAATTCTATGAAGTTGCTCAACCTGGAAGCAAGGAAAGTTCGTGATTAGCAGATATACGTAGAAAACATCTCGCAAATTTGTCACCTATCGAGCTAGATTTTAAGATAGCTTTGCATAATTATTAATTACCTCAGTTCTTCCAGGCATGATTGGAACTCCTCTAAACATTTCTGCAAGGAGACAACCAGCACTCCATAGATCAATGCCGACTCCATAATCTGTGGAGCCTAACAACAACTCAGGAGCTCGGTACCATAGTGTCACAACCCGGTTTGTGAGAGGTTGGTCTTGATTTATACTATAATAATTAGCAAGTCCAAAATCTGCAATCTGAAGCATCCCCGTTTTATCTATCAAAAGATTCGACCCCTTTATATCACGATGCAGAATTCCTCTATCATGACAATGCTGAAGACCTGAAAGCAATTGATGCATATAGCACTTGACCTACATTAACTTTTTAAGATTATTAATCGAGAATAAAGGAATCAAAATGCTATAAAATGTTCAAGACGGAAAATTAAATTGTCTAACCTGTGGTTCGGTTAGTCTTTCATCAGGTCGAGAAATAATTCTTGATAAATCCGTTGGCATGAAATCAAAAACTAGATATATACTGTACTGCATTCTTGAAGTGGCTAACCCTTTAAGTTTCACTATATTGGGATGATCCAATCTCTGTAATATCGCTATTTCTCTTGCCATAAACTTAATGCTTTCAGGCTCCGACGTATTGAAGCGGACCTTTTTAAGTGCCACGATATCGCCCGTGTCTCGATCTAGAGCTTTATAAACATTGCTGTAGGTTCCTTGTCCTACCTGCAAAATGTAAATAGCATAGGCCAAGTCAACTATAGATTGCGACCCACTAATCCAATGGGACCAATTCCACCTTAAACTTGCGAGGATCCCATTTAAAGTCAGAGCAAAGTTCAGTATGGACTGACCCAACACTCTTAGAACTCAAACCTTCACCGATAGGCCAACCTTATAGCTCGGTTTCTAACAAGGCTTGGCATTACAGGAACAATAGAATTATATGCTAAATTCAATAAAAAAAACCAAACTTTTTGTACTGAGAAAGAAACTTAATCCATTTTATACTAAAAGAAAGAAACTTAATACAGAATTGAGATATGAAAAAAAGAGAAACTAACCTTATCAATCATTTTGTAAGATTCAGCACTCTTTGGAACCAAACCATCCAACCCATGAGAAGGAACATTATCAACTAACCATTTAGGCCATCCATCAACCATCTCATCTTCAAAACACTTGTTCAACTGCTTCTTACTATCTTTCAATTCACCATTTCTCTTTCCTTTTCCAGCAACACTACTAGAATCAACAACTACTTTATGCTTTCTGGGTTGTTTCTCTTTCTCATAGACACGATGATGATCATAGTTGTTAGTCTGGTCAAGAACATGTTTTTGACTCTGACCAGTGGATCTTCTGTGAGCAACAAAATCAGAACTTGGAACATACCCATTTTCCATTTTGAATCTGTTTAGTCCACTGTAATTACCTTCATCAGATTCTTGTGATGGTTTGGCTTGAACACAGCCCATGTTAATGGACTTTTGTTGATGTTGAAAAGGTTATGATGAATATGGAAAAGATATAGAAAGAAGAGAGAGTGGAATGTGAATGCGAATAGCCGACCATAGCCGGCAGAATAGGAAGGTATGTACAGTGGGGAAAAAGAACCAATGAAATGGGAGATTGAAATGGCTTTGCTTTGTCCGAAGAGAGAAAATGACTGCGCGGTTCGAAATTCCAATTGGAATAAAATAGAATTAGAATGAATCTGTCAGTTACAGTGAGAGGAAAGAGAGAGAGAGATGGAGAAGGACATGAACTGAGAGTCTAAAGACAAGGAGACAAGGTCCCCAGTCTATTTCAAAAACACATGGAGACATGTTTTAAAACAGCACTCCTAGATTTTTTTAGTGTACTGCCACAAAAACGAAAAAAATATACCATAATGCCCCAAAGTGAAAAAAAATGACCAATATGCCACTTTCCTTGTTTGGGTCCGGCCACCCCTTGGACGGACAGATGAAGGATTTTTTGCATAGTTTGGGTCCGGCCAGGGGTGGGCCGGACGCTAACTACACCTTTTTTTTTTTTTTTTTTTTAAATTGATATAGTGAAGAGATTAATTATAAAAAATTGTTTTTTTATTATAATATAATTATATTCAATTAAATATAATAAAAAATATTATAATATAATTAAAATTAATTATTTGCCAATTGATTTATTATTATAAATAATAATTAAAATTTAATAAAATTTAATAAAAAACAATATAATATATTTCCAATATTTATTTTATTCAATACATAAACACGTACAAGAAAAAAAAGCCTATTTTTTTTTGGGCTTTGGTTGGACCATATGGCCCCCAGTGAGACATTTTTTGGGTTTCTTTGCTCTCTTACCCTTACCTAACGGTTGCTCAATGTCTGGTGGAGGTTGCCTTTGTGGAGAATCGTCGCTTGAAAGTTCATCGTTTTGATGCGACGGACCATCATTCATAAACCTCGCCAGTTGTTGTGGAGATATTGTCGGTAAATTTTCGAGTACTTGATCATCACTAATGTCAATGAATGGTTGAGTAGAAGCTACAAAGGTTTGTGGCACATTTGATGACATGTCTGGATAGTAGACATTTGTGGTGTCAAAGGTATGTTGTGGTTGGGAGAGTGAAAGCGGTTGAGATTGGGAGTATGATTGGTCGAAGTCGGGTTGAGGGATTGGGGTGTTATGTAGCGGTGGTCGAAGTGTTGATTGTTGATATTGTTCTTGGTGATAGTAGTAGTTTGTTTGCGGGGTTGAGGTGTAAGGGGTTGGAATTTGAGATGGGGTGGCAAAAAATGTGTGTTGTTGTGTGGTTTGAGTGTGTTGGTATGTTTGTGGAAAGGAAGAAGTTTGTTGTTGGAATTGTGTTTGTTGGAATTGTGTTGTTGGTTGGAACTGTGGTGTTGGTTGGAACTGTGGTGTTGTTTGGAATTGTGGTGTTTGTTGGAATTGTGGTGTTGGTTGGAATGATTGTGGGATTTGTTGATGAAAGGTTGTTTGTGGGGTTGATGTAGAGGAAGGATAATAACGAGGGTCTGCCAAATACGTTTCTTTCGACAAATATAACAATGGAATATTTCTTAACCATTGCATATAATCATCGGTGTGTCGTAAAGTAGTACTCAACTCACCTGTCATTATTAAGTTTCTTCTACCTTTCCACTCATTGTTCTCGTGAATGTTCACATGTCGATAATTACAATCCTTTACATCATTCTTCGTCACCAAGTGATGATCTCCAAGACACCTCGGGGGTTGAGGGATGTTTTGCGTAAAACCAAATTGAAGCCTAACCCTGTCGGCGTGATGCATTTCCACAATATGAAAACAGATAATATATGTAGTTGCACTCCACGCTCGAGCTTCTCGTTGAGTGCGATGAGGATATTCTTCGTAAGGCCTCCACAAAAACTGTAAGACATAAATAAATATAAGAGTCGTATTCAAGTAAATGAAAGATTTAGTATATGGCTTGGAAAATAACTTACATCTCCTTGAACCATGTGATCCAAAATGAAACGATATCCATCAAGAAAAGCATTTGGAGATGAGTAATACTCCATACCTCGTTGTGCAAATCTTGCATATTTAAAAAGTTCAATTAGGACTATGCGTTAACTTATTGGAAAAATAAAGATATAGAGTAAAGAATTTACCTAGTGGCGTATGGATAGGATGGAGCAATTTCACTCCTTGGAGCAAGTTGTGGAATACGATAGTATGTCCACACAGCGAGAATGAGTGAGCATCCTCCAACACTCATGCATCCTACACGACATGCTTTGCACATCTCCCTGTAAAGGTAAGCCAAACACGCGGACCCCCAACTATATTTGCCACATTCATCAAAATCTTTGACAAATTTGAACCAAGAAGAATGCAATACACTATGAGATTTATCAGGAAATAAAACAGCAATCATACTTAAGATATATAATTTTGCATGCAGTATATTTTCCTCCTCGGTTTGTTGAGAATGGGTTTCTAATTCATTCAACTCGTCGTGTATCCATGTTAATTTTACCGAACCCTTCACCCTATCATTATAAGGTTGTATGCCTAAAGCATCGATACAAGCATAATCGGGACCTTCGGTCTCACCTACTACAGCTCTCCCATCTACGCGGAGGCCAAACAACATATTTATATCCTCTAATGTGATTGTACATTCACCGGTCGGCAAATGAAACGTGTGTGTTTCAGGCCTCCACCTCTCAAGCATCGCAATTACAAGTTTAGAATCAACACTTCTAAAGTTGATTTTAGAGACAATCCCAAACCCGGCTCTTTCTAAGTAAGGCTTGATAGCCTCACTTGGCTCCCTGTCAAACATATGATTATGTAGTCTAAACCTTTTAGACTCATCCTATACAAAAAATATATAATTTGGTTAGTATATAAAAACAATAAACTGTGAAAAATACGTACAAGAATACTAGTAACAAATTTACAATACGTACGAATGCAGCCACGTTCTCTCTCGTTCCTCGATGATTATTTCCCAAAGCAAGCAAACCAGACATGTTGTGTGATTGTGGTAGTGATAATTATGTGTTTCAGATGAATATGCAATGTATGAAATTTGGAAGATGTTATGAGTTTGGAGTGATAATGATATGTTAAATTTATAGTAAAAGCAAATGCATTGTAGAATCCATTGGACAGACAAGTGTAATGCATGCAATATATGGAGCATGCTATTATCCAACATATATTAGACTCTATTGCATGCCTTTACTATTTGATTTGATTACACAATGGCTGATGGGACAAATCCATGCATGCATGCAGCGAAAATTGAGCCTAGTTGTCGTCCGTCCCACCCTTGGACGAACTCCAACTAACCTAGTTGTCGTCCGTCCCATCCTTGGACGGACTCCCTTGTGCCTAGTTGTCGTCCGTCCCACCCCTGGTTGGACTGAAACATGATTCGTCCTTTGCCTGGTGGATTCCCTACGTGTCCATCTTTGGTTGGCACAGTATTAATACCACTTTGACTGATAAATGTATAGCAACACACATTCAAACACACATTCAAACACACATTCAAAATTTATTTGTTCAGAAAACAAATATAGATTCATTTCAGTGGCTCAGAGAAACATTATTTGTTCAGTGCATTACAATGGTGTTATCAGTAACGATCTAACCAACGGTTTTTCGTTTAGTAATACCGAAACAAAACGTTTCAAAGTGCATTGTAGAGCCGATTTTATGCATTTGAAGGAACGGATCGAAACAAAATTGCAACTTCCTGTAAGTGAAATTATTTATCGACTTCCGTTGTTTAATGGAGAAAGCGGTATCATTTTTTACGTCATGAAACCAATAGAGGACGACGATGGCGTTAAAGTGATGTTCGAATGTCACAATTCGTTTGCTCCTCTTGACGATATGGAGCTATATGTTCATATTGTTAGTCCTCCCATTAACCAATCGCAAGAGTCTCATTCGCATCAATACGGTTTGAGCCAACCCACTGATGAAGAGCCAACCCAAAACAACGAACCATTTATACCCGACGAACAGGTGGACGAGTACAGTGAGGATGAAATACAAGAAGTGCAATATGAAGATATTTTTGGTGATGACAATGAACCTGATGATGTTGAGCCGTCGCAGCCTACACTTGCACGACCGATTAGCATGTACGCCCCACCGGATCACATGCGAAATATTTGTTTAGAAGAGGCACCGTCTGAATCAATTTTTGGTTCCCACATAACAAACTATAGTGATGTTGATTTATATGAGGGAATGGAGTTTGAAGACAAGGAGGAGTGCGTTGCTGCTATTCAACATTGGCATATCACCAATAATCTTGATTATTGGGTATACAAATCTGACACGAAAAGATATGTCATCAAATGCAAAAATCCAACTTGCAAATTCAAATGTAGAGCATCCGTTCGCAAGAAGAATTCTAAGTGGATGATAGGTAAGTTGAGTGGACCACATGTCTGCACAACCACTTCAATGTCGCAAGATCATAGACAACTTACATCAGATATTGTCTCTCACTGCATCAGAGATTTGGTTAACACCGACCCCTCAATTAAGGTAAAGCTCATAATTTCTCATATAACAGGAAAGTATGGTTATAATATATCTTACAGGAAAGCGTGGATTGCAAAGGTAAAGGCCATAGAATCCTTGTATGGAAACTGGGAGACATCTTACAATGACCTTCCACGATGGTTATTGGTAATGAAAACATATCTGCCTGGAATGATAATAGACTTGGAAACTTTACCTGCATTTTCAAACGAAGGAAGTCAGTTGGGTGATAAGATGATATTCCATCGTCTATTTTGGGCTTTTCAACCTTGCATCCATGGTTTTGCCTATTGCAAGCCAATTGTTCAAGTCGACGGAACATGGTTGTATGGAAGGTACAAAGGGACATTGTTGATGGCTGTGGCGCAGGATGGGAATGGTAACATTTTTCCAATTGCTTTCGCTATTGTCGAGGGTGAAACCAAGGATGCTTGGAGTTTTTTCCTTCGTAATCTAAGAATCCATGTGACACCCCAACCCAATCTATGCCTAATATCAGACAGACATCCATCGATTAAAGGTGCCTACGATGATCCTGCAAATGGATGGCAAAATCCTCCGTCATCACATGTCTATTGCATAAGGCATATCGCGCAAAATTTTATGCGTGCGATTAGAGACAAAGAACTACGTAAAAAACTCGTCAACATGGGTAATAGTCTGGTTGATATTTATGAAGTAAATTTTTCAAATTCACTTTGTCGGTTTCTTGACATGTTTATTATTTGTGACAGGATATGCATTGACGGAGTCAACGTACAATTACTATAGAACCGAAATTCGTCAGACAAATAGAGATGCTATGGAGTGGATTGAAAATATCCCCAGGGAGAAGTGGGCAAGGGCGTTTGATAGAGGGCAACGATGGGGACACATGACGACTAACCTTGCAGAAGCAATGAACTCTGTGCTAAAGGCTACCAGAAATCTTCCAATAGCGTCTTTGTTTTCGGCCACATATTTTCGGATGGGAGCATTATTTGGTCAACGCGGACATGAATGGACAAAGAGGTTGACATCAGGCCAGACTTTTACAGACAAGTGTATCAAGGGGATGACTGAAGAAGTCAACAAAGCAAGCAGTCATAATGTTTACCAGTTTGACCGGGAGAGGTTCTATTTTATGGTGGCCGAAAGAATAAACCGCAACGATGGTCGTCCAACTGGTACTTACGGTGTTGATCTACGAAAGCGAACATGTGATTGTGGAAAATTTCAAGCGTTCCATTTGCCTTGCTCACATGTGATTGCAGCATGTGAAAGTATACGCCAAGACTACACCATTCACATACCCGGCGTGTTCAAGATACAACATGTTTTTAAAGTCTACCAACAAAGCTTCCAGATCCTCCCACATCAAGACAATTGGCCTCAATATAGAGGGCCTACTCTTTGTCATGACGAAACTATGCGTAGGAAAAAAAGAGGCCGCCCTAACAGTACTCGGATTCGAACCGAAATGGACGACGTGGAAAAGGAAAAGAGAATGTGTGGGATATGCCGTGAAGTTGGCCATATCCGAAGTAAATGTCCAAATGTATCAGGCCCGTCCAATAGGCCTCCTTAATGTTTACTTCAACTGGCTTTATTTAATGTTTACTTCAACTAGCTTTATTTAATGTTTACTAAAACTAGCTTTATGAATGTAATATAATGTTTTTTTTAATTGAGTTTGCAACCATCAATGACTAAAACAACATTTCACATTAAACATAACTAAAACAACATTTCACATTAAACATAACTAAAACAACATTTCACATTACCAATACAACATTCAATGACATCGAAATAAAGACCGCTACAAATAAAACAACCACACATGAAACACTTAAAACGACCATCAACACAAACATATTCTAAGAGATTACAACCATCAACACAATATCGTGTGGTCCTAGCATCATCATAAGGACACCAGCGTCATTTTTTATGGCTCTCCAAGAACGAGTTACTACTCCATTTGGGCCTTTCTCTGTGACCTGCCTTTCAATTTTCCTTATCTTTTCACCCTCAAGAATGTTTTCGTCTAACCATCCTATCAAGTGCCTCTGTAGATGCTCGAAAGTTTGAGTGTTCCATAGTTTGATCTTCAACGGAGGCTTTGTTGCTGAAAAAAATAATGTTGCATCTCTCTTCATAGGTGGAAACGTTGGAAGGGGTTCCTCAGACATCTCCAATAGTAACACTATACCTTCAATTGCAACTGATGTGATTGGAAATGTGGTTGTACAGTCTTATTTATAGGAAAAAAATAATAATAAAATATATGCCCTCGTCCATCTATTGGCCGAACCCACACATGTTCGTCCATCTATTGGCCGAACATCATTTAATTATAATGTTTTTTATTACATTTTATTATATTTTAATAATTATTTATAATAATAAATCAATTGACAAATAATTAATTTTAATTATATTATAATATTTTTTATTATATTTAATTGAATATAATTATATTTAATTATATTATAATAAAAACACATTTTTTTATAATTAATCTCTTCACTTATATCAAATTTTTTATTTAATGTATTTAATTTAAATTTTAATGTTTTTTATTTAATTTTATTGTTTTTTAATCTTTAATTAAAATAAAATATCAATTATAGACTTTAATAATCATTTAAAAAAAAAACAAAAAAAAAAAAGGTGTAGTTAGCGTCCGGCCCACCCCTGGCCGGACCCAAACTTTGCAAAAAATCCTTCATCTGTCCGTCCAAGGGGTGGCCGGACCCAAACAAGGAAAGTGGCATATTGGTCATTTTTTTTCACTTTGGGGCATTATGGTATATTTTTTTCGTTTTTGTGGCAGTACAGTAAAAAAATCCGCACTCCTACCTCTTTCTAAATTTAAAAAAAAAAAAATACAAAATTTTTAAATATTTTTGAAATTATGTTTTTATATATAATGATAAATGAATTATTATGATTATTATATTTTTAATATTCAAAATATTATACCAACATAAAATATATTTGAAGAATTTTGAATTTGAGAGCGGACGGGTTTGGAATACGGTGGTGGGTCCGGGTTTGCTTAAACTCGCATTCGTTTTGCTCGTTGTCATGCCTATTTATAACTCTTCAAAAGTCTTCTCTAATATAAAATTTTGAGTTTTTCAAGTTAAAGAGATTTTGTATTATGAATAAAAACAAGAGATTAATTAGTACGCATTGGCAATGTAAAAAGTTGTACATTGTTAATTCACAATTATCATTCATTTGCATTACTTTATAGGTGGTTAAAACAAAAGTCAAACTTCTCCCAACATCCAACTAATCGACTCTAAAAAAAAAATTGTCAGTGTATTTCAATTAAATTCTAAGAACAAATCTTTTAAAATCCTTTTATTGTTTCCATTCTATCCTTCAGACATTGTATCAACATGCGATTCTTTTGCTTTCACAACATAATCTTTCTTCTTCTTCTTCCCTGGTCGCTCATTTGCTTCATCAATGGTGGATGTTGACGAACCACCACCCCTTATCTCAAAGAATCGTTCGTCACCACAAGTTACTAATTTTCCTTTCATAAATTTGATACCTTCTCATTCTTTCGGTCCAAATTTTTCTATCAAGCTGCAAAACAACAACTACTTGTCAATATGGAACTCCCCTTGATGTTTAAAACTAAGACAAGTCAAATTAAAATTGCAATTTCTTAGAATTATGAAACCGAAATTGCTTAAGATCAAGCCATATTTATTTGGATTATTTCAACAAATATTTGAATTAGTGTTGTCTAGGGTTATTACCAGTAAGCACTTGTATGAAATGTGGGACAAAACATACAAAAAAATCTTAAAGTAACGAAAGAGTGCATTCGTCAACTACGCACCAAACTCAAATCATCCAAGAAAGTGAGTCGCTCAACCTCTGAATTTGTTCTTCCCATCAAAGCTATCGATGATTCGTTTCTTTCAGTAGGTAATAAAGTCGTTGAGAAAGATCAAATTAATGTTGTTCTTGATGGACTCCCTGAGGAATACGGTTCATTCGTTATGCGGGTTTATGGTCAATGTGGACCTCCCTCCATGTATGATGTTGAGGCGTTTATGTATGTTCAAAAAGTTCAACATCATAAGTTCAGACAATAACTCATGTCCCCCAACGTTTTTCTAAATATTGTGCATCTAGAATCATTAGTCAATCACAATGGTACTCTCTTTTTTGGATATGTGAGCAATCATTGAGATCGTGGTCCAGTTTGTTCCAAGGATGGATCTTTGGGATCAAGACCTACTTATCAACTATGTGACAAGTTTGGGCATAGAGTTCTTGATTGTTGGCATATGTGTGATGAATATTTTGTGCCTTCTGCTATTATTGATATTACACAAAGAAATGCAAGATCCCAAGCTCAGGTTGACTCAGTCAGAGAAAATTCTACGAAGGTAACTCAACCAGCTACAATTATTGCCACAAAGAACTAACTTCTCTGTAATGAGAAGTTCTTATTGCCATGTAAGTTGGAATCTCAAGCATAGTTTGTTGATTCAGGTGCATCCTATCAAATAACCTTTCTTAACTATGTTCTGCATAATTTTGTTCCATATTTAGAAAAGGATAAGTTGAATCTCATGCATTGGTAATGGTTTGGACCTCACCATTAAATTTGTTTGTTCATCTCAATTTGCTTCAAAATGGTTGCCTAACTATAAGATAATGCTCCAGAAAATTCTTTCCATCACTAGGAACCTAATGTCTATCTCACAATTTGCCAAAGATTATAATTTGACATTTGAATTTCATGCTAACATAAGCTTTGTCAAATCCCAAGTTTCTAGGCAGGTTGTGCTTAAAATATTCCTGGATGCTAAAGTTCTTTATTGCTTTCCTCATATTCAATTGGAATCCTCTAACGTTTATGGATTAGTTTCCCATATCCATACTAGTAATCCTAATTATTACTCCTCTGCCCTGACGAATTGTATATCTTATGATGATATTTCTTTGTGGCATTATATGTTAAGACATGTCAATTTTAATACTGTCAAATTTGTATTTGACTTGTATAATTTCAAATTTTTTAATAAAAAGTACCTCAAATTTGTGGATAGTGTTGTTTAGGTAAAGCTCATAAATTACATGTCTCATCTGCCTATAAAACCCCTTTTGACTTAGTTCATACTGACTTATGGGGACCTACACCTTTTTTTACAACTGTGTCTATAGATATTACATTGCTTTTGTTAATGCACATATTAAGTATATATGGATTTATTTCTTGAAGATTAAATTTGATGTTATACAATGCCTGTACAGTATGGTGCGTTTTTACTATTACAAATCTGACATGTCACCAACATCAAAAAATTGTGGTGCACCATTAGGGAAGAGCGATGTGATTTTGAGAAATTATAATTTTCCAAAAAATTGTCACCAACTTTAGTTGTTAGGGTTCAGAATTTTATGAGACAAGAGGCATGTTCTGAAGCATTGGAGCAGGGGAGAAGTATTATAATCATAAGGGTTTTATCCTTCATTGTTTGTAAAATGTAATTGCTTTCTTTAAATTTAATTTTTCATGAATTCCATAAGATTGAGTGATATTTCTCTTAGATTAAGTTCCCAATTCCCATAGATGAATTTCCCATATCAATGTGGACCACGTAGTCTATTTAGATCTTCTATATTAATTAATCTACTTCTTATAGTTATCAAATAATAGTTTATGATTAATGGTTTTTTCTTGTTTAAGAATTTGGGATAAGTGATATCTAGATAGTGTTAGAGAACTAACTGTGGATACTGCTATTGAAGCTAAATATTATCAGGAGGTTTTTTATAATCATTAGAAGTAGGGTATCTACATTCGTGGCATAGGTATTTTATGTTCCATCGAAACTTTGTAGGTTGCGACTTCAGCTAAGACATTAGGGAATAATAATTAAATAATTCTGGTTGTGTGATGAGACATCGTGCACAACTATTTTGTAAAATAGTTGTGGTATAAGAGGAATCATTATAGGTTTAGACAAGAATTATTCACATTAAAAGGTAAAAGTATTCGGATAATGACTTAATCATTTATCTCATTGTAATTCTCAAATGCTAATTAGTATATTCAATTTTCACAATAATTACACATCTGATCAGATTAAGATATGTGTACCTTCTTTCACTTTATGTCGTTTGTTTAGCTAACTGCAAGTATGATCACCTTAGTTTTGTAGAAGTTAAAACAATCTATTTGGATCGATAATTTTACTTACCACTTGTGGATTTTTCTTCAACATAAATTATAATACATGTGAATTCTTAGTTCAACAAACCTCATCATCCTCTTTTGTATGCAATATAACAAAGTCCATTAGGAATACAAATTTGTCGATTCTGACCAATACATGTTCAGTTATCCCCGTTGGACATATGATGAGCTTATCGATTAATTGGATCACCATAAATGTTTGTTTTAGTTCCACATTACTAATTAATTTGATTACTGAAAGTTAAATAAGATTGATACTCAGTCATAGATCAAAGTGTTTTTCCAATATTAAAGCTTCCCATGGTAACTAGTTAAAGTGACTCGACCTGGATTTGTTGCTTTTAATGGTAAAGTTCTTTGAATGATGATGTAGTTGGCTTCTACTTAGATGATTTTCTCATTGAATTTATAGTTCTTTGTCTTCACTTTTCCTTTTGTGTTTTTATTTAAATAATAACTTCAGGGGTATCATCTCCCATTACTATCCCGCTTCTTGCTGTGATGAAATTGCAATGCTCCTTAGGATTTGTTTAAGTGTTAGAGGTGAAAGTACCTCCTTGTTGATCAGATAATTTTTAGGATATATATCCCACGTGTAGTTCTATATTTACTACCGAGGCATCAACTTTATTTTGATTGACAATAGAAATTTGCATAAATTGATTCAGGGTGTTCTTCAATTTTAAAGTTCTAGCTAGTAGATGTTGACTCTAATTGTATTTTTGTATGATTGTTATCTATTTTATGGATCAGCGTCTTGACTTCATCCTTGGTAAAAATTAGGGTTATTTTCTCTTTGATTGTTGTTATTCTTTCCTAGGTATTATCCTAGCCTTTGATGAGTATTCGGATAGTTTAACTATTCATCCCAGGAGGGCAGTAACCAGTGGGATGATCCCTAGTACAAAGCTTAAAATATGACATATGCTTGTGTTTACTAGATGATTCTTGATTTTTTTTAAATTTTTATGTAAGCATAGATAATTATTTTTATGATTCTTCCATAATTTAGGTCAATAACTTGTTTTGGTCCAAGTTTGTAGTGATGCCCAACTCTAATTCTAGATTACTTATGAACATTGGTCTATGTTGCATTCATCTTGATGGTCATTAAATGTCATTCTTTCTATGATTACTATAGAATCTTCAACACTCATCGACATTAGAGAACTACTTATAATTGTATCTAATAACAGCTTATGTTGTTGCAAAAGTTCGTTGCAGAGGAAAAGACGACAATGGTGATTTTGGCCTCCATCAACTTATTTTGAGAAAATAGTTTGTTAAAAAAAATTCTTCTAATACATTTCAGTCAGACAAGTATTGTGCGGATTAGTCCATGTACCAATTATTTTCTTTCCTAATCATCAAGTGTGGAAATAGTCACAGGAAGAAAATTTCTTCTTCCTCTGGTGCTCAAAGTGTACCAGATATCTCGTAGAATTTGGGGGGAAATTGAGTGTACAAATCTTCATGGTCTAAACTTGTAAAAGAGTTGACATAAATAATTTGAAGCAATTCGGTCTTAATTTCGATTTGTCTAGAATTAATTGGACATCCTCCAATATGAACTAGTCTTCTTGGACTATTACGACACAAAATGCCACCATTGTTTTTACTGTTCAATTTTGTTACCATTTTCACCATCATTTTTTATTTTTTCTTTATTTGTCTTGGAGTCTTCGAATATAAGAGGTTTTGAATAAAGAGAAGCATAAGTACGAGCTACTCTTTCAATCTCATAGCCAAATAATAATTGATCTTTAGGGTTTTTTCTTGCATAAACACGGTTCAACAATAGAACCAAACAAATTAGAAGTATGATGGATTAAACAAATAAGGTTATACAATATTATGAACAAATGTGCACAATTACTTACAATGATAAAGATTATTCCTATGCTTGTAATATCTAAACAACAGTCTTTAGCAACAATATCATTTTAACAAAGTATCAAAAGTAAGTATTTTTGTTTTTTTCCTCAGGGACTGATGTAATAAAATCCTTTCACTAAATGTTATGTTTTAAGTGAAAAAGGGCTTACATTTTGATTTTAGAATAAGAAATAAAATTAAATTAAGATTTAACTATGATAGAAATATATAAGAATTAGACTTTAATAACCATAAGCATAGACATTCTCATTGATCAACATAGATATTTTAGTTAACATTTCATATTATCATGCGGTGCTCAACGCATATTATTCATGTCTAAATAATATTGTGAGATTGATCCTATTGTTTAATCGACGATTTCTCAACTAAATTAATCAATACAAATGATATTGTGTATGAATATTAAACCTAAATTTATCTTTAAAGTTTAGCATTTGATATATGAATGTTCTTTATCTAGACTGAAAATGTATTTTTCAATAACAATTAAAATCCATATATTAGGTTATAACTGATTGGGTTAAAACCTGCATTAAACTCAAGAACACGCATCAATATTAATGTATAACCAAAATATATAATCAAACAATTAAGAGTAATACATAAGAGTTAAATTACATCTAGTTTCTACAAGAGAGATCATAGATATATGTTGTCATGGTAGCATGATAGAATAAGTAGATGATGTGAAATAGAATCAGATGGTCTCTCAACGAGAAGCAAGTATCCACATCAAAACTATTTGGAACTCTCCTTGTGACAAAGTGACATCAAACTCCTAACACATTGCCTCTCACTAATATAGTATTAATATATACAAATTCTAAAGTTCCAAGATCTTCCAAAAATGAAACATAAATGTCTTATTTATAGTTTTCAATTGAGTCCCTAATCCAATATTTGAAGGATTTCTGTATTAGCATATTGTCTTCCTTTAGCGCAAAGAAAAAAAATTACGCCTTAGATTCACTAGTCAAAGTTTAGATCGATTAGTGGATTACATTTCTTACTTTCTAAGTAAACTTTGAACGTCCTTTCTGGTAGAGAAAAACACAAGAAAAAGGGGTTTGAATTGGATTTTCAAAACATTTTCCTTTAGAAATACTATTCATTAAAGATATACAATAAAGTGTGCAATGAAGATAAAAATGACACATTCATGTTATCCAGGTTCACCTTATAAAAGGTTAATCATGTCCACCCGCCAAGGTGATTTTGCCTTAGAAAATGACTTAATCCACTATCAAAGCAATGATCAATAAGTTAGTGATTTCTTAAGTATTATGACCTAATTGGTCCTCTAAGAAATACAACGATCATTGACTCCTTAAGGATCCTGACCCAACTGGTCCCTTGGAGGAGATTTCTGCACAATGACACTCTGTCAAAATTTTATTGAGTATACAGACTAACACTAGTCACTCAAGGAACAAAGAACTATCAGTTGCTTAATGTTTGTGTTTACATGATTGCTTCTTATAAGTTGATTAATGTTTAAGTGCAAGAGATATAAAACAAAAGTGTTAAGCAAGTTATGAGCAACAACTCCTTACTTTTACATGATTCTACAAAGATGTATTTGATAAGTATTTGGGCAGCATCTTATAGTATTCTTCTTTCTTTTCTTTCTCTTCTTTCTCTTCATATTTTCTCTCTCTTTTTGTTTGGCTTCAACTTTCATAACTTTAGCATCATCTTTTGCTTCACTTGAGTATTTCGACTTAAGCAGCTTTTCTTCTGAGATATTTGACCTTCATTTATAGTCTTCAAAGAGAAAGAGATGTTGTGAGGATAGAAGAGTCCTTTCCAATATCAACGGTTACTTTCCAACGGATAGTATTGAGAGTAGATGTTGGAGAGTACAACATGTTACTTCCTTTTCCTGTAACTTAGAGCTTTATCATGAAAACATGGAAGACAACTTCTGAATAGTACAAACGTCTTTGTAATAGTGGATTTGTTAAACATACTGTTGTGCTGAGATCCTCTTGAGAAAGTTTCTTGATCTTATCTTCAAATGATGTACTTCTGATCTGAAGTAATAAGCTTGGAAGAGATCAACTTCTTCTGATGAATTTTTTGATGAGTAGTCGTAAACTACTTTGTTATGATAGCATAAGATCATCAGAGTCATTGGAAACAGAACCTTGTCTTTCAGAAATAGCAACAACCTTTTTGAAAAAAACAACGCATGACTTAAGATATGAGACTTAAGGATATATGGAAGATATATAAGATACTTGATTTGAAAGATTAGAAAGAATTCAGATGAAGTTTCATGCCAAATGTCAATGTCTTTCAGAAGTAGAACAATGTTTTCACGTTTCATATATATAAAGCAACGACTTTTCTGAAGACAATTCTTAATATCTAAACTTTGAGTCATGACAACTATTCCTCACTTCTGATCTTGACCCTTTATCAGCTGATCTTGACTATGTTATCAGAGTTAGAAGAAACAGCTCTTCTGACGAGCACATCTTGACTTTTGATATTTTGAAACAAAAGCTTGTATTTGATGTATATTTGTTTTCAGATCTTGGAGCAACATCTTCTTATTTCTTCTGGAGATACTTGAGACTTCTAAAGCAGTATCTCATTGAGAATTACACAGGAAATCTTCTTTCTGGTTAACATTGAGCATTCTTCAAAACAATTAATGTTTCTTTCAAGAAGGATGTTAATAGCATTTCTGACGTGCCGAGCATATTTCTGATGATTCTTTGAACAACAGTCCTGAATCAATAAACATTTCTGATCTGCACACTTAAGAAACCGTTAGAAACAAAATTGTTTACATATAAAATATATGTGTTATTATCATCAAAACTTAGAGATAGAGTGCATATCTAAATCTTGTTTCATCTGTTAACCAGAGGATTGCTCGATTAACGGATTTTCCTTGATCTCATATTCATTGATCTAGTGGGTTCTTGTTCAACGGATTTGGCCTAGAGTCTTAGCTAAGTTAGGTGAGTGTCAAATTTCCTCAAGCACAAATAGTATGACACTATCTCTCTCTCAAGGACAAATTGTATGGCTCTCTTAGAGAAAAGCATAATGCAGAGAATCTAAGAAATGAAGTGAAGAAGTCCCTTAAAAGTAGAAATAGGCATATTTATATATTGAATTAATGAATGGATAGGAAAAAAAAGATATTTTTTGATCCAACTATTCACAATGACCTAAAAAACAAATATAACCCAAATATTTATGTCTCGTGGCAAAAAGAAACCAAACGTTTGAAACCCTTAAAACCCTTTTGTATATGTTTGGTTTAGCCTTTTGAAGAGGAAAAAGAAATTCTAGATGTGTAGAAACCCTTAAAACCCTTTTGTATATGTTTGGTTTAGCCTTTTGAAGAGGAAAAAGAAATTCTAGATGTGTAGAATTGATTTTGAAATGATTTTAAGGGGTTTGATTCTTCTAAAGTAGAATCGATTCTGCCTCCAAAATTGATTCTACTAAAGCTAGAATTTGTAGCTTTTGAGTTTAAACATGATTTTTACATTGAAAGTAATTGTTTAAATCACTTATAAATAAATTTATCCAAACATAACCGTTTAACTAGAATAATTTAATTCAAAATTAATTATTTTCACCACAGAACCAAACACACACTTCGTCAAGTTCGAAAGTCATTTGAGTTTATAGACCCCGCCATGAACAAGATGCATACACACCATAAAACACAATGAAGTTATCTACCACAATCATCCTCAAAGTGACCTGGATTATACATGGCCTAAGGACTCTTCATTTTAGCTTGGCCACCACGAAAGTCCTCCTTGGATTGTTCATTACTCAAAGACTCCTCGTCTAACTTTGAATTCCATGAAAATCATACTGAGATCCTCCACTGTCCAACAAATCATTACCTCACTGTGGTCAAATCCTTCTCAGATTCTCCATGACTTAAAAATCCGTCGTTTCACCCTGGTCTATAGGGTAATTCTCTTTGAATTTCCTACAATTCCATAATTCCTCCTCTCATCTCAAACCATAAGGAACCATTGTTTGAATCATATCCATCTCAACACATACTTAATTGCGGAGGTCTTTGATGCTCATAATGTCCCTCATTACTCCAGTCTTCCCATAATTGTTGTATTTCTATCTCAAAACCTCTCAATCATTTACTTACTGACTTGATCATCTAGTATTTGCTGATAGCATTCATGTCGGTTCCAGCTTATAACTTTCCCAACCTATATGTCTCTCTTTAGAGCCACTTATCTAAATCCAACTCGGTTCACAAGTTCAAATCAAAAAACTCCATATTGGTTGTTAAAGTTAATAGGATATTTATTCTAAACGTTAGCATAAATGTAAAGAATCCATATCCTATTCCACCAAGCCCTTTGTAGTATAGAAACATAAACAACTCCAAATCAAAATGTAAATAGCCACTTTAGATTTCCATATACATGCCACATGTTTCACACTAATAGTTTATTAGTTATCTGTTCTTGAGATGAGCATTGTATTACTATTCTAACCATCATAATTTTTTGTTAAGTTAACTTGAGATTGTTATAACAGTGTGTAGCTCACACTTTTGCCATATATAAAGCAAGAAATGTGCATAATCGAAAAGGTTAATCACATTATTGTTATTTAACTTCATAATAAAGCAAGCTTGCTTGCTATATATGAAGATGAAACAATTTGATAAACGTTGTTGACATTCAAAAGCAACAATAAACTATTGACAATGTATTTTATATAAAGTTACTATATTCAATCCAAATCTAATATCCCAAAATTGGAGAGAAGGATCTTCACTTGATCAACAAAGTCTGAGCCCGTCGCAAATTCGGTTAGCAATCCAACAGAAAAACCAAACATTGCCCACCTGAAGAAACATGAATCAATTCCAGATTAATTATAAATACAGATAGTCCACAAAAGATTATAGATAATCATTTCAAAAAGAATACAAATCATTAGTCAACAGCTGTAAACACAAGCATCTAAAAAAAGCTTCTTTGAGATGAAATTAGCCTTGGAATATCACATAGTCAACAGCTGTATAATTATAACCATTGAAGGAGAAAACAATGCTGCAAAATCTATACTTTCCAAGGTGCTTTGGTTACTTTGTCACATAATCAACATCAATATTAAGTATAAATAATGACTGAAGGAGAAAAGGGTGCTGCAAAAGCTATGCTTTCCAAGGTATTTTGGATACTTAATCACTTGATCAACATCAATATTAGAGACGAAGATCAGCTGCACCGCTTTTCAGATGTATTGTTCGCTATGGGCCTTGTGTAAACACTCGTGAGGTTTGTCATTTGGTAAAAGACGCCTTGGGAGTAGAGGAAGTGTGGTGATTATAAACTAAACTTAGTCTTGATGTCCAAGTAATGTAAAACTTTTTAAAGGACATGCATGTGAAATTTCTTCCACAAGGTAGCTGAGCCACACCATGAAACAAAAGCTGTGGCCGAAGTGTACTATTAATATATAAACACCATTCATCTTTTAATTGCTTAAGCTTGTGGAAATGATGGCTCATGATATGTTAGGTGGTTTTTCCTCTATATAACTTCATCAGGCATCCCTTGTGCTAGAGAAGAAATGAGGAACATGTCAGCAAATTCAAGTAGTTCGCACTTTATTACTCACATTACAATCTAGTCCTACACTGGTTGCAACAATTCTAGAACTAAACTCTCATTAATTAATAAGCACCAACTTAAGTGAGTTATTCTCATCATAATCGTTTCGATTTTCATTCATCTCTGTCATAACTACCGACGAACAGAGGTGATCACATTAGTCTAAAAGGATGCAAAAAAAGTAATAAATTTGGAATTAACATCCCTCAAAATTTGCTAGACTATTGCCACAAAACAACTTATACGGATGTTAAAGATCATTTCAATCAATATTTAGATGAACAGCACATCCCAGCAGAAACTCAAAATTAACTCATAACCAGATAAACACCTTAATTAAACTCTGATAACATAAGCACTTATCGTACAATTGCTTATGTATAAACTATTTGTATCATTCTATAACAAAAAACAAAACAAAAAAGTCAAACTATTTTCACAAACAGCTTATGGGCATCTTATAAGGTTTAAAAAATTGAAAAAATTTACCTTCCATTGCTAATCTCATTTTTGGCAATCCATCCAAAAAAGGGACCTTGATCTGCCGCTTGTTCAAGCTTCTTCAATTTGAAATACTCCTGCAATTCCTTAGCCTTTTGTCTCTGAAACTCTAATGTAACAACACTTCTATCATCCCCAACAACAAGAGAACTTGGTTTCTGAGGTTGTGGTGGAGACTGAGAAGGAGGTGAGGGTTTCAAGGGTTGAGGAAGATTAGATGGTTCTTTCACAGAAGGAGCCATTGGTCTTCTCAAAGGACCTTCACTCTGAGAGTTTCTTACAGTAACAGCATAGGGTTTGAGAGAAGAGAATCTAAAAGAATAAGATGAGGTTGATGAAGATGCACATGATGAAGAAGTTGTTGGGATTTTGATGCATGGAATTGAAGATGTTACAGACATTTTTTGAGGGGATTGATGATACTAAAAAATTTTTGAAATTTATTTGTTGTGTTATTTATCTCTATTTTCTGTTCTTATGAACATGGTGTTATCAAAATCAATGGATAAGTGTGTGTGGACAAGGTATGTCCAAGTTTCCATTGAAAAGTGGTTTGAGTTAAATGGAGTGGAGATTTGAGGTACAATATCAACCATTGGATTTTGGCTATTCTTTGACTTATGAAAATATATTCTCCCTTGGATATTTTTAAAGAGGTTTGGATAATTATACAATTATGAAAAATAGATAGTACAGTAAATTTAACTTTATTTGATATCAATAGAAAAAATTATGTTTGATGACTATATTTTGGCATGAGTTTCTAGATATTTTTTTCTAACTTATGGCTTTTTTTTTAAGTTACTTGAACTAATATGAGCTTATGACTTTTAACTAGTTCTTTTTTTATTCTTTTAACTAAAATTTATTTTTATCCTTTACAATTTATTATAATTAAAAATAAAATAAATGTGTTTTAAATGCATAAATAGAAAAAAATTGAATATTATATTAAAAAAAACTATGAATCTCTTAGTGCAATTTTTTCATTGTTTTTTCTCTGTCGTTTTCACTCCATATTCTTTTATTCTTTCTTTATTGATTTTAACATTATTCTCTATTGTTACTCTAATTTTAAATATATGTATTTATCGGTGTTTTTTTATAAACAATCACGAGTTTATTGTGTTTATAAGATTAACTCAAAAAATCTCGGGAGCGATTCGTGTAGAGATCTTGTGTGGAAAGTAGTGTGTGAATTAAAAGAAACTGTTTGTACAAAGACAACATAAACGCAAAACTTAATTGAAAAAAACTTTAGTAAATGACAAGTATGTAAAATGAAATAAATGACATTAAACAAAAATGAAAATATAAGAAAGTAAAGATAAATGACATTAAATATATGTGATGAGCATCCTGAATCCAAGTACCATTGGTCTTTGAATTTTTCTTCATCTCTTGTTGTGACCATCAGCATCATCTCTTCTTCTTCTTCGTGCTTTGCAAACTTTGCATCATTTTATTGATTCTTTTGTTTTTATAGACAATCATTAGAATAGTGACCATATTTCTGACAATTGAAACTCTGAATGTGACTTTTGTCAGGTTTTCGACCACCACCTCTTCCTCAGTTTGCAACACCACCTCTTTGGTTGCTTTGGTATGAGGGTTTTCTCTGATTCGACCAGCTTCCTTCTTGCTCATTTCGACCAATCGAATTATTGTAGCCTTCTCTACCTTTATTATCATTCCAACTTCCTTTGTCTTTCTTTTCTTTTGTTGATTAAGCCTGCAGAGCCACGTCACTCTTCGACTTTCTTACAACTCTTTCAGTCATTCTTTATTCATGAGATTCAAGTGTCCCTTGAAGCTCTTTATTTGTCAATGTTGACAAGTCTTTCGACTCTTCTATGGCAACTACCACGTGGTCGAACTTTGGAACCAGTGATCTCAAGATCTTTGCAACAACTGATCTTGATGTCAACACTTTTCCACATACCTTGATTTGATTTACCAGTTCCATAACCCTGGTGAAGAAATTAGCTATGCTTTCACTTTCTTCCATTTGAAGCAATTCATATATTCTTTTTTGAGTTTGTAACCTCACCTCTTTCACCTTTTCTGCGTCTCCAAACGACTTTTCTAGAATTTTCCATGCTTATTTTGCAGATTCTACATCACTCACTTTTTCGAAATTATCTGGATTCACTCATTGATGAATTATAAAGAGAGCTCTATAACTCTTCTTCTTCAATTTTTTGTGTGCAACATTTTTTTCACCCGTAGTGTTTTCTGCCAGCGGTGTTACTCTTTTCTTCACAAGATTCCAAAGATCTTAATAACAGAAAACAACTTTCATCTACTTCCACCAATTTTCATAGTTGTCAACTTTCAGAATCGGAAGACTCGCCGGAAAGTGTCTGTTTGGACAATTCATCACCATCGTGATTTTCTTCCAAGAATTGCTCAGTCAGTGCTTTAGATATCAGATGTTGGAAATCCACCAAAACTTGTGGAGAATTTCAATCAATCTTGATGAACAAGATTGTTATTGCTACACAATGACAATGAAAGAAGGAAGAAAGAAAAAGATGAAATTGGAAAATAGAGAAATTAAGGTTTGAACAAAAGAAGAATATTTTCTACGGAGTTTCTCTCTGCTTTCAAACTGAAATTTCATTCACTTTGCAACTGCAAATTCTCAACTGTTACAATAATAAAGGTTACTCACTCTATTTATAGTTTTAGGTTGTTTTCTTTCTTAAGCAAAGTCCAAAATTACTAAAATCCAAAATACTTATTTTAGTCTAAGTTGAAATCTTGTGTCAAACAACCTCTAATATGTTGCTTCGACATAAAGGATTACAATCTCAACCATTAGTATTATTTTTGTGTTCATGTATTCTGTTATTTATAATGAGGAGATACATGAAAGGTGCAGCTAACCTCTTGTTAGCAGCTTCTCCCGTCCAGGATTCAGCATTCTTGGATTAGGCTTCTCTCGGACCATTGATTTACTTTCTTTCTACGAGTTGGGAACTTACGTTCTTTCCGTTCTGCTTGCTCCTTTAGCTCATCAATGCCTTTATTGTAAACCCGATTACAATTACTTATTGGCTCGCAATAGAACTTGAAAAGCAATAAAGAATTGGAAATGGGTTTGGAGAATAAAGATGCCTACAAAGACTCAACATTCTATTTTGCTCTGTCCCTATGAAGTACTCCATATCACTAATGTTAAAAAAGTACAATATCGCTACTAGTACTTTCTATGGCAGTTTCACTTTAACTAATGAAGATGTGCTTCATTGCTTAAAGGATTGTCACTTAGCTCGTGACATTTGAAAAACTATCTCTATCAGATACATTTGATAATTCTTTTCAGTATCCACACCTACAGATTAGATAAAAGAAAATCTTCATTCCTAGCTTTTTCAAGATTTTCTTGCAGCTTTGTGAAGATATGGAGATGGAGAAATCTAAGAATTTTGGATAAAAAATAATGAAAGAAGCATTATGTGCTTAGATACATTCATACTTGTAAGAGGATACAGATCATTATTTGCTTGGAAAGGGAACAAATGACAAGGTCAGGAATGTGGTGTTTTGAAAACCTCCACAACCAAGTCTTGTGAAATTTAATGTTGATGATAGCTGCAACTCTGGTAGAAGGATTGTTGTTGATGGTTTTATCCAAGAAGAGTTGGCTTCGGGGTTTCTCCTACAATGATGTCACTGATGTCGTGTTTTTTGCGGAACTTTTTCTAAGTTATCATGGTATTCGGGTTTTCTCCTACAATGATGCCATGATGGTACTAACGATCTGCTATTAGGAGAACTTTTTCTCGGTTATCATGGTATTACTCCTCTGCTGTAACATAGTCATTTAAGAACCATCATAGAATCAGATAGCCTTGAGAATATTTAATTTTTTAACCAAAAAGATTGAGTTATAATTTCATGCATATGGTTCACTATTTTTGAAATTACTAGTGTAATCTCACTTACTACTTTTTAAGATTACTAATCTAATCAATCATGCCCCAAACTTAGTCATGCATCACGGGCTTCCAAAAGTCACCCGATGTAACTACATGGTCGTCTCCACCATCTAACCTCTTAGATTACACATCCATCTAGGGTTTTTGGGTACAGCAAACAAACAAATTGTTACCCGTTGTAGTTTGTGAAGAGCAAAAAGAAAATTGAAAGATCATTACAAGGAACCTTTCCATCATTCTTTGATAATTATCATTTTTTTTCCATTATCCATATAATCTTATAGTATGGTTGAACACAATCAGTTTATTGGTTCACTTTGATCCCAATCAATAAAAGAACAGAAGAACGTGACCAACAACCTTCCTTGTGCAACTTGAACCGAATTTGAAATATAAGAGACTGAAATATGAGAGAGAATGCACCACATACAAGAGAATCAATCGGCTCAGCAATTTTATTCTCAGCTTTGCTTTTATCTAGAACACAGGTATCAAATCAATCAAGAAATATTCGACACAACTGGTATTCTCCAAACCACAAATTTCAAGAAATCTAGTCGATCCTTTAGAAACTATGAATGAACCCTCACTTTTCTTCCTACACTTAATAATCCAACACAATCTCACAACAGCCTATAAAGCAATGGCTCAAAAAAAAATCCTTATCACAAGTTTGTCAACAACAGTCAAACTGATACTTTACAAAAGCTTATATTTGTATGATCTTTCCATAAGACAGAGCATAGAACTAAAAAATTGTTGATCCTTATAAATAAGAACATGAAGTAGCATAAAAATGATGAATCAAAGCAAAGAATTCACACAAGAATTATACAACAAATTGATGAGAGGTATTAGGAACAAAACTTGAAGCCGCGGCAAGTAATGGTAGAAGAGACACAAACAAACAATCACTCAAGCAAGATGTTGTTGGTGTGTATATATCTTCAAAGGACCAAAAATTCTTCACTCCTTTTGCCTTTAACTGAGTGATAGATTGTGTTAGCAGCAGTGAACATCCCTACGAATGACCCAATAATCTTAATGAAACTTCAATTTACATTATCGTACAGGAACAAGTTCTGTCATTTCCATGATCATATTCATCATCTGATCCATCCACTTCACTGCAGTTGAATGACAAATTTCATTGTAAGGAATCAATCAATTACAGGCAGATAATAAAACATAAATATAAAAAGGAAAAAATGATAAATAATGTCAGAAATTTTACCACAACCAACTCATATATTAACATGTATAACATTATACACAAACCAATGGTTGTCAATCTATCAAGGCATAGGACAGGTCATTAACAAACGCATTTAATGCAATAAAGGCCTAATTTGTGATATACTTGAAACAGATGGCTCCCAATTGTAAACAATTTTCAAAGTTATATCTCATCAAATGTGGGACTTCTATCAGACCCTCTCACTCCTAGGACTAGACATCTCGGGCGTGACCAGAGTGGCCTAATAACGAGTGGTCTAACAAATCTTAGAAAGGCTAAGATAATACCGTGTAGAAAGTAATCAGGAAAAATACTTTGATGTTTATTACTCTAATCTAGGACTGTTTACATAGAAGAAATTACAATAGTTGTTGTCCAAATAATCAGGAAAACTACTACAATAAACACAAATCAAATCATACTAAAATTAAATCCGTCTTGATTATCCTAAAGATACAGCAAAGAATATTGCTGAACTTACTCAATTGATCAAACTCTCCATACACAAAAAGTAGATAAAACCACAGAAGATCATAGAGGTAATATAGGTTTATACGCTAAAGAAATGGCCAAAATGCATATGGTATTGAACTATAATATACATTATGTGCATAGTCATAACACAGAAAATTCTAAGTAGAAAGTCGGCCAGTCGGGTATAGTTGATAATGACATCAAGTCTGGACAGATCAATAAAGTAAAATAAAAAATAGCAGAAATTAAGTAATAACATTCACAGAAAGAAAGCAAGAAAAAGGGGAAAATTTATGAATCTTTTTTGTTTAAACATTTCTTGAGGACAACAAAACAAATTCGATCATAATGGAATAGGAACAGTAATAGAGGGTAAGACCCCCCCCCCCCTTTTTTTTAGTAATAATAGGTCAAAAACAAAAAACAAACATATTGAGAAATAAAATCAAAATAACAAAACTGTCCTAGTTCCAAGAAACCACGTTACAATACCCACTAATCAAACATCATGTAAAAGCATGCAAGAAATGTTGAAATTCCCAAAAACAAATATTGCTATTCACCTCCAATCACAGACACCAAAAACTTCAGGAAAGCACATGGCAACAGAAGCGCCACTCCTTGCTTCATCATAAAATTCCAAAATAAATAAAAAGAAATCAATCCAAATTTGAAAGAATAAATTAAGTCATTCCAAATGTATCTAAAATCATCTTCTAAGAATACAAAACAGATAGACCACTTAAGAAACAATGGCTTTTAGTCTCAGATTTAGGAAAACATATATCAAGACAGGAAAGCTTCAAACTTTAGAGGATTACTAATCCACAACAAATATCTCGTTGCCTTTAATTTTCAAAGGGAAATTGTAAGAAGATTTGTATACCTATGCAAAGACAAAGTTAGATTTAAGATCTACCAGTTTAATCATCCAGCATCAGTTGAACCCAATACAATTTGGAATGAACAAAATATAAAATTACTTTGAGCTTGGGAAAGCTCTATGTGCATGTTCTCTAATTAGAATTCAGTTTACCCTTCATCTCTCAGAAGTAAAACCAATTTAATTCAACTCAGCCTCAAGCTAAATGCTAAAAGTTTCACTTATCAGTCATCACAATGAATACAAAGACTTAGGATCTGCAATTTAAAAATAAAAAAAGGAAAATGAAGAAGCCCATTCTAGCAAATCTCATGCACTTCTATCAATCACACAAAATAATGTATCAGGAGCTCCAACGTTCTAAGTTCTAACAATATAATCGGGTAAACAAGGCCTCTAAAATTATATAATTGTACAGAGAGAAAAATTATTCCTTTCATTACAACTTGTATATAAAATAAAAATTCAAATACCTGGGCTCAAATTCTCGTATTTCAACAAGCTCGCTACCACAAGCATCTGTCCACTGCACTCTTCTTCTTTCTGTTTGATCACAAGGAGTAGTACATGCTCCATGTCCACCTGATGCTTCTTGTTCATTAGTATCCTCAACAGAAACTGATTTATTACTTTGTGGCCTTTTAATGCTACTTTTAAGTGTGACCTTTATACCATCATTAGTATCATCTACATGAGCAGAGGGATCCTTTTCATCATTAGAAACCGGTAGCCCCGGCGAAACATCATGCTGTTGGGCAGGGCCCACTTTAAGTGGTGACGGATTATCAAGCCCTGCGGAAGTGCGACCAAAGCAAACAAAGGAGGCACACCCGCGGGAAAGGCGATTCTTTGTGGAAGCCAGCTGGAGTTCAGGGTCAGATCCTTGGTCTACCAACTGGTACTGGTTCCAGGGTGCAACTCTCATGGGTTTATCCTCATTCCTCTGTCCCAAAAGGAGTAGGCTCAGGCCCTTGCTATACCCTGAAGCCGAAGCAGAGAAGAATCCTCCACCTTCTACTGCAAATAACATCAGTTCTGCTCATCGGCACGCCATAAATGATTTATATATATGACTTCCTCCTCTTAGAAGAACAAAAGCTACAGCCTTTTCAACCAAACAAAATCAACAATCAGATTGATTTTCCTTAGTTTTAAAGTCCTTCAGTTTAACTTTTTAAACAACATTTTCTTATGCACTTACTTAGACTCTTCAAAAATCAAAACACAGAATATGCTCGGTTGAACAAGTTCGACTTCAATGTCAATAAGATAACAAAAGAATAATTTTTAAAAGAAGTAAGATAACAAAAGAACATTTAACAGTGAATTTACAAATTTACAAATTACCAAAGCCTTCAAAGCTAAGGCAAGGACAATCTCCAACAAACAAAATACACTTTCAGACTAGCACAAGTTTCTAGATGCTCCAAAAACATGTAGAATATGTAATCCAAAATACCAGCTAAAAAGGGGGCCATAAAGTAATTGATTTCTGGCATGGTTTGACTTTTGGAAGAGTCAAAAGAAATTCTAAAGATGTAGTATTGATTCTGGAATGATTTTGAGTTGTTTGGATCTTCTAAAGTAGAATTGATTCTGCTTCTAGAATTAATTCTACTTGAAGCTAGAATTTGTAGCTTATGAGTTTTAAACATAATTTTTTACACTAAAATTTACTTTTCAACTCACTTTTACATAAATCAGTTTTGCTAAACTCAATTATGTTAAAATAAACTCTATCAAACTCAATTCTGTCAAAATCAATTTTGTCCACCGTCAATCCAAACATACACTTCATTTCTAGTAAAAATATCAAAATTGTTCCAAGTATTTACATATACTTTCGCTGTATATTTGATTCAACGGTTGGTGGAGCACTTAAAATTGATTCTGGATATAATTGATTTTGATATGTTTGATTGCTCTCAAGTAGAACTGATTTTGTTTTTCAAAATTGATTCTATTTGAAGCTAGGATTCATAACTTTTGAGTCTATACATAAGCTTAATTTTTACTCACTTTTGCAAAAATTTAACCACAATCAATTTGCCCAGAATCAATTATTCTCACCAGAACCAAACACAAGCCGTCATCCTTTACTAACCTATATATCAATATTTTCTTACCAATCTGATGAACACGAACTAAAAAACCTATGGATTCACTCAACCAAAAGAAAAAATAAGATCACTACTTCAATGCAACAACTACCAACAGCACAACACACATACGCAATATCAACAAGCAATTTCTCAAACAGATTCACAACTCCAAAAAAAAAAACAGCAAAGTTTCTCAGTTACTTGCAAATGCATGAGAAAGAAAATCAAAACCACGAAATCAAATCATGAACAAACACACTCAAATCAAACAAAGCAAAGACAGATTTCGAAGTGTCAGTTTCCATTCACTAAGAGCAAATCTAAGATCGAAAAAGAAGGAAAAGCGATTCAACAATACCGGAAAATCAGAAGCGTGGTGACGGCGCGTGGATCAACGGTGAGGATGAGTAGCAAGAGCGGTGTCAGTCGCCACCTGGACGAAAAACTCGGCGAGAAATTAAAATTGAGTGACGAATAATTAAGAGAGGATAAAATAAAAAAGGGTTCTGTGTATTTTTTTTTTCATGTTTTCAATTATTTAAGAAGAGGATAGGATACTGACTCACACGGCGCATGGTAGCGACGTAACTTTCATTTCTTAATGTGCGCAATGGTTTTGGCTTTGGCTGCGTTTTGTTTTCTAGTTTTATTTTCGTTATTTATTGGGAAATTTTTGTGATAGTAAACTGTTGTTTCCCAAAAATTATTTTAATTTTTTTCCTTCACAAAAAATTACTAAAATTGATTGCGTATTATTAACAATGAAGTCTTGAAATAAAATACTAGTTCAGTTCAGTTACATTATATTGGATGAAACCATTTTAAAATTAAATTCATAAGATATGAATTTCTAAAATAAAGGACTTAAAAAGATAAAGTTATGGATAGTGGGTTTTCTCTAAATATTTTTTTCAAAAGCAACTCATTTTCAAAGAGAAATTTCAAAAGCAATTAATTTTTTTCGAAAACTTAACAAACGAAAAGGGAAAAAAGGGTCGAGTATTCAATTGATGCCTTAAGCAAACTGGGTGAAGACGAAGGCAAGTCCTTGTAAAACTCTAATCATGATAGGTCATCTGATCATGAAGCCTACAAGGAAATAACTTCTGGTTCTCGAAATCCATCTGATCAAGTTCATAGAGAAATAAACCCTAATTCAAGAAAAGAATAGGAAAAATGTTATTCACTTCAAAGCGCTTGCAATCTTCAATCTTCTGATGAATCAATGAAACCAATGAGATGTCTTGAGGCATGAGAATCCCTTGTATCTTGAGTGATCCAAAATGAGAGCATGAGACCCTTCTTGCACTAATTGCCAATACAACCAATCTTCTATTGCCTTGAGAAAAACCAAGAAGACCAAAGTACCTAGATCCCATCACAAATGCATGAATGTGTATAATGAAACATAAGCCATATATGGTAAAAAGAAGAGGGTAAATTTTGGGGTGCAACAATGGGTATCACAAGAAGTTGCATACTTTTCATCTTATTTAAAGGGAGATGAAGTCAAGTTGTGCCATAATAAGCTTGAACATCTGAATCTTAAAGGTACAATGAAGGTTATGTCTGGAGAAACTATTAGAGGTTTTGAAGAGGATAAAGTCTATAGTGAGTATCAAATTGGGAATCAAACCAAGTTGTCACGCCAGAAGTTGCAACATCAGACTACTCTAGTTCCTCCACATATGGAGTTAAGAAGGCCCAATCAAGATGAATGTCCTAGTGGAAAGAAGTGTGTCTGTGAGGTTGATGGTTTAATCATTAAGAAAAGGATTGATGTCAAAAAGGATGTTGGAACTACATCACAACAGATGGATACAAATCAGTTTGAAAAATTAAGGGGCGAATTGGGAATTTGCATTGTTAAGAAATTATAGCAATTACAGATATGGAGGAGTGGAATGAATATTTTCTCTTCCCTCCATTTATTGGTGCAAGAAACTCTAGGGAAATCATTACAAACTTTCCATATTTTTTCCACACGTCATCATTCTTCTATTACCTACTCCATCGCTTCAATTCTTCTCCATTGTGCTCTTACTAACTCTCATCTCTTTACTGTAACTCTTAAATCAAAATCTATTATCAAGATGTCTCAACCCTCCGCCTCAACAACAAGAAAAATTTCAAGTGAGAGCTCCGTGGATATCATCATTGATGTTGATCCCTTTGCCATCGCTCAACCACCTAATCCTATCAAAAGGAATGCTCGAACACCTGCTACAAAAAGGGCTAGACCGTTTAATGTAAGTGCTTCCTCTACCCTCTATGTGTCAGGTAGGAAGACAAAAGCCTCTGTTGTGGTTAAGAAACCTCACTCTATTTCTAGTTTGTATCTTGATCCTATTAATACTTCCAATGTTGAAACTGATATTGCTACATCTGCTAAAAGCTCTGTGGATCCTAATGTCGTGAGTAATATTGAAAATATTGAAAAATATGCCTCTGAAATTGTTAGTCTAGACAACCCTAGAACTAATAAGTCCTTAAGTCAATCTAGCATGAATGCTACTAATAAAGACTCTGTTGATAAAAGTATTTATGTGTTAGTGTTTAATATTTTGGGAATTACTGTCGAGTCTAATGTTGTGTCGGATGTCACAACATTCTTGGCCCAACCTGATCATCCTGCTGAAACCACTCAAGAGAACGCTCATGGTGAGTTTGGCAAAGAGACTGATTTTATTTAGACCCTTATAAAACCTCAGTATATTGATGTTGTTAATGTGGAGGAACTGGACTCTGATGATGAGCCTATAGGAAAGAGATTGGCTTCTAGTATTGTGAAAAGTTTGAAGAATACGAAAGGAAAGGATTTGTGTCTGAAAGGAAGGTTTTTAAGTCTGCCAAGAAAAGTTCTGGTGTTGGACCTGCAAAAAGGTGGAGTAAAGTTATGACTCCTACAACCAAGAAAAGGTCCTTGAAAAGGAAGGAGGTACCCTATAGTGATTCTGAGTATGATGTCGAACCTGATGTTCAGGACATCATGACTTCAGCCAAATTGAAAAATGTTGGGAAAAAGATCCCTGCAAATGTGACTGAAGTCCCCATTGAAAACATTTCCTTTAACCCTGTTAAGAATATTGAGAAGTGGAAATATGTGTTTCACAGGAGACTTTCTTTGGAAAGAGAATTGGGTAATGATACTCTGGAATGCAAGGAAGTGGTTGATCTTATTAAGGAAGTTGGATTAATGAAAAGTGTTGTTGGGTCTGGTAAGTGCTATGAGATGCTTGTAAAAGATTTCATTGTGAACCTTTGTGTGGATTGTGATAACAATAGGAGTAAAGAATTCAGGAAGGTGTATGTGAGAGGAAAGTGTGTGGATTTTTCTCCAATCATCATTAACGGGTTCATGGGCAGAAGTGAAGAAGAACAAGCTGAAGTGGAGGTATCTGATATTGTCATTTGCAAGGAAATCACATCAAAATAGGTAAAAGAATGGCAAAGAAAGGGGAAGTTGTCAGTTGGTTGCTTAAGTGTGAAGTATGCAGTACCTCACAGAATTAGGGCTGCTAATTAGGTACCAACCAATCATATGTCAACCATTGCTACAGGGTTGGGTAAGTTCATTTATATTGTTGGAACCTAGACCAAGGTTGATTTTGGGTCATATGTGTTTAAGTAAACCATGAAGCAGGCTAATAATTTTTCTATGAAGATGCCTATAGAATTTCCTTCCTTAACCTGTGGAGTGATTCTGAATCAACACCCTAATAATCTCAACAGTTATGATACTGCTTGCAAGAGAGAATCTCCTTTGTTTTTGCATTATAGATTGTTTACATGAAAACATGCCCCAGACATTGTCATGACATCTGGCAAGAACTCTGCCAACTCAACCTCCAATGAAGGAATCATTGATAAATTAAAAGACACTTGCAAAGCTCTGGATGAGACTATCAAATCTTGTACTAATAAGAAAATCGCACTTAAAATCCTGATCAAAGCCTTGTGAGAGGAAGATGTTGAGGAAAATGTGGACTGAGTTTTAAGTTGTAATTTGTGAATCACTCAAAAGCTTTTAAGCAAAAGTGGATTCTGTGTAATTGGAAGTGTTTCTTCTATTTATTGTCATTGTTGTTATTATCATTGTTGTGTGATTGAGGGGAGTGAGAGGGGTCTCATATCTAGGAGTTCTTAGATAGAAATAGCACGGGTAGTGATTAGGTGTGAAGTTTGTAAAACCAGAGGTTGTTGAGAACTTCAAACTAATACTATTATACTGAATTTCCTTCTTACATTAGATGCCTCGAGATGTAGGTGACGTTTCACCTAATTGGATTAACAACGGAACTGTGTTAGTTACTTTTTGCATCTTTCTTTAAATTGTTTATTGTTTTGTCTGTTGTAACGATGTCATAACATTGCTGTCATACCCCAAAATTTGCCCATACTATTTCTTCTATTCAAAATTCAAATCAAAGCACAAAGCTCCAAGACACACTCTCCTAAATAAAACTCAGAGAATTAGGGTTTTGTTATTGTGAGGGAAATCAGTGAACCAAAGGCTCCAAGGTATACCATATGATCTATGATACCCCATATTACCTCCATGACAAATTTCAGGTCTCAACTCAAAAGATTGATCACTCAATTGCTTAGAAAGTCAACAGTCGTCTGATTTGACCTAAAAGTCAACTGTGGTCAAAGCACAGTCAAAACTCCTGATTTTTTGTCGACATCCTCATATTGAAGTATCATTCACCATTTGATCAATAATAGATCATGGTTCATCAAGGAAAGACCAAAAATCAACAGTTCAAAAAGTTTCTAAATTAGGGTTTGTATAGGAGAAAGTCAATTGAACTTTGACCAGCCATAACTCTCACATGGAACATCAGAAATTTTCCATCCAAAGCTTATTTTGAAGGAAATTTGATTCTCTACAACTTTGTATCTCACATGCCAAGTCTAAAAATGATTCATTTGAGAGCTATCCTAATGCAAAGGGGACGAAATTCATAAGGATTAGGCATCCAAGTTCTTCTCAAAAGCTTCAAAATGTCAAGAACAAGTGGAAGTCGCTTTTGGAGATAGAAATAGACTCAAAGCATTCTAAGGTTTCAAATGCATTCCCTGGGTGTTTCTTAAGCTGTTGCAATTATCTTCTTCAATTGAAGCATACAGAATCGCAAGCATTAAGTCACGGTTTGTCTCCACCAAACTCGATCTCGTTTTCATATGTTAGCGCATTCTTGATGTATTTCGATTACCTTTTATGCTTTAGATGATTGTTTATGCCGTTTCTGTATACTTTGATTTGATATTTGTTGCAAGGTCGAGGATCCACCATCGTTAGGTCACACAAGCTCCAAATTGGGGAATTTCAATTAGAGATAAAATTAGCCCCAATCGATGGTCTCATTGTGTTCAGGGGATGGTATTTAGTGTAATTGGATGATTTATTGGGATTTATTTGAATCGTATAACGAATTTGATGTTTGCAGATATTTAGTGACACTTGAAATTCGTAGCAACAGGTTGTACCAACAGTCCTACCCGTAGGTAAAGGCTCCTGGTAAAAAGGGGTCTCCACGAAGAAGACAAGGCCAGCGCGCGTTTGTTTCGTTTTTAAAAACTGAGTCGTTTGCTTTTTTTTATTATTTTGGTTGTGGATTATATGAACAGCATTGAAGCATGGCGCAGGTGGTTAACGTGTGAGGCATGTGATCCAAAGGGCCTGGGTTCGATCCCAGAGCTCCACAATTTATTTTACCACTTCTTCGTACTTCTTGTATACAGATCCAGTGCACACAACCAATGCCGGACCATGGTGTTCCCTCCAATCTCTACCACCAGATCTTCATCAAAGCCAGATCCAAGGACGCTGAAGGCGCCTCCTCATGGTGGATACTCAAGGATACCACACAGGATTAGTCAGATAAGTTTTCTATATTATTTCATTTTTTTTTGTAGTTTTTTTATTTATTTGTTCTAATCATTTGTTCTAAAAACCCTTCTAAATTAATTTCTTTTTACAAAGTTAATTTCTCTTTTTTCTAAAAAAGGCATAATAAATAATGAGAATATATTTATTTGTTTTAATTGTATTTTAATTGTTTTTTTTTCATTATTTTAAATTGTTTAGATCATTTATTTGACTATTAATTTTATTCATTGTTAAAAAATTACATATTAGGATTAGAAATTTAATCGAACCTTATTTTCACCAGTTTAATTAATTAGGTTGAAAACCATTCATTAATCAATTCATTTTTTTTATTAAACTTAGTCAATTTGTGCCCGAATCAGGGTTTACGAGAACTTGCCATACACTGAAAAAATATTTCTTTGTGTGTTCTTTTCAGGGCAATCTTCAGATACATCCCGATAACGCGCCACGCCTATTACGAAACTAAGTCCCGATTTAATCCTTATTTAAATATTTGTTATTTTAATTAGAATTAGGGTTTGCCTTCAAATGTAATGAATTCTGCATACACTCACCTTTTTTCTGCCTTTGCTCTGCCAATTTTTTCAGGGTTAACCCCAAATACCCCTGACTACGAACCATACCAGATCAAATTCAAAGCTAAGTGTTTATCTATTTATTTTAATTTCTTTTATCTTTTTATTTTTGATTAGGGTTAGCTATGTCTGCCTCTAAACTGATAATGCACTCACCCTACTTTTGCTTGCATCTTTTCAATTTTCAGGGTTTGCCAACCGCCAAAGCATGAATAGTCGGTAACCCTAAACTCAATCCTTTTTATTTTTTTTCTGTTTTTAGTTATTACTTATGTCAAACCCGCAGGTTTCATCTTCCTTTTCCCCCGCTGGTTTCTTTTTCCCCTTTCCCATATTGTTTTAATTATGTTGTTTATACTATTGCGTGGTTAGTAATCTTAGGGAGTGCAAGCCTTGAACTGAATTAGGATAACTAATTACAAGATAAATAATTGAATTTAATCAAGTGATTGTTGCACCCACGCACACTTTTTGGCAACCTTTCTTGTTGCCTTGTTGCCTTGTTACCTGTTGCCTGTTGCCTTGTGTTTTTTGCAGAATAGCTATGTCCCTCGAATATGAGGATACCTCAGCCATGTTGCCTCGATACACTCATATGATCTCGTCCCTCGGAAGTTGCCTACGAAAGGCTGAGGTATCCTCTGGTTGCCTACGAAAGGATATTATGATCCTTCCCTTAGACTACCTGCCTCTCTATGGCATGGGACAGTTTTATGGCGAACGATATTGCGACGACCCTTCAACCTCCAAATGAAAGGCTTCCTGCCTTCTTATGGCATGGATAGACCCTTTCACCCTGAAAGGCTAAAAGAACTACTTTCTACATTATTAAGGTAATTGCCCCTAATTGCCTTGCTCTGGCTAAAAACTTTTTTTTCATATTCTTTCTCATAAACCTTCAAAATGGCTACGCTCATTTACGAGCTAAAGTCCATATTCACTTCTTCTACATTTCTGAACGAAAAAGAGCAAAGCAATTAAGAGCCCATGGAAAACCATGGATGCAAAGGGTGCCTTACACCTTCCCTTTGCATAATTACCCCCCGAACCCTGTTTTTTATTTAAAAGGTTTTTCCTGTTTTTTTAGCCTTTCTATTAAATTGGATAAAATAAAAGTCGGTGGCGACTCTTGCTATCCGCACATTTCAAATAAAGTCAGTTCACCGTATTACAGAACTGGCGACTCTGCTGGGGATTTATGATTCTAAAGAGGGGTTACCTTAAAAGTTTAGGATTCACTTAAAATGTTTTCTATTTGTTTGCTTTGTTTGCTTTATTTTTGCAGGGCTGTTTTGGTTATTTTGCTGTGAGAAAGATCCTAAACCGGATCTGAGTACCTTAGGTAAATGGCATGAGATCAAGGAGACTGCACAACGTATACTGATGTGGTTGATCTGATGGCCATCGTTAGTTTGACACATTGGTTTGTCCTGGTATTCCTTGGGATCCGACCTGAGGAAATGCTTGGCTGCCGCGTGGTGTCATTAAGCACTAATTTGCCCTTAGAACCTTAGTTGAACTTGACTTTGGCCTATTAGAAAGTAGCGAGATGGCTGGCTTTGGTTCCGACTGAAGTTGGTTGATACTTGAAGCTACACTCATATGGACTAGACTTTCAGGACCTTCTCGGTTGGCGATTCGATTGCCGAACTGAGATAAGTGCCTTCGAGAAAGGTCAATGATATGAGCTCCCTAGAACCCGATCTTTATGTAGGACAGGTTGAACCAACTAAACTTCAGTGGGGAGGGTACTTACCTACGAACTTCATGCAAGCCTCTAAACCTAAGGGCACTTGTGTGACTTGTTTGTTTTTGCTACTAACCTTTGTTTTCCTTGCAGGTTTTGCTAAAAGACTTGTTTGCCCTTACTATCTTACGCTGTGCTTAATGCATTGCACTCGCATAACATCATGACATCATAACATCATAACATAGCATGTTAACTAACCCTTTCAAGGATCTTAGGAATTTAGGGCGTGCAATTTCAGGTGCTCTTATCAAGGACTGAATTCCTATCTAAGGGGCAAGAGGATTTATTTTCCTCTAGACACATGCCTTCCAATCCAGAAACTCAGTACCTATCAAGGGGCAAGAGGATTTATTTTCCTCTAGCCATGTATCTTCAAATTCAGAAGTATCCCGAATTAGAGGCGATGACCGACTCGATATGGTGAGCTTGATTCTTAAAGAAGGACGCGTAAAAACGAAAGCCAAGGCTCTTCAGACGAAGCTGTGACTGACCAAATCTCTAATGTTGCTAACTAAATTCCTAAAGATCCTTGAAAATATTGAATTTTCATTCATAACATCGCATAACAGGTTTCTTACAATAGGTCTCTCATCCTTCCTCGCTGTTTATTTCAGCATCATGAATCTCGAACAATCAGTTAAGGATCTCCAAGCTCAAAACACTGAGTTCCAAGCCTTGATTATGAATTTGTCCAAGGGGCAAGAAGAGTTGAAAGCTATGCTGACTAAAAAGAAGAAGAAGAAGAGTAAGAAGACTCAGGTGAAAAAGCTTAGACCGATCTTGCAACTCAGGGATGCCGAGGTCTCTGAAGATAGTGACGACGAGGAGCAAGATGATGATGCTAGTATCAAAACTGATGCAAAAAGTAACCATGATTCTGCCAAACCCTCTGAAGAAGAAGAGGACTATCACCATGAGGATGAACATCCTGATGACAAATACAAGTTGCTGGAGGAACGTATGAAAGCCAGGGAAATTCAGAAGATACCTGGACTGGATTTTGAGGAATTAGGACTCATCTCTGGAGTTGTTATACCTCCGAAATTCAAGATCCCAACTTTCGTAAAATATGATAGAGTCTCTTGTCCTAAGCTGCACTTGAGGTCTTATGTAAGGAAAATGCAACCTCATACTACCGATAAGAAGCTATGGATCCACTTTTTCCAAGAGAGCTTATCTGGAACACAACTAGAGTGGTACTATCAAATGGAGAGTACCCATATCCGTACCTGGGAAGATTTGGTTGTTGCTTTCTATAAGCAATACCAATACAATTCCGACCTTGCACCAACTCGCATGCAACTACAAAGCATGTCTATGGGCTCTAATGAAAGTTTCAAAGAGTATGCTCAAAAATGGAGAGATTTGGCTGGCAGAGTTCAACCTCCGTTGACTGACAGGGAATTGGTCGATATGTTTATGAGTACGCTGACCGGTCCTTTCTATAGTCATTTACTGGGAAGTTCATCATCCGGATTCACTGAACTTATACTGACTGGGGAACGTGTCGAGAATGGCATCCGAAGTGGTAAGATTCAAGCTGCTACATCCTCAGGTGCTACAAAGAAGCATTTCAATGAGAAGTCAGATTCCAATGCTGTGTATGGTCATAAAAGGAGTAACCATGACCAATCTGTTGGGGCAGTCCTGATCTCCACACAGGCGCCTCAAAAAGGTCGTCAAAACAAGCAAGACATGCCTAAAAGACAATTCACAAAGATCAATATGTCACTGGCTCAAGCATTACAGCACCTATTGAAGTCAGAGTTGATCACTTTAAAGGATCCCCCTAAGAATCCTAGTACTTCTGCTCGTAACTATAATCCCAATATGAGGTGCGCATATCACTCTGATAGTCCTGGTCACGATACGAATAGTTGCTGGACATTGAGGAATAAGATCCAAGATATGATCGATGCTGGGGAAATTGAATTTGATCCTCTTGAGACTCCTAATGTATCTGCTAATGCTGTGGATGGCTAGAAGGAAGAACTTTCAGATCATTAGTTTTACTTTCATTTGCAAATTTCTATTCTGTTTGTTTAAACATTCGACTTATGATAGACATTATCTGTTTTAATAATCATCATCAGTACATTGCATATTTTTGTCTTGAATAAATTATTTCACTACCACTTGTTTAAAATTGCGTATTTACTTTGCATATGTTTTATGTTTATTCAACTCCTGCTAAGCTGTAAGCCTTTTGAGGGAGGATGACGAAAATGATACCGCAACCTCATACAGTATGCTTTTGAACGGACTATGTTGACGATGTACAGGCATTGTTTCAATTCCTAAACAGTGGAGATATAAGGATGATAATCCCTCGTCAACCCCTTTGAGCCTAAGAAGTAGAAGTTTCTTTCTCATACAAATTAAACCCTTAATCACAACCTGGGGCAGGGTAGTTACTCGGTTAACTCGATTGTACTAGCTGTTGTTTATGCAAATAATGATGGGTTCCCGCAACCAGTAAGTCATGCAGTCAATATCCACCAAAAAGAAAAAGTTGTTAAGTCAAAACCTATGAAGGAGACTTATCGAAAAGTCGAAACATCCCGCTGACTGTAATCTCAAAATAAACAGTTCAGGCAAAAGTTAGGGATAACAAAGTCAAAAAGGAGGTTGCTAAAAATCCTCGGCAAAAGAAAACATTTCAAAAGAGGTCATTACAAATCCTCGACACAAGAAAAAGAATTACAAAAAAAGGATGACTGCCTGTCCAAATAAACTACCGGTGCTTTAACCATCATCAAATGTCAATATTACAAAGCTCTGCTAGAACTTAAACGCAAAGTTAACTGAGCATAGGATCGAAGAACATCACAAAGATTGGGAAGGGTACAAATAAACTTTGAGCCTTTATCCTTTGTTTCTTAAACCGTGAACCAAGCCACGTTACAACCCTTGAAAGTCCTAACTGAAGCATGGTTAGTTCAAGAGCATACTGTCACCAAGAAAGGTATCCTGACTCCTTAAGGTTTACCACAAATGCTGAGTTGATACTTCATTTTTTTTACAAACATCACGTTTTATAAACATCACGCTTTTGCATACCCAGTTTTAATGTTTTTCAACAAACTCAAGACAGACATATGCATTGCATCTCATGAATCCATTATTAAACATATTCTGCTATATAATTTCAAATGCTAGCATCAGAAAGAATCTGCACAGGGTACGACTAATGACTAAAAGTCATCCCGACAGACGAAACTATTTCAGCAGCAGCATCCCTTATAACTGACTCAGTTAACTAGAAGTCAATGAATACAACGGGCATGACACGTTTTGCCCAATCAATCTGGGGCAATCAGGTCAAGATTCCAAGAATCTCTAAAAAATGCCAAACAATCAGAGGCATATACCCTAGTGGGTCTGAAGCTACTTCCCGATCAATTAGGGGCATCATACTAAGTACTAGGGGCATGTCACCCATAGTGCACATCTCATAAAGTCCTCGCGAGGCGAACCTCTTCTAAGTTCCCTAATAGCTGGGGCAAAGTTATACAAGGCATAATTAAAACTTCGATCAATACTCACTGGTGTTCCAATCAAAGCGAGTCCAGGAATGATAGTTACTATAAACACTGGGGGGCAATGTTCAAGGCATCCATGCCTCCCCACAGAGTCGACTTCACAGGATCATATCCCCACAGAGTAATCCTCAAAGAAGATATCTTCAAACGTACTCGTCCAACAAAAGACATAGCTCCTCAACAGAGTTCACATCTTTGACATCGTCGTTTCCCCGACCTTCTTCTCTTCTCCAAACGTGGGTTATTAATATTTCTAAATCCCCAGTCAGGGTACATCAAGTTACTGGTCACCCCCAAGCAAAACTCATAAATCTCCAGCTGAGCATCTTCAAAAACAAGATCAGACATCAAAATCACAATGATACAAAGATTTATTTTCTCAATCAAGGATAAATCATCTTCTGACATCATATATCATAAACATATTCATACATTGCATACATTACATCATAATAAATTGCAAGTTTCTTAATTATTTTGAGAAATTCATAATACATGCATCATATCATTGCATGAAGACTAACTCTACTTTTCAGGATGCAAGTGCCAGCAGATGAACAATATCTCTGATCTAATTTAGTTACTATGAACGGTACTGAAACGATCATCTCTCCAAGATCTAATTCGGCCACCGCGAACGATGCCGACACAATCAAAGAAAGAGACAGACTTAATCATGACACTCAGTTCAGAAAAGACCGACAACTGAGTCACGATAACGGAATCACGACAACTGAGTCACGATAATGGAATCACGACAACTGAGTCACGATAATGGAATCACGACAACTGAGTCACGATAATGGAATCACGACAACTGAGTCACGATAATGGAATCACGACAACTGAGTCACGATAATGGAATCACGACAGCTGAGTCACGATAATGGAATCCCGACAATTGAGTCACCTTAATGGAATCACAACAATCGAGCCACGACAATAGAGTCACGACAATTGAGTCACGTATCTAATCCCGGTATTCAGTTCGGAAACAATCATGGCAATGTAGTCACGACGATGGAGTCACAGCAATCAAACCAACAACTTAATTCTGACACCACAAACACGGTCTAATATACGAAGCATGTCTGACGCACGTCAATACATCCAGATGGCACCTGTAAGCCTATCACCGATAAATTTCCTGTCATACACCTGGACGGCATCCTTAAGCCCGTCTCCGGCAAAAGTCCTTGTTTCAGCCAGGGCAAATTCCTGGGTATTCTAGTGTTCAATCCTCTTCTACCTTCAGATTCCGACTAGTATACAAACCACTCTACATCTTCAGGTTTAAGAAAATTGAACAGGGGCAGCTGTCATACCCCAAAATTTGCCCATACTATTTCTTCTATTCAAAATTCAAATCAAAGCACAAAGCTCCAAGACACACTCTCCTAAATAAAACTCAGAGAATTAGGGTTTTGTTATTGTGAGGGAAAATCAGTGAACCAAAGGCTCCAAGGTATCCCATATGGTCTATGATACCCCATATTACCTCCATGACAAATTTCAGGTCTCAACTCAAAAGATTGATCACTCAATTGCTCAGAAAGTCAACAATCGTCTGATTTGACCTAAAAGTCAACTGTGGTCAAAGCACAGTCAAAACTCCTGATTTTTTGTCGACATCCTCATATTTAAGTATCATTCACCATTTGATCAAGAATTGATCATGTTTCATCAAGGAAAGACCAAAAATCAACAGTTCAAAAAGTTTCTAAATTAGGGTTTGTATAGGAGAAAGTCAATTGAACTTTGACCAGCCATAACTCTCACATGGAACATCAGAAATTTTCCATCCAAAGCTTATTTTGAAGGAAATTTGATTCTCTACAACTTTGTCTCTCACATGCCAAGTCTAAAAATGATTCATTTGAGAGCTATCCTAATGCAAAGGGGACGAAATTCATAAGGATTCGGCATCCAAGTTCTTCTCAAAAGCTTCAAAATGTCAAGAACAAGTGGAAGTCGCTTTTGGAGATAGAAAGAGACTCAAAGCATTCTAAGGTTTCAAACGCATTCCCTGGGTGTTTCTGAAGTTGTTGCAATTATCTTCTTCAATTGAAGCATACAGAATCGCGAGCATTAAGTCACGGTATGTCTCCACCAAACTCGATCTCGTTTTCATATGTTAGCGCATTCTTGATGTATTTCGATTACCTTTTATGCTTTAGATGATTGTTTACGCCGTTTTTGTATACTTTGATTTGAGATTTGTTGCAAGGTCGAGGATCCACCATTGTTAGGTCACACAAGCTCCAAATTGGGGAATTTCAATTAGAGATAAAATTATCCCCAATCGATGGTCTCATTGTGTTCAGGGGATGGTATTTAGTGTAATTGGATGATTTATTTGGATTTATTTGAATCGTATAACGAATTTGATGTTTGCAGATATTTAGTGACACTTGAAATTCGTAGCAACAGGTTGTACCAACAGTCCTGCCCGTAGGTAAAGGCTCCTGGTAAAAAGGGGTCTCCACGAAGAAGACAAGGCCAGCGCGCGTTTGTTTCGTTTTTAAAAACTGAGTCGTTTGCTTTTTTTTATTATTTTGGTTGTGGATTATATGAACAACATTGAAGCATGGCGCAAGTGGTTGACGTGTGAGGCATGTGATCCAAAGGGCATGGGTTCGATCCCAGAGCTCCACAATTTATTTTACCACTTCTTCGTACTTCTTGTATACAGATCCAGTGCACACAACCAATGCCGGACCATGGTGTTCCCTCCAATCTCTACCACCAGATCTTCATCAAAGCCAGATCCAAGGACGCTGAAGGCGCCTCCTCATGGAGGATACTCAAGGATACCACACAGGATTAGTCAGATAAGTTTTCTATATTATTTCATTTTTTTTGTAGTTTTTTTATTTATTTGTTCTAAAAACCCTTCTAAATTAATTTCTTTTTACAAAGTTAATTTCTCTTTTTTCTAAAAAAGGCATAATAAATAATGAGAATATATTTATTTGTTTTAATTGTATTTTAATTGTTTTTTTCATTATTTTAAATTGTTTAGATCATTTATTTGACTATTAATTTTATTCATTGTTAAAAAATTACATATTAGGATTAGAAATTTAATCGAACCCTATTTTCTCCAATTTAGTTAATTAGGTTGAAAACCAATAATTAATCAATTCGATTTTAATTTTTTTTATTAAACTTAGTCAATTTGTGCCCGAATCAGGGTTTACGAGAACTTGCCATACACTGAAAAAATATTTCTTTGTGTGTTCTTTTCAGGGCAATCTTTAGATACCTCCCGATAACGCGCCACGCCTATTACGAAGCTAAGTCCCGATTTAATCCTTATTTAAATATTTGTTATTTTAATTAGAATTAGGGTTTGCCTTCAAATGTAATGAATTCTGCCTACACTCACCTTTTTTCTGCCTTTGCTCTGCCAATTTTTTCAGGGTTAACCTCGAGTACCCCTGACTACGAATCATACCAGATCAAATTCAAAGCTAAGTGTTTATCTATTTATTTTAATTTCTTTTATCTTTTTATTTTTTATTAGGGTTAGCTATGTCTGCCTCTGAACTGATAATGCTCTCACCCTACTTTTGCTTGCATCTTTTCAATTTTCAGGGTTTGCCAACCGCCAAAGCACGAATAGTCGGTAACCCTAAACTCAGTCCTTTTTATTTTTTTCTGTTTTTAGTTATTACTTATGTCAAACCCGCTAGTTTCATCTTCCCTTTCCCCCGCTGGTTTCTTTTTCCCCTTTCCCATGTTTTAATTATGTTGTTTATACTATTGCGTGGTTAGTAATCTTAGGGAGTGCAAGCCTTGAACTGAATTAGGATAACTAATTACAAGATAAATAATTGAATTTAATCACGTGATTGTTGCACCCACGCACACTTTTTGGTAACCCCTCTTGTTGCCTTGTTGCCTTGTTGCCTGTTGCCTTGTGTTTTTTGCAGAATAGCCATGTCCCTCGAATATGAGGATACCTCAGCCATGTTGCCTCGATTATGCAAAGATCATAAGTCCCTAATGATGCTACCTTCGATACACTCATATGATCTCGTCCCTCGGAAGTTGCCTACGAAAGGATGAGGTATCCTCTGGTTGCCTACGAAAGGCTATTCTGATCCTTCCCTTATACTACCTGCCTCTCTATGGCATGGGACAGTCTTATGGTGAACGATATTGCGACGATCCTTCAACCTCCAAATGAAAGGCTTCCTGCCCTCTTATGGCATGGATAGACCCTTTCACCCTGAAAGGCTAAAAGAACTACTTTCTACATTATTAAGGTAATTGCCCCTAATTGCCTTGCTCTGGCTAAAAACTTTTTTTTCATATTCTTTCTCATAAACCTTCAAAATGGCTATGCTCATTTACGAGCTAAAGTTCATATTCACTTCTTCTACATTTCGGAACGAAAAAGAGCAAAGCAATTAAGAGCCCATGGAAAACCATGGATGCAAAGGGTGCCTTACACCTTCCCTTTGCATAATTACCCCCCGAACCCTGTTTTTTATTTAAAAGGTTTTTCCTGTTCTTTTAGCCTTTCTATTAAATTGGATAAAATAAAAGTCGGTGGCGACTCTTGCTATCCGCACATTTCAAATAAATTCAGTTCACCGTATTACAATTGCACTTGACATTGTGTTTGACATCCTGGTGTTGTGACATCGTAAACAACATTTGTCTAGTTAAGTGCCAGAATTTCAATTTCATATTTTCTTGGCATTGAATTCTACAAAAGTTGTAGAGGATTGATGATGCATCAAAGAAGATATGAAAGTGAAATACTCAAGATATTTAAGATGGAAGAATGCAACTCGACTTCGACACCTGCTGAACCAAGACAACAATTGTCGAAAGATTCGGAGGAAAATGATGTCCACGTAAGATAGTTCATAAGACTTATTGGATCATTAAGGTACATTTGTCATACAAGGCCTTATTTAGCATACAATGTAGGTATGATGAGTAGATTCATGCAGAAGCCAACAATATTACATATAGCAACGACGAAGAGGATACTAAGGTATCTAAAAGGAACTCTTAACTATGGCATTTTTTTCTGCAGCTGATGAAGGAAAAGAATGTAAGTTAGTGGGTTACAGCGACTCAAGTTGGTGTGGTGATGTTGAAGATCAAAAATCCACATCAGGTTATGTGTTAACGCTAGGTGGTGCACCAATTGATTCAAAATTTTCCATAAATTTAGGAGAATTTCTTTAGCCACCTCCCTATGGGGGTCACCCCCAACGAAAATCCTAAAATACCCCTGCTTCGGAAATGAACTTCCGAAGCGCTTTTTTTTTAAAAAAAATTTCCATAATTCGGAAGTGCATCTCCGAAAACACCTCATGGGGGGTGTTTTCGGAGATGAACTTCCGAAAACATGTCTTCGGAGATGAACTTCCGAAAACACCTCATGGGGGGTGAATTCGGAAGTTCATTTCCGAATTATGCAGAAACTGTGTTTTTTTTAATGTTTTTTCTTAAACAGTCTCGCATTTTAATTAAACGCAAACGCCAAATAAAATAAGCGACATATAAACAGAAAATACTAATACGATAAATAAAATCCAAATAATATATACAAGCCAAACCAAATAGTAAATAGTGTGCGCAAGATACAATCCGAAAACAAAAACTAAATAAACCCGACCACTACTGGGTGTGCCTAACCCTCTCACCCTGAGCCCTCCTCTGCCGCCTGTACCCCGCCGCACGGCCCGCATCAGTGACGATCGTCTCCATCACGGCGACTGCATCTGGACCGCCCTGAAGAACGACACCCCGATCCAAGGCGTCCCGCCCAAGCATCGCTATCCGCTGGCAGATCGGCAGGAGATCAATGGCGTGGTCATCCTCGGCCTGCTGGTTCTCCAGGATCTCCTCATGTGCTGGCCTAGGAGCGCCGGGAACGTCGGGTCTCAGTAGAGGATGGGACACCCGGTAGAACCATGTAACGTACCCCTCCTCACTGTGCCAGTCCTGTGTGACCCGAGTGAGACGGTACTCCTGCGGTACCACATGATGCTGCCAGTCCTCCCATATGGCAGTGAGCTGCACTCGGGTCACTGTGTCGGGAGCTGCCTCAAAGGGTGACTTGGGTATCCGCTGCACGAATCCGAACTGACGCATGCACCGCTCAGGGAGATACCGGACCATGATGCCGGTCCCGCATGCCAACCAGCCTGAATATAGAGCAATGCCGTCAAAGGGGACAATCTGGGCGTAGTCGGCGAACGGCCTCCAGGTGACGTCGTTGTGTATCGTGCGGTCCAAGTACAAACGGTATGGTCCCACCGCATCGTTCCCCCTCTGGAGAGCGTATCTGGCGGCCCTGGGCATGGCGTCAACGTACGCAGGATCGATGTGGAAGCCGTGGATGCGGGAAAAGTAGGAGATGATCCAGCTCTGAAACACAAACACGATAATGTATTAAAAATAAATACGAAACATAAATAAATAAATAAATACGATAATGTGTTAAAATAAAACGTACCGTAAGTAGTGTGCAGGATCCGATCAACTGCCTCGTCCTCCAGTTGGAAGCCTCATTCAGCTTCTGGTAGAGGTATGCCAGAGTAGCTGCCCCCTAGTTCCACTGGTGAACGGTATCCAGGTCCATGAAGTAGCGGAGGTAGGTCACGTCGACGTACCTGGCACTCTTGTCCACAAAGCATGCAGCGCCTACCACATGCATGTACCAGCACCGGAGAGTGCAGCCGCGGTAATACTCTGTGAACAGCTCGTTACCCACACCCTCAGCCTCGGCAGCCGCGTCCAGATGGTGGTCAAAATAAGTGCTCAGTGTGGTGAACCGGACATGAGGCCCAGAAGTCGTGACGCACTCAAAGTGAGCAACCTCGTGCTCCATGCCCAAGTAGAGCGTCATCCACTCAATGGCCTTCACCCTCTGGATCTTGGAGTGGGTCAACAGCGGCCCCCTAATCGGCAGGTGGAGAAGATACTGCACGTCATGCAAAGTGATCGTCATCTCCCCAACCGGCAAGTGGAAAGAGGACGTCTCCTTGTGCCAGCGCTCCACAAATGCACCCTGCATGCCGGTGCTGATGGTGGTGTACCCCGTCATGCAGAGCCCGCTGAGCCCTGAACCTCGCACATGGTCGTTAAACCACTCAGCTGCTGGTTTAAACAGACTGAAAATCTTGCGGGCGTGGTTCACCATTTTCAGCGGCTCTCTCTCCTGTTACAAAAAAAAACAAATAAGCGACATATATTAAATAAGCGACATATATTAAATAAGCGACAAATAAACAGTTAAATTATAAAAAATGATGACAAATAAACGGTTAAATTAAAAAAAATACCTCTCCCTCCTAGATTCGCCGAGCGACGTGATCGTGGTAGTGAATCAGCACGGAAGTGTCAAAGGGCCCTCCCGGATAGCCGTCCTCCTGCTCATCTTCCTCCCCGGCTGGAGGGTCAACATCCGGTACCCCCTCCGGCTCGTGGTAAGTCACTGCCGCCACCTCCTCCTCCTCCTCTCGCTGGCGGGAAGAAGATGTCCGAGCCAGCCGACTCCTAGATCCTGAACCAGATGTACCCTCTCCCTCGCCCACGGGAACTCGCACACGGCGTCCCCGACCATGCCCCCGTCCCTGGGTCGACGCCAGCTGCGTCGCCGCCCGCTCGCGTCTAGCCGACGCAGTCTGGGTCTCCCTACCCTGTCTTATGCGTGCTGGTTGGTTGCCTGACATGTTCCTGTAAACAATTGAAATCGATTAATATGCGAGACAAAAGAAGAAACAAAAATAATTGAAATTCTGATACAGTTCGGAAGTTCATTTCCGAAAACTGGGATGGAGGTGTTTTCGGAAATGAACTTCCGAAACACCCCTGCGAGGAAGTTTTCTGCAACTTCCATGGCAGACCCCTAAACTAAACATCAAACTTATGTCTACACATTCTAAACATCCTAAATATCAGTATAAACTTAACCTAATACTTTTTTTGCTATTTGTAAACACCCTAATATACATTTTAATCATAGATCTTAAAATCAAAATGCTTACCGATTGAATGGATTGGAGGACTTTTGAATGTAATAGAGCAAGTAGATGGAGCCTTTGAGGTAGCTTGGAACTGGTTTGCACAAAAATCTCTTGGGGTGTGAGTTTGGAAGAAGATTAGGGTAAATGATTAGGGGGAGGGGGCTGTTTTGCTTAATCTGCAAAACGCGCAGTATTTCGGAAATGAACTTCTGAAATGCTGTTTTCGGAAGTGCATTTCCGAAATAAGTCAAATTTTTTTTAAAAAAAAATGCGCTTTCGGAGATGCATCTCCGAAAACACATTTTTCTTGCATTTCGGAAATGCATTTCCGAAGTCAGGGATATTCTGGGTTTTTCACCAGAGGTGGACTAAAAGGTAAGGAGGTGGCCAAAGAAATTCTCAAATTTAGTGTAATTCCAATCAATATTACGTGGTAAGGCATACACCGTAGCTGTTCAGACACGGCAATGTCGTTGTAGTGGCATTGTCATTCATCTTAAGTTGTAACTAATTAAGCTAAGCTATAATCTTACCAAATTCAATTACAACAAGAAGAATATTAGCTTCTATAAAAGCACAGAATTGCTATTTTATAAGAAATTGTGAGTAGGAAGTGATGTTTTTCTTCATTGAGAATATTCTAATTTTGATACATTCGTTCTAAACCAATATTCTTATATTAATTAGCACTTTTGAGTAAGGTTGTAATTCATCACAATTCACAACCACTAGTCATAAACAATTAGCATGGAATAAATGTATTCTGAAAGGCAGAGTTTCCAAATTTGGTACTTTAGCTAGCTGAAATGAAAAGCAAGGGTCCATATTAACTTAATTGTCACTTTGGAATTAATGATGACGTTGGGATTTATAGACTTTAATCCCGTGAAGCATGGCCACACGTATTTGGACGTCTCTTATTTCTTTTAATAAATAATTTGGGCATCTAATATTATTTAAAAAATGGATGTTCGAAAACCTCAAAGTTTAATCATATTTGGTGACGATAAGTGATACAAAGATGAACTTTTCTGTTGTTAAACGAAAGATTCAAACGCATTAAAAAAAATATGATGAAAAATATAATATTTACAACAAATAACAATGACAATTAATACTAAATAGTTTTAAGCCAAATTAGTTTACCGATTATTATGTAAGCTAATCAAATTAACAATAATATAATCTAATTTAAAAGAGAGTAGATCTTCAATCTACTAACAATCAAAAGTTTACATATGAATTATAAAAAATAACTCTCAAAATTCATAAAAACATCATTTATTTTCTACTGAATTTGTGACGGTGTCTCATCCTTTCATTACATGAATCGGACAACCTTAAATATGATATAACTCTTGAGATGAAATGTCAGCGTTTTTCTAGGACGCCTCACGTATGCGTCCAACAACTTCATGTGTGAAGCAAATTTAAAATGCTTCAAAGTAACTCCTTAGAATGCCTCACGTTCCATCCTAAACTCTCTGTATTTGTGGCACAATTGAATTGGAAAAATTCTTCAATTTTTAGAATCTTCTTGAAGCATACTCCACAAATATTCACCATTTCTTAGAAAACGACGTTCATGTCACCTATTAACAACCTTGTTGTTCTCTCCATGTTTGAATCATTCTTCAACAAAATTGATAAGTCCTGGCAATGCTTAAACCATGGCCTATGTAATGACTTGGTGAACACATCCTTCAAATTGTCTTATGAAGCAACCTTCTCCACCCCAATCTCCTTTGACTCAATCATCTCCCAAATAAAGTAAATATGGATGTCGATTTGCTTTGTCCTCTCATAATACACTTGATAATTAGCCAAATGGATTACAATTTAACTATCAAAGTGTATCTTTACACACGTCAGAGTGGTTCTTAACTCCCTAATTATACCTTTAAGTCAAATGACTTTCTTTGTTGAAGAAGTGAATCTAAACACAAGAAGAGGATGAATTGTGTGAGTTTGAAAAATCATTTCCAAAATATCATTCACAAAATTAGAGTTTGAAATTTTGTAAAACAAACAAAATAAAAGCAAAAGAAAACTAAAATAGACGAAAATGTAGAAAAAATAAATAATGGAAAAGTATAAAGAGTTAAAGGAATAGAGAAAAACATCAAAGATTATAGAGGTTATATCTAATAACATGACTTAGTCTTCTCTCCAAATTGAGAGTTTCCAATATGATGTGAGCTTTTGATACGCTTTGTCGACGAACCTTCTTACAAAAAAATATTTGAGTTTTACAATGACTAACTTCCCAATGAAACACATAATTTTAACTACGGAGACCTCACAACCAATATATTTTCCTATACCGTGACAATCTTGAACCAATTGAAAGCTTTTAACATCAGGTTAAGATCATGAACCGATTAGGAGTTTTAATTTTAAAGACCTCCAAACAAACTGAGGTTTAGCAGGTTTACCTCGAAAACCAAACAAGACTTTTTTAATTGGTTTAGCTTATAACCAAAATAAAATTTCTCACAATGAGAATTTAGAACATTTCCCTTTTATATATATATATATATATATATATATATATATATATATATATATATATATATATATATATATATATATATATATATATATATATATATATATATATATATACTTTGGCAATGAGATTATAGGAGACGTATCAAATAAGAACTTTGGCTATAATGAGAACTGAGAACTTTTAATGATAACCATTAGATTTAAATTAATGACTCAAATTTGCTTCACATTTTAAAATATTTAATTAATGGTTAAGTGAAAAAGATAATTATGTAATATGTATTTAAAAAATGAGGCAAAGTATTTCAAATGTGTTTTTAGGTGTATTAAATGAGTCCTCTATTTATAGAAAAAATGTGGCCCAAATATGAAAATTATAATCCACGGACTTTTTAAGGCTCTTAATCGATTACACGAGTCCCATCAATGACTTGCACAACTTTATCAAATTTGTAATGAGTACCTTGAAAACTCCAAAGAATTAGATCATAATTTGTATTCTAATTCTTAATCCTTAGATAGTTGTTAAAAAAATTGAATTTATGTGCTTGCGGGTATAAAGTTGACAATCACGCAAAATATGCTCTATGAAGTTTTGATGACGAGAGCTTGTCAAACTCGCGAGTTTACTCAGACTCGAAAAGGGTCCATAGACTCGACTCGCAGACTCGCACGAGTCAATGAAAAATTAAAAATGACATTTAAAAACTTGTAAGTAACACATATATATTTTTGAACTTATAAATGCCTCATATATGACACAAATCTATATAATAGAACACCAATTAACATAAAAATTTAAATTTCATACTCCATAACAAATTTTTTAATAAAAAAACTCGATAATAAAACAAGCAAAATAACAAAGTATGTGGCTAAAGAATTAAAGTTCTAATTTCTTCTTAATTGGCTACTACATAAAGCAAAAAAAACATAAAACAAATATGGTAATGGCTTTAGACATCCAAAGCTCTAGTGAAATCATCACCACCAGTATCATCACCATTATTTTCATCGGTATCTTGAGTATCATCATCAAACTCTGCCCCAGATGAAACACCTTCTTCATCATTAGCCAAAGTTGGATTGCTTAAAGTTCCATTTCCACCTAATTCAACATTGCCACCACCACCACCTTGCACAATATTAGTAACAACAACACCAGCTTCCACAATATTGTTAACAATAACATCATCCGGTTCTACATTAACTTCAGTTTGCACATTTTCTTCATTAGGATCATCAATTATCCATTCATCGTCTGAATGAATATCTTCAAATGAAAGAACAACATTTTTTTCTTTTCCTTCTCTACTTTTCAACTTAAAATTGTACATGGCATAAACAAAATTATTCATCTTTTTCTATTCAACCTATTTCTTCTTTTGTATGAACCTACAAAGCAATTTACAACCAATTCAGAATTGTACGCATGTTCCGCAATTTACAACACTTTTATGTCTGTAGCAAGTTTTCATTATTTCAAAACTATGAGCAATGCATTTTGTCATAACTCGTAAATCACAAATTTATCAAAACTGTAGAAATATATTATTTCAAAACAAACAAAAACAATTTTTTCCATAAATAATAAATTTTCTAAATCATTTTTTCACGTCAAATTGATAGATGGGGATTGGGATCAGTTGATTTGATAGAACAATGAGGCATCACGTATACACACTAGAATATACAAGAGAAATATTCTAGTGAAACATATAAGAAAATACTTACACAGCGAATGATTGATTTACGACAACTAACGCGAACAATGCAAGAGACAGAAAAAATGCACGCGCGACATCGATGGAGGGAGGAGGAAACTTTCATGAAACAAGAGACTGGGATAAAGACTAATTCATGTACAAGCAAAAAAAAAGTTTTTTTTAAAAAATAAATAATTTTTTTGGGGAATTTAGGCCTTTTTTGGATTTAAAAAATTCAAACAAAAAAAACTCATAGACTTGTAAACTCTCCATAGACTCGCGAGTCTATACAAGTTTGTGTGATTCTCCCGAGTCTACTCGAGTCTATCAAAAAACGGTTCTATACGCGAGTCTACTCGTTTTTTCTTTCATGACTCGTAAACTCGTACGAGTTTATGAGTCTACCCACGAGTTTGACAACCATGTCGACAAACTCAACTATTATAATGAAGTCGGTGCAAATAGCTTTCAACTATTTGATGATGGTGACCTAACTAGAAAAACATATCAAGTCTCATCAAGAAAAGAGACTAAAGATTGAACTTCTTATATGATCGTTACATTTGGCAAATAATCTTGAAGACTCGGAGTAATGAAAGAGAGGAAGTGTGAAAGCTAAACAGGTTGTGTCTTTTTTAGTGGCTAGAGTTTTGTAAAACTAAGAGAGTAGATCCTAAGTAATAAGGCAACCCACTCTCACACACACACATACACACACACACACGCGCGCACACATACACACACACACACTCTCTCTCTCTCTCTCTCTCTCTCTCTCTTAAAAGTCATTTTCTAAACTTTTTAAAACTTAAAAAAAGCTTTCAAAACCAAGCCAAGTGATTAAGAAACGGTCCTCTATTGCTCTAAACTTAAAAGTCATTTTCCAAATGCTTTAAAGTCATTTTCTTTAGAATTTGTCTCTTTATTTTCTCTTTTTCTCTCTTTAGAAATATTCTCTAATCACTTAAGTTGCCTTTGTACTTTTGAGTGAAACTTTGTTTGTGAGGAAGAGTTTTTTAAGTGGTCGTGTTAGTTTAAAATTTTTAGAGTTCAATATTCTTAGGAGATTGAGTTTAGTTCGTTGAATAAACCACTCGTAAAATATATATTTTAGTTTCTTGAGCTTTGTCGAAAAAAGATCTGTTTGGTTATTGAAATAAGTCTGAAAATCTCTAAACGGTTTGTTAACATTAGCCTGGGGTGAAAGCTATATTTGGTTAGGGATAAGTCTATAAAATCTCAAGATTAGATTATATTATCTTTTGTATTAAGACAATATTTAAGTATCATATATGAGGATGTCTCTAACATTCATTTGGCATTTAACCTTCCTCGAATTGTGCATTCATTCTCTTTTGCTTGATACTCAGAGAAACTGCATAAATCATCTCAAGAGTGTCTCCACTTCCTTTGAGGACTCACAAGTAAAAAGAGATAAAAAAACTTTTGAACTTAAAGCATTTGTTGGACACACTTAAGTGATTATTAACTCCCTAATCACACCTCTTACTCAAATGATTTCCTTTGTTGGACAAGTGACTTCAAACGCAAGAGGAGGGTGAATTGTGTGGGTTTGAAAAACTGCTTTCAAAATATCTTTCACAAAACCAAAGCTTAAAATGAATTTGTAAAACAAACGAGATAAAAGCAATGGAAAATCACAAAAGATTTATAGATGTTCAATCTAATAACGTGGCCTACTCCTCTCTCCAATAATTCCTTCTTGAAAGATCCTACTATGATGTGAGCTTTTGACAGGATTTGCCCACGGACCTCCTTAAAAAAGGATTGGAGTTTTACAATGTCTAACTTTCTGACCAAATACAGAGTTTTAACTACGAGATCTTCCAACTAAGAATTTTCCCACCAGGACAATCTTGAGTGAACTGAGAGATTTTAACATTAGGTTAAGCTCAAGAACCGACTAAGAGTTTTAACTACAAAGACATCGTCAACCAAACAGAGGTTTTAACTTGTTTATATCAACAACCAAACAATATTCTTCAACTGGTTTAACACACAAAAAAAAAGCGCACAATTAGAATTTACAATATTGCCCTTACACCAGACCCAAACTCCTCAAAGATAAAAAGAGTTCACTCTCAAAAGCACTAAGGCAAAATAAATAAATAAAGAGAGGGAGCGTGAGAGAAAGTTACTTCAAAAATGTTTTCTGGTGTATTAAAAATTGGAAATGAACCCTATGTTTATAGGAGAAAATATGGTTACAATATGGAACAACCCATGGGATTTTTAAGGCTCCTAATCAATTATTCAAGTCTTATAATCGATTATGAAGTACAAAAATGGAAGGTTTTCAAAAGATCTTCAAATCAAACCATTAGTAATGTTGTCATGGGAAGTGTTTATCAAGATCTCTTGATAAAATAAGGTATATACTATTTTAAGGTTAGATTAATGTGATAATTCTGATTAATCCTTAAAAATAGTGAATTTAATTTTGCTCATCTCAATACATTATTTTCTAACTCAAAAGATGAGTTTTCAAGTGTTTTTATAAAAAAAAGGTACAAATAAGCTAAACAAGTGTGAAGAAAAGCAACAAAATTTAGCACAGGGCCCAAATTGCACCAAGGAAGTTGAACAACGAAAGTCCAATCGATTCGCACCTTGTGGAAATCGATTGGAAAAGCGGCGTGCCTATTTTCAAATAAAACCCAAGCCAAACTTGTCCTCCAAGCAAATCATATTTCAGCATTGATGATTAACACATAAAATCCTAAGAAATATGTTTAACCAGTCGATTGGCACACTCAAATTGGAAAAGGTTTGATTTGATTTTCAATCACCACAATCTCCTTTGATTTTTTTCCCAGAAATTGTTGAAAGTATTTTAGGGTAAATATTTTCTAATATATCGTATCCGTAGAGACTGAGTAATATTGTTGCCGTTCTATAGTTACTTTATAAACGAATAAAAAGCTTTAAGATTGAATAACAATGGTGAATGAATATGTTGAGTTCTAGGGTTCATCAACCTAATCATATACAATAATCAATTAATCCACATGTGAACATTATCTAAGTTATTATCTTCATTCATCCTCAAAACTGATATTATGTCTAATGATTAATCTAGAACCACCTCTACCGGTATGATATTCGATCTCTCAGAATAACTATAAAGATAAAGGGAATGAATAACGATGATTTATGAAAACTTCTTCAAAACCTCATCTCTGAGTATTAATCAACAAGACAATGTAAAAATCTAGGGCGAAAGTATAAACCCTATCTCTCGATTGATAGTTCAACAATGATATAAAATAAAAGCAAGGTTTTTCATTGATAATAAAGCTTAAACAATTGTTCACAGGAATTAATCAAGTAATTGTATCTTCATAGGTTAACTACTACCTTAAACTCAACACAATGGGGTTTAGCTCTCCATAGCCATGAAGAACACACAAGGATTCATGGAAGGATTCATCTTCATCAAGGGAATGTCTTCAATTGATGTTGAATTCTCCGTCGAAAGTTGTTGTTTGCTCTGGAATAGAATTGCTCTCTGAATTTCGTTCACCAAAGATCTCTCTCTTATGAGGATTAGGGCTTCTATTTATAACAATTTGTCTTTATAACGCAACTGTCGCGACTCGGTACGTACTGGCGCGGCGCGAACCCAAGTCAGAGGGTTTGGCGCGTCTCGCCTATGATTGGCGCGTCTCGCCCATGATTGGCGCGGCTCGGCCTTTGCTTTATCCCACTTCTTTGTGATTTCTCTTCTTCAGAGCTTCTACGCCTGCGTGTTTCTTCATCTTTGCTTCTTAACTTCAATATCTGCACAAATAACACCTAAAGTGACGCAAGTTGTTCTACAATTAGTATCGAACCTCTAAAGTTCAATTCCAACTATAAAATCCTTAAAAAGCACAAGATATAATTACTTCTAGCTCAAAAGGTAGTTGATTTGACAAATGAAAATACTACTAATTCACTCCTAACAAACTCTCCCCAACTTAGAGTTTTGTTTGTCCCTAAACAAAATCACTTACCTCAATGAATACAACAAAACATACCAACAATCATGCAACGAGTTTTTCAAAAATATTTTTCAAATGGTTCAATTCAGTGACCACCTCATATACTCTTCATCTCCCTGCAAACTCAGAGCATACACATGAAACAGATTTTGAAAGAAAATTACCTCCAGAAGTTCAAAACACTACACAATTGCAATTGAATCAGCACTAATCACTCTCATCAAAAGGTATGATGGATAATAAAGGGGTTAAACACTCATCCAAACCATTAAATCAATAAGAATCCATATCATACGTTCACCATATTGTTAGCATCAAGTCCTGTGGAATCTGAGAATCAGAAGGTCTTTCCAGGGTTGTAATGTGGTTTAGATTCAAAGAAAAGAAGATAATCGAGGGTTGTTCCTATTCTAGGGAAGCATTCGAATCATAACTCCTTTCCTTTTCCTTTATACCTTAAATTTTTTCACCCATTCTTCTTTTTCACTCGTAGCTCGATGTTTCTCTTCTCTTTTTTTTTTTCAACAACTGTTTACTTTCAAACATTGTTTTTCTTTTGTTTCTTCTCTTTTTTTTTCAAGCTACGAATATCTTTCATTCTTTGCAAATCACCACCTATAGACTTACTCTTCTTTTGGTTATGAATCTCCCCAACTTGGAGATCAACCTATATTCGGATTCTATGCATGCTCCCCTACTTTCTATGAAGGTCAAAGAGAAACCACATCACCACAGTTTATGGTTGATGGTCCAAAACAAAACTTTTTATTGAGATCAAAACTCACCAGGTGTTTCCTTGGTGCATATGATGAAATTTATCTTGACCTCAGGCTTAAAGAATGGTTAGCGAAGGATCACACTCTCACAGAAGAAAATAAGTTTTAGGATGAAATCAGCTCAAAGAAACTCTCAGATTCAAACAAGTGCCTAAATCACTTCCACAGATTTCCACAAACGATGCGACAAACGGTTTAGCATGATACAAACAAGTCAAAGTAATCGACGGTCTCCTGCATATAGTAAACAATGGAAAGCATTCCTCACAATGGTTAAGGCTAAGCCGATCCAACAAAAATTGTGTACCACAAAGAACTTCTATTAGTATTTACTAACAACCTACGTTTCATGCACACACTAAGAGTTTACGTTTGAAAATTCATACCTGCCTTGTCACTCTTATTGAAAAAGAAAGGGAAAAATTTTATTTTTGAAAAAAAATTCCACACACTACCACTTTCTTGCCTGTTGCTCCATTGTTGGTACTTTCACTTTCTTGCTTGAGCTTTTCATTATGTTGTGGAACTATTCATTCTAAACTGGGGATAAAACAAACAAATAATAAACAGAAAATTGAAAAATGCAAAAGAGTAAATCCAGCCCCAAACTTGAACTAAACATTGACCTCAATGTTTTGTAACAAGCCCGAGAGGGTTAACTCACAGAGGGTATTGCAATATCAATTGCCTCTTCCTAGCTTTCACCAGAAAGGTTCCCTTATTATTTCCTGAAATAAAAATAAACAAAACAAAATAAAACATTAGAAGCGTGGTTTGCCTCCCACGAAGCGCTTCGTTTAACGTCACATGGCTCGACGGTTCATGGTTGAATCATCAACCATTGTCTTGTTTTCTTGGCACTTTTCTTACCAATGTGAAGCCCCAAAAGTATTTCATGTTTGCTTGTTTGGTTTCTTCATCCTTAATTCTTACCACTTCAGCTCGCGATTCCTCTTCCTTCATTTGTTTTGTCCTCTCCTCAAGAGAGGTAACCTCCTTATTCATTAATTTCTTCTTCTTTGAGAACCTATCCTTGATGAATTTGACATATTTTGGCTTTAACTCTAAACCTTCTAAAAATGGGATTGTGATTTGAAAATGGCTAAACATTTCCATTGGTCGAAAACAATGACTCTCCTTCCCTTCTTTATTAGGAACTTGTGGAAGAAGTAATTCCAATGAGAGTTTATGCTCATTTGCATTACTACTCTTCTTCAACTCTAAGCCCACCATATTCTCTTTTGAAAAAGTTTCAACTTTTGAAGTTTCTAACTCATTCACAACTTCTTTAATTATATCCTCTTTTTTTGTTCCTTCGACTAACACATCATCTACTTTTTTAGGAGGTCTTGGATAAAGTAGCTTCATTGAGAACTCATACTCAACTTCTATATTTTTCTTGATGTTTACATACTCTATATTATCCTTTTCAACAACATCTTCCTTGTCATCAACTTCCTCCTCCACTCTCTTCTTTCCAACATCCTCACCAATCACTTTTACACTCCTTATAGAAGTAGAATTGCAAGTTTCTACATAAGTCGTAGGGTTTTGAAAATTTGAGACTTGACTTACGTTTTGCTCAGTTAAGAATTTGGTAAGTTGAACATCTTGAGTTTCCCGGTTTTGTTGAATGGCTAAAGAGAATTGCATGAATTAATTCATGGTTTCCTCTAACTCAGAGGGTCCTCTTTGATAACCTTGATTATAGTGTGAAAGCCTTTGTTGTTAATATTCATGGTTAGCCATATGATACTCCATCGCATCTTCCGGTGTGCACCATCCGATATCATAAAACTCATTAACTTGAGGTGTGAACTGTGACACACTTTGAAGGAGATACTCCATTTGTTGAGTTAGGATCTCGTTTTGAGCATGAATCGCAACATTTATATTTGGGTCAAACATTCCGACAAACAAAAATCTACAAAACTAGCAACCAAGTGAAATAACACGAAAATAATAATAATAATAATAATAATAAATAAATAAATAAAATAAAAAGACTATTGCAATAACAAAATCTAAAATAAAGTAACTAACTAAAAATCTAAAATAAAGGAACTAAACTAAAAATCTAAAATTTAGTAACTAAACAAAAAAATCTAAAATTAAGTAAATAACGAAAAATAATATGAATATTGCAATGCGTGCAATATTGACACAGTCCCCGGCAACAGCGCCAATTTGTTGAAAGTATTTTGGGTAAATATTTTCTAATATATCGTATCCATAGAGACTGAGTAATATTGTTGTCGTTCTATAGTCGGATTATAATGAGTTAGCGAAAAGTAGTGGTTTTGATTGTTTGATCTCGAATTGCAATTAATAAAATAAGATTTAAACGAATAAAAAGCTTTAAGATTGAATAACAATGGTGAATGAATATGTTGAGTTCTAGGATTCATCAACCTAATCATATACAATAATCAATTAATCCTCATGTGAACATTATCTAAGTTATTATCTTCATTCATCCTCAAAACTGATATTATGTCTAATGATCAATCTAGAACCACCTCTACCGGTATAATATTCGATCTCTCAGAATAACTATAAAGATAAAGGGAATGAATAACGATGATTTATGAAAACTTCTTCAAAACCTCATCTCTGAGTATTAATCAACAAGTCAATGTAAAAACCTAGGGCAAAAGTATAAACCCTATCTCTCGATTGATAGTTCAACAATGATATAAAATAAAAGCAAGGTTTTTCATTGATAATAAAGCTTAAACAATTGTTCACAGGAATTAATCAAGTAATTGTATCTTCATAGGTTAACTACTACCTTAAACTCAACACAATGGGGTTTAGCTCTCCATAGCCATGAAGAACACACAAGGATTCATGGAAGGATTCATCTTCATCAAGGGAATGTCTTCAATTGATGTTGAATTCTCCGTCGAAAGTTGTTGTTTGCTCTGGAATAGGATTGCTCTCTGAATTTCGTTCACCAAAGATCTCTCTCTTATGAGGATTAGGGCTTCTATTTATAACAATTTGTCTTTATAACGCAGCTGTTGCGGCTCGGCACGTACTGGCGCGGAGCGAACCCAAGTCAGAGGGTTTGGCGCGTCTCGCCCATGATAGGCGCGGCTCGGCCTTTGCTTTATCCCACTTCTTTGTGATTTCTCTTCTTTAGAGCTTCTATGCCTGCGTGTTTCTTCGTCTTTGCTTCTTAACTTCAATATATGCACAAATAACACCCAAAGTGACGCAAGTTGTTCTACAATTAGTATCGAACCTCTAAAGTTCAATTCCAACTATAAAATCCTTAAAAAGCACAAGATATGTTTACTTCTAGCTCAAAAGGTAGTTGATTTGACAAATGAAAATACTACTAATTCACTCCTAACAGAAATACACGATCAAATCATCAGATGACACTCTATAAATAGGTATTCATGTTTCACTCTTTTGCATCACATATTTCTTTTAAATCTTGTGAGTGTGAGATTGTTCTTTCAAAATCATCATGGCTCCAAAAAGGCTAAACTTTTCCACTATCCCTTTTTCTAATTTATTCACCACCAAACAATAAGAAGTAATATTTTTCCAAGAATTTGTTGATCAATCCCTTGTGAGAATTCACGATCAATAATATTTCAAGGAATGTGATTCCTTCAAAACCTTCGAAGAACTCAATATGCCCACCTTCTAATGTATCACCTCAAAAAGGATATATCTATCATTAGTCAAGATGTTATTCTCAAATATTCACCTCACAAATGGAATATTCAAACTGAAGTAAAAAGGCACTGGATAACTCTATCAGTAGAAGAATTAAGAGAGATTCTAAATCTCCTTCATGAAGATATTATTGTCAATCCCAGAGACAAAGTAAACATATACACTTGCAAGCTAGTTGCATTCTCTATTATGAAGGATACATCACCCTCCATACCAAATCCCTTCACTGTTAGAAATATCCATCTTGAGAGTTGTTGGGTGAGAATATGGAGTAGAGGAACAGTCTGGAGAGCGGTTGAATAATCTCTTATCAAAAAAATTCGACCAATTTTCCAAAAATAGAATATCAGAGGTTTCTCAAAATGCACAAAAGTCTTAAAGCAAAAATAGATATCTTATGCTTGTATTGGAAGTTAACCATGTTTACAAATACACAATTCACAAATCTCACAGATTGTTCAAAGACAATGATTAATTAAGTAATTGAAGATAATATAAGATGTTTCTTATACATTGATTCAATTAATATCGGAATCTAACACTACTAGTTTTCTATATTTTAATCATCACTAAAGCTCAATTAGGTACCAATTCTAACAAAACCTAACCTTACGTAATAAATTGTTGCCAATACAAATGAACGATAAACTACACTGAGAATTGATAACCTAAGTATGTAATATCCTACAAAAATTAAAGGGATATATATATATATATATATATATATATATATAGAGAGAGAGAGAGAGAGAGAGAGAGAGGGAGAGACGCACACACACATACACAGAGAAAGAGAAAGTATACGAGGATATATTATGGTTCATCTCTATTGTCCTTGCAGGAGCCTACTACACTCTTCAATGGTTTCCCGTTGAAATTTGTTTTCTTCCACTCTTTTTTAACAAATATTACAAGAGTTCATACAATCAACAATTCACAACAATGTTGAGAAAAAATAAATCTCCTATTTGGATCTTGGCTTGTATAAAGCTTAATTGTAAACTCTTCTGCAAAATCTTTAACTTATTCTCACTTCTTGAATCTTTCAGCTTCACTAATCTTCTTACAGTCTTCGTGTGTGGCAATCGCCCCTGATTCCACTGATTTCTTGAGCGATGAACTGTCTGAAGAATGATTAAAACTCCACCTTGTCTATAACCTTCCACACAGTCACTACCAAGGTCAACTAGAGAGAAAAGCCTCATTCTTTTCACTTGAATTTGTCAGTACTAGTCACAACAACCACAATCTTTCAAGCTTAAAAATATCAATAATCGAATATAAACAAGAGGTTGGAGATGAAAGAAATTATGTTTGTAAGAGATTTTGAGTTTTAAAAAATGGAGGTTGTTGATTCTCACAAAATCACTTTGAAAAATGTTATCAGTTATGTGAGTAGTTTTTGGAATGAGATGAAAGAAATTATATTTGCAAAAGATTTTGAGTTTTCAAAAATAGAGGTTGTTTATTCTCACAAAATCATTTTGAAAAATATTATCAGTTATGTGAGTAGTTTTTGGAATGAGATGAAAGAAATTCTATTTGCAAAAGATTTTGAGTTTTCAAAAATGGAGGTTGTCGATTCTCACAAAATCACTTTAAAAAAAATTATCATTTATGTGAGTTGTTTTTGGAACAATGTTATCAAAGGAATTTATATGTGCTTGAGATTAAGCACAAAATTGGATTAAAAATGTTATTTAAATTAAAGTAAAGAATATTTCATGATTTGAGTCAAATGAGTAAGTAGAGTGAAATAATTAATCTCATAAAGAAAAGTTACTCGTTTTCCTTTTATTCAAGTTTGATTTGAGTTATGGAAGCTCGTGATTTGAGTCATGTACAAAGCTTGATTTAAATTAAACTGGACAGAACCAAATAGGAAAATATGGAAAGTATAATTATTCGAGTCATGTAGAAAGTGTGATACGAGTCAAACTCGGCAGTGGCTAACATGAGGTGTATGAATTGAGTCAGTGCAACTTGTGATTTGAGTCACAGTGTTGCATAATTCAAATAAGTGTAAATTGTGATTCTAACCACAGACACCAAAAACTCACAGTTCTACTCTATTTGATTTTATTCGAGTCACGCACAATAAATCTCAGTACTATCATCAAATTTGAAATGATAAATGGAAAAATAACTTAAAAGCATCCCTCAAATAAGAAGAAAATAAAAGCAAACAGTCAAGAAGTACCCATAGAGTTAGACGACTCCGACTACTCTATTCCTTAACCTTCTCAATTACCCACAATTAACGACCTATTCTAAGTATTAAATGGAACGATAAATGTAATTAATGACAATTTTGATTTCATAACTTGATACTTCATCATACACCAAACACAAATACCTTGAGATTTGTTGTATTATGATTTTAATAACAAATAGTCTCACCTAGATGTCTAAAGTGTGTTTAACTTTTTCCTGTTTTTTTGTTCTTCGCACTATTTCAATTCTACAAAAATTCTCTTTTGTAATTTCAATTCCTAGCCATTTAAATTAATAATATGAGTGATATTTTTAGCTTTTAAAAAATGTTTATTTGCCTACGATAGCATATTTAAATTATTGCAATGCATCTTTACCTACCTTTTTTATTTCGACAAAGAGAGAGAGAAATATACTCTCAGGAGGAGTAGAGTATACTCTCTACTTAATTAAGGGGGAGTCTGATTATTCCAAATACTTTTATCTGTTTCTTTTACCACCTATCTAAGAGATGTGTTAGCATCATCAAAACAGGGGAGAATATGGAACCTTGTTTTACAGGTTACTTCTAAGTGATATGCCTTCAATAAGGACAATAACTTTTGATGATGAAAACTAATGTCTAATAATGGCAATTAGTCCTTGATGACAATAATTAAAGTCAAACATAAAGCGGTTAAAGATGCAAACCAAATTATTAGGATTTGATGAACTTGACTCTCTGATGATGGCAACCAATGGAACATAACTCAAGTCTCATTTAAGTGAAATCAAACAAGTGTCTACAAGATAGAAACATCTTACAAGACTTGAAGTATGTGAAAGAACAACTTGAACGTATGAATGAATATATTGTTAAAGCATTAAGACGTTCTTGTAAAAGTGCATGACTAATCACACACACACAAAGAAGTTTTAAACTTATGTTTTTCAAGAAAACATTTTCAAAAATACCTTGAAGTCGTGTTAAATGAGTTGGGAGCTGTCATAATAGCTCTAGGCAAAATTTTGTTTGTGTCAATTGATTGACATCTTATCCCAATTGATTAAGGGAGTTTAAAAATGTACCCTATGCGATTAGGACATCATCTTTATAATGGGTAACTACTAGGTATCTTTCCTTACCATTTTTTAACTCAATAATCGATTAATTTTAGTATAACCAATCGATTGGTGCATATCACCAATCAACTGACAAGTCATAAAAGGCCTTTAAAACTATTCTTTTTTTGTGCCAACCTCTAGCCTATAAATATATGTCACTTCCCATATATTTTTGCAATTCAGAAACTTGATTTCATTTCTCACTTCTCACTCTCTAAAAAATATTTTGTTTACTTTCTCTCACTAAAAGTTTAGTCATGGTGCTTTTCAAAAAAGTCATTTTGCGAGTGAGGAAGTTGTAACTCTAGAAGGGTAGTTTCATAAGTTCACCAAGGAAGCTAAGTTCGTGATAAAAGTTGTTTATGTTCAAGATTAGCCCATAAACTTAGCTTTAACCGTGCAAAAATCTCACAGATTCTTAGTTAGCCTGCAATAAAACTATGTTTCGGTTAAAGCTAAGTCCGTGATAAAAGTTGTTTATGTTCAAGATTAGCCCATAATAAAATATCTCAAGTTTTGGATTTTCCCGGTATAAAACCAAAGTTAGGTTTATGATCACAACCTGGTGTTAAAAGCTCTACAAGGTTCAAGATTAGTCTGTGGTAAACTTTTTGTTTCGAAGCTTGAAGACTAACCACCCAAAGTTTCTTGTAAAAAGAATACTAACTACTTCAATCCATCATTTGGAAGGAAGACTTGCTGTTTCACTCTTCATTTTGTTGTTTGGTTGGAATTTAGCCATAAATTTTATTTTCCTTGTATAAGGGGGTTTGAGAGTTCATCCTACTAAAAGCTCTTAAGTTTAGTGGATACTCTCGAGATCGAATCTTGGGGACATGACCAAGTCGTTTTTTATTTAACGTGTATAGTTTTCGATGTTTTATCTCTTCCCTTAACTCTTTATTTTCCAAACTTTATTTTCTCCAATTTTATTTTTCCGCTACTTAATTAAAAAACTTTTCTATAATATTTTCAAACTTTGATTTTGATCCAAAAATTTTTACAAATCCAAGTTTTTTTGAAACACTCAATTCAGCCCCCCCCCCCTCTTGTGTGTGAATTCACATGTCCAACACCCTCACGATCCATCAGTTGTATCAAAGTCGATGGTTACGTTCAACTGTAGGGATTGGTTTCTTGTGTCGAAAGTCTTTCTTACAAGGTGATGGTCAGGTGACATGTTCTGTTGAAGTTCTCGTGGCGTGGTAAATATGTCAACGGGAGTACAAGTGTATATGATGAAAGAACTTCCATTTGAGGGAGATCATATAAAAATGATATAAATATTGAATTTAGGTTTAATTTTTTTTTTATCTTGTTAATTTTGGTGTTTATTTTGGTCCTTTAACTTTAAAAAAATTTAAATTGGTTATTTAACTTTTTAAAACTTATCATGTTTCTAATTAGAGACGAAAAAAACTCAAAAATTATTCATAAAGTCAATTGTTAATTAGACAAAATGATTAACACACTACGTTTTGAAAAATTAAAATAACGATATAAATTTTTTTTAAATTAAAAGATCAAAAGTAATTATGAGATTAAACCTTAATCTTGCATTTATATTTATATTAGCAATAAATAAGTTCACAGGGTGATCAAAACCAAACCAACCCAATAGAAAACCGCAAACCAAACCAAACCAAACCGAAACCGCAAAAAACCGCATTTGGTTCGGATTAGTTTGGGTCATCTTTTAACAAAACCGCATGGTTCGGTTTGGTTTGCGGTTTGTAATTTATAAACCGAACCAAACCGAATCAAACCGCATTATGTTACAACTTAAATTTTACTTAACTCACATCCAACCCAAACTTAAATCTATAATACCTTAACCTTATGATTACGAACAATTTTCTCATCCTTACACATGATTTTAGTCGCGATCTTCTGAAATCTCTAATAGCATTATCGTGTCTTCTTTGCCACATACATCTTCCTTCTTTTTCTATAATCTCTACTCTCTTATATTCTTTCTTTTTCACCTTCTCATTTTTAGGCAAATGTTCCCTATTTCAGTTTCATTTTTATCGCACATCTTCTTCTCTAATCTCTCAACTCTTTTGTTTTTTCTTTTTCACCTTCACTAATCTCTAGTATCTTCTATTTTTTTTTCATTCTAATAATTTTTATATTGTTTTATACTATTATTTTATGTTTATTATTCCACTTTTGTCTAATTTAATTTTTACATATTAAATAGAAAGTTATTGTCAAAATATGACGGATTTTGTTGTTATTTAATAGTGTATGAATGTCTAAATACAAAGTTATGTTATCATCTATATGTATATGAATGGTTCAATAAAATATTTCTAAAAAATCGAACCAACCGCACCGAACCAAACCGCATTAGGTTGGTTTGGTTTGGTTCGGATTTTTTTTAAAAGTCAACCGAACCAAACCAAACCGCACGATTTTTTCTCTTGCGGTTCGGATGATTTTTTTCGTCAAAACCGCCCAAACCGCACCGCGATCACCCTAGTTGTATAAGGAATTATTGATGAATCATATTATCTTTTGCATTTTTAATTGAATCATATCTTAGCAATAATGAGTTAAGTAAATAATAAATTAATAAAATAGTATAATAAAAAGATAGGGACAACTAGCTTAGGATGTGTTTGGATAAGCGGTGGACAAAATTGATTTTAATAGAATTAAGTTTAGTAGAATTGATTCTAACAGAATTGATTCTAACAAAATTGAGTTTAGCAGAATTGATTTATGTTTGAATATATTTATACAAAAAGTGAGTTGAACAATAAATTTAAGTGTCAAAATCACCCAGAATCAATTCTAAAGACAGAAGCTACAAATTCTAGCTTCAAGTAGAATCAAATCTGAAAACAAAATCAACTCTACTTTTATAAAACCAAACACATTAATATCACCCAGAATCAATTCTACATCTCTAGAATTGATTTCGGGTGTTTCAGAAGTGGAACCAAACATATACTTAGGCACTTAAATGAAAGAACGCGAGATTAGTTTTCTTTGGCTGCAAACGTAATATCCAGCGGGTGCAAGCATAAATATTCAGGGAACAAATTGTAAATATCAGTGTAATTATAAAAAGAGAAAAAAATCATATATATTGACAGTGCAAAATATTTTACACTGTCAATCAATAACGATCATGTTAGGTGTCAAGTCACACTGTTATTTCTAAAAAAGTTATTTGACATGACTTATTGATAAATCTCAATTGGATGACAGTGTAAAATTATTTTACACCGTCAGTACACTACCTTTAACCTCTTATTAAAAAATAGAGGGTGCAAGTGTAACTACACCCCTTGACTTGCAAGTGGATCCGCCTCTGCGTATAAGTGGATAAGCTCACGCTTAAGATATTGTTGTGATAGAAGTGTGAGTAAAAAATTTATATTTGTTGAAAAAGTGAAGATTAGATACTTTATAAATAAGAGTACCTATAAACCTAACATCTTAATATTTTGGATAAATATAGTACCACTCTCGCTTGTGTGATTCCTTTGACGTAATGTAACGTAGATGTTCCTCGTATCTCATCAAATATATCATCATCAACAAAGCACCTCTTTTACAAACCAACAAAGAATAGGTGATGGAAGATCACGATATCTTCCGGATAAAATACTTTTTAAGCTTTCACAAAAAATAAAGCTTTTAAAGTGTATGTATTTATACGAAAGCAAGTTCTTTGATAATATTTCGTTCTCCTTTTGCAGCCGTTTGAAATATTTCATTTTATATTATAGTAGTACGGCTAATATTTCATTATAATACTCATACGATTTCTTGGTGATTATATGCATAAAAGTACTTTTGATAAGTATCATTCATGTAAATTTAATATTTTGGGAGAGATATGATTGAGAAATGACCCAAACATTATTCACGTTGAGTTTAATAAGGTTTAGCAAAACATATTTTTTTCAAACTATACAAAGCTTTATTCACTTAATTGTGATTAATATTTTAATATTGTCCGTACCACTCTTTGCTTGTTAATTAGGTTTTGGTAAATACAATGGTTTTCAATCCAAGTCATTTTAATAATAGTATTAATATAGCGTGAAACATGAAAGTTTCAATGTGAAGTTCCTTTTTCTAATGAATTTTGAATCAATGATTATGAAAGCATAATTGAAGCAAAGCAACCCAGTGACATAAATGATTGAGTGATGAAAAAGCTATGGCCTATGGTTATGTCAATTTGCTTTTTCTAATGAATTTTGAATATAAATATTAGGGATCTAGTTATAGTAAATGATTGTGGGGGACCAATCAAATCGTTTAATGCCTCAATCAATTGAAAAGGTGTATATGCATATTGCAAAGCTAAGGATTGAAGGAGTAATAGAAAACCACACTCTAAGACTTTAAGACAATATAATTGTTTGGACTCTTCAACTAGAAAGGTTAGAATAAGTTCAAAAATCTTACAAGGTATAGTCATAATAATGCTAAATTAGGCCAAAACATTTTGGCATGTTACTTGTTTATGACAAAAATGTCACTTTTTAATTCTTATTTTCTTTTGTTTGAAGAGAATAATGAAATTGACATGGACTAATCAAAGTAGTGACAAATGCATTAGTCACTTTGAACTTAAATGATTTGAGATATTAAAAAGATTAGTTTGGCAAAAACAAAATATTGAAGATTTTAAAAGATGTTGTAGTTTTAATTTATTTTAAAAAAAATACATCTTACAATGTAAAATTTTATATCTTACAGTATACACTATATAACACTGATTTTTAAATTTTCAAAAATATTTTATAAATTTTAAATTTTCAAAATTCTCAAATAATTTTAAATAAAGACGCAAACATACAAGATCAAATAAAAAAGATAATAAATAAAATTCTAACCTTTGAACAAACTATAAGATGGTTTGAAATTATGATATTTTGTTGTCAATTTCTTTGAACAATTTTTGTGTGGGTTAGTAATGGATAGAAACAATTTTTGAGGGTTCACACTAAGTGAAACAAAGTCTCAACTACTTACTCTGCTATACAGAAGCATATGCGTAAGATGTGCACAAATAAAGTTGGACAAGCTGAGCCATAACCTCAGCCTCGAGAGCCTAAGGTGCAGGAGGCCAAGATATCCATGAGGCCTGTATGACACATCTGCATTGTGTTTTTACAAGAAACATGTCGTTTATATTTTATTTTCTATTCTAGTTTTATATTGTTTCTAATTTTAATTTTTTTCAATATCATGTTGGGCAACAAAAATGTATAAATAACGTAAAGAAAATCATCACTTTGCAAACTTCAGACACTAAATAGTTTATTGATATCATTCGAGACAGTGGATTAGATGACCTCTCCACCACAAGTTTCAACATATATGTTTATGGATTAGTACAATCTTCTCAAAGATGTGGCACGAGGAGACGAACACCTTCCAACTTCCAGTTAGGGAGATGACAATGATATTTGAGAATGTGTCTTGTGTTCCGCATCTATCCATCAAGGGAGTTCTCTTTGACCATATATTTTTTACCGAATATGAAGAAGTAAATATGATGGTTGAGCTGCTCAGGTCAAATCCAACAGATACCCTTAAAGAAATTGAAAATAATAGATGATCACACATGGTTCAACTTCCTCAAACAAGAGTTTGAGAGACACGTGGTAGTTGAGAGTATCGTAGACGAGGATGGAGGCAATTTAGAATGTTTTAAATGAGCTTTTGAGAATGGAAGCAATATGTGCATGTGTCTTGCCGTATTGTGCTTTTAAGAATGAAGGCAATATGTGCATGTGTCTGCCATATATGGAGGCAAAAATTGGCCTGGTAATTAAACCCGGACGGTTGCTAAAATGAGCTTTTGATCTGGGTCAATTTTTGGGCTAAATCCTATTATTGATGACCAGATCAAATGGGTTGAAACAGGTCAAAATAAAAAAAAATAATTAATCGTTTGGATCTCACGATACCATGATTTAACAATTTTTCTCTACAATCTTAGGAGTTAAAAGCGAGATCCTGGTATACAAAGACCAAGTCTCATGTCAACTTCTTCATCATAAATTTGAATGTATAATTTGATTATATGTTGGAGGAAAATTGCATGTTTCAGATTCTATAGTTCAAAAAATGTCAACCTATTTGGATTCTATTGTGTGATCTAGATGCTACTTATACTTTTTATAGACTAGAATGCTCAAGAACTTATATAAATTGATGTGTTGGCTTCATTGTAGTTCACATTAGGAAAAATGAACTATTTTTACCCATTCTGTCAAAATAAACTCTAATCTATATGCATTCTACTACAACAAAACAAGGGGACTTTTCTATTTCTCTATGATTAATATTGACATTGCACAATCTGATTTGAGGAGCCAGATTGGCCAAATGATTTGTTGTCCTAACTACCCCAATACAAGAAGGTAGGTTAGTGTTGAGTATCATCATTCGTTAAGTGAGGATGATGGACGTGTTCAGTTCACTAACATACAATAAAAACGATAATGATGTGAGAATCAAATTCTCGATATTTGATTGGCATAATACTAAGAGACCAATCTAAGGCAGATGCTACCTTAATCGAATTCATTCATGCTATATGTTCAAGTTTGATTCGTCCCAAGACAATTAATGAAACCACGACGTGTATAGTTGAGCCTGGTGAAAAAATAACTAAGTTTGATTCATCCCAAGACAATTGATGAAATTTCGATGAAAAAATAACTAATTTGTCTTGTCAAATATCTTGTTCGTGTTTAATGTTTTCAATTATTCCCGGTTTATTATTGATGTTTTATTGTTGATGTTTGGTGTGTGACGTGTTGAATTTTATCTCATTTAATGGAGTATTTATGTTCATTGTGTTTGTTTATGGGTTCTAACAATTTCAAAGAATCCTTAGAGTTCCCTAAACAAGTTCTAGATTTTAGAATCTAAAATGTATATTTATCAAAAGAAAAAAAAAAACTAAGATTTCAAGAGTTTTCAAAAGTGAAAAAAGAATTTCACTAGTGTTGACAACAAACCGAAATGAGAAAACAAACTCCCAAGAAGAAAGAAACAAACAATGTAAAAATCAAAACTCGATCAATTTACAATGTTTGTGTCAAAATTTATATTGAAATTCATTTCTCAATTTGTGCATAGCTCACATTGCAGGTAATACACATTTCTGTGTGGAATTTTGTACGCACAAGGAATTTTGGGACCCTAGCCGTATGCATAACAATACACCTAGCTGGAGAGTCCTTAATGAGGCAATTTTACACATGAACACAATTCTAACCTTTAGCTTCAAGTATGCTGAATCTAATATACCTACTCTGCCGTCACTCAAGCACAACAACATAAGCAATTCTAATTCCAAACCATCCCTTCAAACTGCCATTTCCAATTCCTTGCACACCTTTCTTACCTTCTTTCCCTGCCCCTCTTATTAAATACTTTGCCTTACCTTTTTCGGTTTCAAGTATATATTCTTATAATACATCACCATGAAGGAACATTGTTATCCTATAAACAATATGAATTGTGACCTAATGGGACACTCCATTCTTATGATGATAAAAACTACTGAAAAAGTATATAGATTTACATAGGTAACTTCAGATAGAAGCAACCCAATAATCGGCATAGTTGTTTTTGATAAAGAGGTGGTGTGGAGAGAGAACAAAGGGACAAACTGAAATGTTTTTTAACTATCTCAAAAAAAAAAAACTTTACAAAGAACATATTCAAGCTAACCACTAGAATGACATGAGTATATTATTAGATTAGTTGATCTGGTTTCACCTTGCTGCTATTTCTTGTTGGACACGATCAAAACCAGACAAAGACTTCAAATGGTTGTTCACTTCTTTTGCAAGTAATGTCAAAGGATGGTCAAACAAAAGTGCTTGGTACATAAACCAATTGGCAAGACTAGTCTGAATGCATGTCCATGGCAGAATCGTTGGAACTGAATGCAGTGCTTTGCTGGTGAAAAAGGCTGGATTCAGTGTTCTGGTTTCCATTCCCTATGGAGGGTCCGGTGAGGTAGTTCCCTCCGTCACCAACTTGATAATGCTGAAGACTTCGACGAACGGGGCTTGGCAAAGCATTCGGAAACTCAAAACTCTTAGGTTGATTATCACAGTGCTCTGATCCAAGTTCCTGCCCAACAACTGTTTGGCACGAAGAACCGGGTGTTACTGTAAAGCCAGAACTAGCTACTTGTGTTGCTGGTGGTAGTGCAGCTCTAGGCGACACAGATTGCTCCTCTCCAAAATAATCCAGTTCATTCTGCAAGCAGAGAAATAAACTCTTATGCATAAACTTTGAACCAATAAAAACATAAACTAACATGTATTGAAGTGCAAAGGCATCCTAATGCAACCAAATATCTACTATTTTTGCCATATTTTGAACATCTCCGGATCATAATCACTTATTATTTTGGGGGTATTGTCACACCTGCAGATCTTAAAATGATACAAAAAAAAAAGAGCATCTCATTATATTTTCTATCCCATTCCCTCCCAGCTGCCATCTATCTCTACAACTATGTAATATAATAAATATTGATACAGCCACAATAAGAATAATGTCTTTAAAAAAAGCATATTCGCCAATTGAATTTGTGGCGTGAATGGACTGAAAAATTCCGAACACTTATTTCCACAAATTTTTAAATTAGCAATTATATAAGTATGGAATGGATGTAACCTATTTTATAATTCTAGACAACAAAACACAAAACAAAGGCAGGACCGGAGAGGCAATATCCATCAGACAATTCAAAATGGCTTTATCCCACTTGAATTATAAGTGGAATAACGGGTCTGTATGCAGAAAATGAAAGCTGACAAAAGGTTGTGTTAATGATCCTGCCTATGTAAACAAAATTGCAACTGATTAAAAAAGTATTTGGAAGAGCTTGTTTGGGCATATTGAATGACGTAAGCACTTCATTAAGTGTATAGAAGAACTTGAAAAATAGCTTATGATGATACGCTTAAAACGTTTTCAACTTATTTTAATAAGCTTCTTATAATAGTTTACAGAATAAGTTAATATAATGTTTCTCCTTACCCCCTTATCGATTGTAGAAAAAGCTTACACGTATGATATGCATTTATTGAATTAATTAAGAACTTAAATAAGGTGTTTACCGAAACACCCTTATTGAGCAAGCATCAATACAAGTAAATAAATGGTTTATACTTAAAATAGTCAAAATTTCAAGAGAAGATAACAAGACTATGATAATTATAGAGCCATTTTGTTAGGTTTCATTTACGAGATTTCAAAAATTGACAATCTCAACGAAAAGCAGCCCATGATTAAGTCAACAGCCTGCTATTGCAATCAGTTACAATTTGGTATATGAAACTTATGCCCTTTCATTGTCACTAACACCTACTGTTGTAGTCCATCCCACTCCCACGCCCCTCTCTCCCATTCTAAGGTAGCGTTTGGTTGACAAGGTAGAATTGGTTGGAACATAACATATGGGTTATGTTATGTGTTTGACACATTAATAAAAGCAGGACAAAAGTTTAAGAAAATGGTACAATCTGGTTCCATTAAAAAGGCAGAATTAGATAGAACACAATAGTATAGATCATTCCATCTGCACACCAAATGTTGCCAAGTGTGTTGGTTTGATTGTCTTGCCACTTGCAGTTCCCACTTGGCAATTACCAGTCAGCAGAAGCATGTATGAATTGAAATTATAAACGATGATGTATTGTATGCAAAACAGAGAACAGTGATAAAACCAACCTGAATGTAGTTAAGTATATCAAGTGTTGCAACTCTTGATCCACCCTCTTGCTGTCTCCAGATCCACTGATAAAGTTTTTCCTGAAATAAAGAAAACACCGAACATTAACGAAATGCCAACATAATGCTTAAACCTCAAAAAATAAAAGCAAAGACGGTGTCAGATAGACTACTGTATTACACATTTCATATAATTAACTGTCCAAAATCTAAAGAGATTTTAAAGTGCTTCCAGCTATGTTCCAATGACAGCTATATGCTGTGTGAGCTTGATTCACCTCAAGCCAAGACCCCCTAAAAAATAGCTTCCTTAATGGGTTAGCTTTTCATAACACTTATCCCCCCCCCCCCCCCCCCCCCCCCCCCAGTGGCTATTTAATCAATGTCAGCACTCGCTAGTAGTCAGTTTCAGGATCTGTTTAGATTGAATTGTTTGAGTTATCTGTTAGCATAAACAATTGTAAGTCGGTTTGAGAGAGCTTATGAAAACAACTTTTGACATGTCCATAGGCTGTTTTCAGTTCGTGACAATGCTATACAAGTAGCTTATACATGAGCACTTATATGATAAGTGCATATGGCATGAGGGCTTGATTACGAGCCTACTTGGATAAATAACTTATTTGCAGTTTATTACATAAGTGCTTATATGTAAGTTTACACAAGTTATTTTATATATGCTATAAGTTATTTTCATAAGCTATATTGGAAAACTTAAGAAAATAAGTTGAATAAAACTTATGAAAAGGTTTTATCCAAAAAGGACCTGAATCTCAAAAATTCTCCTTGATAGCCTCACAAAACTTACGCAAGTAGATAAACTATGTTTATCCAAAAAGGACCTGAATCTCAAAAATTCATGAGGCATAAGTTGCAGAAAGGAGTTTTTTATGGACATGTAACAGAAGCAAAACCTTAAACTTGAACGTTGTTCAAGTTGAAAACCACCCGTAAAAAATTGATCTTGTTTAGTTTCTGGTACTTAGAGTGAAGCTGAATAGATTAATCATTAATCAATTGATCAACATCAGTGTTTTCTCAGCAATTAAGAAGAAGCATGTTATTAAAGACAAAACACATTGTGCATAGAAAATCAAGGTTTTCACAACAAAAATAGATGAAATAATCAATAACGATAAAAAAAACTCAAAAGAATAATCGATTAACGAATAAGTGATTTACGAGGCTATGTCGTTGACCAGCTTGGAAGGAAAGTTTCTGATGATTAAGCGCATGCATGTGAAGCTGGGAGAGAGAATTGGCAGCGCTACAAAACGAAGCGTACATGGTTCGATCGACTTCATCGAGCGTCGTGGCTATGGATTTTCTCTTCTTGGCCATGGATGGAAAAGGAAAAGGAAGGAAGGAAGAAGAAACGAGGGTTTGGTTTTGGGTTTGGTTTTATTATGGAGGAAGCAATGTTGTTTGTTTGTTATGAGAGGAAAGAAGAGAAAGGTGGTGTGGGAGTGAGGATACATTTAGGGCATGCGTGGTGCACGTGATTAATTTTCGCTCGCGTGGTTCCATTGGATTAGGAAAGGAAGGAAAGTGTTTGTTGGTGTTTCTATGAGGTGTTGTTGTTGTTGTCGTGCGGTGAGAGAAAGAGAGAAGGGGGTCAGGGGGCACTCAGGTGCGGTGTTACGTTTTGACGTTCCTAGCTGTCTTTGCTTTTCTTTAGTTATTACACAGGGCTTGCTATTTGTTGGATCACGATTTTAACAACTTTGTCACCAAAGAAATTACCGGGTCGAGTCGCGGATCGGTACGCTTTCTTTAAGACGTTTCGCGGTACTGCCAAAATTATGCAAAGCAGCTCTTAATAACCACGACGCCTCCAGGATAAAACAGTCCAGTTCTATACGATACGATTACTACTTGCACGGTAGATAATCGGTCTAGAAATACACCCTCAAATGGTACTAGGACCATTTAAATATGGTATGAATACCATCTTAGTATCTGGTATAAAGACCAGTCGTAGTAATTTCTCAAACCAAGAGAAATTTCAATAATTCTCTAAAGAGAATCCAAGAAAAAATTATACTTATAATTTCTCAACTCAAACGAGGAAAAATTAACATTATTCTCTAAAGAGAATTCAAGAAGGTACTCGGAAAATTCAACGAGTAGAAAGAAAGAGGGAGAAGTTGGCGCTTCGACAATTCGAAAGACGCAGAGTTATGAGAGTGAGGAAGGAAAAACTCAAATTAAGTTTTTGGTGTGTTTTGGAATGAAACAAGTGACTTCATTATATAATGAAATAAACTAGCTAAGATTTCTAATCTAAGCAATGTGGGACTAAGAAGTTTTTTCAACTAATATACAATGTGGGACTTCACTTAATGAACTTTTTCAATTCATCTCCCTATATTGGAATATATGCATAATGTTCCAACAATCTCCCACTTGAATTTAAAACAGTGTTTCAGAAATAACGTCAAACGTTTCTAAGATTGTGCATAAGCAGAGGTGTCTACGACTTGAACCTTTGCGTAGCAAGTAGGATTCCGATTCAACAAGAGTGACACAATTGTCTTGAACTCTATCTCAGACATCAAACTCGCACACAACCTTTTCTTAAGGTGTATTCTAATAGCCCGTGCTTTAATGCCCCTGCACGTGTATCCCGGTTTAGTGAAGGCTCTAGGAATTCTGCCTCGAAATTCCATAGGAACCGGCCTCAGTTCCACAATCACATAGGTGAGTCTATCAAGAGTACTCCTGTAGCCTAGGTACTCCCTCATACAAAGTATAGATCTCATTAAGAGTTTCTATTATCTCATCCTCTTATTACTTCAGGATTCATGCTTCTTTTATTTACTCTAGCATGATCAGCTCATATTACTCACAACTTGTTATTACCCATTGAACCTATTTCTTGGGATCTCCAGTCATTTAGGTCGGGTTACCATCATGAGCAACTCATTTCTGTATAGGCATTAGTCCCATCTTTTTTTAGATGTATTATGGACTTTCTCTCTAGCTAATCCTTTCGTCAAAGGATCTGCTAAGTTTTCATCAGTGCGTACATGATCCATTCTTACAGCTCCTTTAGAGATACAATCTCTAAAGGCATTGTGCTTTCTTCTTATTTGACGTCTTTTACCATTATAATAACGGTTCTCAATTTTTGCAATAGCCGCGGTACTATCGCAGTGGATCAACACAACTGACATAAGTTTTTCCCATAAGGGAATCTCAGCTAGCAAGCATCTTAACCAACTTGCTTCTTCACTAGCATTTGCTAATGCGATCATTTCAGACTCCATCGTGGACTGAGCCAGGATAGTATGCTTATTTGATTTCCAAGATACAGCTCCTCCAACTATGTTGAATACATAGCCACTAGTAGCTTCGGAATCACCTGACAAGGTATTCCAATCTGCATCACTGTATCCTTCAAGTACAACAGGAAATTTCTGATAATGTAGACCGAGATATACGGTCCTTTTAAGGTACCTCATGACTTGCTCAATAGCTTGTCAGTGCTTGTTACTCGGTCTACTCGTAAATATGCATAACAATCTTACGACATATACAATGTCGGGTCTAATACAATCAGTGGCATATCTAAGGCTGCCAATGATGCTCGCATATTCAGTTTGTCTCACACTTTCACCAGTGTTCTTAAACAGTTTAACACTTGGTTTATAAGGTGTGCATGCAGGTTTACAATCAAAGTATTTATATTTCTTTAAGATCTTCTACACATAGTGTGATTGATCCTAAGAAATTTCTTGCACGGGTCTCGTGATCTTTATACCAAGAATCTCGTGATCTTTCATATCAAAGTTGTTACTCAACAATGATTTCACATCATTAATGGTCTGAATGTTTGATCCAAATATGAGTAAATAGTCTACATATAGACATATGATAGTGTAAATGCGATTCTCAAGTTTGTAATAAACGCATTTGTCACTTTCATTCACTTTATACCCATTCGATATCATTAAGTTATCAAACTTTTCATGCCATTGTTTAGGAGATTGCTTTAATCCATACAAAGATTTGTCTAACTTACAAACCTTGTTTTTCTTGTTCATGGATCACAAACCCTTCTGGTTGTTCCATATAGATTTCTTCTTCTAAGTCACCGTTTAGAAAAGCAGTTTTAACATCCATTTGGTGTACTATTAAATTATAAATAGCAGCAATTGAAATAAGTACCCTAATGGATGTTATTCTAGTGACAGGAGAGAAGGTATCGAAGAAATCTACATTTTCTCGTTGTCTAAAATCCATGGCTACAACAAGCCTTGTATTTATCAATAGTTCCATCATATTTTAGTTTCTTTTTCAAAACCCATTTACAACCGATTGGTTTGCAACCAGGAACCAAGTCTACTAAGTGCCAGGTCTTGTTAGATTCCAGAGAATCTATCTCATCATTAATAGCTTCTTGCCATGAGTCTACATCCAGAGAAGACAAAGCTTCTTGAAGATTTATTGGATCTTCTTCTACATTATAAGCCGCATAGTCAGGCCCATAATCTTTAGAAACTCTTACTCTTTTACTTCGTCGAAGTTCTATTTCTACATTTTTGTTGCTTTCTGTGCTTCTTATCACAAGAATGTGACTCGATTGAGTGCCCCCACTATTTCTCAATTTGAAGGGAAATTCATATTCATAGAAATCAACATCATTTGATTCTATGATCGCTTTTGCATTTAGGTCATAAAACCTATATGCCTTACTGTTTGTTACATATCTAATGAATACATATTCATATGCTCTATTAGCGAGTTTAACTCGTTTCGGATCCGGATTTCTGACATAAGCCAGACATCCCCAAGTTCTCAAATAAGACAAGATTGGTTGTCTTTTCTTTAATATATCATAAGGAGATATATTACTCTTTGACTTGGGAACTCTATTCAGGACATAACAAACAGTCAATAAAATTTCCCCCCACTAGTGAGGTGCAGCACCAAAATTCATCATAATTGCAACAAAAAATTCAATAAGAGTTCTATTCTTTGTTTCTGCTTTACCATTTATTTCAGGGGAATATGGAGCAGTCGTTTCATGTACAATTCAATGTTGTTTATAAAAATTATTAAATAAACTAGAATCATACATATTATCTATCACTACAAATTCTTACTAAATCATTTTCAAATTCTTTACAAAGTTTTTGAACTTATCAATTTCATTCACAAAAATATCATTCTTTATGATGATGGTGTACAAATCTACCCCAATAAATTGACTAAATATTTCCTTATTTATAAGAAGAAGAGAAAACATAAACATGATTCTTTATAATATCAGAAGTATACATGACATTCTTCAAGATTAAAGTCTTTTCATAGGTGGACCATGTTCCACTTCTCCAATATCGACAACATTAGTGGTGTGGGCATCTCCCAACAACACTTTCTTATCTTTAGTATTCGTGTATGTTTTAAACATAACACGATCATAACAACCACGACGAGAGACGCCTGTGTTTATCCACCAACCATCAAATCTATCAACCATGTTGATTTCAATGATCATATGAATAAATTTTCCATTAGCCAGGTTAACTCGTGCATTACGGGCCACACCAAGTTCAAGCATTACATGCTACATCTCTTAGCCATATGACTTAGTTTTCCACAGTTGAAACAAAAGCAAAACCACGTCATTTCTTTGAGGTGGTGGTTGTTGTCTAGTTGGAGCAATTGGGGCCATAGAAGGGTTCCCATTCTTAATTCGGTTCACAATATTGCAGTTCTAATTCTATAATGATTTGCCATATGGCTTTAGAACCATACCGAATTTATTTTTGTTGTTTAAAGCAACCAAGACTTTTCTATTTAATCATGTCTCTGATATTCTTCTTTAATGAGAATAATCAGTCTCTAAATAAAATATTATTTTATTTTCTAACAAGGCATAATTCATAAAAACTTTCAAACTAGGGGCAGTTTGTCAATAATAAAAGAAATTCAAATTGCTTATAAATACATACCTTCAGTGATGATCTTATGAGCAATATTTTGAAGTTCGTGACTTTGAGTTTCTATGGACCTTTCAACTACCATCTGACACTTCACGTAGCTGCTAAAATCATTCTTCTGTTCTCCAGCTTCTTCAATGTCATACTTGTTTTTCAGAGTCTCTTAAACATATTTTGAAGTATCACAATTACTGTAATAGTCATACAGATCATTTGTGATTCTATTCAGAATGTTATAATCATTCTTTCTATAAGGTGATTTCATTCCTAAGCTGTAAATTGTTCGCTTTAATCTGTGCAGCAGATTCAGCTTCAACACTATTATGTGTTCCTTTTGATCCTCAAATTTCTTACCGTTAGTATGTTCGGTTGATCCAAAGGGAGCAACAAAATGTCCTCGGTCAAAATGTTAGCTATTTTTTTTTCAACATTAAGAAGAAAATCATCATTTGTTGCCAACATTTGAAGTGACATCTCTCAAACATGACGGTTTGTCAAAGAAAGTATCCGCAGAAGTACCAATAATTTCTTCAGTAGCCATGGCAATTCGAAACGTCTTAAAATTGTTGGATCACGATTTTAACAACTTTGCCACCAAAGAAATTACCGGGTCGAGTCGCGGATCGGTACGCTTTCTTTAAGACGTTTCGCGGTACTGCCCAAATTATGCAAAGCAGCTCTTAATAACCACGACGCCTCCAGGATAAAACAGCCCAGTTCTATACTATACGATTACTACTTGCACGGTAGATAATCGGTCTAGAAATACACCCTCAAATGGTACTAGGACCATTCAAATATGGTATGAATACCATCTTAGTATCTGGTATAAAGACCAGTCGTAGTAATTTCTCAAACCAAGAGAAATTTCAATAATTCTCTAAAGAGAATCCAAGAAAAAATTATACTTATAATTTCTCAACTCAAACGAGGAGAAATTAACATTATTCTCTAAAGAGAATTCAAGAAGGTACTCGGAAAATTCAACGAGTAGAAAGAAAGAGGGAGAAGTTGGCGCTTCGACAATTCGAAAGACGCGGAGTTATGAGAGTGAGGAAGGAAAAACTCAAATTAAGTTTTTGGTGTGTTTTGGAATGAAACAAGTGACTTCTTTATATAATGAAATAAACTAGCTAAGATTTCTAATCTAAGCAATGTGGGACTAAGAAGTTTTTTCAACTAATATACAATGTGGGACTTCACTTAATGAACTTTTTCAATTCATCTCCCTATATTGGAATATATGCATAATGTTCCAACACTATTTGCACCCTACCATTTTGTATACAAATTTATATATTTCTTTGTCCAGTTATCATTTCCTTCTTAGTTTATTTTCAATACTCCCCATTATTTTCAATGCTACTCCATGATTTATTCACACACCTAAGAAATTTTTTGAAATGATCGTCAGATTTTGTTTGAGAGTTTTGAAGACAAAGAGAAAAGACGTTTTTGAAATAAAAAAAAGAGAATGATTGAATGAAAAAATAGAAGGTGATAAATGTGAAGAGTTTTGGAGAATTTATTTTTATTCAAAAATCAAAATTCTTTGATTTGAGGAACTAAAAAATTTTATTAGAAAAAGGGTTTTTGAAGTTTTTTAAAGATGTAGACAAATTGTTTAGATATAATTTATGTTGTTATAGTATTTAAAAATTTAAAAGTTTAATATATGGCAACTTCTTCTTACAATAATCTTTTAATGGAACTGCTAGAGAGGATGCATGGTTCCAGACACCAGTTTCTCACCCTAAAGTTTCATGTGAATGATACAAAGGCTCATATTCCAATGACTCAAGAAAGCCCTAAAAGCTAGGAGGATATAAAAGGACCACCTTGGAGTCGTTCCCAACCATGGGTCAGTTCCCCTACCCTCCTCCGGATGAAAACTCAATTCGGGATAGATGTGTGGCCAACCCACCGCGGCCTCTATAATGGCTTGTTGCCAGAGGGGTTGAGCGTTATTGCATGTGGGAAATTGATTATTGTAGTCAAGCGTGCGAAGCGTCACCGACAACACCCCTGATCTTCTTTGTATGTGATTTGTGTTGTGGAAACTTGATTGATATGGTCGGGTGTGTAAAGCGTCTCTGGCAACACCCTTGACTTTTGATGTATTGGGCCTCGATATCATCGGTCGTACCACAGACTTGTCGTCACTACGCACAATCACAAAGAAACAGATATTTCAGAAAATACCATATGTCATTTATAGTTGAAAGATATTCCTATAAATAAGGAAAATGGTTATACTACCATAACATGTAAAATAAATGAGAAAAAGGGACACATAACCAGATAGGCTAGTCGTCGCTTATTTCTTATGCTCGCTCTTGTTGGTCTAGCCACTTCTTGGAGGATTATTAAGATGACTGGTGAGGGAAGCTACATTGATCTTCATGGTCACGCCTTCCCCTGATCTTTATAGATAACTTGATAAATTCTTTTTGTTCCCTCGAGGTTGGCAGTGATAGTGGTTGGCGCCCTCTGTAGGTTGCAATACTTGAGTTTGAGATGCACCGGTGAGGCGATGATGTATAGTGTGGCTGCAAAAGGTCTTCCCAAGATACAGTTAAGGCTCCTGCAAATAACAATGAGGATTTATGAATTGATTGCCCGAATGTCCTTCTCATCGCCTACGAAGACCATCACTCCACATATCCTCAATGACGGGTGGTTGTTTCGTTGAACGCCTAAATGTTAGAGCCTTCATACGGCCATAAACTGCCTCTATCAAGGCCCATCTTCTCAAACTACTCTTAGTACATAATATCATAGGAGTTTTCGCCATCGATGAGGATTCGGGAGACGTCAAACTGTGACACCCTAGTTTTAGTAAATTATTTTATTTAATTTATTTCAATTTAATTATAATTTTTATGTATTTTATTTAATTATTATGCGGTGATAATTAAATTAATTAGGGTGGTAGGGGTGTGTGACCTTGAGAGGAGAGTGTAAAGAGTAATTAGAAGTTGGCAAATTTTATTTAGAATTATTATTAATTAAAATAATAATAGTTTATTGTGATTTATTTAATTAAAATGGAAAATAGAGGAATTGGGCCAAATGTGAGAATTATGGGAAATTATGAGGATGGATGAGTAAGAAGTATGTAAGTTTGGCTAAGTGTGTAATTTTGAGAAGATTTACCCTAAATATAAAATTAGGAGATAAACCTAGATTTCGGAGAATTATTTAAGTACGTAAAACATTTAGTTTAGAGAGTAGAAAGGCAAAGGCTAAGAGTAGAATGTTGAAGGGAGAATTCATCAACACCAATTCCAATTTAGATTTCTTGCTAGGTATCAAGGTAAGGGGTGAGAACAACCTTAATAAGGGTATATGCATGAGGGGTAAGGTAGATGAGTCTTTAACCTCCAATAGGGTATTTTGCATTGATTAATTTTGAGTTTTTATGTTGTTATAATGTTGTTAGCCAAATTGATGATGAATTTTTGTACATGATTATGTGCGGTATTAGTGTTTTTGAAATTGTTGATGTTTTCCTCCATTGATTGACTTTTGAAAGTTTTAGGGGTTTTGTAAAATCATGAGAAATAATGATTAATTTGTTAAGTTGGTGAAAAAAGATATAATAACAGTAGGTAATTTACCTATAATAATAGATTTTTGAAATAAGCTATTTGAACATGTTAGAAAATGTCCGAGATAGGTCTAAGTTGAAAAAATGAGCTTGGAAGGGAAATTCCAGTGAAAAACAAGCAGAGAAACGCTATAGACAAATTTGATTCGAATCATAGATTTTACACTATGATTTTGATTCAAATCACGACCTTCTGGGAGCCCCTGCCCAATTTGATTTGAATCACAATTCACACTTTATTCGAATCAAAAAGGCAAATTTTGTTCAAATACTGTTTTGATCATAACTTTTGATCTGTAAATTCAAATGAGTTGTCGTTCAAAGTGTTGCAAGACTAACGTGAATTACCATCAAATGGAATTATTCTCATGGGCTGAATGTGTTTTCATAACATGAGTAATTGATGAGAATTACATGTATTGTTGATATTGTGTTGGCGATGATGTTATAACAAGTATGTTTGTAAATTGTGAATATGATTTGATGTATTGAGCATATTGAGTATGAATGTTGTATTGTTGTGTGTATGAGACAATAGTTCATTGAGAATAGCTATTAAAATGTTTGATTTTCATTGATTTCGTGTTGTTTTGTGCATATGTGGTGATTGTGTGATAATTCGGAGATTGGATTATGAGAGTTGTCTGTGCATTATGTTAGGATCGGAGAGGGGTCTTAACACATTGGTATTAATATGAATGATTTATGCATCATTTAATTTATGTCAAGAGGTATGTTCACTAGTTCAAAGAGGAGATTAGTGGCTTGTCCCAAGCCCAGAGAGGGGGCTTGGAGCTCATAGAGGCGGCTCATGGATTCAAAGAGGGGACCCAGTTTCTGAGAGAATCAAATGTTGAATTGGTACCTCATGCATATGCATCAAGTTGCATAGTTGAGTCGCATTACATAAATGAGTTGTATGCTTGATATATGTTTTGTGCGTGATCATTGAGTTCGGGTGAGAATATATTGTGCAAATGCCGTATGCAATTATCTGTAGAATATGTATGTGCTGACACTCCACATTGCAGTATGTACCGTTTACTTTATTAATGTGATTTCTCACTCCGTCGTTGTTGTTATTTTTGTGGTCTGTGCTTCTCTTTGGAGGATGGCGCAAGGTTGTTTTTCTACGATTTTTTTCATTTTGGCATTGTTAGAATTATGTTGCTTTGATGTGTAAAATAAAGCATCACCAACATCGTTTTCCACATTGCCTTATTTGTAACGGAATGTTGACGTTAGAGACGAAAACCAAAAAATCTCAATATTTAAGGAGTATTTAAAAAAAAAAAAAAGAAGATACAAGGTCAAAAATCAAAATTTTGCCAACTTATAGGAATAAATTACCTATTTAAGCCCTAATTTAAACGGACCAGTAAATTGTTAAAGCCAAATAATATTATAAGGACCATGATACATTAGTTCTTATGAAATGACTCAATTACTCTTATATGGTAAAAAGTCCATTTTACCCTTTATCCATCTAATTCTAATAATTTATAAAATAACTGGAACTTCATTTGGGTGATTAGGTTGGAATGTTACAATCTTCCCTCATTAAAAGAATTTTGTCCCTAGAATTTTTGTTTCAAGTTTTCGTAAAACTCTCCTGCGCATTGCTGCCATCCTTGTACATATATTTCATCAGTCCTGAACTCTTAGTTTCGCTTCAGAACTTTATGATTACCTTAGTGTAATTATCAATGGTCACAAGGTTCTTTGATGACTTGTTTAGTGGAAAATATGGCATTCATTGATGTTGCTCCATGAAACCCTAAGTTTTTCCTCCTTTTGTGGCTAACCTTAGTTGTAGCTTTCTATGTGTTATACGTTGTAATCTGTTATAACTTTCAAAATCTCCTTTTAAATATGTGTTGTTTGCCTTCCACTTGATGGTGTTACATTCTTAACATGCAGTATTCTTCTTGTGGAGTTCCTCCCGATATTTTTCTTGTGGCACTGCAGCCTCCAGATAATACACGATTTGTTGATTTACATCCTTCACGCATGTTATGTTTTCTCCCTAAAATCGTTTTTGGCTCATTCTCCATTGGATGAACGGATTTCCATGTCTATCTTCACACATGAGAGGCTTATTACACTAACTCGCTCAAGCCCACATTGCTTGGAATAAGCTTTTCCATCCTCAAAGCAAACTTTCTTTCTTGTTGGGTCAATAAACGGTAGTTTGACTCATTACTTTGCTATCCAGTGAAGAGATATTTCATAAGTTAAGTCAAAATATTGAGGACTTACTTAAGTTCATTTGATCATGTTAGACCATCCTATAGGAATCTAACTAGTATCCTACTAACATCCATGTGCCTAATTGTAAGGTTTAAGGCATTTTCTAGTCGTCTGACTTAGTCCTCGCACCTTTAAGAAATACCACTCTTAATTACTCTACCACTCCCTTTAGATTATGCTATTCACAACATATTAAGAATTCCACGTTAGTAATCTACTTGATATCAGTGGCGGAGCCAGATAAATTTTTTTGGGATGACCGCTAACGTAAAATAAAGATTATAAATAAAATGTAAATAGAATTATAAATAAAACATTTAAGTTAAAATATATTTAAAGTTAATTATCAAAAAAATAAATTACATGACTTAATAGTACCTTAAAATAATGATCTACGAGTTCCGAGTGACTTGAAATCATCAATAATAGACTCAGAACTAATGCTTGCACTAATCTCCCTTTCAATATATATTGTCATGCTATCTCCTAGAAACCCATCATCCATCTTGTTTCTCAACTTGGTCTTAATAATTTTCATTGCTGAAAAAGACCTCTCAGTTGTGGCCGTAGAAATGGGAAGAGTCATGATAAGACGAAGTAGTCTATCAATCAAGAAGTAAGTTTCAGCCTGTCCAGATGCAACCAAACATGAACATAATTCTTGAATAGTTGATAAATTATTCAAGTTTGATGCTTGACGAGCAAGATAAAGAAAATGTTGGAGTTGAAATTGCAAATTATTCTTCTATTGATCACTAAAATCCATAGGATAATATTTTTCAACCAAAGAACAAATAATATCAATGTTAAAAGCTTTATATCCATCCTTAGGAGACAAAGCACAAGAAAGGATTAACAAATCCATTGCTTGCTCACTAAATCTGTCATTCAACTCTTGTAACTGTTTGTCAATGGTAGTGAAAAACATTTCAACTTTAAAGTAATGTTGAATTGTGACTTGATTCTCTTCAAGACGGGAGCATCCAAATCTTGTTGTTGAATGAACATCATTAAGATCATGAATCTCAATACCATGTTTTTCACAAAAAGATCTCACTTTAGTAAACAATATATCCCAACCATTTTCTCTGAAGTCTTGAATAAAACTCTTTGTTGAACGAACGAAGTGCATAGCATTACTACATCTTGATTTTGTTTTTGTAAGGCTTGACAAAGCATATCTGTTATCCCCATAATTTCTTTCATCAAGTGCAAAATAAATATAAAATCGAATGCCTTCAAGTAATTATAACAACTATCAGCATCCCCACGTGTAGCATAACTTCCTCTTTCATTTGCAATTTTTGTTTAAAACTAAATAAGTTGCTTCATACATGTTTATCAAGCTACAAATAGAATTGTAATGCGATCCCCAACGAGTATCTCTTGCTTGTTTCAAAGTACCAACTTGATTTACCCCTTTACCACTTACAATCTCATCAATCTCTAACAAATATGAAATTTCTTCTAATTGGGCAGTTTGTAACTCATCATGACGCTTTGTAGAGGAACAAACAACATTGACAACAAAAATTAACTTATCAAAGAATTGATTAATTGTTTTTACCTCTCTTGATGATGTAACCAACGCAAGTTGCAATCGATGAGCAAAATAATGAACATAGTATGCATAAGGATAATCCTTCATAAAGAGTGCTTGTAAACCATTCCATTCTCCTCTCATGTTGCTAGCACCATCATACCCTTGGCCGCGGATGTTAGAAACATCAAGGTTATGTCGAGAAAGTATATCGCATATTGCTTCCTTAAGAGTTAAAGATGTGGTGTCTTTAACATGTGCCACATCAAAAAATCTCTCTTGTATTAAACCAACTTTATCAACAAATCTTAATACAAGAGCCATTTGTTCCTTTTTTGACTCGTCACGAGCTTCATCGACAACGATACAAAATTTGGAATCACCAATTTCCTCACGAATATGCTTTTTCACTCTACTAGAAAGAATTTGCAAGAGCTCTTTTTGAATTTAATGTGAAGTATACTTGCAATTTTGTGGAGCATTTTTCAACACAATTTTTGCAATTTCATCATTGTAAGATGCTAAAAGTTTTAACAACTCAAGAAAGTTTCTTTGATTTTTTGAATTGTTAGTTTCATCGTGACCCCTAAAAGCACAAGCTTGAAGCGTTAACCAACGAACAGTGTCAATTGAAGTCTTGAGACATAGCCGATTATTCATTCTTTGATTCAAACTTTGCACTTGAATAACATTTCGAATATGACCATCTTGATTCAACAAGTCTTGACAAGCTTTCATTGCATTGTTGTGTGGTGAGCAAGGATCCTTCCCTATGTGTTTAAGAAAGGAACAATGTTTTCCATTCCTAACTTTCTTCCAAGTTCTAAAACCCGTAGAAATGAAGACATGTGATCCGGGACGCCCACTTGGTTTTTTGCTAAATAGGTAACATGGTAAGCAATATGCAGCATCTTCGGATGGTGAATATTCTAACCATGAGGAAAATATGCTAAACCAATTGTGTTGAAACCTTCTTGGATGATCATCGCTACCGGACAAAGGATAGCTTTCTAAATGAATTTGATATGGACCCCATTTTAGATAAGCTCTTTGTATTGCATCCACTTGATTTAGTGGATATTGCCAAATCGGAGTACGCTTTCCAGGATCGCGTTCCAAGGAATTTTCAAAACCATGATACTCTTCGATTATTGGATTCTCAAAACCACGATGCTCTTCAATTGTCAGAATTATAATTTCTTCATCTCTGTCTTCTCTTTCAATTTCACATGCTTTCCTCTTAAAAAAAGAATCAATTTTTCTATTATTCATCTTTAATTTTCCTATAATATCAATCCAAAAATCAATTTAGAGAACATATATAAATTAAAAGAGAAAAAAATTATAAACTAAATGAAATCAATTGTAGTTTACTTGATAGAAAATTACAATTCTAAGAAATGCATGGATAGAAGACATGAAATATGCTTACTCCAGAAAGCATGTTTATGCATACAATTATGGTTCACTAACAATTATTTCTAACTCTTAAAATGAACAAAACTAGAAGCTTCTCTACAAGTGTGATAAATATGAAAAGATAAAAACAACTACAAAAGGAAGTAGCACATTCATTTAAATCATACTTATATCCATAATAGATACAAATCAAGGAGAAAAAATCGAATTGAGATTTGAGACAGCAATTTTATAGTAAATATTAATGTTCCAGTATGTTCATTAGTTTCACAAACAAGACAACTATATTTTGAATACCAAGCACAACTAAAGCAAATACTAATTTGGTGGTTTATAAACACAGAGATTAAATACTAAAGCAAATACTCAATATAAACCAAATTTGATGGTTTACTCTCTTAAAATTGCATAGAAATCCTACAATACTAAAGCAAATACTCAGAATCCTAAAACTCAAAATCCACACACAATCTCCAAATTAATCTACTCAAACACTTCTATACACAACACAAAATTCAAATATATATTTTCTCCTCAATCCTTAGTCCACCGTAAAATCGCACAATTAATAAAACCTAAACAACAAAAACCGAAACCGAAAGTGAAATTCAAAATCCAAAAAGGAGAAAGCAAAACGTACCGGTGATGAAGATCTTGAGAACTGAGCGAGTGCGAAAGAGAGAAAAGCGGATGTGGGAGGAAGGTTGGAGAGAACTACCGAAGGGGATAACGACGAAGCCGTGCCGTTACGTCTGGGGAAGAGAAAGGAAAGGTAAAATTGTGAAACAGTAGAAATTTTTTTATCTTCTGTAATTTCTAACCTAAGGTTGATTTCAACTTAGAGTAGAATATAAATTTGAATTTTACTTAAGGGTAATTTCATATTTTACAATATATAATTTTTTTTTAAAAATAAAATAAAGGGGTGGCTCATTGATCATATCTTCTTTACTTTTCCAAATTCAAAAAATTTATTCAAACAATTAATATATTTAATAAAATTAATAAGATACATGCCATGATAATTTTTTATCGATGTTTCTAATCAAATCACTTTATCATATTTACAAGATTAATTTTTAAAATTTCTCAATAAATATTTATTTAATTTATTTTAATTGAATGCATGTATAAAAATATTTTATTTATATACTAATTTCATATTTAATTTACAATATTGCTTTTTAGAATTTTAATTCTTCATCTCCCTGTCAAGGGCCCAGTACCGAAAATACCTGTCCGGGTCAAAACCGTAAATCTAGATATTCAGCCTAATATAAATTCCATATAGTTTCAGAAACCCTAATTCTTCCCCGTTTACATCTTACTTGGCCACAGTGCGACAAACCGCCGTCATCTCCGTTCGCAGGGAACCATATCGCCTGGCCTAAAATGGTGAGTTCCTCTTCACATCTCGATTGCATTTGTCTACTGTACCATGTTTCTGCATAACCACTTATTTTCTAGTTTTTCTTATGTTGTGTGTGATATAGTCTTTGGTGGCGAACGAAGAATTTCAGCACATTCTGCGTGTGCTGAACACCAACGTTGATGGAAAGCAGAAGATCATGTTCGCAATGACCTCCATTAAGGGTATTGGAAGGCGATTCTCTAACATCTGCTGTAAGAAAGCTGATATTGACACGAACAAAAGGTAGGTTTGCAGTTGAGTTCTATCGATTGTATAAGTAAAAAATCCTATTTTGTTTTGTTGTTGATGATAAATGTGTGATTTTTTGTTATTGGAATATTTAGGGCTGGTGAATTGAGTGCTGCAGAGTTGGATAATTTGATGACAGTGGTTGCGAACCCTCGTCAATTCAAGATACCCGATTGGTTCTTGAATAGGAAGAAGGATTACAAGGATGGTAAATTCTCTCAAGTTGTCTCCAATCAACTTGACATGAAGTTGAGGGATGATTTGGAGAGACTCAAGAAAATCAGGTATGTATTCAAAGCAATACCTCTCAATCAAATGTTTCTTAATTATTGATTTCATTTGATGTTATTCAAATTATTTCTCCATTTTGTTTTGAAATGGAATAACAATTCTACAAGCTTAAACATCATGCAACACCACTGTTACTATTCTCTATATTCCTTGTTGAAAATAGTACTGATGTTTCAATTAATACAGTGCCAAAGGGGCAAAATTTTGTTTACTGGTTCTTAACTAATGACTTGTATTTAGTTGTCTCTTGGCATGATAGGATATTGTTGTCAGTGCTAGAATTGAAATATACCGGTTTTTCCCTTCAATTTTACGATATATGATCTGGACAAATGATCTTGAGATTTGAGATGATAGAAGCATAGATAAATAGGCTGCATTAGGATAAGCAATTTAACTAAGCACCTGTAGTGGAAGTGTTATTTCTATTCTATAACATTAAAATAAAGTCTTTGTTTATATATAATCGATAAACTGTTTTCATAAGCTATCCTAAACGCAAGAAAATAAGTAGAGAACAGTTTATGGATATGTCATAAGCCAATTCTTTATGCGACCAAACAATTTCGTAAATGTTTATGCAGGTAGATAAGTTCAAGTAGTAGACTAAATTAAATGGAATAGGCTTTTATTTATATACTTCTCAAATTCTGTATTGAATAATATATTTGGCACTTGCTGATTTTTGGTTGTTGTGTTTACTTGAAGACTAACATCGTTTTTATGACACAGAAACCATCGTGGTTTGAGGCACTATTGGGGCCTCCGTGTTCGAGGTCAGCATACCAAGACTACTGGCCGTAGAGGAAAGACTGTCGGTGTCTCAAAGAAGCGTTAAGCAGTTTTGTTTTGAATTGGAGATTAGATGATTTTAAGGATGCATATTTTAAGTTCATTAGACACTTTTATTATACTGACTTTGTATGGTTGTTAAATGGCACTAGCAATTTCTTTCAATTTTGTTTGGTTTTTGTGTGAAAGCCCTATTAGATGAATGATATTGGTATTTCTTCGCATTGGATCTTATCGAAATGTTACTTCTCAAATAATAATACCACAAGTTACAATAACAAATCTTGTGAAAAATAATGAAAATATGCAACATTGATAACAACAAAAATTTCGAAATGTAGAACTTATTGGGTTTTTGATTTGGTTTGTACAGCACTTTCATTTCATGTCACAAATGGTGTTAAAGAAACCACCTGGGTGTTAAAAAATTGGAAGTTGTGTTGGAAAAATCAATCTTTAAGCCGCTAAGAAAGGAAATTTTTATAAACAATGTCAGTATTTGATTTGATTTACTATCTTGTGGCTTAGAGCACAGATTACCTTTTTATTTTATTAATTCATCTAAGCTCTAGAACATTTTAAGTTACTGCATTTTTTGTTATTTCATTCCGTTTCCAATTTCAATGCAACCATTGTTAAAGTGTCAAAGATTCAACCCAAACTAATAACTCTTGTAAAGAAGTTAAGTCTTCAACCCAAACTAATAACTCTTGTAAAGAAGCCAAGTCTTAGTGCGCTATTTAGTGATCACAGAAATTTCATTACTAATTGCAATACATGAAAACACACATCACATTTAAGAGTCTAAAATAAATTCATTCTGATCATGGAAAAGATGAAAACTTTCCATGGAACATACCCTATAAGATATATCAACTAGTATCCAAAACAAGAAATCAAATTTAAAGAATTACAAATATGAGGTTAAAATAATTAGAACCAATAAGGTTTAATTTTTTTATAAATAAATATACTTTCCTAAAATCAACTATTTGGTGTGCTCAACTTTTGCAATTTGCAAACAAAACATCACATAATGAGTGAATACTGTCAAACTATGACCGGCTTTCTGTTTTGTTGGTGGGGAGGGAATGACTCCAACGCTCCTTCCCGCCAGGCTTCGATGACGCATTGCCATACCACATCATTCCAACCACAGCTATTATCATACCTACAACTACATGAAGATTGAGACCTTCCTTTCCAAAGAAAAAGAATCCCATTACTAAAACAAGTATTGTCTTCATATGACCAAGTACTTGGAAAGACACAGCAGTAAATCTGCCAATGCAGATGAATTGGCTGAGGTTGGTCCCAACTGCAATGGTGCATGACAGGATTATGAACATCTGCCAATGACATCACAACAATTGATTAGTGAAAGTTAATGTAACACACATAAGTCCGTGACAAAATCTTCAAGTCCTACGAAAGCGCAAACTCGTTTTCAGAGAATTATATCATCTAAGAGCTATTTGTTTAATTTGATAGCATTGCGTTCTTTCTGTTAAGTAGAACTTACCACAGAGGGTGTATCGTAAGCATATCGGTCAACTCTGTTGTTGGTCAACCAATAATCTAGAAGAGGGCCTAATAACAGTAGCGATCCAGCCTGTGCGGGTGCTGTATGTCCCAAAAGGCTGAAAGAACTTAGCGAATACTTCCGTTGAAGATAATGAACATACTGCAAGTAAATGATTTGAAAATCCATCAGTTTTGAGGTGTTAAGTTATGGCCCATGCCCGAATTCTAAGAAACAAAAAATAAATGCAAAATGTTACACTACATGTAGTGGATTTTCGAACATACATATTGCTGCAGAGAAGTGCTCCACACTGCTATAAAGGCGGCAACAAAACCTTTTGTGTTTACACTCACGTCAGTGACAGTGCAAACACCAACTCCCAAAAGAACAACACCTATGCTCAGTTTTGTGTCTCTTGAATAGCGAATCTTGTCCAAACAAACTTCCAACAAGCAGGACACAGGTATCATACTCAATTTGGCAATCTGCCAATGGTTAATAAAGAAACAAATTTAACTTCTGAAGGCAGTAATAGAGCAATATAAAATATTCAGCCCCACTCACTTGATAGAATCCAACTGAGTTCCACATAAGACTAACATTCATTCCAACAATAGAGAAGTTAGCAAAGAAAACAAATTTTAGAAGTTCGGACAATGGAAGATGAGAAGGCTGGATGTATCCCAGCATCCGTAGTACGATCGTCATCAAAGTTGTTGTAACAAAATGAAGACCAGTTAATGTTGTAGCTGCAGGCAATAAAGTCAAATCATACTTAAAACAAGACATAGAAAATAGTAGATCAGTAACAGAAATATGATCAAGAAATTGATAAAGTGATTTACCAAAACTGAAGCCATAACCGCCCATCAAAGCTTTGTTTACAATGATAATTCCAACAGAAGTGACAACGTTGAACATCCATGCAGCAGCATCTACGGCTGCCTTCTTCTCAGCCTTACTAGAAGGAGCCATGTTCTTTGTAATCCTTCACAACTTAACACCGATCTCTTTCAACTAGCCTCCATAACATTCCGTCCACGTTCAAATAATGCAGGAGTCAACACATTTAAGCAAACAAAGAAGCCTGGCAAAATGGAAAGGCACGAAATTTCATTTTGAGAATAAAATGCACGTGTGGATAGTCACAAGTTGATAAAATGAGAATCACAAAGCCTTTGAAACCAGAGTATGAAATCAAATTTACAAAAACAAAAGGAAATATATAATAAACATTATTCTGAAATAGAAACCAAACGGGCAACAAGCTTCGCCGCTACCTCTTATAAACTACATTCATTGGCCTAAGAGACACAACATTGCTATGCATGCACTCTCTGTAAAAGATCCACAGAAGCACATACCATTCTCATTCAGGATCTTAAGCTAAGAACAACTCTATTGTCTCATCTAGCAATAACTGCTATTCACAAATAATTGGATCCTTATTTGTCTCAAGGGATTATTTTAAAGATCTCCATACTATAGTGTATAAATTGAACTAAATGAAACAACTATATTAACGGATTGGCCAACTTATGATTGTAAGAATAAGTAATATAAGTACAACTCTTCATCAAAATCATACAATAATTTCTTTTAAAAACAGACTCACATTCATCAACAATATAATCTTCGGTTCATCCTGGCACGAGCAAAATATACCCAACTCAAGAGTGGTGAAGTGAATAATCAACATGAACAAAATAGATCTTGCATCAAAAGTAAACATACAAGTTCAATTCTAAAGAGATGCACTAAGATTTTTCTGGGTTGATACAAAAGGGCCCAACAGATATGCATCCCTGAAAACTACAACCAATGCCAAATTTCCAATAACAATTTGGATTAGGCGGTTGATTCTTGTCATAGGTAGAAAATTCACAAGAATGTAACTTCATTCTAAACCAATTCAATTCAAGTAAATCTAACTCCACTATACATCATCATAAGATTCACAATGCACAACATCACAAACAGATCCATAGAGGGGGCTCAGATCCAGAAAGGTGACATTAAAAAATAAACAAGAAATAACAAAAAGTGAGATCAAACACAGGTAATGATTGAATCCAAAAATAAATAAATAAAAGAAAATTGAGAAGTTTGTGATGGATTGAGAATGTGGAAGGAAAATTGAAAGGGAGAAGGAACTAACCGTGATTAGAAGTTGGAGGAGTGTGTTGGGGGAAAATGGAAATTGATCTGAGGTTGGAGTTGTATTATGGAGTTTGCAGATTGCAACGGATCAAAACAAAATAACGCAACGAAAATGTTATGTTTTATGTATGTTTGATGACGTGTGATTTTGATAGTGTTTGTTTAATTAAGAATGTTTTCGGATTCTTTAACGAATCACTGTCAACCCTCAGGCCCAAGTTTAACGTTTTTCATGGGCGACACAGAACACATGTTTCGCTCTTATATATCATTTTCTTTATTATCCACCAAAATAATGTTTAATCGCTGTTATATAAACATAGCAAATCGAACTATACATATTTCACATTCAGTTCATTTAATTATCAAACTTAATTTTTTTTACTCATATTCAATGATTTAGTTGTTGAATCGAGTTTCAAACTATATTGGAGTTGGTTCGATCCATTATCACGCCTTAACATAATAGATGATATGAGGTGATATTTAACATGATGCCTTTCATTTTTGCTCACCATGGGGCACCAATGTTTTTAACTATTGGTTTAATAATATTTAGGGATAATACATATTCACCCTCTGTCAATAGGGCGAGTTTTGGATTTGCCCCATATTAATTATTTTTTTAAGATTCCCCCTTATCACTCTCAGATATATATCCACTCCTAAACTCATGTTTTGCTGACTGGGTAAGTCTCAATCCTTACTGGCAGCGTTTGAACAAGTGAGTTGGATTTAATTTATTGCCAAGTCATATTGAAATAAAAAAAATAAAGCAATTACCAAACATTGTGTTTTTCCCCGTGAATGTTAGGGTTAGGATTTGGGACAAGAAGCTAGTGCGAAGACGATTCAGACGACGGAGGTGATGGCGACGTCACTCAGGTTAGCTTCTATACCCGTTTATACTGGTTGTATCGCATGTGAATGTACAAAATATTTATTAGTTTCGTATTTGATTTCAGCAACTGCAATCCTTCAATGTCGTCTTCCACCATGGAGGCGAGTTTGTAAGGATGGTTGAGAGTGAAATCGTATACATGGTGGTAGTTCAACAACTGTTTATAGGCAAGTAATGGATAACTGGACCATGAGTCACATTCGTAGTCTGGTTAATGGGTGGGGTTATGTAGATGGGTCCTACAGACTGTGGACGAAAATCACTGACATAAATGATGATTTTTTTCAAATTAAAAGTGATGATGATGCTTATGATTTTTCTGCTTATTCTACTGCTATGCAAACAGATGGGGACATTTATGTTGAACATATTGTAAGTGGTTTATAATTAATTGGTAGGACCCCTACTAGGTGTGTGAATGATTTTGCTGGGTTAGATGCAACTGATGAAGATGCAATTGAACGCTTGAATGACAATGAGGATGAAAGGACCATTGCTATTGCATATGAATTTGAAGAAATTGATGTGACTATACCTATTAGGGAGGGTCTAGAACTAGCTGGTTTGTTACCTTGTCCAAGTAAGAGGAAATTGGAAGATGAGGCTTATGTTAGTGAGGAGTTAGACAGCTCATACCCAGATAAATATGAAGATGAAAAAGGGCCTAAGTTTGAGAAGTTTAGGAAAGAGAAATTTAATAAGAATTTTAAGTTTAAGTGGGGTATGCAATTCAATTCCTTAGATAACTTTAACTTCTGGAAATTAGTAGGCATTCCATGTAGGCATGTTGTTGCTGCACTGAGTTTTAGACAACAAAATCCAGAAGGGTTTGTAGATGAATGTTACTCTAGGGAGAAATACAAACTTTGTTATGGGTTTGCTGTGAGCCCTATTAATGGACAGGAAATGTGGCCTGAGGTTGAGAGGGAAGAATTTCTACCTCCAAACTACAAAAAAAGGCCTGGCAGACCAAGAAAGTTAAGGATTAGGGAAGCTGGTGAGGAAGGGGCTAGAAGGAGGCTTCCTGGTGTATCATATAGGTGCACTAAGTGTGATAAAATAGGACACAATGTGAAGTCATGCAAGAGCAAAAAAACAACATCCTAATGCTTTGAAGAGAAAGGTAGTTGAATTGTCCATAATTGTTGTTCTAAAAAATTCTGCTATGATGTTGCTTTCTAATGTTTATTTGTTGTTTGCAGAAGAAAGTGAGGTCTGGTGATGCCACTACAAATGTAACTGGTGCGGGTGCATCAAGAAATGATGCCACTACAAATGCTGCAAACCATGTGGATGCAAGTGGTGCAAGTGGTGTAGGTGATGCCACTACAAATGCTGCAACTCATATTGATCCTGATGCAGATTTATTTGGAGATGTAACACAGATGAAATGCTATCATCAATACTTGATATTAATCAACCTGTGCAAGATGAAGAAAAAACCAAACCAAAGATGAAGAAGGGCAAGGCAAAGGTAAAAGAAGAAAACAAACCAAAGAGAAAGTGGCAAAGTGAAAGAATAAAACTGAGATGGTTTCAAAAACCCATCATTGGACTAGGTGCAAATCCAGACCAGCCTTTGTGTTTGAGTGAAGAGGATGAAGGAATTATGACCCAAGAGTGCAGTGGATCTCAAAGTGGAAAGAAGGCTCCAAAGAAGGCCAAGAAGAAATCGATTTCCAAACTTTAGGATTTCACTTAACTATTATTTTGTAATGCACTTAACTGATATTTTGTGATGTTATTTTGATACTATTTTGTAATGCACTTAACTGATATTTTGTGATGTCATTTTGATACTATTTTGTGATGCACGCTTTTGGTGCTTTTTATGGTATGTCAATTGCACACTATTGGTGATATGCTGTAATGACAATTGCACACTTTTGGTGCTTATGATTATGAATATTAAGACTAATTGGTAGCTATAATTTTTTTTGATATAAACTAGTATAATTTGATAGAAGCAATTACATTATCTTCAACATTCAGAAAACATTACATTAAGAATAATAATACAAGAAACCAATTGTTTGCTATAAACCATTACATTAACTTCAACATACATAAAACATTACATTAAGGTGTACATCAATGCAAAAAACACCAAGACAGAACAAGTGCCAACTTCATCATAAAATTTGTCTTTCTCTCAACTTCAACCTTCACTTTTGCTTTCTCTAATTTCTTCAAAACACTTTGTAACTACATTTGTGTCTTGTCACACAACTTGCAAAATCCTTGAAAATTGTCCTGATTCTGATTTATTGAGTCACCATATTCATCATCCTATAGAAACAAGTCGCAACTATTATCATTCTACATAAACAAATTACAAACTTATTACCAAGAATTTGGTGGTAGAAGGAAGAATATATGGGAAATCATCTGGATATTCAACAACAAACTTACCCCAGCATTGCCACATTTCCAAAACTTCGATTACAGTTTCGAGCTGTGTTCGATACCCACATCTTCATAGGACGCTCGCATCCGCATCTGGGTGGACCTGGATACGTGTGGCTTGTACTGCTACCTCCAAAGAGCAAGAACGATGAACAATGAACAGTAGAAGAAAGAAAAAGATGATGAACACATATGAATGATGAAACCTAATTTATAAATGACTTGGCAATAAATTAAATCCAACTCACCTGTTCAAACGCTGCCAGTAAGGATTGAGACTTACCCAGTCAGCAAAACATGAGTTTAGGGGGGAGTGGATATGGAATATGAGAGTGATAAGGGGGAAATCTTTAAAAAAACTAATAGGGGGCAAATTAAAACCAGTCCTATTGACATGGGGTGAATAGGTATTATCCCTAATATTTATATTTAACGGTCCAATCTATAACCAGGAATCTGCCAATGACTTTTTGATGTTTGTTGATTGGTTTACAATAATTTGCAACGATAAAATATTATATTTAATTTTGGTTGTTGTTGTGAGGCTATTGCATTATACATTGGACCTTTTTTATTTGTTCCATTGCATTTGTTTAATTTGTGTCACTTAATTGGCCCAATAAAAAACTTGGAATTCCATTTGTCTACTTAAGTTTTCATTTATTTCTTTACTAATATTTCGTGATTTATTTGTTACTATTAATATTGTGTCCAAACCATTTTCAGGGTTGGATCATCTCTTACATTCCTCGCATCCTCGGGTGAGAATTCGCGCCTAAATTCTTTGAAGACTGGCCATGTGCAACCGCTTTTGTTCCGTACATGGGGAATAGTGCGGTCGAGCCATTCAGACTCATTCTTGACTGTATGGTACACGACGATGTTTGCTTTTTCTCATACGAGTGTCGCCGCCAGATGCGTCAGTTTGACATCATTTTCTTATATTCCAGATGGCTGGCATGCAAGCCATCTCTTATGTGTCCTTATTTTCTTGAGTGAGCGATGTGTGAGTTTGACTATGAGCAGATTATTCTGAGACCTTCCTATGAGTCTGCTTTTCACGACGTCCTCTACATAGATCTAGGTGTCATACTTGATGATTTCGAGAGTCGCCTGGTACCAGAGGAGTATCGAGTGCCAGCTCCTTATATGTGGGCTTATGTCGAGGACTACCTGACATGGTTCTATAGGATGTCACAACCTATCATTACACCATATGTTCCTGAAGATCCACCTAGGCCAGCTAACCAGGAGATACTTGAGGTTAGGAATGAGTCGAACGAAAACGTGACGTTGGTCGGTCAGCGTGTTGTGGAGATGGGTAAAGTAGGCATAAAGGCATGACTTTTTAAGGATGACAACCTCTAGTTAACCTTAATTCAGAGCATAATTGTTGAATTACGAAATATCGTGTGGTACAGGCTGAGAAGGATTTGACATATCCGATAGTTTATGTTTGGATCTATTATTACTTTTTATTTCCAGACAAATATTATGTATGATGTTAAATTGTTTAATTAATGTTTTGACTTTTTACTTTCATTTTCAGGGAAATAAACTTGATTTTACTTCGACTTTACATTATTATAACTTGGCCTAAAAAATATAATGTTGGGATAATTGTTTTGTTCTGCAATCATGCAAGTTATAACTTGGCCTAAAAAATATAATGTTGGGATAATTGTTTTGTTCTGCAATCATGCAAGCGAGTTAAAAAATATAATGTTGGGACAATTGTATTGTTCTAGAATCATGCGAGTTTCCGAAAAAAATGGCATTGTTCTAAAATCATGCAAGAGTTTCCAAAAATACATTTTCGGTTGTATGGTATTAATTACATACAGAGATACATCTCCGAACACATCCTATTTCAAATTTTCAATGGTGTGGAACCTGATATCCCAAAGAGAAATCTATTTTTTTTCATAATCTATTTTCAAACTTAAGTCAAATGGCCTTGGAACTATAAATTACACAAAATATACCATTTCAAATTTGAACGTATTGGACCTAAGCTTAAACATATTGGTTGAAATGAACCAACGGATTAGATACTCTATTTCAAATACAGGCAACAATTTACATATTTGACTTGAATTCATCGGTTAGATTTGATCAATTTTGGTTAGATTTGACAAGACACTAATTTACAAAGCTAACCCTTTAAGAACACTCACTCAAAACATTATTTGTAACTAAGAATAATATGAATACAGAAACTGAAACCGATTGCATAAAATATGTGTCTACATATGAAAACATGCATTACAAAATTCCATGAACCCAAGCAACGTTAAAATGCCATACAAAACCAACCAAGTTTTGCATATTGCGCCTATAATTGACTGTACTTGTTCTTGGCCAATAAGCTATCATTATGTTAAATATTAATATTATTATTTTTTTTTTGACAAGGGAAAACTCAATGACTTTCATTAATCAAATAAAAAGCAATACAAGGAGGTATCTCCTAGTATTATAAAAGTAGCATATTCTCATTTTAGAATTAACGTGAATACATAATTTCATGCTGAAGGATACACCGGAAAAAAAAACCAACACAATTAAATTAATCAGGCACTTGAACACAAACCAAACAAAATTGAAATTGTCACAGTATTCATTCAAAAACCATACAAAATCAATATATAAATCATGTCTAATGTGCTTATCATATGCCTCAAAATATCTAATCTCCAAATCAAAACATAAAAGCTTATCGCTTCTTTGAGACACCAACTGTCTTTCCTCTGCGTCCAGTAGTCTTGGTGTGCTGCCCACGAACACGAAGGCCCCAGTAATGCCTCAAACCACGGTGGTTTCTGCATATTAAAAGGATGTAAGCCTTTAAATGTTACCACAACAGCCAGAATTTAATTAACCAGCCAATACCCTATTTCTCCACATCAATACTTCAATATGATATCAACTACAAAATTGTCTAGAAACAATGCAGAACTATACATCATCTCATGACACATCTTGTCCCAGCATAAAAATGAATATAGCATATGTTTGGTATTGCGTTTGGAATTACATTTTGACATCCAGAGGCAATTTTTATGAGAAAATTTAGAAGCTGTACATTGAAGCTTTTCTGTTAACGTGCCTTTTGAACACAATTTTCTCCAACATGACAATTTACCAAACAGGTGCATATACTAAGTAATGCAGAACTCTGTAAAATAGCTTATACTACAAGTCATTCGATAGGAACCCAACTTTATGGCCAAGTTTCAGTTGCCTAAATTTAAGCTTAAAAAGAAACAATTTGCTTATACAAGTCCAAACTTCATCAATCCTAGAAATTGCTGTTAAAATGCTAACTTAAACATACCCTGTAAGTTAATATAAATAACAAAACTAATTTAGGAAAAGATGTCCTAGAAAATAAAGGCAAATAATCACATTTTTTCTCACACTTCATAACCAGACCAAACACAAATGAAATCAATAATGAAGAAACATTTGATTGAGAGGTATTGCTCTGAATAAATACCTGATTTTCTTGAGTCTCTCCAGATCATCCCTCAACTTCATATCAAGTTGATTGGAGACGACTTGAGAGAATTTACCATCCTTGTAATCCTTCTTCCTATTCAAGAACCAATCAGGTATCTTGAATTGACGAGGGTTCGCAACCACTGTCATCAAATTATCCAACTCTGCAGCACTCAATTCACCAGCCCTAAATATCCCAATAACAAAAAATCACACATTTATCATCAACGACAAAACAAAATAGGATTTTTACATATACAATCGATAGAACTCAACTACAAACCTACCTTTTGTTCGTGTCAATATCAGCTTTCTTACAGCAGATGTTAGAGAATCGCCTTCCAATACCCTTGATGGAGGTCATTGCGAACATGATCTTCTGCTTTCCATCGACGTTGGTGTTCAGCACACGCAGAATGTGCTGAAATTCTTCGTTCGCCACCAAAGACTATATCACACATAACACAAAAAAAAAAAACAAGAAATTCAGTGGTTATGAAGAAAAATCGGGCAGAGAAAGATGAAATTGAGATCGGAAACATACCATTTTTGCCTAGCCGCGGAGGATTTGTTGAAGAGGGTGGTCGCCGGCAAGGCTGTGTATCACTGTGGCCACTTGAGAATGCGAAAGAGATTTTAGGGTTTGTGAGTGTAGACTTTATATGATGTGCTCATGGGTAGATTGACTATTTTACCATTAATGAGTTTATGGGTAATTTTATGGCCCAATCACCTTTACGATTGTAAAAACTAAATGATGTTAATTAATTAAGTTTTATTAAATTTAATGTGAGTAATTTAATTAAGTTTTCACATGGAGTCTTTGTTTTCGCCGCTTCCGCGTTGTCGTCACCGGTCAAATTATCAAATATAGGTGCATCTAAGCCTCCTAAACTATCGTTTTGGGATATTCTCACTTAAGACCAAGGAATCACTATTGTGAAGGAGATAGTGGACCTAATTGAAGAGACTTATAAAAGTCTCACTTGAAGGAGAAAATCGATTGTTACCAAAGGTCACGATGGATGAGAGATTTTTTTCAGGAACTGTGCAATCCTTGAAATGAGGGGCTAGTCATATACTTGATGTTATCTATGTTGAATTTTGTGCATAATTGTGTGTGAATTGATGCTATGGTATGAATATGGTGTTTAGTAGATGTCTTGCTATGTTCATCCATAGAACTGAATCTGTGAATCTGAATCCCTAACTAATTGAGTAGAAGTTAGGTTTTAATGAGTAAAATTGATATAGGATGATAGATTGTTGAAGATAGATGAATCCTATGTGTTAAAGTGTGTAGAAATTCTATTTTAGATCCAAAATCGCAGACTGTAATGGTGGAAAATGAATAGAAGACGAACTAGTACGAGTTGCAGGTTTTTGATGAAGCTTCTGATGGTTTGCGTATGATACGCGTATGAGGGACAATCCCAAGGGCTATACGCGTATGGTACACAGCTCTGTCCCGTCAAAACGCACTTCTCTGCCAATACGCGTATGATACGCGTATGAGGAAGAGGGCATACGCATATGGTGATGTGGTACGCGTATGACGCATTTTGTGTGGAAATCAGCCTCTGCTGATACGCGTATGACTAGCGTGAGTGCAAAATTTTCCCGCTTTGTGATTTTTGAAAGTTTGATGATGCGTAACTTTTGAACCGTTGGCCTGTTTTGAGTGTCGTTTCGAGTATGATGAACCTTAGGAAATAACCTTTGTATTGAATGATGATTTGATTGTATTTGAATGATGTTAATATATATAAACATGCTTTGATGATGATGATGATGATGATGGTTTGAGTATGAGATGATGTTACTCATAGATTCGAAGATGGTATAAGTATATTTTATATATGTTTGCATTCATTCATAATCATTTGTTGAGGGTTGTATCCAGATAATTGTTGTGGATCAGTGAAGGACATAATTCCAATTGTGTGGAATTTGTGCTGGCAGGGCCGTATCTTGATGATGTTGGATCGGTCGATGGGTTATTCCCATTGATGATGTTGGTACCACATGCATAGTGTCAGTTCATTCATACGCATGATTTTCATAACATGATTGAATGTGTTTCAGTGCTAGGAATTGATGATGTGTTGAGTGTATGATGGTGATTGTCTGAATATAATACAATTGGGTGAATAATATAACTATGATGTGTTATTATTTATGATGCAATAATATTTATTAATTGTGATGAGACTCACCCTTACATGTTGTCATTTTCAGATTGAGGAATGGCGGCTTTAATGCTCGGTGGGTATGACTCGTAGAGTTTATCCGTTTATGTTGGGTCGTGTCGGTCATGCTCTGATCTTGTAGCACTGGGAACGCTAGACTTAGAGTTTAATTTTGTTATACTCTATTTGGTTGTTTGAATTATGTTCCGTTGGAACTGTTTTGAAAGATGTTTTATTATTCCATTGTGATAAACATAATAATGTTATTTTGGTGAACGGTCCTATTAAGGCATGACTTCAGAATATAGTTTGTTTATTTGTTTTAAATAATTGTGGCACCCATGTGTTTATGTTTTTACTCTGATTATTCTATTAATTGTCGTGGGGTTTAGAAGGGTGTTACAATAGTCATTATCATGTACAATACGATAAGAGATGCTAACTAGAGAGTCCCCCCTTACCTTAGCCAAAAGTTCTTGATTGATCTCTCCCTCTTCTGTTCCTCTTTCACGTTCTTCGAGTTTCCAACTTCTCAGTTCTTTTCATGTTCTATCTTCTTTCCCAATTTCCTTATTATTTTATGAAAAATAACATTTTAATTAGTAAAGGGCTTTACTAACATAACACCCCCTTCTTACTAACATCACACATGACCCAATGCCATAAACCACTCTTTTCCAATTTATTTTCATAAAACCAAAATAATTCTAATTATTAGTTCAATTTCCAATTAAATTAAAAATTAAAATATACGGGTGTTAATGATACAATTACTATTAAGCTATCGTTGGGAACTTTCTTTTGGAATGTAACAATGATTTATGCTAGTCATGTGTACACTTATCGTCTTGACTTATAGCTCCATCTCATTGACCATGGGAACATTGTTGATGGTCCTTGGATGTTGATTGGAGACTTTAACAACATCATTCATCCAAATGAACAAAACGAAGATGATTTTAATCATTTCTAGGGCAACTACTTTGTTGAATGTCATTAATAAACATGATTTAGTTGAAGTAGACATGACTGGTAGGAAATTCACTTGGAATAGGCCTTGTACTTGTAATCGAATGGTATATCGTAAGGTGGATAAGGCCCTGATTGACATTGATTGATGCATTGCTTTCTTTTATGCATATGTTGAGGTGTTGTATAAATTTCAATCTGATCACAACCCCATTATCCTTAGGTGTGGTCTTCTCATCCAAGACTATGGACTGCGTCCTTTCAGATTTAAAGAAGCTTAAATCACTCACTTGAAATACTCTAATATAGTTTAGAGTGATTGGGAGAAATTCCCATATGACATTGTAACTTCTCTCCAAAATGTGCGACACGATTTTATTCTTTTTATTAAGGAAACTTTTGGCAATATCAGTCAATGAAAGCACAAAGTTGAGAAGAGACTCATGAGTATCCAACACTCTTTGGAGAAAATAGATTTGTCAATACTAGTTTATCTCCAATAGGAGCTTCAATAGGAGTATGATGAGATCCTCGCTTAATAAGAGATTCATTGGTCAAGAGACTATTGATGATTGGATTAAATAAGGAGATTGTGACACCAAATTTTTTCATACCAAGATAGTAATCAGACGGAAGAGAAATAAAGTCCATGACCTTCATCTTCTCAATGGTGTTTGGTGCAATGATGATATTATTCTTAAGGAAGAAGCACTAACTTTTTAAAGGTCTTTTCTGCCCTACATCTCTTATACTCATATCTAGTATGGGTAATTCAACTATGGCTCTGATCCTTACTAAGAAGTCCAAGGCTCTTTGATTCAACGAGTGTTAAGGAAAGAAGTTACTTATGCATTGAATCAAATGCACCATTTCAAGGCTCCTGGCCCTGATGGATTCCATAATATTTTCTTTAAACAATTTTGACATATAGTTAGAGATGGCATTGTCCAAATGATTTTAGATGCTTTTTGATATGTAGCTTTCACTCCTCTCTTTCTAAGACTCTTATCACATTAATTCCTAAGGTGGACTGCCCTTAATTTTTTTAAGGAATTTAGGCTCATTAGCTTGTGCAACACTATTTATAAGGTTAATACGAAGAATATGGTTACCAAATTGCTTTCTTATCTAAATCACATAGTTTGACCCTTCCATAGTAGTTTTTGCCTAGTAAAGGGACAATTGATAATGTCATTATCCTCCAAGAAGCAATTCATTATATGCGTAAATCAAAAAAGAAAAAGCTGACATGGTGTTCAAAATGAATCTTAAAAAGGCCTATAATCATGTTAATTGAGATTTTTTGGAATTTTGTTTGAAGTGAAACAAATTTCCTACTATTACAATAAAGTTGATCATGTATTGTGTAACCAGTTCCTCTATGTCTATTATTTGGAATGGGAGGCGGCTATCAAATTTTATTCCGACTAGAGGTTTACGTCAAGGTGACCTCCTTTCACCCTATATATTTGTTACCTGCATGGAATTCTTGTCGTTGACAATCAACAAGGCAGACGATAAAGGCCATTGGAAACCTATCAGGTTATCTCGCAATCGACCCCCTCTATTGCATTTATTTTTTTTCTAATGATGTTCTTCTTTTTTTGAAGGTTTCTAACTCTCGGTCAGGGCTCATTTTTTATATCTTAAATCGTTTTGCCATGTTTTTTTGCCAAAAAGTGAATGTTTTTAAATCAAAGGTATTCTTTTGTGTTACCACTAAGAGGAGCAAAATCGATTTAATTGTCTCCAATATAGGTATCAAGTGAACACTTACTCTAGAAAAGTAATTGGGTTTTTCTATGTTGCATTGTCGTCTTTAACAAAAGGACTTTGAGTTCCCAAATGAAAAAATCAACCAGAGGTTAGCATTTTAGCAACATAAATTGTTAAACAAGGCTGGTCGTTTGAATCTGATAAGGTGTATCCCGAACTCCATCCTAAATTATTATATGCAAGTGGCTTGTCTATCTCACCTAACTTGTGAGTTTATTAATAGAATGACTAGAATATTTTTTATGGAAAGGTAATTCTAACTCTGGTGTACATCTCATTGGCTGGAATAAAATCACTAAGCCGAAAAAGTTGAGTGGTCTTGAGATCTGAAAGCAAGATAGACGGATACTTCTATGTTTGGTCAGTTGGTTTGAGGTCTCCACTGGAATTGTGATCCCTTATGGGTCCAAGTTTTGAAGCATAAGTACATTAGTGAAGAAACACTCCTGAAAAAGAAACATAGATCAGTTACTTAGAATATAATTATGAAAGCTCTCTCTACTCTTAAAATGACTTTGAATTTAGATTGGGGATGTGAACTCATATTTTTATTCAACATAATTAGATAATTAGATTACAGATTTTGTTTAAAAAACTAATTAAATTCAATTTGAATTTGTTCTTTTTAATATATCTATTGTTTAAAATAGTATTTTGATGTGTTTCATTTCATGATTGAAAATAATATCTATATTTTATTTCATAATTATTATTTTCTTAAACAAGATTATTACTGGGAACAAAGAAGAAACTTTTTTGTAAAAGTTTGATCATTAATACTAAGATATGGAAAGAAAAAAAATCGGAGAAATTGATTATAAGATAAAGTGTGATTCAGCCAGCTATATATGCTTGTGTTCAACTATACATATCAATTATCAACCGATGGTTCTGTAATAGTTGAACGCTGGACAATTTTAGCTAGCTTTATGATTGCATTTTAAATTCAAAGAATAATGAAATATGTTATCTTGATTTGATTAAAAATAATGTGAGGTCATGAAATGATATATTTATGATAAAAGAGATTGATTTTTATTTCTGATAATATATCAAAACACATTTTATCCTCGGTGCAATTTCAAAACACATTTTAGAAAACAAGATGATAATTGAACATATATCATACAATTTGACCAAAAAAGAAGAATGAATATCACAATTCACAACTAAAAGGACAATGTCAAAGTCACTAAGCATACATTATTAGTACAACAATTAGAATTGAATTTCATGACAAACTATATCAACATATATATTACACAAAATGAGACGAGGATAATAAAAGAAAACCTGGTTACATCTTGTCTTTACAACTGTACATGTCTGTTAAATTAAAGCACAGTCATTAGCAAGTTCATGGTGAACGTTTGCTCAGTGTCTACGTAGAGCACATACATAATACAAAATGAGCTTTCTATAAACAAACTGAAATCATGACTGCGATTTTGTATGACGACTAACAGAATGATGTTGGCTTATACACAAACACGTTAGTTCCAAAATCATAAATGGCTTTTCAGTAAGTCTAGTGAAAAATGGTCACAGACTAAAATGGTTTTTCATTTCCATTTCATATGGAAATAGCACAGCCTAATTCTTTGGCAGCAGTGTCAAGAAACTTAATAGGCAATCCAGCTGAAATTCTGCTGTGAGCTTCACATGTCAGGCATTTTTCTATGTCAGCTTGCCAATCAACAACGTCCAACTTGAAGTATGGATAAGAGGGGTTGTGGTTGCCGTTGATTCGCAGTGGTTTAGGACTACACCTGATTGAGCTGGTATTCAGAATATCGCGAAGCACTGACACGCTCAAAGTGCGGACATGTGCACTTGGATGACAAAGGCACCTGATGGTAGCTGCTAGACGACACTGCAAGAAGTATATTCACAACAATCATATCAGACAATGATTTTGTATTACTAAAAGACAAATAACATATTTTAAGATTTTGCAATTGTTTTGAATCAAATGTGACCAAAGTATTTTTCAACTAAGTGAAATTGGTTAAATGGATCCAACACCATATTGTCCTATCATGAGCAATGTGTTTAATGAGAGAGTAAATTTGCAATATTTAATTTACATATTGCAATCACTATCTCTCTGCTAAACTAATGTAGTTTTCAATAAGGGCAGTTTGTTTACCTTTAAAAGGTTTGAAAGGCCATCTGCCACAGCCATTCCTGGCTCTCCAAACTCAAGCACCGGCTGAATTGCTCTAGCTGTTGCTTCCAAAAGCTGGTCATTATCAATAACATAGAAATATGAATATTAGCAAAGCTTCAACATAGAACCAAGTATATGATATTTCAATTCCATAGGAAAGAACCATGGAAGTCATTTATCAGAAATAATTATATGTGCTTGTCTGAGTTAGAAAAAAGTTGATGTAGTTAATGACTTAATGTAAACAAATTTAAGGAGTTAGCTGGGAATCATAAGACAACCGTGCTATGACCAATAAATCCTTCAGTAGAAAGACTACTATGCTGGGGAGGAAGTGAGAAATGAGGCAGTTTTTTGGTTGTAAGTGAGACAGACCCTAATTTAACTTGGTCACTGATGAATAGAACTTGAAAAGTCAGAGAGAATCTACTGTTGTAACATTCTACCTCTAGCTGTGGTAAAGTGCAAGCTTCTCCATCAACAAGCATCCCATCTGTGGCTCGTAGTAATAAATCTGACGCACTTGCCAGAATTACCAATGACTCGGAACTATCATGGTTCCTCATAAGCTCCACTATCAATTTTACAATCCGCTGATTGATTCTCCACATCTTCTGACCTAGATCGTCATCCTTGGCTATCCAGGGTTGCAATTCCTTTTCCGCCTGCCAAGCAACATGGCCACAAAAGTGACAAAAAGAGTGAATGTTTGAAATGATAACAATATAAAAAGTATACAAATGTGAAACTATGGTCAGATGAGATATTGAGCATCAGCTATTTGAAATTTGTAGACTGAAATTCGATTTTTTTTTTGCAGTCTATTAAACATTGGTATTTTTGGAAAGCAAACTGGTAATAATTATTGCTAAACAAAATAGATGTTCAAGCAATGACCAAAGTAATTTGTGCAATCATTCATAACGAGGTAGTTTTTTGACCTGAAGAACAACAGCTGTAGCTGCTTTGGCCGGCGCGGCTGATACTACATTGCATAATGCATCGACAACCTACATAACATCAAATCACAAAATTGTTAGTAATGAACCTTTTCGGAGGAAATAAAACCTAAAAAAGATACTTGGATCCACAAGATCACATTGATACATATATCATTAACAAAGTAAGTTACTGCAGTATAACATTGAACTTGTACCTGTCTCCATCCCTGTTGTGCAGAAGTGCTTTCGGAACATGGTTGAGTTTCAGGAGATGCAATCAACTTGTGCCATAGTAGGGAAACTACAGAGAAACATAACTCCTGTTTCTCAGACAGCATGGATATCAGAAAAATTTGTGTGTTGCAATTCAACCCAATATGCCTGTCCATTGTGAGGAAATTGGCTAAGTCAGAAGCTTCCAACGAAAAACCAGTGACACCTTTACCCAAGTTATACCCTGATGCTTCTTCATTTGAACATGGAATTCTTCCAGATTTATGGCTATGTTTTGATGGTGTTGAATCTTCCGAAGGTACAGTAGATGTCTGCCTAGAGTCAGAGCAGCCACTGTTTTCGCTCCGATTCTTTCTTTTACCATCATGACAAATAAGGGAGTCCTTGTAAATTGGTGCGTGAATTAAGGTTGCTTCTAATGGTTCTGCTTTATTCACTATAGATGCAACAACTTTACTGTGGATATCTATGAGATTATACAATGATGATGCCCTGGAGTGAATTTCTTTATTCCATTTGCAACGTATCAAAACCGACAGGGCATGCATGCAAGCTTTTGACCGTCTAAATAGTTCAGAAACATGTGCAGCAACCATAGCTGCTGCCACTATCTCATTTGAGCTGTAACTCCATGGGGTGCCAACCGAAGAAGGCTTTAATGAAAATAGTGCCTCTAAAATAGCTAAAATTCTGTGAGTATGGCGGACTGCCGATTCGAGACCATTCTGCAAATCTTGGGATGATCCATGAAGTGTAACGGGCTTAGCTATTTCTTGCCCATTATTGGAAAGTGAATGATTATTTCCCCGTGAAAGCAAAGGAAACAACTGAAGCTCACAGGCAAGAGCACAAACAGCAGCCATAACATAAGAATCAAATGCTGCTACAGGACCTTGCTTCTTCACTTTCCTATTTTTTCTTTCTTTCCGGATTTCAGATATTGCTTGTAAATCCTCAATGATTTCCTCAACTGAATAATTATCTTCACCTTTAGGCTTCTTGCTTCCACTGAATTGGGCTTCGTGACTGACACAAACGGTCAAGACAACAAAAAGTAGACGGGAAGAAAGCTCTACAGAGGCACACGATTCTAAAAAAAGTGAATGAACCATAGTGCGGAGTTCTGCCACAGCAAGGTTTTTAGAGGCTGAACCAATGCCAAAGAGGTAATTTGCTTTTCCGTTTTGTTCTCTACTGGATTCGGGTGGAAATGTCCTCTGAAGAATAGCTTCCACTGTAGCAGCAAATATTTTCATGAGACATGCTTCTGATGGGCTTCCACGAGGAAGATATTCCAGGACCTTAAGTAAAGGTATATACAAATTCCACGACAGTATGGGCGGTTGGAGTGGGGCTGCAACTATTATTTCTGGAAGATCAACAGCTGACGAATTAGCAGGAATCAGGCCATAAGCAGCTTCCCAAATGGTGCAAATTCTCCATTCAACTTCTGGACCATGTGCACACAGCATTGATGCAATGCCTTGGGCAGTAGCGTCAATAGAAGCCTCAGCAGCGGGAACTTCAATCTGCTTGCTGTAGGATGAAATATAACCGCCCAAAGGTTCATGCTGAACTTCAACTCCATCAACTTGTCTAAGTGGAGGAAAGAGCAGTGCTGGCTGCGATAGTATACGGAAAAGCAAAGCAGCTGCAGCATCAGCAGCTATGCCAGCTCTCATGGACATTGCAGTCCCTATTGCACGCAAGAAATGCAAATGCATCCAGTTTCTAGGAAGCTGTATCAACATAGAAAAGAAAAAACACATCAAAATCCATAATAGCATGTCATCCTGTAGCATCCAATCACACACAGATGAACATAAATAATGTATATAGCATGCTGCATTTGTTCAGAGAAGGATTAATGTAGCCAGAATGCAGTGTGAATGCTACCATTCTGTTCTGCATTGTAATCAGTCAGTAGTACAGGTTTTGCTAATTTTCAGTTAGATTGGTTTTCAATTACTGACAACTAATGTTAGTTACAGCTAGTATATTAATTTTAATCTAGAATACTAATTTACAATGCTTAAATAATAAAAAATGAAAAGGAGTTGGGTTATCTATGAACATTTAACCTGTACTAAATGATATGCACATTGATAATCTGTTATTTTGAAAAAAATCTTAAATAGGGGTATGCTATGCTACCTCCAAAGTCCAAACTCATGCATATGACTATAGGCATAGCCGTTAAAATTTTCTTCCCCAATCCAAAAAAGTTGAAGAAAATCCAATATTAGACCAAACATTCGACCATAAAAAATGAACCAATGCACGACCTGAGACAAGCACCGTGTGTTATCTCATGAATGATCAACTGATTTAGTTTTGTACTTTCCATTCAAAACTTATTAATGAAACCCCATAATAATAAAATGTTGGTTACCATCAATGCCAGCATCACAGCTATTCTTTGTCTTTGAAGATTTTACTTACCCTTATGCCAGAAGCATACTCTTCAGCAGCTCGAAGAAGCTCCACAAGCTGCACAGCAGCATCAAGTGCATCTGGAGCCCACGAAGGGGGTGCTTCTAGAAGTCCAAGAAGAAGTCTTTGTGTAGCACTTGGAGTAGCAATTGCATAATATCTGCGAAATTTGGGTACACACATTTTTTCAGGCAGATGAACACAGTGAACAACTAAATAACAAGAATGGTCTTAAGGTGAAAATAACCTATGAAATAAGCGTGCATATGGCTCTAGAGCTGGTAATCCAGCAACAAGATGCTCATCCAGAGCTGTGGTTGGAGGAGGAAGCAATAATGCAGGAACAGCGGCTGCTGTTAAAATAGCAGTTTCATTGCGAGCAACTTCATCATCACAAACACTTAATATAACACCAGCACCATTAGCAACAGCCCATCTTGGAGTCGAAGGCACGAGTTGAGGATGCTTCCCAGAACCACGGGAAGAGGCTAGATAAAAAGCAAAATCACAACATAAATACAGGAATCAACAGGAAATTAGCAAATGATAACCTTGGCTTTGCTGGATAAAAATCAATTAGCTGATAACATGGCGGGTTATTGACGTAGTGATGGAGGAGGAAAGACATGAGAAATTAAAAGGGAGAAGATGTACAAAGAGATTAAGAGCACAAATGCCTAATTCTATATGCATTATAAACCGTAGGCATAAACTATAGCTTATGGCAATAAAAACCTTTGAGTGCAGCAGTAGTTGAACCAGATTTAAGTGTTACAAAATACACATTCAACCTAACCAAATTCTCCAATTTCTGAAGAAATGTCTCAAATTTTCTGATAAATATATTTGTTTACACTATTGTAAAAAGAAAAAAAACATCATTCAACGAAAGAGCAGTAATCTGTATTAGTAATTAAGAAAAATAAAGTACCAGTTGATGGAGGCTTGAGTTCTCCTGCAGCATATTTGCCCATAACACCACTGCACCTGTTAATGCATGGAAATATTCGTTAACATCGGCAAAAATATGCACGAAACCAGGAACCAGAAAGCATAACGCATTATATGTGATAAATAAAAAAGAAGCTATAGATGCATAAATCACTAGGATTATAAAAATGCTTACCACCGGAAATAGTCACTTCTAATGCCTACAGGGGCAGCCAACAAAATATCGGTAATCCAGGGGGACAGGGGCCTAATAGGTTTTTTCTCTTGTGCCAAAGCATTGTTGACAGCTTTCCCATTAAGAGGCTCACTAGTTGTTGCAAGGCTGCCACTACTGCTTCTTTCAGTCTCACTCGATTGCCTTTCCATTTTGTAAATGGGGCGATTGTAGTGAGTTAAAATACGCAAAATTTCACCACATGCCAGAGCCCATTGTTCTGAATATTCGTGCTGCAAAACAATGAAAAGAAGAAATTAAATGATAGAGCCTCTTAGTAGACACTGAAGCGGAATAAATGCTATGCATAATAGGTTAATAAAATGAGAAACAGAAAGCAACAATATATTTCACAAGCAAAGGACTTATTTCTATGAAACTAATTATATATACAACATAGATAAAATATTGGTCGGGGAATATATTTATACCTCATTTTTTGGGCAGACTAAAGATATCAAAGAAGCAAATGGAGGACTAGTCTTATCATAGACTAGTGTACCGTCGATAATACATGAAATAATTGGAAGTACAACTGCATGTCCATGCTCTGGATGATGAAGGACAAATGTTGCTGAATGCCCATGAAAATAATAAATAGAGAAGTTAGTACACATAAAGTGGAAATAAATTTGTTGTCGTAATATTTTTGTTGACTCAATCAAGATTTAAACTAACATGGGATAAAGCATAAATACCCAAAACATCATCAAAGAGGAGAATTTCCTTCGACGGGTAACGGTTGCGGATCAACTGTCAAAGTAATACAGAAGAGTAAGTTGCAATCAATACAAACTTTTGGATTTATCATGTCAAAGACAAATAGACAAAACAATAAGAATTGAATCCATGAAAATAGTTAGCATATTTCTAGTTGCTGTTCACAAGCTTTATCGGTAAATAGAGGTGTACCTCAGCAATATCGTCGGCAAATTGCTCTGATGTAAACTGAATCAAGTACTCAACATATGCAGCAATTTGATCCTACAGAAAAGCAATAACAAGGTCACAAAAAAACCAAGGAAACAGAATTACATTGAGCTTCTAATAGAGCATAATCTATAAAATGCTTTCATATGGAATAAGGTTCTTATAAGTTCAAGACAGCATAAATAACAAGACAAACCATTCCAACAGTCAATAGATCGCAGTCGTTCGAGGAAGATCAAACAGTTCATATTCTGTGTTCATATTTTAAATCCAATTTGGTAAAGTCAGAATATCAATTGTCTGACCTTCATCCAACGGCCAAGATATGCTTATTGTAGCATATGCGTGGATTTTTGATTGCAGTGAATCTGAAATATTCCATCACCATGTATTATTTATATAGTATTTGTGACTGCGGTGTATGCATATAACACCATCTCAATATTTACTACTCCTCTTGAAGAGTACCCATATAAAATTTTCAATTTCCTCTAAGTGCTCATATTCTAAAAGCTTTTTACCAATCATTGGATCATTAAACAAAATAGAGTTTAAAGGCCATACACTACATGGAAAAATATTGCTAGACATCCATCCAATCAGATCTCACCACATAAATCTATGTGAAGATATTTTATGAAGTAATATAACAAAGTGATATTTTGTGAAAATATAACTAGATACATTAAAATATTTTCTTGTCATTAAACTCAACAAAACAATAAAAATAGGGATCCTTCCTTCTCATCTCCTTATGGTACTAGTAAAGGAACCCATAAATAAAAAAATAAAAATTAGAAAAATCATAGAATTTAAATAAAAATATATTTATTCAAGAAAAAGAGAAAAAAAATAAAACACTAATAAATCAAACACTAGTGAAAATCCTGCCTATGTTAGCTTTGCTATGCATAGCCGATCCCAAACTCAAATAAAAAGAGCAGGTTGTGTTAGGCAATCGACAGCCAACGTAAATCTCTATGACATGGATCATCTGAAACATGCTAAGACATTAAAATTATACCTTTTTCTGCTGACCATCTTGAGGAGGAGGCCAAAACAGTGAGGAAAATTGAAGACGATCGATCCACCTTTCACTTGTAGCAGCCATAGTAGAACCCATCAAAAACTTCCAAGTCTTCAACTATTGCTTCTGATTATATATGAAAAGCAATTTTATCCCAAATCCATCCAAAACATGCTACCAATCAAGTATGAAATAATATAATTCACCGTTCAGTTCCCTGTATTACCAATTCATCACCAATATTTCATCATCATCATCATAAACAAATTTCCAAAACTAAAAACTGTTTTTTTAACAGAAAACAGCAACAAAATGCATCTGATAGAAAATTGTAGCTATTCACTACAACAACTAAGTTGCTATGTTGAGGTTGAATCTGTAAACTTCATAAATATTTATTTTCAAATTAAAAAAATATTAATTTTAAATGATGAAAATATAAGGATGAATCTGAAACAGAGTCCAGTCAAATAGAGCAAAATGAAATTTACAAAAAAATTAAAACATTCAAAAGAAAATATATCAGCTAATATTCAGAAGCTTCTAGAAATGAACAAAAAAAATTAAGAAAATAAAAAATAAAAAAAAAAATAATAAAACCCCAAATATATCTAAGAACAACTCAGATTCATAATAGAAAAGCTTTGAAAATTAAAAAAATAAAATAAAAAAATTGAGAAAAATTCTCAAAAATAAAATAGAAAGAGATATATGTACCTGTGTGGTTAGAGCTAATTTCTGGAGAAATTTCCTGAATTGGAAGGGTTAAGAGAAGTAACGGTTAAGATGAGAATATTGTTGTGGAAAAAAATTGGAGTTAGAATGATTTGTGATGAATGAAGAAAATAATAAGAAGGGTGTTGTGGTGGTGGTGGTAAGTTTATAGTTGGAAATGGAGATGATAAAGAAAAGAAAAGAAAAACAAGTGGAGAGAGAAGATCTTTTACAGCCCTGAGATGAGAAGCCTAGATCGACTGCATACGTGGCCATGATATTTTCCTCTCTTCTCAGACACTCAATAATGCCATGTCATGTTACTTCCCTATGCATGCATCTATGTATGTATGTGTTTAGTATCATCATGGGATGCCATGCCACCATCTTCATCGATGCTATGCCCGGTCTAATAAGTAACAATATTTTTATTTGCTAACAAAATTTTTTGTTGAATAATTGAGTTAACACTTAACAGTATAAACTGTTTTTTTTCTATAATAATATAATAATTTTTGTGTTTGCGTGTACGAATTTATATGTGTTGTATTTTTTTAGTATTATTTTTCATATAATATAAATATAATTAAAGCTATGATGTGACAAAACAAAATAATGTTAACAAATTTACTTGAATAATATTATCATTTTTTACAATTTAAATATATTGTTTAACAAATAAATTTTAATGTATGATATGAATTGCATAGTATTAATCAAGTTGGTTGATGCATCACATCTATAGGTTAATAATGTGAACTTTCTCTTAGATTCTATCGGGGAGTTTTTTGAGAATAGAAAGATAAATCTTTTATTTTATTTTGGAGGATGTTTTGCATAGAAAGATAAATCTTTTACTTTATTTTGGAGGGTGTTTTGTGCAGAAAGATAAATCAATCTTTATTATTATTACGGGGACTAAAAGTGCATTTAAGTCTTACTATTATAATGTTAATATTAATAATAGATCTAATTGTAACTTTAGTCTTTCTATTTTTTTTTTTATTTCGTTCCCCTATTTTATTTTATTTTTGCAAAATTAATCTCTATTTTTATCTCTTTTTTAACAGAAAATTCAAAAGAAAAACTAAAATTGTAATTTTAAAAATGGAGGACCTAATCACTAATCACTAATCACTAATCACGATTTTTGTTTAAAAATGGATATTACCTTTTTATTTTATGTTATCATTTTGAGTTTTTACTCAATTTCTATTCATAAAAAGGTAATATCCATTTTTTCCAAGGATTTTCTCCTGTGAAAGACAAATCACTAATCAATGATGACATTAATGAAAATCTTATATTTCACCTTTTGCAATTATCGTGTGCAAATGCTTAAGAATCTATCATTCAAGTTTTGTGTGGTTTTTCTTTAGCAACTCGGGTATAATTTCATGTTGTTCCTTCTAATCATATGTCTAATTTCTTTTCTTTTTATTGTAGAGAAGGAGTATTCCATTTCCATGACATTAGGATTCATGACACTATCTAATTAGGTGCAAATTGGATTTCAATTTTCAAGAAAGGATTTTAAAGTCTAGATAACCCAATTTTTAAAAATTATGAATATTGTGAAATATATCGAAATGAACACTTCATTGCAACAAGATAGTTTAGTCAACCTCTGCTAGCGGGTGGATAAAGCTTAATTGTATACGGCCAGATGTGGAGGTTTACTTTGTGGTGCAACTGGTAGATAGATCAAATGCTATTTTAAGAAGATTAACATCTATGATGCTTACACTGCAGAAATGCGGGCAATGTGACATGGGCTGGAAAAATTAGAGAGACAATATTTAGAATTTAGTTTTGAAAATTTATCCAAATACTCTTTGTTGACATGATCCTTGACATAACCATGAATGACAGTAACATGCCAACGCTTGTCTAGAGAAATTACAAGTTCATAACCAAAGATTGAAACGCAAGAGTATATCACACATGGCGAGAAAGTAATTATTGGGAAAATCTAAAGTCACTCACATTGGTTACAATTAGCTTTAACTCTATATAAACTATCTCAAGCTCTATTTGTAATCAATGTAGTATAATTTAAGATTTTTATAATAGAATTAAAATTTGGTCTAACTCATTCTTATAGAATCAATTTATAATGTGATGATTTTTCACCTTTATATATATACTCATGTCACATATTATATTATTTAATGTGAGACTCTTAACAACTTCAACTCTATAAAAATCTACATCTTTAACCACTGTTTTATAGAAATTATAAAAAAGATTTTAGTTAGAGATTATAAATGGGGTGGTCTCCTCCCAATATTTGGTAGCGTGCCTACTTAATTTCTTTTATTTTTAGATATTTGTCCCTCAATTGTTAAAAAAAAGAAAGTATATTATCTCCTTGTACTTTTATGTATATTTTTTTGTTACAAAAAGTTTAACTGAATTGGACTATGGAGCTCATTAAGATCAAGGCAAACTTTAAAATTTAAAGAGCGTTTACTAAAATACTTACACATCAAAAATATTTTCACATTGACAGTGGGAGTTAAACTCACGACCTTTCTATATGTCATTATTTTATGTATACTAATTATATCAAAATATTTAGTTTCATTGATTCTTTTTAATTTGTTAGCCTATTTAAACAATAGTTGAATTGTTTATTTACAAATGTTCAAATGAAATAAGCTTTTAAGTAGGCTTGTAAGTCAATCAAACCTTCGAAAAGATCAAACTTAGACCTAAAAATAAATTTATGATAAGTTTCAGGTAAAGCTTAGACTTTAAATTTTTTAATAGATCAAACTCAAACTTGACAAAGACTAATTCGACTCAGCATATAAAAACAACTTAAATTTCCCCTTATTTTATGCATTGTCGAGTTCCACCTCTTCAAATTTACATTAATTATGATTTGTCATGTCACTCAAAATAATTCTATTTTATTAATATTTTTATATATTATAATTGTATTTATTAAATTAATTATTTATTCATGCAATGATAAGTACCACTTTAATAGAAAAAATAATATTGACAAAACTAATTTTAGGACCAAAGTTTATTATTTGATATTATATACAAAAGAGAAATGATATTTAGACACTTCAATTGGTGTCTAAAAGATATTATTAGTCTATTTTTGAAATTTGTTATTTGAAAGGTTATTAGTCTATTTTTGAAATTCGAATAGATGTATGACACTAAAAAGTGGGAGAAATATAATATCTAAAATTTGGTATTCAATAACTCTATATAAAAAATTGAAGAATTAATGGAGTCGAGTAAAATTTAAGTATAATGATATTTAATAAATTTTAAAATTATTGAAAGTATATTTGAAACTACTATAAATTTTATAAATTATTATAACATTGTAGTTTTATTAAATTTTTAAATAGTTTTTTATTCAAAATTACCATGATTGATTTACTATGATCCTGACAAATCATATCACTGTCATAAAAAAAAAAGACAAATTAAATCATATCACTATCAATTTTAAAAACTAGAAATTGCAAAATGCAAAATTGTGAATCCACTTTTGTGCTAGTGGTGAGTAGTCCATTTCTGATTTAGAAATGGCATCAATTAGAATTAGGTGGTCATACAATATCTATTCATGTTCAAATCGCTTGGCTTGCCATAGCCAAACTCCAATCTCCCTCTTGATTTTCTTCCACCATTACCATTCATTTCCATCAAAATATGATACTATATTCCCCAACCATATCCACACAATAATATCCATTGGAACCTACAACAAAGTTTGTTCTTTGGCACACCCCAACCACAACCAAAACCAACCAATTCTCTCATTATCATAGCTCAGCATAACTCTCACTCAAAACCTTGCAGTTTTTATTTGGTTATTGTCCCGTGTAAGCTCTATCTTCGCCTAACTACCATATTTCAAATATAAATTACAATTTAAATTAAATATTTTGTGCTGCTTGCTATCTATAAGATCTTTTAACAAATGTTATATGAATTAGACATCTGTTACTCACATTCTGATCATAATTTGGTAAATAGGTTATTTAACGCAATCTTATAAAACCGATTAATATGGTGAAAATTCTCATTTTGTAAAATTATTTCTAAATTCTATCTTTTATTCATGTGACTTTAGAATTTCCTAATAATATTTAAAAATATTGTATATATTATGTGTGTAACTATTACTTAATCATTATTTTTACAAATATATTTAATTTGATTTTTTAAATTCTAGATGAATTATATATTATAAAATTAATAATTAATATTTCTTGTAATTTACAAATTATTTTATTAAAAGACAAATAAATTTTTTAAAAGAGTATTATAATTAGAGATCGGTGGGTTAATATTTTTATTTTGTCAAATAACTTGTGAACTTTGAAATTGGCCTTAGCGTGATGGAAAGGTAATTTAAATATTAATTTTTTGTGAGCATTATTTTAATATTGGCCATTGTTCAAAAAGTTAAAATAATTGGAGCTAGACATGGGTCAACAAAATATTAATTTATCAAATTCTTGGTGTCTAGTGGTGTCAACTTTGTGCTAGATATTTATGTTCTTCCTCTTTTTTTTCATTTTTTAAATCTCATCTTAGAAACCAAAGTGTCAAAACAAACCAAAAATAAAAATCTCATTTTTCTTAAACGTGTTTACTCCACATGAAATGCTATGTGTGAATCCCACTACCCCAACATTTTAGCACGCATTTATAGTTTATCTTACTAATACCATATTTAGCAAATGCTAATAGGTTCTTACTTTTTAGTTGACTTAATTTAATTGGTCACTCTTACATTTTTTTCAAAAAAATAAATAATTACATATTGATTATATATTAGTATATAACTTAGAAAACAAGAACATTGAGTCATTCAATAAAAATTGTTTAAAGTGGAGAAACAATTAATTAAGTAATGGCTAGTGCGAGTTAATAGTTTATAATTAGACACGTTAGTTGGTTTTGATTGATTGAAAGATACCACCACTAATTAGTGCTCTACTTGAGAGGTGATTCTTCTTTTTTCTTTCTTTTTTTTTTTTTTTTTTTTTTTTTTGAAGGGAAGAAATGCTTAATATTAAACAGCAGAAACATCAACAGACATAACAGCAGAGTCCCTAGAGGGAACACCATCAATCCAAGTTCTTGAGCCTAAAGAGTGCCCCAAACCAACAAGGTTGTGAGCATCAAAATTCAGATTTCTACCAATGAACATAACAGAACCAAACTTAAAATTCCTAAGGAGAAACCTACAATCGACCGCAATTGGCTCGATAACCGCATTAACCACTGTGGAATTGACACAATCGACTACCGTCTTGGCATCCGATTGTAGGAGGATAGCTTCAAACCCCAACGAATTGGCAATGTTCAGACTCCATCTCATAGCTAAAGCCTCTGCGACCTCAGGCTGGATATCCAAGACTTCTTTGCGGCTGGCAGCATACACAAACCTGTGGTCACGGTCCTTGAACACACAACCGTAGGCCACACTACTGTCCGGGAAAACACCAGCATCACATTGCACAATGGCCAGGTTCACAGAGCCCTCCGGCCAAACCTGATGCTCCACCGTAGGCAGACTTTCCTCTGGCCTCATATTGCCACTGATGAACTCAGATACGCTACCCAAAGCCTCCCGGGCCACTCTCACCGGCGAGGAAACCTTGTTCTCGTAGACTAGTAAATTCCGAGCCTGCCAAATTTTCATCAGGATCGAACATAGCAGTTGCTTACTGAAAATGTCCCTGCACTTCAGAATCGAATTAATCCAATCCCGACAGTCAGAATCACCAGGGATGCGATACCCCAAGGAAGAAGAGAAGAACGTCTGTTTTGCGAAAGGACACTCCATAAAGACATGACGGGCAGATTCAGGTTCAGTACTGCAAAACGAACACGAAGTGTCAAGCGAGATACCTTTTTTGGCGAGGTTGGTCTTCACCGGTAGAATATCCTTAGCCAAGCGCCAGATGAAATTACGAATTCGAGGATGAATGGGTGCTTTCCAAATATTCTTCCAAAGACCACCATGCTGACTGCTCGAGGTACTTGGAACAGCAGCCCGAGCAATTTTAAAGTAGCTTTAATGCATAAAATAATCTAATTTTATATTAATTAAGTCAAACTCTTGCAACAGAAATAGGGGAAATGGTTTTGCAGTTGCGGTTTTCTTCTTTTAATTTATACAAGGCATGGTTAAGAGATCATGTAACTTATGTGTTTTTAATCTTCTATTTTTCTTTTCCGAGATATGTGTTTTTAATCTTGTTCGTTTTCTTTATTTTAGTACTCCATGTGTAATATTTTGTCCCCTAGAGTTTGGATGCATACATCAAAAAATACTATTAAGGTCGAAAATGCTTTTTTATTGTCTGAGATTAAAATTCAAATACATCTATTATAATAAATTATTTATTAGAAAAACACTCTTATTTTTGTAAAAAAAAAAAAGTTTGGATTTCACTCTCTACATATACTCTCGTTGTCTAGGGATTGAATTCCGAAAACACCAAACTAAAACGAATTTTACATTACCATGCATGTATGACTGACTTCATGATCATAACACGAATTTTACTTGCAAATAACATTCTATGGTATTTTGACATCAAAAGACGCAAAAGAAATTGTAATTATAAATAATGTTATTGTATTCCATTGATCATTAATGAGAAAATTTAGTTTTGCTTTGTATGAAATATGAACATTGTGTCTGTATTTTGAAATCCTAATACTTGTATGAATGTTTTGAAAATTGAAACTCTTATTGTTTTAATGGTGAATTTAAATTGTATTTTATTTTATCGGTTATAGTTATGGTGCACCCTGATGTTGTCACCAAAACTATTGCATCTAAGAAAGTTAAACCAGGTGATGTTCAGTTTGATATTGGAACATTATTCACCAATAAACAAAAGTCTGATATATGTGACCATATGTTTCAATGGATCCACACAAAGGCTGTCAAATTATGATTCGGCATTGTTATTGGGAGGTAAGATTCTAGTTCTGATAGAAGACATGTATTTGTTACGAAGAAGTCACAATTATGAAGAATGTATATGGAAGTTGGAACGCGATGACACAAGAGCAAGAAAATGTGGATGTCCTTTTAAGTTGTGTGGGTACCACAAGGCGAATAATACATGGACACTAAATGTGATTTCTGACATACCTAATCATGTTTTGTATCACAAGTTAGTCATTCATCTCATTGTATGTCATTTGAATTCTAAAGAGAAGAAGAGTGTGTCTAATACGACATTGAACATGGTTCAATCCAAAAACATAATCATAAGTTTGAAAAGGAAAAGACTTGAAAGTATCTTAAATATTAAGCAAGTATACGATATTCGCACCGAAACAACAACGCGATAAAAGGTCAAAGATCTGAAATGCAATAATTGTTGAAGTTGTTGGATGATGATCATTATGTATCTAGGTACAAAGTGAGGATGAAAAAACTAGTCGAGATATATTTTGAACTCATCTTGATTCCATCAAGTTGTTCAACACATTTCTCACTATGAAGATAATTGATTCAAGATATAAGACCAACAAGTACAAACTTTCACTTTTGGAAATTGTTGGTGTTACTTCTACATAAATGACTTATTCAGTTGACTTTGTTTTTTTGAAAAGTGAAAAAGAGGATAATGTTACATGGGCTTTGGAAGTGTGTCAGACTATGTTGAGAGACAAAAAAACATGCCATGTTTGATTGTCACCAATTGCGATACCACATTGATGAATTCAATTGCAAAAGTGTTTCCTACATCATATAACACAAAATGTAAGAGGTAGACTTAAGCTTGCGGTAGGGACCAAACAAATCAAGGGTGAAGACAGGAAAATGGTCAAACCTAGTATGATATTGGAAAGCATAATAGATGTCTGAAATTTTATAATAAACCTTGTTTTGAAATCTTATTATAACACAAAATTACACATCAAAGAGCAGCTGCAGAATATTGCGTATCCAAAATCCACAAATACGAAATCACCCACAGAATTGGTAGAAACAAATGGTATTTTCAAGAAGGTCAAACTAACACCGAGTGACAATTTAATCAAGCGGTCCCCATCCTATTTTAAGCATGTCAAATCACTTTTCCCGAATCTCCTATTTAACAGTCTAAAAGAATTTCAATTAAAGGTGCTTGCATCCTTAAACCATTGTTTTCACCCTCTTTACCACATTCTCCACCTTTACCAAAAATGATACACATTGAATAGATGTCGGTTTTAATGCACAAGTATATTGACTGGATTGTAGATGTTAAAGGTGGCGATAATAATGGTATTATCACAATGTTTCGGCTTTGATGGGTGTTGGTCGTAGAAACAAAAGTAAGTATTTAAGATTATTGTCTCCATAGGGGCTGATGCAATTTCAAAAGTGATTCAACATTTTCTACGATTTTAAGAAAAGACGTGTAGAAGTTCATTTGTTGTAAGATTAAATGATAAAATAATGGTAAATGAAATTGGCATTTTAACATATGAGAAAACTTATTGGGGTTTCATTTAATCTTCCTATTTTCATGTCTTATTGTTATTAGTAATATGAATTTACAATAAGCAATTAATATTACAATGTATCGTGCTCTATTTTTTGTTTATGTCGATATCAACAGTGTAAAATCAATCATATTGAATAATAGACGATCTCCCAGCCTACTAATAAATGATAGCATTAAGATTTGACACTATTTGTGAATGTTAAACCTAAATCTATAACTAGAGTTTAGTATATAGTAGATGAAAATTTTTGGTATAGTAAATAAAAATGTTTCTCAATATCAATTTAAAACCATGAAAACATGTTTTAGTTAGCTACTATAAAATAAGCATTAAGTATGAAGATGATTATCAATCTTAAAGCATAATTAAAATGACATAGAACGACATGATCGAGATTGATACATGAGTATTTTGATGACTACATATAATCCTAACAAAAGAGAAATTAGCTAATATTACTCATGGTAGTTGTACAATGAAGATCTAAAGGAAAAAATTGGAATAACATTTGCGTCAATTTCTCGGATAATGTTTCTGTCTTCAATCTTCCATTTTACTTTCTCTATTGTTGTATTACTGAGTTTTGGGTGTAAAGTGTACTACAATGATGACCTTTGTTATCTTCAAATGAATGGTTGTGACTGATAGTTGTAAATTTTCGGTGAGGCATTATTGCTTAGTGAGACCTTTATCTCGCCTAGAAAACCCAATTTTCTTCTCCTCTAAGTCATGTCCAGCTCATACCCAAGTGGTTTTGGTAACCATACTTTGCTTAGCGAGATGTCCTTTATCGCATAGAGAGCTAACCTTTCCTTAAATTTGAAGTAACTTAGCCAAGAAATTTCTGAACCGCCTTGTCTTACTTAGAGGGGTATCTATCCCACCTAGTGAATATTTTTCTTCATTGTAAAGTAACTGAACTTTGAAGTATCTTTGAACCACCATAACTCACTCAATGAAACCCTGTGTTTCATTTAGTGAAGAGATCCTTAGAAATTTTGTCTTGTTTTTTGGCTTAGGTAGCTCTTACTTGGATTAGTCTGATGGGTGGCCCTCATTCCCCCTTTTTACATGTGTCCCATCATGCCTTTGTTTAATCTGTAAACCTTGTGGTTCCTGCTTGGCAATATATACATTTATTTTTATGATGTGTTGTTATTGTTTTCATACTATGGTGTTGTGATAAATCTCAAATTTGTTACTCCAAGAGATATCTTATTTTATGAGGTCGTGCTCAAAGTTTTATTGGATGTCACTAGGACTGTGCATGGCCAAGGGTCAATGCCCTTCCCTGACCCTAGGTGAAAACCTAGTTCGAAGTTGACATGAATTAGACTAACCTTGGCCTCTAGAATGGCTAGCTACCAAGAGAGTGCGATTCCGCTATTGCCACTTTGTGGTCTTTTGTCTTTGATTGTACATTAGCATTGTGGGGATTTATTACTTTCGTAGTATGCTTGAAGCGTTTGCCACAACGCCCTGTCATTGTTTGTTGTTGGGTTTTGACTGCTTTGGTTGTTTACCCCATATATTTTACTATCCTTTATGACATTGTTACCCTAGGATTTCAACTTACTAAATAAATGGGCAACTAAGGCCCAAAATTGGCAATTGGGCCTCAATTTGGTAAAAAGGCCCTAATTTGGTAATTGGGCCTCAAGTTAATATCTACACCACCAGTTGGGTCGAAGCATTTCGACCAAAATAACGTTTAGTAGTCGAAGCTGTTCGACTAGGAAGATCGTCTGAGGTTTTAGTGTTCGACCAGACCAAAAGGATGCGAAGACTTAAGGATTTTTGGCTGCAGAAACTGAAGTGGAAGTCGAGAGGCAGTAGAAGTTAAGGAGCAGTTCCAGGCAGTTTTTCTGGCAGTTCTCACAGGACGCGTGGAAGTCTCACAATTAAAGATCTTGCATGTCGAAGACACGTGTTGACTGATAGCCAGTCGACCGTTAGTAGTAGTTATTTTATTTTTTCTATTTAAGCAAGTTTCATAGGAATAGTTAGGGGTCCGCATTTTCTACATAAACACAAGTAAACTCAAATCTCTGCGCAATGAGTAACGAGTGCAACTTTGGAATGTACGTATGCGTACCAGTTTAATTAAATGGAATCATTTTACATTACATTTTATCTTCCAGTGCACATTTACTGCCTTTTTTATTGCTTTGATTTACTTTAAAGCCTTTAATTTCAGTGTTTACTTTTGCGTTAAAGTCACTATTTACATTTAATACAAACCAGATACACATAATATAGCAAAAATAAAGCAATCAGTCCTGGAGTATTCTAGTTGACTCCGCAAAGTAACCTTTAAAAAGGAAACTAGCGCTTGTTTACCATTTTTCTGGGTAAACAAATTGGCACGCCCAGTGGGACCCGTCGATTGTTCTTTATTTTTTTCTTTAGTTATGAATGATATTAAGAAGTGGTCGGAAATTAACTAACATGGCTGAAGTTAATACAAATAATTCTGATCTTTCTGGAAATCAAGGAGGTGTTCTAATCGGAGCAACACCACAAAATGCCACAGATTCGTCCCCAGTTGGAGCAACAAATACTGGTGGATCGACGGCAGCAATAATGGTATCATCACCAACGAATGTACGGTCACCGTTGAATCCATTACGACCGCCGTTTCATGGAATGATGCCTCCACCAGGTTTTAACCCCCAGTTTGGAATGCCCACGTCTATGATGCAAGGTTTGCACACAAATCCTTCATTATATTCTGACAGCATGATGGCTACAAGCACATCAAGTCTGGGGGGTCGACCCATAAGTATGGGATATAATCACCAGACTTTACCATCTTTAAGTACTACGTCAATGTTGTCAATTCGACAACAAATGGACGAAAGTAATCATGAAATGGTGAATGCCCTTACTCAACAGATGGGAACTGTTTTTACTCCCATGATAAATAACACGAATCAAAGTTATGAAATATTGGCGGGACAAATAGCCAGAATTGCAGATTTCTTTGGAGCGCCCCCACAACCAAACCTTTCGACTACTCAAGGGTCAAATGTGAGAGGGGTCGAACCTATAGGACAAGGAGATCAAATTGAGCAAGAGATCCCTAGAATAGTACAAAGGCATCAAGATGCTGACCAGGTTCTTAGGAACATCCAGCAAGATGTCAATATTGGACACAATAATATCTCTAATGTAGTTGAACAAATTTTAGTTCAGAATGGAATAAATGTAGGTTTGCATAGACCAAATTTCGTTTCCCCGTTGTTAGAATATGTAAGGCAAACAGAATTGCCTAGGGGGTGGAAAGTCCCAAAATTCACCAAATTTGCTGGTGAGACTGGCGAGTCGACGGTCGAACATATTGCTAGGTTCCAGACAGAGGCTGGAGAAATAGCAAACAATGAAAATCTAAAGATGAAGTATTTTCCAAGCTCTTTAACGAAAAATGCATTTACTTGGTTCACAACATTAGCCCCCCAATCTTTGTTCTCATGGAACCAATTAGAACGATTGTTTCATGAACAATTTTATATGGGACAGTCGAAAATTAGCTTGAAAGAATTGGCTGGAGTTAGGCGAAAGGGTACAGAACCAGTCGATGACTATCTAAACCGTTTTAGGTTACTGAAAGCTAGATGTTTTACACAAATTCCTCAACATGAGTTAGTCGAAATGGCTGCAGGTGGGTTAGATTATTCCATAAGGAAGAAATTAGACACCCAACATTTGAGAGACATGGCACAACTGGCAGATAGAGTTCGCCAGGTCGAAAGGCTAAAGGCTGAAAAGGCTAGGGCTAATAAGTATCATAAGAAAGAGAAAGTAGATTATGTTACTACAGGTGAGTTCGAGTCTAATAGATACGATGAATACGAAGAGGGAGAGGTTAACGTGGCTGAATTAAAGCCAGGACCACCTTATATGTGTAAATTGCTTAAACCTTCAAAAGATAAAAATCTGGTTGAAAGTAAAAATGAGAAATTCTCTAGTAAAACGTATTCATTTGATATAACGAAATGTGATGAAATATTTGATTTGTTGGTTTCTGATGGGCAAATCATAGTACCCCCGGGGCTTAAAAATCCTCCTCTTGAACAAAAAAAAGAAGAGGATTTTGTAAATTTCATAATTTCTTGGGTCATAAAACTTCTCAATGTGTCCTTTTCAGGGATTTAGTGCAAAAATCTTTGAAAGAAGGAAGGTTACAGTTTGGAGAAAAGCCAAAGTCATCAATGCAAGTTGATACTGATCCTTTGCAAGTCGAAGAGGCTCACTATACTGAGCTTGCTGATGTGATGATGGTCGAGACTACTGATGGTTTCGTTAGAAAGCAAAACGGAGCTACTGATGGCAAAGTTTTGAACATGGTTTATCCTGAACCAAAAGAGAGTCTTTTGGAATTCCTTGAGAGATGCCACAATAACAACTCTCAAGTTGGATTATGCCCAAGGTGTGATGCTGTTTTCAATGTCGATGCTGCAAACAAAGTGAGGTTCGACCCTCGTCGAGGCAAGAATCGTCAATTCATGTATACAGGAGAAAACAGTGGTCGAAAGGCTGGAGAATATAGGAAGATGTTTGAAAAACCAAGGACTTTCCGTCCCAAGACGGATGTCCCTGAAGACAAATGGGTGAAACCCATTAACTTCAGAGGTAAACGTCCAGAATGGCAGATTCAAGGCGATGGAACCAATGCTGAAGTTTCTTGGACTGATAGTGGATCTAAAAGAAAAGATTACATACCTCCAAACTACAAAGGAAAGAACCCCATGACTCGAACGCAATGGAGGCGTTACCAAAGAAGCCACAAGAATGGACAAGAGGGTTCAAAAATGGTGCAGGCAGGATTTTCTCACTATCAGTCAAAACCCTTTCATAGGAAGTTGACTGAGGAGCAGGCTAAAATAGCAAATGAAAGATTAGCTGCTGGGATGATTCTAGGAAAGAAATTGATCAAAGAATTGGTTGACGACGATGCTCCAATCCCCAATACAGAAAAAGAGCCTGAATATTCTCCACTGTCGGACGAAGAGGTCGACGACAACTTTGACATAGAGTTAGATGAGTTGCTAATCGACTGTGGAATTGTCTCTGTACTCCCAGCAGAGTTCGACAGAGTATCTGAGGTATCTGAGAACGAAGATGATTTTCTTCCTGACGAGAATGTGGAAGAAACACCTGTATGTTACTATGTAATGGGAAAAGGGGTAGTAGAAGAGCAAAAGGCTGTGTTTGAGAGGCCGGGTCGAGGAATGATGTATCATTTGAAGCCTTTATTCATAAGGGAGAAAGTGGATGGTGTTCCAATAAACAAAGTGTTTGTCGATATTGGGGCTGCTGTAAACTTAATGCCTTATTCTTCACTTCAGAAAGTGGGAAAGTCGGATAAAGACTTAAGACCCCATAATATGGTACTGTCAAATTATGAGGGCAAGACAAGTGGAATACTTGGAGTAATTCAAATAAAACTAGTTGTTGGTTCGTCTGTCAGGTCAACCGTCTTCATGGTGATTGCATCGCAGGCAAATTTTAAACTGTTGTTGGGTCGAGAATGGATCCATGGTATTGGAGCAGTTCCTTCCACCTTACATCAGCGTGTAGATATTTGGAGGTCAGATGGTATAGTGGAAAATATTGAAGATGACCAAAGTTATTAGTAGTACAAAACTGAAAGTGGTCGCAGACACTTCGACCAGCATTTGGCAAATGTAGCTCCTTGTTACAAAGCAGAAGATGTATATCCTTCTGATGAAAGTGTGTCTAAGTATCTGAACTTAGACCCAAATTATGGTTTCATTTGGAATAAAGAAGATCCTAATGAACCATTGAACCATGAAAGTCCTCCAGAGCAGAGGACGACAATCAAAGACGATGACCACTGAGTCAGAATACTGTTGAAAGTATTTTTGGGTAAATATTTTCGGTAATATATCGTATCCACAGGGATTGGTTAATATCACTGCCGTTCTATAGTTGTTTATTTTGAGTTGGGAAAATTGAGTTGGTTTGTTTTATAATTCTAATAATATCAAAAGTAGACAATAAATTAAAAGCGAGTAATGAACTGTTGTTAACGATTAGAGAAATATGTTGAACCTTAGGGTTCATCAACCTATTCCTATACAATTATCAATTAATTCACAATTGAACAATCTTTTGACTCATTATCTTCACTTATCCTCAAATAAGATTCCATGTCTGCAAATCAAATTAGATAACTTTTACCGGTATGAGATTCGATCTCTCCAAATATCAATAACGATAATAGTAATTAAGAACGATAATTATGAAAACCCAATTACAATTCCATCTCTGCAAATTGCAATTGAATCAATATAGTAACCTAGGGCAAAAGTTAAATCCTTTCTTTCGATCAAAGATTCAACGATAATTTAAGAATAAAAACAAGATTTCTTATTGATAATGAATTCAAATAATTGTTCACAGGAATTAATTAATGGTATTGTATATTCATAGGTTAACTACTACCTTAGATTCAACAAGAGGGGTTTTGCTCTCCATAGACATGAAGAACACACAAAGATTAATGGAAGGATTCATCTTCATCAAAGGAATGTCTTTGCTTGATAGAGAATTGGTCTTCAATTGATGATTGTGGCTGCACCTTCAGATTGCTCTCCTAATTTCGCTCTTCACAAAAGTTCTCTTACCACTTGGAAGCTAGGGCTTTTAAATAGAAGTTTTGGGATTTTAACGCCGAGGCCGCGGCGCGGCATCGGACTGGCGCGACGCGCTTCAAAGCAGAGATATTTTCGCGGCGCCTCACAGGACTTCCGCGGTGCGCCCTTAAACAGAGATATTTTCGCGGCGCCTCACAGGACTTCCGCGGCGCGCCCTTTGCAATTTCCATCTTTTTCTTCTGCCTTTGAGACTTCCAGCTCTCTTTCCTCCTCATGTTTTTCTCAAGCTTCAATTCAGCTCTAAACCTGCAACAATAACACCCACAAGTGATTCGATTTGCTTTACGCACGAACTAAACTTGTTCAGTTCAATTCTTAATAAAAACCTATGGATTTATCACAATTTGCATTGATTTGGAGACTAAATTACTTCTATTAACACATGAATTTACTATTAATTTACTCCTAACAAACTCTCCCCAACTTAGAGTTTTGTTTGTCCCTAAACAAAATTACTTACCTCCAGCAAAGTTTACCGACAATCATGCAACAAGTTTTTCAAAAAGTTTTTCTCAAGTGGTTCAATCCAGTAACTAAGTCAAATACTCCTCTTCTACCTGCAAACTCAGAATATACACATGAAACAAACTTTGAAAGCAAATTACCTCCAGAAGTTCAAAACACTACACAATTGCTTGAACCAGCACTAATCACTCTTATCAGAAAATATGATGACTCAAAGAGGGGTTAAACACTCATCCAAACAATTAAATCAACAAAAATCCATATCATACGTTCACCAAATTGCTAGCATCAAGTACTGTGGAATCTGAGAATCAGAAGGTCTTTCTATGGTTGTAATGTGGTTTAGATTCAAAGAAAAGAAGATAATCAAGGGTTGTTCCTAATATAGGGAAGCATCCAATTCATAACTTATTTCTTTTTCTCTAAAACTCTAATTCCTTTACCTGTCCATCTTTTTTTTCATTCATTCGTAGCTTGATTCTTCTTTTTCACTTTTTTTTTTCAACAATCGTTATATTCAAACGTTGTTACTTCTCTTTTTTTTTTCAAGCTACGACTTTTTTTTTCTTTCACCGATTACCATAAGTACTTACTCTTCTTTTGAATGTGACTCTCCCCAACTTGGAGATCAACCTGTATTCAGATTATATGAATGCTCCCCTACTTTCTAAAAAGGGTCAAAGAGAAAACACATCACCAAATTTTATGGTTGATGATCCAGAACAAAACCTTTTATTGAGATCAAAACTCACCAGGTATTTTCCTTGGTGCATATTATGATGCTTATCTTGACCTCAGGCTCAAAGAATGGTTAGCAAAAGATCACATTCTCACAGAAGAAATTAAGTTGTATGTTTAGAATAGGCTAAAAGAACTCTCAGATTCAAACAATTGCCTAAATCACTTTCACAGATTTCCACAGACGATGCAACAACCGGTTTAGCATGATACGAACAAGTCAAAATAATCGATGGTCTCCTGCATATAGTAAATAATGGAAAGCTTTCCTCACAATGGTTAAGGCTAAGCTGATCCAATAAACAATGTACCATAAAGAACTTCTGACAGTATTTACTAACACCTTAAGTTTCATTGCACACATTAAGAGTTTGAGTTTGAAAATTCATACCTGCTTTGTTACTTATTGAAAAAGAGAGTGAAACTGCAAATTTTTGAACATTCACTTCCTACCACTTTCATACATGTTGCTTCATTGTTGATACTTTGCTTGAGATTCTCGTTTTGTTATGGGACTACTTACTCTAACTGGGAGTACATAATTAAATAAAAACAGAAAATTTGAACAATTCAAAAATAAATAGCTCCACCCCCCAAACTTGAACTAAACATTGACCTCAATGTTTCGTAACAAATCCGAGAGGGTGACTTACAGAGAGTAACGCAATATCAATTGCTGCCTCCTAGCTTTCACCAGACGGGTTCCCTGATTATTTCCTGAAATAAAAGCTAAACAAAACAAAACATTAGAAGTGTGGGTTACCTCCCACAAAGTGCTTCGTTTAACATCGCATGGCTCGACGGTTCATGCTTTCAAGGAACTAAAAATTGTGCATGTTGCTCCACTCCCCCGAAGAAAGCTTTTAACCGTTTTCCATTAACGGTTCTCCTCTCTTTTGTCAGTGGATTCTCTACCATAATGGCACCGTGGTCGCATATATCTTTTACTATCAGTGGTCCAGACCATTTTGTTGTTGCTTTACCCGAGAGATATCTTAGTTTTGAGTTGCACAGGAGTACCTCTTGTCCAACTTGGAAGTAGCTCGGAGGTTGATTTTTGTCTTCCTTGGTTGTTCCCTCAGTTGTATCGATTTGGAAGATATCACTCTTGTTCTTAAGATGCTTCTTGGCCTTGAACAGATTAAATTTTACCTCTTCATCTTGCACCCTTATTTTCATGATCCCTTCATCCAGATCAATCATCATTCGAGCGGTTTTCATGAATGGCCTTCCTAGAATCACAGGTACCTCATGATCTTCTTCCATGTCAACAACCACGAAGTCTACCGGGAAAAAGAATTTGTATACTTTAATTAGCAGATCCTGAATCACTCCATAGGGTGAAGTGATAGACTTGTCGGCCAATTGTAAAGTCATGCTAATGGGCTTCATCACAATATTCCCTAGCTTCTTGACAATGGATAAAGGGATTAGGTTGATGCTCGACCCCAGATCAATTAACCCATCGCCAGTGAAATTACCTCCAATATTTAATGGTAAGGTTACTCGCCCCGGATCGGATTCCTTTCTTGGAGTAGTTCTTTGGATTATAGCACTACATTGAGCATCAAGCACCACAGTTTCTTCATCTATGCATCCCTTTTTCTTTGTGAGCATTTTCTTCATAAATTTAGCATATTTGGGCATTTGCTCTAATGCTTCGGCAAATGGTATGTTTATATGGAGTTGCTTGAAGATGCTCATAAACCTGTTATATTGCCTGGCATTGTCTGACTTTGACGGAGCGTGGGGGTATGGTAGATGTTGGCTTGGTATCACAGGATCTACCTTCTTTTTCTTAGAACTTTTTCTTTTCTCTGTCATCCCTCTTTCTTTCTTGGTCTCATCTATTTCTCTTTCAGCATCTTTGCTCATGGTGCTCACTATGATTTCATTCTCCTCATCTTCCGCAGCCTGATTATTATCCTCTTTCTCGGTATCATTGATTTCAACTTCTTTCTCAGCACCTTTCGCACTCTTTATTGAAGTAGCATTGCAAGTTTCTACACAAGTCATAGGATTTTGAAAAGTTGAGACTTGCCTTACGTTTTGCTCGGTGAAGAATTTGGTAAGTTGAACATCTTGCGTTTCCCGGTTTTGTTGAATGGCTAAAGAGAATTGCATGAATTGATTCATGGTTTCCTCTAACTCAGTGGGTCCTCTTTGATAACCTTGATTATAGTGTGAAAACCCTTGTGGTTGGTATTCATGGTTAGCCATATGATACTCCATCGCATCTTCCGGTGTGCACCATCCGATATCATGAAACTCATTAACTTGGGGTGTGAACTGTGACACACTTTGAAGGAGATACTCCATTTGTCGAGTTAGGATCTCGTTTTGAGCATGAATCGCGGCATTTATATTTGGGTCGAACATGCCGACAAACAAAATTCTACAAAACTAGCAAACAAGTGAAATAACAGGATAAAGAAATAATAATAATAATTAAAAAAATAACAATTAAAGGACTATTGCAATAACAAAATCTAAAATAAAGTAACTAACTAAAAATCTAAAATAAAGGTACTAAACTAAAAAATCTAAAATTAAGTAACTAAACAAAAAAATCTAAAATAAAGGAACTAAACTAAAAATCTAAAATTAAGTAACTAAACAAAAAAAATCTAAAATTGAGTAAATAACTAAAAAATCTAAAATTGAGTAAATAACTAAAAATAGTAGTGTATGTTCCTCTCCTAGCGGTCCTCTCGATCTCGGGATCAAAAAGAAGTTGATCGCTGGAAACTTTGCTGCGCATACACTAAATCTGCAAAAACTAACAAACACGTGAAACAACCAGAAAAATAAAAATAACTCAAAATAAAAACTATTGCAATGCGTGCAATATTGACACCAATCCCCGGCAACGGCGCCAATTTGTTGAAAGTATTTTTGGGTAAATATTTTCGGTAATATATCGTATCCACAGGGATTGGTTAATATCACTGTCGTTCTATAGTTATTTATTTTGAGTTGGGAAAATTGAGTTGGTTTGTTTTATAATTCTAATAATATCAAAAGTAGACAATAAATTAAAAGCGAGTAATGAACTGTTGTTAACGATTAGAGAAATATGTTGAACCTTAGGGTTCATCAACCTATTCCTATACAATTATCAATTAATTCACAATTGAACAATCTTTTGACTCATTATCTTCACTTATCCTCAAATAAGATTCCATGTCTGCAAATCAAATTAGATAACTTTTACCGGTATGAGATTCGATCTCTCCAAATATCAATAACGATAATAGTAATTAAGAACGATAATTATGAAAACCCAATTACAATTCCATCTCTGCAAATTGCAATTGAATCAATATAGTAACCTAGGGCAAAAGTTAAATCCTTTCTTTCGATCAAAGATTCAACGATAATTTAAGAATAAAAACAAGATTTCTTATTGATAATGAATTCAAATAATTGTTCACAGGAATTAATTAATGGTATTGTATATTCATAGGTTAACTACTACCTTAGATTCAACAAGAGGGGTTTAGCTCTCCATAGACATGAAGAACACACAAAGATTAATGGAAGGATTCATCTTCATCAAAGGAATGTCTTTGCTTGATAGAGAATTGGTCTTCAATTGATGATTGTGGCTGCACCTTCAGATTGCTCTCCTAATTTCGCTCTTCACAAAAGTTCTCTTACCACTTGGAAGCTAGGGCTTTTAAATAGAAGTTTTGGGATTTTAACGCCGAGGCCGCGGCGCGGCATCGGACTGGCGCGGCGCGCTTCAAAGCAGAGATATTTTCGCGGCGCCTCACAGGACTTCCGCGGTGCGCCCTTAAACAGAGATATTTTCGCGGCGCCTCACAGGACTTCCGCGGCGCGCCCTTTGCAATTTCCATCTTTTTCTTCTGCCTTTGAGACTTCCAGCTCTCTTTCCTCCTCATGTTTTTCTCAAGCTTCAATTCAGCTCTAAACCTGCAACAATAACACCCACAAGTGATTCGATTTGCTTTACGCACGAACTAAACTTGTTCAGTTCAATTCTTAATAAAAACCTATGGATTTATCACAATTTGCATTGATTTGGAGACTAAATTACTTCTATTAACACATGAATTTACCATTAATTTACTCCTAACAAATACCTGGCTCGAATAACGGCCTATTTGGCCGAAAACAAAGAAAAAGCGGCTTTAGAAGCCGAACTAGAGAAAAATATGACGATTGAGGCCATGATAGTAAAAAATGAAAACGTTCAAGAAGTCGATCACCAAGTCGAAGGACTTGACGGGATATACGATGACGAACCTTTAGGTTTCGAAATGGATCCATCAGGATCGGTAAAAAGGATGCAAGCTCAAGATCCTCTTGAGGAAATTGACTTAGGTGATGGAGTCATTAAAAGGCCTACTTATGTAAGTACAAGGCTTACAAGTGACCTAAAGACCAAGTTGATTCGACTATTGAAAAAATACAAAGATTGTTTTGCATGGGATTACAATGAAATGCCTGGTTTAAGTCGACATGTGGTGGAACATCGACTACCACTAAACCCAGGGAAGAAACCTATCAAGCAGCTTCCTAGAAGATTTGCGCCAGAGGTTATGGAAAAAATCAAAATAGAAATTGAAAGATTGCTGAAAAGCAAGTTTATTCGAACTGCGAGATATGTCGAATGGTTGGCTAATATAGTGCCTGTCATAAAGAAAAATGGTAGCCTTCGTGTATGCATAGATTTCAGGGATTTAAATAAGGCTACTCCTAAAGATGAATATCCCATGCCAGTTGCTGAAATGTTAGTCGACTCCGCAGCCGGATTTGAATATCTCAGTTTATTGGATGGATATTCAGGCTATAACCAAATTTTTATAGCTGACGAAGATGTACGATGCCCAGGTGCTTTAGGAACTTATGAATGGGTGGTAATGCCTTTCGGTTTAAAAAATGCTGGAGCTACATACCAACGAGCCATGAATTCCATGTTTCATGATTTTATTGACAAGTTTATGCAGGTTTATATTGATGATATTGTAATAAAATCTAACTCTGAAAATGATCACTTAGACCATCCTCGACAATCTTTTGAACGTATGAGGAAATATGGACTCAAAATGAACCCTTTAAAATGTGCTTTTGGTGTACATGCAGGGGATTTCCTAGGCTTCGTAGTTCACAAGAAAGACATTGAGATAAACCAAAATAAGACGAAAGCAATCTTGGAGCTAAAGGCGCCAGAAACAAAGAAACAACTCCAGTCATTGTTGGGGAAGATTAATTTCTTGAGGAGATTCATCTCAAATCTAAGTGGCAAAACGAAGATCTTTTCACCACTTGTGAAGCTCAAGAACCAAGATCAGTTCAAATGGGAAAAAGAACATCAACAGGCATTCGACCAAATAAAAGCTTATTTAACTAAGCCTCCTATTTTGTTACCCCCCAATAGGACAAAAAGTATGAAATTATACATAGCTGCATCAGGCTCGACAATTGGGAGTATGTTGGCCCAAGAAGATGATAATGGCGTCGAAAGAGCCATATATTATCTAAGTCGAACCCTAGTAGATGCTGAAACTAGGTATAATGATATTGAAAAATTATGCTTATGCTTGTATTTCTCATGTAACAAACTTAAGCAATATATAAAGCCTGTTGATGTGTATGTGTCCTCTCATTTTGATATCATTAAACATATGTTGTCTAAACCAATTTTGCATAGTCGAATTGGTAAGTGGGCATTAGCGCTAACTGAATTCTCCTTAACATATGTTCCTTTAAAAGCTATGAAAGGACAAGTTGTGGCTGATTTTATAGTCGACCATGGGTTAATCGAATTGTCTGTAAATCAAGTCGAGCAAACTAACTAGAAATTGTTCTTCGATGGTTCTAGTCACAAAAATGGTTCAGGCATCGGAGTCCTAATTATTTCCCCTAAGGGACTTCCAACTAAGTTCCATTACAAAATGAAAGAAGTATGCTCTAATAATGAAGTCGAATATGAAGCCTTGATTACTGGTTTGAAGGCCCTAATAGATTTAGGGGCAACCCGGGTTGAGATTCGAGGTGATTCTGAACTAGTGATTCGACAAATCAAGAAAGAGTATAAGTGCATTAAAGAAAATCTAATAATGTATTATGCAATCGTGATACGCTTATTAGAAAGCTTCGAACATGTTGAGATCTTGCATGTACCAAGATCCAACAATTACATTGCCAATGAATTGACACAAATTGCTTCTGGGTATAGAGTTTCTAAAGACAAGTTGGAAGATATGGTCGAGATCAAGAACAAAGAAACTCATGAAGTATTAGACAAATTGGGTCAATTGTCGACGTCAAAATTCGAGGGGGTAGATGATGATGTTGAAATTAAAAATCTGTATGCCTTGGAAATTTTTGCCATCGACAATATGACTGATGCTGATTGGAGGAACCCATTGGTCCAATACCTAAATAATCCAGTCGGAGAAACTGATCGAAAGATTAAATATAGAGCTCTAAACTATGTGATATTAGGAAATGATTTATACAAGAAAACAGCTGAGGGTGTGTTATTGAAATGCTTAAGTGAAGCTGAAGCATATTTGGCTGTGTCAGAAGTTCATAGTGGTGTTTGTGGAGCTCATCAATCAGGCCATAAGATGAAATGATTGTTGTTTAGACAAGGTTTATATTGGCCAACAATGTTAAAAGACTGTATTGAATATGCAAGAGGATGCCAAGAGTGCCAGAAATTTTCAGGCATTCAACATGTTCCAGCCAGTGAATTGCATGCGATTATCAAACCTTGGCCTTTTAGAGGATGGGCTTTGGATTTAATAGGAGAGATTAAACCTACATCTTCTAAGCAACAAAGATTCATCTTAGTGGGAATAGATTATTTTACTAAATGGATAGAGGCAATCCCACTAGTTAATGCTGATCAAGAAGCAGTGATTAGTTTCATACAAAAACACATTATTTACAGATATGGGATTCCAGAAACTATTACTACTGATCAAGGAACAATTTTTGTTGGTCAAAAAATGCAAGCTTTTGCAGTAGAAACAGGGTTTAAATTGCTAACATCTACTCCATATTATGCCCAGGCAAATGGTCAGGTCGAAGCCGCTAATAAAGTGATTATAAATTTGATAAAGAAGCATGTGGGAAAAAAGCCAATAAATTGGCATCAAACGCTCGACCAAATCCTTTGGGCTTGTCGAACGTCACCAAAGGAAGCAATAAAAACTACCCCATTTCGTTTGACATTTGGGCATGATGCTGTGTTGCCTGCAGAAATTCACCTACAATCAATAAGAATTCAACGACAAAACAGTCTGTTGTCTGACGAATACTGGAATATGATGTTAGATGCGTTAGTCGAATTAGACGAAGAGAGGCTAATAGCGTTGGATAGATTAATAAGACAAAAGGAAAAGGTGGCGAAGGCTTACAACAAGAAAGTCAAGGAGAAGACATTCATGGTAGGTGACTATGTATGGAAGGTTATTCTACCCATGGATCAAAGGAATAAGTTATTGGGTAAATGGTCCCCAAGTTGGGAAGGACCGTTTAAAATTTTGCAAGTCTTTTCAAACAATGCGTATGAAATCGAAGAACTAAATTCAGATGGTCGAATCTTGAGGATAAATGGTAAATACTCCCTCTGGTCCCATTTATAAGAAAAGATTCTCTTTTTAGATACATTGTATAAATAATGTATCTGGACAACATACTGTCTAGATACATTATTTATTCAATGTATCTAAAAAAAGAATCTTTTCTTATAAATGGGACCGGAGGTAGTATTTGAAAAAATATAAACCTATACTTCAAGAAATTCGAATAAGAGAATAAAAGACTAAAAGATTATATTAAAATGGCTAAAAAGTCTTGGCCAGTCATTACAAAAAGTGCCTTCATAAAAGGCGCAGTCATTACAAAAAAGAAAAGAAAAACTGGCAAACCCTAAAGCCACTAAAATATCCAATATTTAGTGAACTCTTTGGTCGATGTCCTCCAGAGATAGTACAGGTAGGCTTTCGGCTTCGAACATCTCTACGCGCCCCGCCTTGCGCATTTTCCTCACTACACCTTGCTTGAGAAATAGGTAAGACAAGAATCTTCCATAAGGAAGACAAGTCACCATTCCTTGACGAGAGGCCGTCGAAGAGACAGCTTCCACGAGTTGTTTAAAAATCAAAAGAGGAATGTTGATTTTCTTTCCTTGAAGAGCACAAGAAATGAACTCCAAGTCTTCCACCATGATGTTATTTTTATTATGGTTGCGCGGACGAAAGTTGCCTACCAAAAGTTGGTGCCAAATTTTGATAACTCTGGCACTAAAGGGGTCATTGTCCATGAGATCCCTTAACATGTTAGAAGTGTTCATGTCGAAGACATTGTCAACAAACGTTGCACCGGTATTGCTGCATTTCAACAAATCAGAGATTGTTGAGGGAGTGATGCTGACATGAGCCCCTCGAATGGTGGAGGTTATAGTAGTCCTCCCTTCTGGGTCTATGCGCAAAGATGCAAATCTCCAGAACTCAATCAGCATGCAGGGATAGATGTTTCCATCTAGAATTTCAGGATAAAATGCAAGCCCCTGGCTAGCATAGAGGGCACGAGCATTGATATGATTCGCATCAAACTCTTCTACAGAAAGCTTGAATTCTTTCTTAATGCAGGATCTTATGTTGGCATTTGTTAAAGGTTGTGCCATAGTTTGAAAAGATTGAAAAGATGAAAGAGTTTAAGGTGTTGTGCGTAAGGAGATGTAAAAAAGAAGTGGAAGGAATGAGGCTATATATAGAGAATGTGTAGGTTCTTCAGCAAGACAAACATGGGGGAAGGAAGTTAGAAGATCAAAAATCGTATTAAATATCTTGGAAACTGACACAAGCAAGCTGGAAGCAGTTAATAGTCCATTACCTAGCGTTTAGGTAATAATTAGTGCCTGGGAAAATGAAACGTAATCATGGCGTAATGGGAATTAACAAAAGTCGAAACCCAAGAAAGAACTGAAACGACATCTTTCTCTTTCCTAAAGTCAGTCGAAAGAAGTCGCTTGGAGGGGCAATTTGTTACCCTAGGATTTCGACTTACTAAATAAATGGGCAACTAAGGCCCAAAATTGGCAATTGGGCCTCAATTTGGTAAAAAGGCCCTAAATTGGTAATTGGGCCTCAAGTTAATATCTACACCACCAGTTGGGTCGAAGCGTTTCGACCAAAATAACGTTTAGTAGTCGAAGCTGTTCGAATAGGAAGATCGTCTGAGGTTTTAGCGTTCGACCAGACCAAAAGGATGCGAAGACTTAAGGATTTTTGGCTGCAGAAACTGAAGTGGAAGTCGAGAGGCAGTAGAAGTTAAGGAGCAGTTCCAGGCAGTTTTTCTGGCAGTTCTCACAGGACGCGTGGAAGTCTCACAATTGAAGATCTTGCATGTCGAAGACACGTGTTGACTGATAGCCAGTCGACCGTTAGTAGTAGTTATTTTATTTTTTCTATTTAAGCAAGTTTCATAGGAATAGTTAGGGGTCCGCATTTTCTACATAAACACAAGTAAACTCAAATCTCTGCGCAATGAGTAACGAGTGCAACTTTGGAATGTACGTATGCATACCAGTTTAATTAAATGCAATCATTTTACATTACATTTTATCTTCCAGTGCACATTTACTGCCTTTTTTATTGCTTTGATTTACTTTAAAGCCTTTAATTTCAGTGTTTACTTTTGCGTTAAAGTCACTATTTACATTTAATACAAACCAGATACACATAATATAGCAAAAATAAATCAATCAGTCCTGGAGTATTCTAGTTGACTCCGCAAAGTAACCTTTAAAAAGGAAACTAGCGCTTGTTTACCATTTTTCTGGGTAAACAAACATGAGAAAGGGTTTTAGCGAAAATTTATTTATTCTTTCTGAAAGAAATGTCACTACATCATATTAGTAATTTTCCTTTACACATGAAATAAGGGAAAATTTAACCAAGTGGATTGACCAGTGTTTATTGTTCTCTAGTTTAAATACGTGGACTATTGTGTCCAACTTAAATCTTTATTCCTGATCAGTTCCTATAATTTCGATTTAGTGTTATTCATGATGTACCTGTTGGGAACATTTGTCCCTAACCCGAGAGGTTTATTTGACATTTCTCGTTGTTGTCTGACAAGGGAAGATACATTAATCTCCATGGCCTTTTCTTCATATTTTTCGCTCTAATCACATTGTAGGGCCTTGTGTATCATCTAGGATCATAATAGGTCAACACACATCTTCAGTGGTTCATCATGTACATTGTGGTACTTTAAATTATGGTGTACTGGGGAAGCTATCACGTCTAGTGTTGCACTGAAAGGCCTATCCAGGATGCAATTGTAGACGCTTCTGCAAGGAACCAACAAGAATTGTAAATCAATTATTCTAGTTTACACCCCTTCTTTTAAGGTGAGCATCAATTTAATTTACCTTTATGGACGCAAGAACTTTCTCTGTCGATGAGGATCATAGACACATCACAGTTGGCCATGGCAGCTGTTATTGCTAAAGGAAATATCTCGTTTAAGGTTCCATCCACTTTCTCACTATCCAAAAATTCGAGAACAAACTTTTTTAGCTTCTCAATCGAAGTAGCTCATTCTTCCTTGCTAATTGCCCTGGTGGGGATTGGATCTGGTATCACAACGGAATTATCGTGTGAAGTCGATCCTCATATATTACAATCTTTTGGAAGTCATATTGTAAGTTTTCTTCAATTCTCATGATCTTATATTTTAGGAATTAGCATTTTTGTTGGAATCCTCCCAAGTTGTTTCTTGGATGAGCCAGATCTTGCAACGTTGGAACAGAGAGAGAAGTCACTACGACTGGATTATCCATCTCTGGTGAATAAGGATGAGCCTTATTAGCTTCAACAAGAACGACTTTGGTAGATCGAGTTACTTTCGAATTCACCACAGCATAGAAGGTTTGACATCACATTGTTCGAGAATGAATCAGTGTTTGCGAGGAAAGAATCGAAAATCTGAATATGTGACAGAGAAATAATTATTCTTTGTGAAGTTCGTAGGAATCAGACAGTGTCACTGTTCCGTTCGAGAATCAGAAATGATTGGTGAAACAATTATATGAGCTCTTGGATCGATGATTGGTGGAGAAGAGGTTTATCTGCAAGGTTAACACTCTAACACTCAAGTCATTGAGAGAATAAGGAGTAATGTGAGAGTGAGAATGAATTTGAATACTTGAAATATCGTGTTTTCTTCCTTATATAGCACGAGAGATTAAAATTGTCCATGTGAAAAGATATGCTCTATCCAAATGACTGTTGATTCTAATTAAATGATGATTGATGTGTCTGAGGGAGAAATCTCATGTCATTGGTCGAATGAAGGACCGCTTATTTCATGTGCTATCAAATGATGATTGATGTGTCTGAGAGAGAAATCTCATGCCATTGGTCGAATGAAGGACCGCCTATTTCATGTGCTTCTTCGTTTAATGTCACTTTTGAATATTTCGTTATAGGTTTCATAAACGACTCAGAACACTATAATTAAAATTAAATAATTAAGTTGTTTAATTTATTAATAAATTATATTTAAGAACGAAAAAAACAAATTTTAAATTTTTGATATAACCATTTTAAAAAAGAAATTCATTGAATTTTAAATTATCATACCTTATCTAATGAAAATCTTAGGATTAATACACAATAATTAAATGTATATCAAAATTAAAAACTTAAATAAGTGGCATGCATAGACAAAATATACAAATGAGGGGAGCTAAACTGAATTTTAAAAAACAAGTTCGAATACAAAAGCTAAATTGCTTTTGTTTGTTTATTTTTCTCAAATGATGACATGGAACATGTTTGGTTTCCATGTGAGCAAGAGGGGTGAACGGTGAACCCACACAAATTTCTGCCCGTGCCCGAGAACGCATCGTTCCACAATCTGAGAGCACGTGGCACACCGCACACGTGTGGCTGAGAGCGAGCGGGCAGCATTTCTGGTCAGCTAAAAAATATTTCGCAGCTCCCAAGATATTTATCGTATTTATAACTCGGAACCGAGTTCACCGTATTGACCCGGTGAGTCGTGGCCCAATGAAAACACAGCTTCAGATATACATAAATCTAATTCTCAGCGTGTGACCATGCTTTCCATTACACTACTTGGCAACTTGCACATTTGGGCATTATGATGATGATACCATGCTATCATATCAATATCATGCATGATGAGTATGGTGATGGTCGTCACATCACATATCGTGCCATCCATTATTATTTAATAAACCTAATCAAATGATTTGTCTTGGCTACACTTGGATTCTCACTTTCTTCATTATTGACTAAAACAATCTTTATTTCATGCCAGGTGTTAGTGTTAAAAATTTGAAGAATAATCTATCATTTCAATTTTTAATATGTTAGATATTTTAATAGTAGTTTTTAAATATATTGAAATTATAAAGACATTAAAAAATATTTAGCTTATTAATTATTTTAGTAGCCAAATATATTTTTAAATAATTGATTTTATTTTTGAATAAGTTTTTTGTTCATCAATCTAATCCATAAATAGAAACATTAACCTTTGCTTACAAAGTGAACATATTTAAGTACTATATAGTACAACACCTAACATATTAAAAAAGTTTTCTATTATACATTTTTAATGTTTTTAATAAACTCTGGGAATTTTAAAAATCATCATTTTGTTTCGTGCGAACAAATAAATATATAAAACACGTCTGAATTTTACTATTTGAATGAGCTAAAATAATTCATTTTAAAATTTTTTAAAATTTAAGAAAAATGCAATGAGTAGTCTTAAAAGTAAAATAATTATTTATTCGATTTTAAAATATTAAGTTACTCAAATCAAATCATACACCTTACTTAAAAACTAGTATTAATTAAAAAAATAATTCACAAAATACATGTTTTAACTTGATTTCTAACACATTATTTTTTACTGATATTAGATAGATTATGCCAAATTATATAGTGTGCTGTTATAATTGTATTGATCCTAGGAAGAAACAACTCATGTAAGGAAGACAAAATACCCTCCTAAGAGGTGAGTTGTCCTACGAAGTCATTGGTCGTTGTAAGTACAAAGTGCAATTTAAAAGGGGGAGTAGATTAGGTTTTAAGAGTATTTTTTCGTTATTTTGCAAAAGTTTTGTTTCTTTTATTTTTCTAGAAGAACAAAAATGAATCTAAGAATAATAGTGCAAAAAAAATAAAAGTGTAGTAAAGTAAATGAGACACCGTAAATTTTGATGTATGAAAATTATGCAGTAAAAGTTTCTAAGACTATTTATAATGGAGGTGTTGAATTTTTTTTTTAATAGTTGAATTTGTAAAATGGTGTGTTGAATCATATGTTGAAAGTGATGTGGATTATTTAGTGTTGAAAACATTCAACATGTTGAATGAGAAATTAGTGGGGGCCACATAATATTTTTGGCAAATTATTATTGGTTGTTGTGAGTGTTTATATTTTTATTTCATGATAATTATTTAATGTCATTTATTTTATAGTAAATAAATTTTTTATTTATTTTTATTTTCACCAAAATTCATCATTTTTTTTGTCTATAAATAGAGACTTGGTTCATTTGATTTGGATACACCAAAAAATTCCACTTTTTTCATAATTTTTCATAATTTCAATTGATAATAATATTAATATATAATTAATAATATTAAAATTCATCATTTTTCATAATTTCAATTGATAATAATATTAATATATAATTAATTTTAATATATAATCATAAAACAAAAATATAAAAGAAAATAAGAATATGAAATAAAAGTAGTGGGGTAGGGTGTTGAATTTTATTAAACAAAACTATTGTAGTGAGTAAAAGTTGAATGTGTGTTGAATTATAAGGTGGAAGAGAGAGAAGATGATGTGGAGTATAAAAAGTAAAAAAGTAGGGTGTTGAATTTGGAAACCATTGTAAATAGTCTAAGTCATTATGTATGAACACTTAAAAAAAGTAAGAATTGTTTTAAAATTTGTGATGAAAGAGATGAATTGTAATGTGAAAAATTCTTCTTATAAATACCTCATAATATGCCTCTTGAATGAATGACAATGCTTGAAAACTAATCAAAATTTAATTGTAATTTCTTAGAAAAGGTTTCATGAACATGTACAATGAAGAGGTATTACAATGTTTCAGATTTTTTAAAAGGATTCAAGAAACAATTGGTTGTATGTATGCATTAATTGATTGGTTCAATTGTAACCTTCAAAAAATATGCAAAAATATGCTAGATCAATCGATTGACTCTTAGCATCAATCGATAGACACTTCTAATTTTTCAATTCTTCGCATTTCATGTTGAAGTGTAATTGCGCATTCAGAGTATTTGTTGTTAGTTTGTTTTGGGTCATGTGTTGAGTTTTAGCTAGTTAGCTCAATATGAGCTTTACTATATATTGCATTTTCGCTTTTTAATGATATAATGTGTAGAATCATTCATTGTAACCGTCTTTCCAATTGAGTAAAAGTTAGTTACAATTTTTCTCTTTTTTTTTCTTTCTTCCATCATATTCATCTTCAACCTTGTGCTCCAAGAATTGATATCTAAAGCTCCGGTTCAAATCTACGGGAAGGGAAACACGAGTGTACGTGAGGTGTGTGATTATTTTGATTTCGGATTCATTCAATTCATAGTGAATTAAAGATCAGAATCGTATTAGAATCACATTTCTTGATTTCGAGGGATCGAGAAACACGAGTGTTTGGTGAGATCTAAGTGATTTCTTGCATAATACCGAAGACGAACGATGGAAACGCTAGTTTGAATACGAAACTTTTGGTGTTTGATGGAAAGAATTGAAATCGGTGGATGATTCAGATGCGTATGTTGTTTGGTGCTTAAGATGTGCTTGATCTCGTCAACGACTGATACACGTTGATTGTTGCAGATGCAACGAAAGCGCAAAGAAACGCGTAACGAGAAATGAAGATGAAGGATTAGAAAGTGTTGTTCTATATTCATCAGAGTATGGACGCGAATGTGTTTGTGAAGATCTCTTATTCAACAAAGACGAAGGCTACGTGGGACATACGAGTACGGTGCTATGGCGGTGACACATCAGTGAAGAAGGTGAAGCTTCAGTCTCTACGTAAGCAGTATGAGAATCTCAACATGGAGAATAATGAGAAGGTGCATGAGTACATCTCCAAAGTGATTCTTATCACTAATGAGATGAAAGCTTGTGGAGAAACACTCTCAAAACAAGTGATTATTGAGAAGATACTAACGTCACTTACTCTTCAGCTTGATTACACTGTTGTACCTATTGAACATTCTAAGGATTTGAGCACCATGAGAATTGTAGAGCTGCTAAGTAGTCTAAAAGCACAAGAGTTCCGTCTAACTGGGAGAACCTCTGAGAGAGAGGTAGAGCAGGCTCTGAAGGCGTCTTCTGATAGGAAGATTCAGAAGCCTTCTTGGTCATACATCAATAAGATACACGATGTTTCTCAAAAGTCAGAAGCGTCCAACTCTGATGAGAAGAAAAATCAGAAGGGATTGGATAAGCTTGACAAGAAGAAGATTCAATGCTACTGCTGTAAGAATTTTGGCCATTATGCTTCTGAGTGTTGGTCAAATAAAGGAAAGAAGTCAAAAGAAGCAAACATAGCCACAAAGTCTGATGATGAACCTATGATATTGATGACTTTTGAGCTTGACAATAGTGAATTGTCAAAATGGTGGTATATGGATACTGGCTGCTCAAATCACATAACTGAAAACAAACAATGGCTGATAAACTTTGACTCCAAAAAGAGGACAAAGATTAGATGTACTGGTGATAATTTCCTTAATGCCAAAGGAATGGGAAATGCTAGAACCAAATTGAAGAATGGTAAAACTGTTCTGATTAAAGATGTTTGGTATGTTCCAGACATGAAGAGTAATCTAAAGATGTTTGGTATGTTCTTAGTTACTATGAAGGACAATCTCTTGAAGTTGTATGATTCCAATCAGAAGATGATTATGCAATCTGAGTAGAGAAGCAAAAGAACATTCAAGGTGAATGTGGAGACAATCGAAACTAAATGTCTTAGTGTAGAAGGCACTGAAGGTAATAGTGAGTTGTGGCACGAGAGATTGGGGCATATGATATTCATAAGCTTGGGGAATCTGAGTTCTAAGAAGCTGGTAAGTGGTATTCCAAAGATTGTGAATCCTAAGAATTCATGTGAGATATGCATGAAAGGAAAGCAACCTAGATTTCCATTTGCATTAGAAGTGGTTCCAAGACCAAAGCATGTTTTTGGAGTTATGCATTTTTATGTGTATGTGCCATTCCCAGAACCTTCAATTAGAGGAAATAAGTAATTTGTGTCATTTGTGGATGATCTCACGAGAATGACATGGGTAGCACTCATCATGTTTAAGCATGAAGTGTTTACTGAGTTTCAGAAGTTTGAGGTGAAGGCAGAAAGACATAGTGGTCAAAAGTTGAAGATTATCAGAACTGATGGTGGAAGTGAGTATAACTCTACAGACTTCAGACAGTTCTGTGAAGAAAATGGATTTGAGCATGAAGTGACTGCTCCGTATACTTCACAACACAATGGCCTTGCTAGAAGAAGAAATCGTACTTTGCTTGATCTGACAAGGAGCATGCTAAAGGAGAAGAAGTTACCTCACTCGTTGTAGGGAGAAGCTGTTATCACTACAACATATGTGCTCAACATGTGTCCAATTAAGAAGCTAAAGAAAGTTGTTCCTTTTGAGAAGTGGACAAGAGATAAGCAAAGTGTGAGCCATCTTAGGGTATTTGGTTCTGTTTGCTATAAACATGTTCCAGATGCTAAAAGAAAGAACTTGGATGATAGAAGTAAAGTAATGTTACTAGTGGGGTACCACAGCACATGTGCTTATAAAATTTATCGTCCAATCTCTAAGAAGGTAAAATTCAGCAGAGATGTCATAGTGAAAGAGTCAGAAACTTGGGATTGAAACACGTCTAATCTAGTCTCTGGTGTTAGAGGTTCTAAAGGAAGTTTTTTCTGAAGATGAGTCAAAATCAGAAGATGATTCTAATTCTGAAGGTGAATCAGAGTCTGAAGGTGATTATGAAGGTGAATCTGACAGAGACTCTAGAAGTGATCCATACTCTAAAGGTGATTCAGATTCTGAAGGTTAAACTTCTAAAGGTCAAACTTTTGAAGGTCAAACTTCTGAAGGTCATGTTATTTAAGTTGGTAATTTTAAAGATGGCGTTTCTGAAGGAGGTACAGAAGCTTACATTTTTCCAGGTTATGTAGAAGACTTAGAACAAGTTCAGAGACCACAAAGAATGAGACAAATACCCAGAAGGTTTGCAGAGTTCGGCATGTCATGCGATACTGAAATAGACTCTGAAGGAGAAGTCATTCAGTGTGCCATGTTAGTAGACTCTGAACCTGTGAATACTAAAGAAGCACTCGAGAAGAAAGTTTGGCTAAAGGCCATGAAAGAAGAATTTAAGGTTATAAAAAGAAACAAGACTTAGGAGTTGACTGAGCTTCCAAAGGAGAAGAAAGCCATCAGCGTCAGATGGGTCTTCAAGGTGAAGTTTAAGCCAGATGGATCAATTGGTAAACACAAATCAAGGTTATTAGCTAGAGGTTTTCTTCAGAAACTTGGGCTAGATTATCTTGAGGTGTTTGCACCTATAGCTAGACATGAAACATTCAGGTTAGTGATTGTTATAGCTGCTAATAGGAATTGGTCTATGATACATCTGAATGTTAAATCTGCATTTCTGAACGGTCCTTTACAAGAAGAAATTTATGTGTCACAACCTCTTGGATTTGTGATAAAGAATCGGGAAGGAATGGTGTACAAGTTGCATAAAGCCTTGTATGGATTGAAGCAAGCTCCCAGAGCATGGAACTTGAAGATTGATTCATTTTCAAGAAGCAGGGGTTTGAGAAATGTGAGATGGAATATGGTGTTTATGTTCCACATACTTAAGAAAGCAATATGATTTTGGTGTGTCTTTATGTTGATGACATATTGTTGACAAGGAGCTGTTCTGATGAGATAGTCAAGTTTAAGAAGGTGCTGATGAATGAATTTGAGATGACTAACCTAGGAAAGTTGGTATACTTTCTATGGATGGATATTTTTGTACTCTAAAAAAGGTATCATTCTGCATCAGCTGAAGTATGAACTTGAGCTTCTGAAGAAGTTCGAGCTGACAAATTGCAAGTCTGCAGTCACACCTGCTGAGACGAATCACAAGCTGGATTCTAATGCCGAGGGTGATGATGTAGATGCTATAACTTTTAAATAGTTGGTATGCTCTCTAAGATATCTCTGTAATACTAGAACTGACATTTGTTACACAGTTGGTATGGTGAGTAGGTTTATGAACAAACCAAAGTGGTCATATTACCAAGCTATAGTTAGGATTATGAAGGGGACTCTGAAGTTTGGATTTTTGTTCCTTTCTGGAGCTGAATGTGAGTCAGAATTGATGTGTTATTTTGACTCTAATTGGTGTGGTGATAAAGTTGACTGAAGAAGTACTTCTAGATATTTTTTCAAATATCTGGGAAGTCCCATTTCTTGGTGTTTCAAGAAGTAACATGTTGTTGCCTTGTTAACATGTGAAGCTGAATACGTTGCAGGTACTTTGTTTGCATGTAAAGATATTTGGTTAATGAATTTGTTGCAGGATCAGAAGATCAAGTTGAGCAAGCCGATGAAGTTGATGATCGACAACAAATCTGCCATAAGTCTTGCCAAAAACCCAGTGTTGCATGGAAGAAACAAGAATATTGATTCGAAGTTTCATTTTCTGATGAATCAAGTCCATAATCAAGTGCTAGAAGTTGTGAATTGTAGCACCCAGAAGAAAATTGCAAATGTGTTGACTAAAGCCATCAAGACTAAACACTTCATCAATTTGAGTTGAGCTGTCAAAATGGGCCGAAGCCCATGGGCCGGCCCATCAGGCCCGGAAAAAATTAGGGCTTGGGCCTTATTTTTTGAGCCCATTTACATCCGGGCCTTTTTAAGCCCGGCCCTAAAAAGCCCTAAAAAATATGGGCCGGCCCGTATGGGCCATGGGTAGCCCGCCAGCCCAAAAAAAATTAATTTTTTTAATATAACTAGATATTATCCTTTCCTAATTCATAAGGGTATGCTATAAACAATTTGCGTATTATGTATTTTAATTTATTTTTAGTATTATAAAGGTATAAATATCAAACAAAAGTTGATGGCTGGACTTAATTTCAAACTAAAAGGTTTCATCCTAATATAATTATGTAGATAGTATAGAAAAGACACCATGATATATTCTAATTAAAAATAAGGTTGAAATGAGATTTAAAAAGTTATGATGTAATTTTTTATGGTAGGATAGAGTTAGTACAAATCATATATATAACAATTTACTTTAAAATAATATCCCATCAATTTAATTATAATTGTTATAAAATTTTATAACAGTTTGTTGTTATGATTGTTATAAAATTATAATTGTCATGAATATTTATATCTTAAAAGTTGTTGGAACAAGTTATTTAATTTTGTGTGCAAAATTAAATATAATTTCTGATGTATTTTGAATAGTTGAAATTAAGTTAATATGTTGTTTTACATTTTAATTGTAACTTATATAGATTATTTAGAAAATCGTAATTTTGGATATGAAAATTGATATATATATATATATATATATATATATATATATATATATATATATATATATATATATATATATATAAAAGTATTATTGCATTCAATAATTGTATGGTTATTAGAAAAATAAGGAGAAAATTTTATTTTTTTAGAAATAGGCCCGTTTAGGGCCGATGCCCATTTAGGGCCGGGTAGCCCGCAGCCCAGACAGGGATGGGCCTAGGTAGTAAAAAGGGAGCCCATTTAAAAATGGGCTTTTTAGGCCCGGCCCTGAAAGGCCCGAGGCCCGCATGGGCTGGCGCGTTTAGGGCTGGGTAGCCCATTTTGACAGCTCTAAATTTGAGGAATGGAATTTGTGTTGTTGATTTTAGCTCTGAACATGAATTAAGGGATGATGTTGAAGTGTAATTGCACATTCAGAGTATTTGTTCTTATTATATTTCAGGCCTTGTGTTGGGATTTAGCCAGTTGGCCCATTATGGGTTTTAGTATATATTGCATTTTTGTTTTGTAATGATCAATAGTATGCAGAATCATTCATTGTAACTGTTTTTCCAATTGCAATTAAGTAAAAGTTAGTTATAATTCTCTTTTTTTTCTCTCTTTCATGATCTTCATCTTCAACCTTGTGCTCCAACATTTCAAAGGCAAACAAAAATCGATTATTCCATAGTGTTAATTGATTTGTTTCCTTTGAAATAATAACTTTTTACCTTTTAAAAGATGTGCTCTGAATGTAAATCATGCATGAATGTTCAAGAAACAAAAAATAGTTTAAATGAAATGGTTTTGAGCACATAAAGCTTATATACATATGAATTGCCATTGTACCTTAATCTTCATGATTCAATCCTTTGATTTCCAAAGCTTATGCAATCTTGATATTTAATTCCAATCGTTTTCTTCTTTGATCTTTCTTCATTGATAAGCTTTTGTCTTTATCAAAACTAAGCTAAGATAGATGATGAACATTGTTTTCACAGTCGCCAAAATGTGCCATGAGATCGTCTGAATCTTAGTAGTCGTCGGAGAGTTGGTTTTAATCCATTTGAACTCACTCCCATTATCCACTTATCTAGTGAACATGGTAGATGATGCGTACCATCATAATGGATTGGAAGAAAGGATCAAAGATGATACAATATTACGAAAAAAGGCTTTTATCTCGGCTGAAAAAAGACTTTGATCTCAGTTGGGTGGGCTAGGTAACGAATGGGGTTATTTAAAATACGTCGCTTTTCACCTTAGGCCACTGGTCGAGGAGAAAAACAGGAAAACATGACATTTTCACCCTTTGATGAACGTGTCAACCAAAGGGAAAATACTTGAAAAAATGCATTTACTTCGGTTAGGGGAGTGAGGTAACGAATGGGGTGTGGGCATTCAAAACCGAACATACCCAATAGAAAACCGCTAACCGAACCGATCCAAATAGAAAACCACAAAACTGCACGGTTCGGTTTGCGATTTGTATTTTGCTAACAAAACTAAGTCAAACCAAACCGTATTATGTTACAAAATCTTAGAAACCATTATATATTTTTAATTTTTTTAGAAAAATCAACAAGTACTGTGTGTGTATTTTATCGTATTCTTTGTATGATATTTATTTTAATTTACATATTAACAAAAAAAAATTATTTATTTTTAAATGCTCGTATTATTTTTATTTGAAATGAAACTGCTACATATTTATTTTTGTTTTATTTTTAATTTGCTGACACAGATAAGAATGAAATTAAAAGAAAAAGTTTAATTTACATTACTTTTACACTTGTATATTAAATATAGATAATAAAAAATAAATTATATTATTATCTGGATAACTTAGTTACATGCATGCGCTTTCTTATAACTACAAATATAGTAATTCAAATTTATTTAAGAATGCAATTTCATGTGTATTTTTCTTTCGACATAAGATGAAATTGTAAGACACAATTCATATTTATACATCAAGTTATAAACTTATTTTGAAAATTATAAAATTATTTTATATTAATATATGAATGACTAAACACAAAATCATGTTGTCCTCTATATGTGTTGGCTTATTAATTTTTTTTGGTAAAAAAATTGAACAAACTGAACCGATCCAAACCGATTTTTTTTGGTTCGATTTTATTTCTTTAAGTCAACCACATTGCGAACACCCCTATAATGGTGTTATGAAAAGTGCGCCACTTTGCACCTCGGGCCACTGGCGGAGGGAAAAAAACTTGAAAACATGTAGAAGAGTTACTCCAAATCTTAACCATTGATTATCATTAATCTAACGACTTTAATTAAAAAACATAAAAAAACATGCAATTTAACCTTCTGTAATGCTTCCACGTCGTCACACTTTATAACTGCTGAAAAGCCTATTATCCCACCTTTGTAACTACTCAAAGTCACTACACTACGCCAAATAAGCTATTTAATAGCGTTTTTTTTTGTTTTTGATAGCACTTAAAAGTGCTATTAACCGCGCCGCTATTGTAAATATTTTTTGTTTAATAGCACTTTAAAAGCGCTATTAAAGTACTGCTTTTTAATAGCGTTTTTGCTTAAGCGCTACCGAAGTAGACATTTTGCACATTTTTTTATTCGCTTTTGATAGCGTTTTCAAACTAAGCGCTATTATAGGGCACATGTTTGATAGCACTTTCAAACAAAGTGCTAATATATGTCACATGTTTAATAGCACTTTCAAAGAAAGCGCTAATATATGGCACATATTTGATAGCACTTTTTCTTAAAAGTGCTATTATAGAATGTTTCATCAATAGCACTCTTTACAAAATGCTATTGTAATACATTTTAAATTTATTTTTTTATACAAAATTATTCTTTTGGTGTTCAAATATCAAAAAGCTACATTCAATTCAATACCAAATAACACTTTAAGTTACTCATTACATACATACTATGATCCATCAATACCAAATATTTTAAATCAAATCCACTTGTTTACAAATATCACAACAAGGTTTAAAAAAGTACTTTACAACCATGACATGTTCACTCCATGGGTACTAGCAAAACTGAGTTCTATTAGTCCTACAAACTCATACCAATATATTATGACATAAGTTGAAATTAGTAAACGTCTCTCAGAGACTTAAACTATGATTAATTATCGGGAAGAAGCCACTTATATTATTACAAGAGAGGTCCCTGCATAAATGTTCAACTCAAAATGGTTAATGTAAAAGAAGTTCATACAAAGATGTTCAAATCTAAATGGTTAATATAAAAGAGGTCTCTACATATCCGAACTTGAACTTTTAGTTCCTGCAATACACCACCATTACTAGCCAACATTGCTGATGTGGGTATGATAAGTAACCATCATTATATTCCTCTAAAGCAATACTGTCGCCTCTCCTTTAAGAGATCACTGACAATCTCTTCGCCATGTCAACTAAAATGGTTAATATAAAATAAGAACAAAAGCATGAGTTGAGTTTTGAGGTACACATTTCAAAATTAAGTAGTAGAAGAATAACTATGTATATTATTCTTGTCCACTGAGCCATAATTCATTTAGTACATTTATATTTTTAAATTCATAATGGACGTATAAAACACATTTTAATCCATTTGAAAATCACTTCCAAAGAAATACAAAAACATACCTATTCCAACTTAACTCCTTCATGTTGGTCTCAAGCTCCATAATTTTCATGTGGAGTTCATTTTCCTTTTTCAAGGATCAATTTGTTGAAGTTTCCAAGGCAATTCTTATTTACTTTTTTAGTCCCTGGCATAAAAAGTATTTTTACATTAAGATAAAGTGGGTATAAAGAAACAAACTGTTTAATTTCAGTACCTGAAATTTGATCACTGGTTAGTGAAGTATATAATAAAAAAGACCATCGATTATGGACCGTTAAAATAATGTTACATGTATGAGATGCCATGTACAATAGGATTGATGAATAAGTGTCAGTGATATGAATAGTCTCAGACAATAAATCAACTTGTGAATAATCTCATAATAATGCTAGAAGGATGTCTCCAAGTAAGAACATCATGATTCATAGTCTCATTCAAATGCACCGAAAGAAACTATAACCAAATAATTTTTCATTTTGGAAACTGTTGCCGTTAAAACCATTAAACCTCCTAAAATTGATTCAGTTTGCTCCATCAATTTCTCATTTGCCTTTTTGACCTCTGGAAGTGAAGACTGAATTGCAGCAGTGGCAGGTTGACCACTTGCTCTATTGTCTGATTCCAAAGTGTGTTCATTTAGTTTCACTATCACGTGAGTGAAACTCTTCCATGTTTCTTTGTTCACTAAAAGCTTCATTAGAGGCTTCTGAATCTGAACTAGCAGCTTTGTATGCAGAATCATTTGATTCCTTAGAACTTTCAGTATCATATTTATCATTATCAGTATCAGACATCCAACCCTTCTCATTGTTAAATAACTTTAACTTCCCAAATGCAAACTCCACAAATTGGCTGACTTGTACTGTATCAGAACCGATAACCTTTCTGAGTGCAGAATCAAAACCATTCTTCTTTAGAAAATCTGAAACAAAAGGTATCTTCCACCACTTTTTCTCATCATCAATTTCATCAAAGGTCTTATATTTAACCTAAAATACGAAATTTACTACAGAAGTCACTAAGCAAGGGATAAAAGGCCTTAATACTAATAGTCTTAGTAGGTCTTAATAGTTTATAAAAGGCAGACAACCTCAAATTATTCATATAAGCAAATTGAGACAAATTAAGCATACTTAGTTGCCACTTTCAATGATAAAGTGAATAGCGTATCTCAGGTTAACTGAATAACAACCAAATGTCATTTTACATTAGTCCTAGAGAATTGATTAGTTAATGTATAAACTATTAAGACCTTTTTAGAGAATACAATCTAATGCATGGGATAAGCATATGAAGTTCTAAAAACATAAATAGAGAGACACAATTGTCCACTAAAATGTAAACTTAGAACAAATGGCATAGACATCATGATGTTCACCAAAATACATATGCCGGTAATTTTTTTCCCATATTAAGAGCTTGTACTGTTGGTTTGTATTTATTCTTTTCTATTGAAATAAACATACCTCCAGCCAAACCATTCCACCGCCAGCCATTCCTCCCAATTCCACCAGTATTTCATGTGTATCTCCTACAACAACAAAAACATTATATGGTGAAAAATATGTAATCAGAACTTTAAAATGACATGTTAAGTTTATGTTAAGTTTATTTTCACCCTGTGCAATTTCAAACTTCTTCCACGGTTTCATTTATATATAAATAAGTGATATTACATTGTCATTTGAAAACTAAGACAGTGAGTTATAGCAAAAAACAAAACTTAGCTATTTATCATCATGGGGAATGGTAATAGGCAGAACAAGTCTTCATCAGGTTTCTTCTCTATTTTTGCATGCTTATAGAAATAACTTATACATCAACCTTTAAAAGAAAACTGATCAAATTGCTGAATTGTCTACTTCCTATATGAAAATTTATACATCACTAAACACAGAAAACATGACACAAATAGTTGAAGTGCTCAACCGAAATGCCGAATCAAAATACTAAACTGAAACGCCGAATTGAAATACCAAATCAAAACGCCAAATCAAAACACTAAATCAAAACATTGAATCGAAATGTCAAATCGAAGTACCGAATCATAAACAATAATCTATTGCTAATCATAAGCATTGAAAACATCAAAATTGACTTATTAGTAACATTTACCTTCTGAAATAAGCGAATCCAATACCGAATCACGATCTGAAAGTTGCGTTCATTGAAAGTACTACGTTCCTTTGTTCGCTCTGGGCTACTCACGAGCTGAAACCCTAAATCTTTTTCAGAAGATGATTTGAAGCCCTAAGATGAAATTGATTTAAGAAGATGATTTGAATGAAACTGATTTGAAGGCGATTTTGATGATTTGAAGATAATCAACTGTTGTACACCGAAAAGAAGATGGTTTAGTTTGGAGAAGATTTTCGATGGGGTTTTGATTTTTACGAGCTTCTGTTTCTGTTTTGTTTTTTTTTATTTTTAATTTTTTTAAATTTTGTTTTAAGAAAGTTAAAAAAAATAGGTGGGAACCAAAATTTCATGGGGGAAAACGAAATCTTTTTCTTTTACTTATTTATTTATTTATTTTATGAATTATATATTATAAAAACAATAGCACTTTTGTATAAGCGCTAATATAGAATTATAAAATAATAGCGTTTTCTAAAAGTGTTATCTTAATGAATAATATTAATAGCGATTTGACGAAAGTGCTATCTTAGTGTATAGTATTAATAGCGTTTTGTAAAAAGCGCTATCTTACTGAAGTTTAATAATAGCACTTTTTCAAAAAGTGCTATCAAAATCACATTGTCTGTATTCTATAATAGCGCTCGACAATAAAGTGCTATTATAGATGTGTTTTTTCGTTTATAATAGCACTTTCTTTAAAAGTGCTATTAAATTAAGCGATACAAAATATCAATTTTGGCGTAGTGCTATCTGCTTCTCAAGAATATCTGATCTAGTACTCGTCGAAGCGCCTCTTCTTCTAACTGATCCTTAGACGTAAAAAATATCCTAAGTCTTAGATGATTGGTGACTCTGTCGAAACCAATCATTTTGTCAAAACCTTTTTCGAGATTTTGAACATGTTTCGAGGAAAGAGATCCTAGTCTTATGGATCTGTTCTTGAGATTCTTCAAAACCATTGCTCAATATGTCAGTCGATGTTCCTTTCATCGACATAATTACTCTTGCCGAAGCTTGTCATAAATGATTTCCACCATAAATTAGTTTCTCAACGTGACTTGCTTTTGAATTTCTCTTAGTTGAAAATTTCAAACAAGCAACATTGGAGTGACGAAGGGTCACCTTTATATAGGGATGACGATTAAAAACGTCACTAATTAAGACAACGCGAAATGCGAGATACAATCATATGTACATCAATGGTTGAGACGAAAACAATACTTTACTTTAGTGTGGTGCATCAATATGAGCGTCCATTTATACAATAATTAAATAGACACCTTTCGTTAAATCAGAATTCATGTTGAGCCAGTCTTATAACCCGCCTGAAACATATATTAACATGTACCAACTTAAGTAATCGGTAGACTATTTTTGTTGCATATGTTTAATCTATCCAATATTATATAACCGAAATTAGATACTAGTATTACAACATACATACCAACATGTTACTCCATTGAGTGTACCGCTACCAAATTAATTGTGTAAACATGTGCTAGATAAAGTCGTCAATACCAATTTTGTAGTTGGTCTCAATAAATTAAGCAATTTCATCTCTCATGAAAGAAACTTAATATAACATATATACTCCTAATGTTCAAAATATCTAATGAGTTTGGAACTTTGACAAGTTGAGAAGAACAATCTAGAATGACAACAAACAATAATAATTGTATAAAGGAAGTGTCGGCTATACAATCACAATAGCTAAGCTAATTGGTAGACTTGTCCATTTCAACACCAAACAAAGCAGTTACCAATCAACTTTATTACATTATTAATAATGATATTAATGAGAAATATTCATAAGCAATGACATTCTTTCATACAAGAACCGTACACGTGTTGATTTTTATGGACCCTACTTAGCACCATCGTTACTTTGTCGGTAAATGATATGCTATTATAAAGTGTTTTGGACGGCTAATTACAAGAGATTAATTTAACTAAAAATTTAACTACTTGCTTCATGTTGTTACATGTGACTTGGTTTCCATCATAAACCTTTAACTAATTAACTAATCAACAATGTCTTTTTGTTTCTTTATTATTATTATTATTATTATTTTTATTTAGATTCTTTCCGAATATTCTATGAAGTATACGTACATATAAGAATGCTGTGAGACTTTGATATTTATGAAATATATATTTTTATTGTATAGTTTTATGACCTATTCATTTATTTTATTATTTGCTTCCTTTTTGTTATACCTTCGCGTGAAAGAAATTCAATGAGTTAAGTTGTTTGAATCTACAATATAAGAAAGTTTATGGGTCTGGAAATACCAAAATTGTCCTGCTGTTTCATTAGCATGCCACGTGGATACCTTCTTAGCCTTCTACAGTATTCTATTTTTGAAATGTTACGATTTCTGGTTTTTGCAATGCCTTCTCTCTCTTGCTACATCACTTCTTTCTATTTCTCTTCTTTCATATTGTTTCAATATTTCTATTTCTCTTTCTCTCTCTTCTCTTTTTATACGAAAACTGAGTCTTCTTCCTCAACCTCCCCTTCTCTTCTTCTTCCTCTTCCTCAACCTTCCTTAACCTCCCCCCTTCTTTTTCTTCCTCACCTTCATTCTGTAACAACATCATCACCATCCTCTTCTAACTCTTTTGTGGTTTATTTTTCAGGTTATAGACTGGATCGAGTTTTACCGGTGAGTTTTGAAGCTTAAAAGGTATGGGTTTTGTTTGGTTTTCTTATAAACTTAGGATTTTGATTCTGTAGTTAGGGTTTTTGTGGTTGATTTGATGATTTTGTGGTTTATTTTTCAGGTTATAGGCTGTATCGGGTTTTACCGGTGAGTTTTGAAGCTAACAATGTATGGGTTCTATTTGATTTTTTATAAACTTAGAATTTTGATTTTGTAGTTAGGGTTCTTATAAACTTAGGGTTTTGATTCTATAGTTAGGGTTTTTGTGGTTGATTTGATGATTTTGTGGTTTGTTTTTCAGGTTATAAACTAGATCGAGTTTTACCGGTGAGTTTTGAAGGTGACAAGGTATGGGTTCTTTTTGGTTTTCTCTCGGGGATTATTATTATAGTTATTTTCTATTTATATATTACTTATGGTTACTGAAAGGAATTTTTGTAAGAACGGGACATTGAAATTTTCATTTTTAGCCTTACAATAATCTGTATGCAAAGTCTCTCCCTGTTTTGATTCAAGAGGAAATGTAAAAGTGATTATGGCTACCAACAGAATTGAAAGTCTTGATCATGCTTTGTTACGACCTGGTCGTATTGACTAATATGTAACACCATTATTAAGTTAACTTTGGGTGGATCATAGCTACTCATTTGTCTCTGTACTCGACAATCCTTATTATCCCAGTATGTTGTTGTTCCAACCCATTAAGTAGCATTTACAACATAATCTTAATTTATCATTTTATCTATCTGTAGATACATATATTATCTTATGCTACAGGTAGTACTGTTGTTTGGTTATGGCCCTGATGCTCCCCCTAGGAAGTTATTCCTGCAAAGGAAGAATCTTGAAGTTCATGATTTCAAGGAGGCCAATTGTGCTTTTTTTTGTTCTGGGCTTTACTGTGGTCGTCCTACGTTTTAATCCTCCCACTGCAGATCACAATTGTTGGAATAAACCTGAGTAAATTAACGGGGAACGACCTCTCTTACAAGTGAACACATCCTCTTCCGGATCAGATGTTGCAGGTGAAACTACAGTAGCCATGGCATCAGCGTCTTTGGTTTTCAGAAATACGAATCCTACATATTCAATGGACAAGTAAGCATATTGCTATTTTCATTTCGAATAATTTTTACGCGAATTTCTAATGACAACATTAAACAGGTTCATGCCTATGAAAGATCAAACCGAGTATATAACTACACATTGGATCCATGCGGTCCTGTTCATATCACGGTTGGTGACGGTAGTAACTGGGAAAAGATGGCGATTACTCATGCGGATGAACCACGAAACTGTAAAGGATTATGCTTTTTTATTAGTTGTCTACCTTTATGTAGTTTCTCAGTTTTTTTATATGGTCTACTATTCTTGATATTGTTTAATAGAGACGTAAAGTTGTTGTTGTTACTATACAGATGCAAATAAAAGCAGTGTTTGTAAAAAACAAAGTTTGGACCGTTAAAGATGCTACTTTTGTTTAAGATAAGTGCTTCTTTAACTATTAAGCACATGCATCTGCATGCTTATTCTTGAATTTTTCTTTTTTGTAGAATATGTTGAAGCTTACAGAAGGAATATTCAATTCAATGACAAGGAGAGAATTCCAATAGTAGATTCTCATCTCTCAGATGCTCGCGTCTATATGCTAGAAAACCCTAAAGAATTTGACGTTGTAAGGCGATGGTTGCTACTAATTGTTAGCTGAAGATTTCGTTTTATATTGTTTGTCCTTCGAAGGAGTTGAGAATTGAAGGAAAGATGGTTACTGATGGCCATCCCTTAAAAAGTGAGAGAATGGCTGCTGATGGTCATGCCTCGAAGATACAGACTTCTAAGTTCGTTGAAGATAGTGGACACTGAAAGACTAATGAAAGCATATGTCTTCGGGACTTAGATAAAATTCATAGAATATGTATTCAAGTATTACTACTTAGCGTGTTTTTTTTAGTAGTGTTTGTTTAATACACTGCCACGCGTCGAAGACGGACTCAGGCGGGAAGATTTGAAATTCGAAGACGGTTTCGTAACCGTTCAATAACAGATGGCTTCGCTAGAAGTTCTGATGAGAAACGTGGCAGCAGATTAGTGCAGGACCGTTAAGGTCGAAACTAGTATAAATAGGGGTTTTTATGTTAGGATTCCGTGTGTTCATTTTGTACAAATCACTCACATATTTACTCAAGTATCAAGTGTTACGAGAAAGAGTTCGCTGAGAAAATGTACGTATGACACCACCATTTTAATACATGTGTATTATATTTCATTTTTGAATACATTTCTGAGGTACTGCATTCTATTTATTTCTTGTCATTTACATTCCTGTATCTTTATTTTACTTTCGAATTTACTTTCATGATCATTTACTTTTAAAGTCTTTAACGTTTCTGCAGTTTAAGATTCTTTATGTTTTAACAATCTTTAAGTTTCATATGTTATGTTATTTATCTTTCTTGTTGAAGTTATAATTACATATAACGAAGCAATTACCAAGATTCTTGAATCGAACAATACTCATCGAAGAGGACAAATTACGAATATGATTCAAATGAACATTGATAACAATCTTCTTGACTATGTGTCCTAGGATCAATCTAGTCGATCCTGCAAGTAACCAAATCGTATTTATTATAGTTTGGAAGACTAGCGGTTGTTTACCGGAAATCACCGTAAACAAATTGGCACGCCCAGTGGGACAGTGTCACGAGGATTGTTTTAATCAATTGTTTTGTTTTTGTCTAGACAATATCAAGACCTTGTATGAACCTTAGGAACGGTAAATTAAAAGACAGTGCACAACCGATTCCCAAACGAAGGTACAACAGGAAAATGGTCGTTACGGCCAGTGCAGGGGGTAACCAAGATCCCCCACAAGGTTCAGGATCAGGAGCGGCAAATTCGACTTCTACTCAAGAAGCACGAGATGCAACGGGTCCAAATGGATCGAGACCTGCAGACAATTCCCAGACTGCGCCTGAAAATACTACAGGACATTCAGGAACTTTTCCAGTTTCGACATCGACAACCGCACCCTCATCTACAAGTGCAGATGATGTACTGTATCCCTGGACAAACGCTGCAAACAATTCAATGGTTCAAGGCACAAGTTCTGGCTTCGAATGGAGACCAAATAGTCCATATGGAATGCCATATCAATTCCCATTTGGAACAGACGTCCAAGGGGCAAGACCTATAAACACCTCAACTAATAATACAACATTTTCACCAAATGTTAGTTCAGTGGGTCGAAGTGGACGCAACACTAATTTTTCTACCCAAATACCCAATTTCACCACAAACAACCAAGCAACATTTCGACAAGAAATGGATGCAAGCAACCATGATATGGTAGGGGTTTTGGCCAGAGAACTAACTTCAGTCTTGAACCCACTAATGGCAAATGTTACTACGACAAATAGAGAAAACGTAGAAATTTTCCAAAAGATATCATCGCAAATGAATCGTATGGCAGAATTCATGGGAGTACCACCACCTAAAAGGAAAGACAAACAGCCTGTGAATCAAGAAGAGAGGCCTATTTTGGAACGTGTGCAAGATATGGTTCCCCCACCTAGGACGGTTCCCAGGGATATAGGCCCCTCACGAAGGACGGAGTCGTTCGAAAAGACTCCGGTAATTAACTTGGAGGATTCAAGTCAAAGGACCGTCCCCTTTCGACAAGAAATGGAGGAAGAACGACCCAGATTGAGGATTTTGGGTAGGGACGATCATCCAGACGAGATTGTCCAAAGAGTTAGAAGGGAAAATCTGGCCACAGAAAATAATTTGACTGCCATGATAGAAAGGGTTATGGCCAATAATGGCCTTAGTACTGGACTCAGACGTCCAAATTATACATCCCCTATATCAGATTATATCATGCAAACAGAGTTGCCTAGGGGAACTAAGGTTCCTAAATTCACAAAATTTTCTGGCGAAACTAATGAGTCAACTGTGGAACATATTGCTAGATATTTAACAGAAGCAGGAGACTTAGCGGGAAACGAGGATCTAAGGATTAAATATTTCCCTAGTTCGCTGACAAAAAATGCGTTTATTTGGTTCACTACTTTGCCACCAAATTCGATAGACGCATGGGCATACTTAGAAAGGTTGTTCCATGAACAATTCTACATGGGTCAAACTAAGATAAGTCTGAAAGAATTGGCCAGTGTTAAAAGAAAATTCGCAGAGACAATTGATGACTACTTAAATAGGTTCCGCCTGTTGAAATCAAGATGCTTTACAACGGTTCCGGAACATGAACTCGTCGAAATGGCTGCGGGTGGTTTGGATTATTCGATAAGAAAGAAACTAGATACCCAATACCTCAGGGACATGGCCCAATTAGCAGATAGGGTTCGACAGGTCGAACGCCTGAAGGCAGAAAAAGCTAGGGCAAATAAAAGCTATAAGAAAGAAAGAGTGGCGTACGTCGAAGCCGAGAATGTTGATGAGGAGTCTTTCAATGATTCATATAGCCCTGAAGAAGTCGAAATAGACTTGGCTGAATTAAAAGAAGCGCCACCTTATGCTTGCAAATCGTTAAATCCAGCAAATGGAAAACCCAGTAGAAAATGATAAGAATGATAGGTTCCTTAAGAAAACTTATACATTTGACATTACCAAATGTGATGAAATATTTGATTTACTGGTAAAAGATGGCCAAATGATACTACCCCCAAATTCCAAAATTCCTCCGTTGGAACAACGGAAGAAAAGAGGTTTCTGTAAATATCATGGTTTTTTAGGCCATAAAACTTCTCAATGTTTTCTTTTCAGGGATCTAATTCAAAATGCTCTCAATGATGGAAGGTTGAAGTTTGCTGACAAAACCAAGAATCAAATGAGGGTAGATTCAAATCCTCTGAACATTGCTGGCGCTAGCCTCTGTGAGGTAGAAGATATCAACATGGTGGAGGCGTCTGAAGTCGAAGTTGTAGAAACTAAATCAAAGTTCAATGGAAAGCAGGCTACTGAAAGCCTAAATGGTGACATAATCTTCAATACTGATGTTGAAGAATCTTCCAAGGCAGAGATAACTGAAGCCTCGAAGGAAGAAAGCAGCGAGGCCACTGAAGACCTCAGGATGAAACTCCAGAAAATACAAATCTCTGAAGTTCCTCCAGTAGCAGTTAACATGGTCAGTGCCAGACGCCCAGTGTCTGAGTTTGGCGAATTAGAGACTTGGTTAACAAGACAAAATGGGGGCATCGAAGCTCCACAAAAAACTGAAAGCCTCAAAGAATATCTTTGGAAATGTCACGAGAGAAGCGGTGGTAAGCAATGGATGTGTCCAAGGTGCTCGATCATGCTGAATCGAAGAGTCGAAGCCAACTTCGAGAGGGCTCGGCGCGAAATATGGGAACATCCAGGAAGAGAGCCAAATCCCCTGCTACAACTATATCCAAAGATGGATGAGAGCTTGGTAGGATTTTTGGTCAGATGCCACAAAGGAAACACTGAGGTTGCTCTGTGTCCCAGATGTGGGGCAGTCTATGATGAAAGACTCGCACGATCATTCGAACGCATATACTGCCATATGAGTAGGGAAACTCAAGGGTTGCGTCCTAACCTTTATGGTTTCGACATATGGACTCCGACAAAGAGGCTTGATAGTCCACACCCTAGAGCTCGAAGAGTGACTTTCAAAGTCCCTGCGAATGCACCCAGGGATAGGTGGATACAAGCTGATGCAAGAACCAACAAATGGCGAAGCTGGGACCAAGGAGGAAGAACTGCAATGGCATATAGGAAACAATTTCAAAGACCAAATCGAGAGGCGAATCGATTGGAGAATTATAAGGGAAAAAATCCTATGTCTCGATCCCAGTGGAGAAGGCATCAGAGGATAAAAAAGTCTCAGAAGGAATACAGGCCAAGAGAAGTTGGAGAATCTAGTAGCAACCAAGTCTCATACCAGGGGGCAAAGTTAAACAAACCTCCGGTGGAACGCAGGTTGTTCGAAGCTGAGAAACTCTTAGATGAAGAAGAGAAGATGCGTTCAAATTCCTGGAAAGAAGAGGATAGAATGACAAATGATTTTGATTCCGATGGAGTGTCATCCATAAATCTTAATTGTAATGTAGTGTCTGTACTCCCTCACGAGTTTAATCAGGAAGTTGAAGTGGAAGACTGCGAAGAGGCTGATATCGAAGAAATGACAAAACACAGACCTGTGTGTTACTATGTGCTGAATAATGGTGCAGTAGAAGAACAGAATGCTTTCTTCGAAAGACCAGATGAGGGTATGCGAAACCACTTGAAGCCACTTTACATCAGGGCGAAGATTGAGAATGTTGCTATTAATAAAGTCTTAGTTGATGGAGGAGCGGCAGTGAACCTAATGCCTCAATATATGCTGAAAAGAATTGGGATGTTTGATACAGATATAAGGCCACATAACATGGTCTTATCTAATTATGAAGGCAAAATAGGACAAACACTGGGAGTTGTTCAAGTCAATTTGACAGTAGGCTCAGTTACGAGGCCAACCATGTTTATGGTTATACCAGCAAAAGCAAACTACAACCTTTTGCTTGGTAGAGAATGGATTCATGGTGTAGCAGCTGTACCCTCAACAATGCATCAGAGGGTGACGATTTGGAGAGAAGATGGTATAGTGGAGAATATCTAAGGAGATCAGAGTCACTACATGGCTGAAGTCAACCAGGTAAACAGAACCAACTTCGATAGGAACCTGGCAAACATAGGTCCTTGTCATGCTGCTGAAGAGATGTATGCTCCAAATAGAAATGCATTGTACTATTTGACTTTGCATCCAAATGGATTCCAATGGGATAGGGAGATCATGGATGGTCCACCAGATCCAACACCACTGGAGAATTATCAGACAGTACGGCCAACAGGCTGGGATGATGACGGTAGTAATGTCTGAGTCTGTGTTCTTCGAAAAGATTTCGGCCTATGTGGCCGAGAACAAAAGAAAGGCGGCTCTCGAAGCCGAACTATCAAGTACAAAGATAGACACAGTTCCAATCAAGGAAGGAACAACAGAATTGGAGATACGTACGAGTTTCGAATTCCCTGAAGACACGGCTCCAGTTGAAGAGATCATAAGAGAAGAACCGAGTCAGAGGTTAGATGCAATATACGAAGAAGAACCTTTGGGATTCGAGAAAGACCCAATGGCGTCGAACATAAAGATGTTGGCCCAAGATCCTCTTGAAGAAGTAAATCTTGGAGACAATGATCAAAAGAGAATAACATATATCAGCGCGAAACTAGAGCCTGAGTTGAAAGCAACAATCATCAAAATGTTGAAAGACAACAGAGATTGTTTTGCTTAGGATTACGATGAGATGCCTGGTCTCGGAAGAGACTTAGTCGAATTGAAATTACCAATAAAAGAAGGGAAGAAGCCAATAAAGCAAACTCCCAGAAGGTTCGCGCCAGAGATTCACTCGAAGATTAAGACAGAAGTCGAAAGACTCTTGCGTTGCAAATTTATCCGAACTACAAGGTATGTCGAGTGGATTGCTAATATAGTACTTGTAATTAAAAAGAATGGCTCATTAAGAGTATGCATAGACTTTCGTGACCTTAATGCAGCTACTCCTAAAGATGAGTATCCTATGCCTGTAGCAGAAATGCTAGTAGACTCAGCCGCAGGTTTTGAGTACTTAAGCATGTTAGATGGATATTCAGGATACAATCAAATTTTTATAGCAGAAGATGATGTATCCAAGACAGCATTTCGTTGCCCAGGAGCAATAGGCACTTACGAATGGATTGTGATGCCTTTTGGTCTGAAAAACGCTGGGGCAACTTATCAAAGAGCAATGAATTCTATATTTCATGACTTTATAGAAACATTCATGCAAGTGTATATAGATGACATCGTGGTAAAATCTACCTCGGGTATGAGTCATCTCGACCATCTAAGCCAATCATTCGAAAGAATGAGGAAATATGGCTTGAAGATGAATCCCCTTAAATGTGCTTTCTTTGTGCAGGCAGGTGATTTCTTGGGTTTCGTAGTCCACAAAAAAGGGATAGAAATCAATCAAAACAAGACAAAAGCCATTATGGAAACCAAGTCTCCATCCACGAAGAAAGAATTGCAGTCTTTATTGGGTAAGATAAATTTCTTGAGAAGATTTATCTCTAACTTAAGTGGACGCACCCAAGCTTTCTCGCCCCTATTACGGCTTAAGCAAGGAAAGTTCGAATGGAGTGCAGAACATCAAGAAGCTTTCGATCAAATAAAGCAATACTTGACGTGTCCACCAATTCTCATTCCCCCGAATGGGAAGAAGCACATGCGCCTGTATATCTCAGCATCAGATAAAACAATAGGCAGCATGTTAGCCCAAGAAGATGAGAACGGCATCGAAAGAGCCATTTATTACTTAAGTAGAGTACTCAATGATGCAGAGACTAGATATACTGATATAGAAAAACTCTGCCTTTGTTTGTATTTCTCTTGTATCAAACTTAAGTATTATATAAAGCCAGTTGACGTCTACGTTTCATCTCATTGTGATGTTATTAAACACATGTTATCTAAGCCAATACTACACAGTCGGATTGGCAAGTGGGCTTTAGCCCTTACAGAATATTCATTAATATTTCAGCCTCTCAAGGCAATGAAAGGTCAAATTGTGTCAGATTTCATTGTTGACCATGCGGTGGTTGAGAATCATCAGCATTATGTGGATTTGAAACCTTGGAAGTTATATTTCGATGGTTCAACACATAGAGAGGGTACTGGTGTTGGAATATTGATAATTTCTCCTGATGGAATTCCAACAAAGCTCAAGTATAAAATTGAAGGTCCATTATGCTCCAATAATGAAGCTGAATATGAAGCATTGATTGCTGGACTTGAGGCTTTGTTAGAATTGGGGGCAACCAGAGTCTAAATTAAAGGGGACTCCGAATTGGTCATCAAGCAATTGACAAAAGAGTACAAGTGTATCAAAGAGAATTTGATCATGTATTTTGTTATTGCAAATAGGCTACTCAAGAAATTTGAATATGTGGAATTAAAACACGTATCAAGAGTGAATAACCAGGAAGCAAACGACTTGGCACAATTAGCCTCGGGATATAAAGTATCAAAAGAAAAGTTGGAAGAATTGATTGAAGTAAGAGGAAGAGCAATGTTTACTAAACTTTCGCCAAGTGATCTGGAGAACTCACGATTGGGTTATGCCAACAAAGAACAATTCGAGGTACTGAATATAGATTCATTAACAGACACAGATTGGAGGAGTCCAATTCTTAACTATCTGAAAAATCCTTCGACGGATACAGACAGAAAAATCAAGTATAGAGCCTTGTCATATTATCTGATGGGAAATGAATTGTTCAAGAAAACTCCTGAAGGGGTATTGTTAAAATGCTTGGGAGAAGCAGAAGCATACTTGGCTCTTTCGAACGTACATAGTGGGGCATGTGGTGCACATCAAGCAGGGCACAAAATGAAATGGCTTTTGTTTCGATATGGGATGTATTGGCCTTCGATGTTAAAAGATTGCATAGAATTTGCAAAAGGGTGCCAAGAATGCCAAGAACACGCAGGTATCCAACACGCCCCAGCAAACGAACTAAGTACGATAGTGAAACCATGGCCTTTTAGGGGACGGGCACTAGATTTGATTGGAGAAATTCACCCCAAGTCCTCTAAAGGTCAAAGATACATTTTGGTGGGAATAGACTATTTCACAAAATGGGTCGAAGCAATACCGCTGGCAAATGTGGATCAAGAGGCTGTGATTGAGTTTATTCAAAAACATATTATATATAGGTTTGGAATCCCAGAAAGCATAACAACGGATCAGGGATCAGTCTTTACTGGACGAAAAATGCAAGACTTTGCCAGAGAAATAGGTTTCAAGTTATTTACTTCTACACCTTATTATGCTCAAGCAAATGGCCAGGTTGAAGCAGCAAATAAAGTAATAATCGGCCTTATTAAGAAACATGTAGGAAAGAAACCCAAGAATTGGCATAAGACTTTAGATCAGGCACTTTGGGCTTGTCGAACATCTCCAAAAGAAGCCACAAATACAACTCCTTTTCAGTTAACGTTTGGACATGACGCAGTACTTCCAATTGAGATATGTTTGCAATCAGTAAGAATACAAAGACAAGCAGACATTCCTCCCAACGTATACTGGGAATTAATGATGAACGAGTTAGTAGATTTGGACGAAGACAGGCTTCGAGCATTGGAAATGATAAAGAGGCAAAAGGAAAGAGTGTCCAGAGCATATAACAAAAAGGTGAAAGGTAAAACTTTTGTTAATAATGATCTAGTTTGGAAAGTTATTCTACCTATAGATCGAAAGAATCAGGCACTTGGTAAATGGTCCCCACATTGGGAAGGATCCTTTCGAATCTTAAAAGTATTCTCGAACAATGCCTACGAAATTGAATAAGTTAGCCTTACTCCTAGTATATAGGAATAATGATCAGTAAGTGAGGTTAAAACGTGGGAATGTAAGTTATGAGAAGACATCTTTGAAAATGACAAGACGTTTCGGAAACAGTGTTATCAGTGATTATGACGTTAGTCAGCAGTCTTGGAACTTTCAAAGATCATAAAAACGAAATCTTATAATGACAAGAAACGCCTATTTCTGTTGATTCTCGAAACAGGCATTTATTGGGGGCAATTTGTTAGCTGAAGATTTCGTTTTATATTGTTTGTCCTTCGAAGGAGTTGAGAATTGAAGGAAAGATGGTTACTGATGGCCATCCCTTAAAAAGTGAGAGAATGGCTGCTGATGGTCATGCCTCGAAGATACAGACTTCTAAGTTCGTTGAAGATAGTGGACACTGAAAGACTAATGAAAGCATATGTCTTCGGGACTTAGATAAAATTCATAGAATATGTATTCAAGTATTACTACTTAGCGTGTTTTTTTTAGTAGTGTTTGTTTAATACACTGCCACGCGTCGAAGACGGACTCAGGCGGGAAGATTTGAAATTCGAAGACGGTTTCGTAACCGTTCAATAACAGATGGCTTCGCTAGAAGTTCTGATGAGAAACGTGGCAGCAGATTAGTGTAGGACCGTTAAGGTCGAAACTAGTATAAATAGGGGTCTTTATGTTAGGATTCCGTGTGTTCATTTTGTACAAATCACTCACATATTTACTCAAGTATCAAATGTTACGAGAAAGAGTTCGCTGAGAAAATGTACGTATGACACCACCATTTTAATACATGTGTATTATATTTCATTTTTGAATACATTTCTGAGTTACTGCATTCTATTTATTTCTTGTCATTTACATTCCTGTATCTTTATTTTACTTTCGAATTTACTTTCATGATCATTTACTTTTAAAGTCTTTAACGTTTCTGCAGTTTAAGATTCTTTATGTTTTAACAATCTTTAAGTTTCATATGTTATGTTATTTATCTTTCTTGTTGGAGTTATAATTACATATAACGAAGCAATTACCAAGATTCTTGAATCGAACAATACTCATCGAAGAGGACAAATTACGAATATGATTCAAATGAACATTGATAACAATCTTCTTGACTATGTGTCCTAGGATCAATCTAGTCGATCCTGCAAGTAACCAAATCGTATTTATTATAGTTTGGAAGACTAGCGGTTGTTTACCGGAAATCACCGTAAACACTAATATGCACTTTCATTCACCTTTTCATCAATGATGTCAATCGTAGAGATCAGAAAATAGTCGACTATTTAGATTACACAATGAATACTGTCATAACGGTGCTATAGCTGCTATTTGACAACACTTTGTACTAAATAGTTGATTTACAACTCAGTCGAAGATCTGTAATTGGTGATTTTTAACGCAACATAAAGTTTTATGAAAAGGTGACATTCCAATCTGTTTCAATCTTCTATTGTAGTCATACCGATTGTGTTCTTTTATTCTGCTTCTAATAAACAGACGACATCTTAATCTGCTTTCACACCATCGGTCTTGCAAGTATTGCAACATTATTAAATTATAATTTCTTCTTATTGTTACCATGTCCCAATTTTATTGCATTGCATTAATCTGTTTTATATCGTCCTTTGTAGATTAAGGAAAGCGTTGACAAAGCAGATGATGTTTTATTACTTGTGGAATCTGTGAAAAGATTAATATAAACCAAAAACAATGTTACTTTGAACCACAAAGTGTAAACACCGCTGTCGGTCTTATGCTGCAATTTTGCAGGGAATCTGATTGCACTTAGGTTTCCTATGTTACCTTTAAGGATTCGCAGGGAGTAGAGACAACAGTTCTCTTGACCGTACGTTCATATATACACATGTTATATGAGGAAGAGACAACAGTTTTCTTCCGTCGAGTCCTGTAAGTTCTTAATTGTTAGTTTATTTTATCCTATCCTATTTTATTTATTGCATGTTATTGAAGTCTGGTAGAGTTTCAATGTACAATGTTCTTCTCTATAGACAAACCAAAGTAAGGCTGCTGTTAAGAAGGTTGAAGATGCGATAAGTACCATGCTTGCCAAGGGTTTCATTTTGGAAAAGGATGCAATAAACAAAACAAATCTAACCTACTGATAGTTGAGGTATATATATTCGACATTTGGAATGGTATTTTTAGTAGCCCGGTTTATTATAATAAGTACCAAAAGGGCTATGGTACATATGACACCTTTTAGCTTTATAGTTTAGGAATCCTTTTGTTTGCTAAGAACCTGTTTCCCGTGTTTTTACAGGATGGAAACTACAATGAAGATTCTATGGAGCGTGATGAAAGGCGTCTCACAGATTTAGGGCGCATGAATAATTTCCCGTGTTTTTGCCAAGGAATAATTTTCCATGGAGCAAAAAAATCAAGTTGAAGCAGTGTTTCACAAAACGTCACTTCATTGGAAGAGCTGATTGGCATCATCGTATGTAAAGGCAGACTAATTATATAAGGTGAAAATATGTTTATGTGATGATTGTAGTTATTTTGTTTTCAATGCTTTTAGATTTCAATTTTAATTTTCAGTTCTTTTACTAATTTATTGTACTTCAGGAAGATGGGTTAAATATTCTATTGTTGAGCTCAAATAATGATTGCTCTTATGCAGGTGATGTATTCAAATCAGAAGATGCCAAACTTATTGAACCTGAGGGTGTGCCAATCACCATTCTTTATCCTGGTTCCTGGGTTTATTTATGGACCGGGCAAAGTCACTGCAGGAAATGCTGTTGCAAATATGGTATTATTTCCTTTCTTTACTGTGTTTTGCTTTGTCCTATATTGATTTTAAAATTGAATCGTCTAAGAGAATAGGATTGTTAGGTCTAGAGTTCTATAATAACATTTCGACAATTCCCACTATAAATCTAATCATTTTTATAGTTGCCGCACCATATTGCAACGAGATATAAAGAATGTTAAGGTTAGAGTTTGGAACTCTTAATACAATAGTCTCTACAAGTGTAGAACCATATTGCAGCGCAGCAGCCGTAGATTTCTCAGTTTTTTTTACTCATCTAATTTGAAGTATGAAATGTTTGATTTTTGTTTCTTTTTTATTTCGTCAGCTGGTAGAGCGTTTTAATTGTAGATTATCGAGTTACATATGCAATGGAAATGATGAATTTTCGTTCCTCTTCATTCCTTTCAAAACTGATAATTTCTTCTAAGCAGGTGGATCGTCTTTATCTTAGCTCTCCAAACATAATTGCAGTTATAGATCATGAGAGGAAACGAACATTCATTATAAGAAAGGAAAGCCTTCCTGATGTTGGTTAGCTATGCATCAACTTTCATCTATTGTATATGTAGTTTTTATGGTGATTTCCTTGATGTTGGTGACACCTTTGTTTCTTGTGTGTGCAGCTGTGTGGAATCTGTGGGAGAAGAAATAGAAGGCAATGGTGGATTTTGGTGATGAGAAGTACAAACATATGCTTTGTGTAGATGGTGGTGCAGTGATTGAGAAACCAGTGAATTTGAAGCCTGGAGAGGAATGGACAGGGAGGATTCAACTCTTAGTTGTGGGATCGAGTTTTTGTAGCGATCATTACAGTTTTGACAGAAGTGGTATTTGAGAGGATGGTGAGTTGTGCAAAAATCTAATCTTATCAGAGTTTGTTACATTTAGCAATATTGTAGTAGTAGTGCTTTTTAGGAGCAGGAGGTTTTCTCTTGTGTTCTTTTCATGCTACAAAAAGGAAAAGCCTGTGTTTGTTTGTGATAATGGCTGTTAAATTTAGGATATTTTAACATTTTGTAAAATTCCCGAAGTAGTAAATTAATAATCATGTTAGTACAGTATTCTATTTTTGAAATGTTACGATTTCTGGTTTTTGCAATGCCTTCTCTCTCTTGCTACATCACTTCTTTCTATTTCTCTTCTTTCATATTGTTTCAATATTTCTATTTCTCTTTCTCTCTCTTCTCTTTTTATACGAAAACTGAGTCTTCTTCCTCAACCTCCCCTTCTCTTCTTCTTCCTTTTCCTCAACCTTCCTTAACCTCCCCCCTTCTTTTTCTTCCTCACCTTCATTCTGTAACAACATCATCACCATCCTCTTCTAACTCTTTTGTGGTTTATTTTTCAGGTTATAGACTGGATCGAGTTTTACCGGTGAACTTTGAAGCTTAAAAGGTATGGGTTTTGTTTGGTTTTCTTATAAACTTAGGATTTTGATTCTGTAGTTAGGTTTTTTGTGGTTGATTTGATGATTTTGTGGTTTATTTTTCAGGTTATAGGCTGGATCGGGTTTTACCGGTGAGTTTTGAAGCTAACAATGTATGGGTTCTATTTGATTTTTTATAAACTTAGAATTTTGATTTTGTAGTTAGGGTTCTTATAAACTTAGGGTTTTGATTCTATAGTTAGGGTTTTTGTGGTTAATTTGATGATTTTGTGGTTTGTTTTTCAGGTTATAAACTAGATCGAGTTTTACCGGTGAGTTTTGAAGGTGACAAGGTATGGGTTCTTTTTGGTTTTCTCTCGGGGATTATTATTATAGTTATTTTCTATTTATATATTACTTATGGTTACTGAAAGGAATTTTTGTAAGAACGGGACATTGAAATTTTCATTTTTAGCCTTACAATAATCTGTATGCAAAGTCTCTCCCTGTTTTGATTCAAGAGGAAATGTAAAAGTGATTATGGCTACCAACAGAATTGAAAGTCTTGATCATGCTTTGTTACGACCTGGTCGTATTGACTAATATGTAACACCATTATTAAGTTAACTTTGGGTGGATCATAGCTACTCATTTGTCTCTGTACTCGACAATCCTTATTATCCCAGTATGTTGTTGTTCCAACCCATTAAGTAGCATTTACAACATAATCTTAATTTATCATTTTATCTATCTGTAGATACATATATTATCTTATGTTACAGGTAGTACTGTTGTTTGGTTATGGCCCTGATGCTCCCCCTAGGAAGTTATTCCTGCAAAGGAAGAATCTTGAAGTTCATGATTTCAAGGAGGCCAATTGTGCTTTTTTTTGTTCTGGGCTTTACTGTGGTCGTCCTACGTTTTAATCCTCCCGCTGCAGATCACAATTGTTGGAATAAACCCGAGTCAATTAACGGGGAACGACCTCTCTTACAAGTGAACACATCCTCTTCCGGATCAGATGTTGCAGGTGAAACTACAGTAGCCATGGCATCAGCGTCTTTGGTTTTCAGAAATACGAATCCTACATATTCAATGGACAAGTAAGCATATTGCTATTTTCATTTCGAATAATTTTTACGCGAATTTCTAATGACAACATTAAACAGGTTCATGCCTATGAAATATCAAACCGAGTATATAACTACACATTGGATCCATGCGGTCCTGTTCATATCACGGTTGGTGACGGTAGTAACTGGGAAAAGATGGCGATTACTCATGCGGATGAACCACGAAACTGTAAAGGATTATGCTTTTTTATTAGTTGTCTACCTTTATGTAGTTTCTCAGTTTTTTTATATGGTCTACTATTCTTGATATTGTTTAATAGAGACGTAAAGTTGTTGTTGTTACTACACAGATGCAAATAAAAGCAGTGTTTGTAAAAAACAAAGTTTGGACCGTTAAAGATGCTACTTTTGTTTAAGATAAGTGCTTCTTTAACTATTAAGCACATGCATCTGCATGCTTATTCTTGAATTTTTCTTTTTTGTAGAATATGTTGAAGCTTACAGAAGGAATATTCAATTCAATGACAAGGAGAGAATTCCAATAGTAGATTCTCATCTCTCAGATGCTCGCGTCTATATGCTAGAAAACCCTAAAGAATTTGACGTTGTAAGGCGATGGTTGCTACTAATATGCACTTTCATTCACCTTTTCATCAATGATGTCAATCGTAGAGATCAGAAAATAGTCGACTATTTAGATTACACAATGAATACTGTCATAACGGTGCTATAGCTGCTATTTGACAACACTTTGTACTAAATAGTTGATTTACAACTCAGTCGAAGATCTGTAATTGGTGATTTTTAACGCAACATAAAGTTTTATGAAAAGGTGACATTCCAATCTGTTTCAATCTTCTATTGTAGTCATACCGATTGTGTTCTTTTATTCTGCTTCTAATAAACAGACGACATCTTAATCTGCTTTCACACCATCGGTCTTGCAAGTATTGCAACATTATTAAATTATAATTTCTTCTTATTGTTACCATGTCCCAATTTTATTGCATTGCATTAATCTGTTTTATATCGTCCTTTGTAGATTAAGGAAAACGTTGACAAAGCAGATGATGTTTTATTACTTGTGGAATCTGTGAAAAGATTAATATAAACCAAAAACAATGTTACTTTGAACCACAAAGTGTAAACACCGCTGTCGGTCTTATGCTGCAATTTTGCAGGGAATCTGACTGCACTTAGGTTTCCTATGTTACCTTTAAGGATTCGCAGGGAGTAGAGACAACAGTTCTCTTGACCGTACGTTCATATATACACATGTTATATGAGGAAGAGACAGCAGTTTTCTTCCGTCGAGTCCTGTAAGTTCTTAATTGTTAGTTTATTTTATCCTATCCTATTTTATTTATTGCATGTTATTGAAGTCTGGTAGAGTTTCAATGTACAATGTTCTTCTCTATAGACAAACCAAAGTAAGGCTGCTGTTAAGAAGGTTGAAGATGCGATAAGTACCATGCTTGCCAAGGGTTTCATTTTGGGAAAGGATGCAATAAACAAAACAAATCTAACCTACTGATAGTTGAGGTATATATATTCGACATTTGGAATGGTATTTTTAGTAGCCCGGTTTATTATAATAAGTACCAAAAGGGCTATGGTACATATGACACCTTTTAGCTTTATAGTTTAGGAATCCTTTTGTTTGCTAAGAACCTGTTTCCCGTGTTTTTACAGGATGGAAACTACAATGAAGATTCTATGGAGCGTGATGAAAGGCGTCTTACAGATTTAGGGCGCATGAATAATTTCCCGTGTTTTTGCCAAGGAATAATTTGCCATGGAGCAAAAAAATCAAGTTGAAGCAGTGTTTCACAAAACGTCACTTCATTGGAAGAGCTGATTGGCATCATCGTATGTAAAGGCAGACTAATTATATAAGGTGAAAATATGTTTATGTGATGATTGTAGTTATTTTGTTTTCAATGCTTTTAGATTTCAATTTTAATTTTCAGTTCTTTTACTAATTTATTGTACTTCAGGAAGATGGGTTAAATATTCTATTGTTGAGCTCAAATAATGATTGCTCTTATGCAGGTGATGTATTCAAATCAGAAGATGCCAAACTTATTGAACCTGAGGGTGTGCCAATCACCATTCTTTATCCTGGTTCCTGGGTTTATTTATGGACCGGGCAAAGTCACTGCAGGAAATGCTGTTGCAAATATGGTATTATTTCCTTTCTTTACTGTGTTTTGCTTTGTCCTATATTGATTTTAAAATTGAATCATCTAAGAGAATAGGATTGTTAGGTCTAGAGTTCTATAATAACATTTCGACAATTCCCACTATAAATCTAATCATTTTTATAGTTGCCGCACCATATTGCAACGAGATATAAAGAATGTTAAGGTTAGAGTTTGGAACTCTTAATACAATAGTCTCTACAAGTGTAGAACCATATTGCAGCGCAGCAACCGTAGATTTCTCAGTTTTTTTTACTCATCTAATTTGAAGTATGAAATGTTTGATTTTTGTTTCTTTTTTATTTCGTCAGCTGGTAGAGCGTTTTAATTGTAGATTATCGAGTTACATATGCAATGGAAATGATGAATTTTCGTTCCTCTTCATTCCTTTCAAAACTGATAATTTCTTCTAAGCAGGTGGATCGTCTTTATCTTAGCTCTCCAAACATAATTGCAGTTATAGATCATGAGAGGAAACGAACATTCATTATAAGAAAGGAAAGCCTTCCTGATGTTGGTTAGCTATGCATCAACTTTCATCTATTGTATATGTAGTTTTTATGGTGATTTCCTTGATGTTGGTGACACCTTTGTTTCTTGTGTGTGCAGCTGTGTGGAATCTGTGGGAGAAGAAATAGAAGGCAATGGTGGATTTTGGTGATGAGAAGTACAAACATATGCTTTGTGTAGATGGTGCAGTGATTGAGAAACCAGTGAATTTGAAGCCTGGAGAGGAATGGACAGGGAGGATTCAACTCTTAGTTGTGGGATCGAGTTTTTGTAGCGATCATTACAGTTTTGACAGAAGTGGTATTTGAGAGGATGGTGAGTTGTGCAAAAATCTAATCTTATCAGAGTTTGTTACATTTAGCAATATTGTAGTAGTAGTGCTTTTTAGGAGCAGGAGGTTTTCTCTTGTGTTCTTTTCATGCTACAAAAAGGAAAAGCCTGTGTTTGTTTGTGATAATGGCTGTTAAATTTAGGATATTTTAACATTTTGTAAAATTCCCGAAGTAGTAAATTAATAATCATGTTAGTACACTCATAAAGAAAACGGTGGCAGATTATTTTGATCATATGAAACATTGGATGGGTACACCAACCTATGGATATCACGAGAAATATGAGAAAACAAGTGGTTATAAATAACCTAATTGCTTAAACAAGCAGTTATTAAAAAAGCAACAATTTTTTTAAAAAAGAAAGTAATTAATCATATTAATCCTTTAGAAAAATTATAATCATTTTAAAAAACATAGCAAATGAGCAAAAGACCAAAAGTAATGGTATATTTTCATCACCACCATCGTAATATTAATAAGTAATGAAATTATTTTAATAAAAAAAATGAGTAATCAAGTTATAAATTTTCAGCTTCAATTAATTTATTTCAAATAACATAACTACTTAATTAATGATTAAGTGAATAAAATATTTATGTAATATATATTTAAAATATGAGGTAAATCTAAGTCATTAATTTAAATCTAATAGTTATTATTAAAAATTCTTAATTCTTATTATCGGGACTGATCAAAATATTGAATATTAACGGGAACATGAAATTACTGATCAAAATATTTAATATTAACGGGAACATGAAGTAATTGATAAAAATATTGAATATTAACGTGGAAAGACAAGTAACTAATCAAAATATAGAATATTAATGGGAACATGAAGTTCCTGATAAAAATATTAAATATTAACGGAAAAAAGAATTTATTGATCAAAATATTGAATTTTAACGGGAACATGAAGTTGCTGATCAAAACATTGAATATTAACGGGAATACGAAGTTATTGATGAAAATATTGAATATTAACGAGAACAGAAGCTACTCATCAAAATATTGAATGTTAACGGAAACATGAAGTTACTGATTAGAATATTGAATATTAAATAAGGTTAAATATGTTTTTAGTCCCTATAGAATTACCAAAAATTACTTTTAGACCCTATAAAAAAGTCGACTTTTAGTCCTATAAAATTACTTTGCACTCACTTTTAATCCCTGTAGAAGGATTAAAAGTGAGTGCAAAAGTAATTTCATAGGGACTAAATACCAAAATTGAGACATTTATAGGGACCAAAAACTTATTTAACCCTATTAAATATTAACGGGAGCATGAAGTTACTGATCCAAATATAGAATATTAACGGGAACATGAAGTTCCTGATAAAAATATTGAATATTAACGAGAACTCGAAGTTATTGATCAAAATATTGAATATCACGGAAATATGAAGTTGCTGATCAAAACATTGAATATTAACGGGAACATGAAGTTACTGATCAAAATTTTGATTATTAAGGGGAACATGAATCTACTGATATTAACACATTTAATTAAATATTGAATAATAAAAAGAATAACTTTATAAAAATATTCATAAAAATATTTATAAAAATATTCATAAAAATTTTGAAATATTATCACACTGGTACTTGTGCGAATGCACCAATATCCCGTTAGTATTCAAAATATTGAATCTTAACGGGAGCACGAAGTTATTGATTAAAATATTAAATATTAAGGACAACACGAAGTTACTGATCAAAATTTTGAATATTATCGGAACATTAAGTCACTTATCCAAATTTTGAATATTAAGGGGAACAAATTTTGAATATTAACAGGAACACGAAGTTATTTATCAAAATAATAAATATTAACGGGAACACGGAGTTATTGACAAAATATTAGATGTTAATGAGAACACGAAGTTACTGATAATTTTTTTGAATATTAACAGAAACATTAAGTTACTGATAAATTTTTTCAATATTAACGGGAACAAATTCAGAATATTAACGGGAAAACAAAGTTATTGATTTAAAATGAATATTAACAGGAACACGAAGTTACTGATCAAAATAATGAATATTAACGGGAACATGAAATTACTGATCAAAATATTGAATATTAATGGAAACAATTTTGGAATATTAACGAGAATACGAAGTTACTGATGAAAATAATGAATATTAGCGAGAATATGAAATTACTGATCAAAATATCGAATATTAACGGAACAATGAAACTACTTAATAAAATATTGAATATTCACGAGAACATGAATTACTGATCAAAATATTAAATATTAACAAGAACACGAAGTTACATTTCTTAAATGCATCCTTAGATGTATTATTCAATCTAAAATAATATAAACTTTATTTTATTAATTACTTTTTATTTTCAATATTCAATCTAAAATAATATAAACTTTATTTTATTAATTAATTTTTATTTTTAATATTCAATTTTTTTAATATTAGTATTTTTATAATTTTTTCTATTTTAACTCAAATTTAATCTGTTATTAATACATTTTATTTGCCTCAATCCAAATGCGCGAAAACGACAGGTACCCGTGCGAACGCACGGGTATCACACTAGTTTGAATGATTTTGGAGGCGTTTAGCTAACTAACTAGTTCATTTCTGATGGAGAGAAAACGAGAACATGTCTCATATTTCGATGAAGTGAAGTGAAAGCCACAACTTTTATAATGGACGACTTCGAAAGTTATACTATTATATGTTTGTTCCCCATTTAAGACCATATTAATCTCATTTCAAAAGTAAAAATAGGTTAATCTCTAACAATATAAAAATTTATAATTAACAATATTCATGGCCTAATAATGCATGCAGTCCAATAGCGAACTGATAAAGTCAAGTGATCGTTTAAATGGACATATCATTAAGAAGTTAGGCTGGTGATGCATGATAAAGATGCATTGCCCTCAGCTTTAAGTTAACCATGCTCTAAAAAACACATGATTCAGATAAATGATTGAAATATAAGAGTTAAATGACAGAAGAAGAATTATATTGTGACAGTTGCCTATTTGAACATTAATCCTACTTTGGAAGGTTTTAGGCCTTTATAAATCCTAGAGACCTCTTATAAAAGGAGGAGTAAAATGTTAAATAAAGGTAAACACACTTTTGACATATAATATCTCTTGCATTCCATTAAAAAAAATTACCTGAGCATTAGAGTGCTTACATGTATAACCCCCACTAAGGTGATTGACTGCAAACAACATTACTTCTTGAAAATTGGCCATCTTAGGATTCCTTTTAAAAGGATCATTGAAAATTTTACACACATTTCTAAACTATTCAACAAAGTCAATACATGCTTGTTCTGTGAGAGATTCTACTACAACTTATGCACTCTTTATGATATCTCACATTTATTCTAGTTTGACACTTTTTGCACTTTTGTTATTAGGATTGAGATGTTTGGTTTTATGCAACTTACTCCTAGCTCTTAAATTTTTTAAAATGCGACATGACATACTAAAGAAGTAGAAGTTAGATTTTAAATTTTTTAAAATGCGACATGACATACTAAAGAAGTAGAAGTTAGATTTTTTTTGCAACAACATTCATGAGTATGATATGGCGATTTATGATAATTACTCATGGCGTATTATTTCGATCTTTCAATTGTGACACATCTGTATAAGTAAAGTAATTATTTTCTTCTTTTTTACAATTAATAAAAGTAATTGCAATTAAATATGTCATCAATGTTCAAGTGACACAAACAATAACAAAAATGATTTACGTATGTTATTTTCATAAGTGGAGTCCATGAGCTATGTGCAAAAAGTGTTAAAAAAACATGATAGCTCGTGGATAAGGTGGTAAAACGGGACTGACTCGTTGGATATGTTCGTTTTGCTCGTATTTTTGTACGGGACAACGTTTTAGGCTCTTATTCTCTAGTGTGACCGCTCCGTCCATCCCGTTTTTTATGCGGATTTTTGCAGACATGTGAATTAACATAAATTTTAGATTTTTAATTTTAAAAGTGCAGTGTTCGCGGGCTTAGCCCACCCCGCCATCATTTTTTGTGGGGCAGACCAAAATTTTAAATCCGCACTCTTAACTATGGCAGCTCCGTCCTGTCCCGATTTCTTGCGGGTTTTTGCGGAACGAATCTAAACGGAGCAGACATGTCTGTTTGCTACAGATAAGCCCCAAAGTTATTTTAAATTGTTCCTTAAAAAAAAAAAGAGTTATAAATAGAGACCTGAATTGAGCATAAATCTTTGAAATCTATAAAGTGAGTCATAGTATGAATTGAGGTGTCAATTGTACATTGAAAAAAGTAAGATTGAGAATAGATTTTTTTTTCTCTACTACGAGGATTAGAATTAAGAGTATTTTCTACTTCATGGTTGTGCATGTTGCGTTGGAATTCAATTGAGATTACAAACATTCAAGGTGATGAAGCTGGTGAAGAATTAGGAAGGTTAAAATCTCAAGTAGGTGGAAGTTTGAAGTTAAATTTTTTGAACAATTGAAGACTTGAAGATTAGTGGAGTTATAGGCTCTTAGACTCAAGAAATTGTGTAAACCCTTATAACCTTTCACCAAATAATTGATACATTATTAAAAGGAAGAAAATCCATCTATCCATAGTGTTGAGACTGGACTAAGATGTAGAGAGGATGATTAGGTTGAACTAGTATATAAATGTCAGTATTGATCCTATAACCCTTACTCCTTTTAATTTCTAGTCATCTTGAAAATTCTACACCTAGCTTGAATGTCAAGAAACTTGTCCAAAAGTTTCCGGCATTAGAAATGTGTAGATTAACTGTGTATTAAAAGTGCAAAATCATCATTTGCATTAATTATCAACTCTGCAAATAGATCAACTGAGTGAGTGTTTGTGAACATTTAATTTTTGTCACAATTTTAAGGATTAAATATCTTTTTAATCCATGTAAATATATCAAAATTTAGTTTTAGTCCCTCTAACAATTTTGTTTAAAGAATAGTTCCTATAAAAATTTTCGTCCTTAATTCCCTGTTATTCATCCCTGTCGTCAATTTCACATAACGGATGCAGACGTGGACAATGACTTGGCATTTTAATTTTTTTTTTTAAGCTATGCTAAGTTGTCAATTTCACATATTTATTTAATTAACAATAACTTAATAGTTTATAATTTATAAATATATATTCAACACTAAAAATTTATTATAATGATATTAGACATTTAAAAATATATATATATTTTTATTCTTATACCACTCATCTTTAATTTAGAATACTTCTAAATCTCCCACGTTATCTATTAATCCATGATATCGAAAAAAACAAACTATTATCAATGTAATATAATTCTCTTTAATATTAATATATCAACTTAAAATGTGAATTAAAACATTTAAATTAATATAATATAAACACATTTAATACTAAGAGTTTATTAAGGAGTCACAATTTTTGTTCATTAGATTGATTTACACCATATCAATATTTTTATTAGTAGTTGTAAGCTCCCCAATCGAATTTAAATTAATAATAAACTGAATTACATCTTATCAATAATATATATAAATTTTTTTAATTATATATTCAATCTAAATTAACGGAAAAAATAAATAATAAAATCACAATTGTGGGAGGGCAAGACCTAACCCACTAAATTAACAAATGAAAGAAAAAATAAAAATATATGACAAAAACAAAACAAATAAAAATTGAAAAGATAAATTAAAAATAGGAAAAATATAAATTTGGGAGGTCAAAAGGGTTCCTGAGAAATTCTTCCAAATAAAATGTGATTGTGTGTTTTTAAAATCTGACTATTTTACCAATTAAATAAAAAAATAGTAACCAATTAAAAAAAATAGTAACCGATAAACAAAAATAAAGCATTGTATTAAAATAGTATTTTATGGCACCTTTAATGAAAAATTAAAACAATAGGAAAAATTTTAAAAACAAAAGGTGGTAGGTGGTTATGGAATAAAAAAGAGATTGTTATATATTTATAATAATAATTAATTACAATTTTATCGTTTTTTAAAAGTTGATTATTCTATCAATTAATAAAAAATAGTAAATTTATTTTGAATAAACATTTCAAAATATTATCTTTAAATGAGAAAATAATAAATTTGATATGTATTGGATTTAACTCATTTAGAATTATCTTTTTTTATTTTTGAATTTTTTATTTAAAATTTTTGTTGAGTAGTAATTATAAACGCATTTTTGTTTTTGTTTTTAATGTTTATATATTATCAGCAATATATATTGTATTATTTACAATTTTATTTTTTATTAAAATGTAAATTAAATAAAATAGAATTGAAAAGCAAAATTAAAGTTATGAGATACAAAAAAAAATACTTTATGAGAAAAAATTTATGTGAATAATAAGATAAAAAAGAAATATTATGTCAAATTAACTTCAATCTTACATGAGAAAAAAAAACATAAGTAATTGTGATGTAAATCATTTTTATCATATTATGATATCAAGTGAATCACAAATGGCTTGAACGCAATAAAATATTAATAAATAAGACATTTTTTATTTCTAAATTCTTTTCACACTCTCATTTTTGTTTATCGAAAATCTAATATAATTAAATAAATAAATTTAAATCAAATACACACTTCTTTCAAAGATTAGTGTTAAAATTATACTTACATGAGAATTTTCTCAAGATTTTTAAGTAGGAGGGATGAAAAAGTAGAAACAATAAGAATTTTCTTTATCCTCTTTTTTTCATTCACATAGCAAAAATAGTTATATTCAAATAAACAATAAAAAGAAGAGAGAAAATTATAAAAGTAAATAACGAAATATTATATTGATTCTCAAAACAAATTATTACATAACACTATTGATAAAATATTTAAATAATTGATACATAGATTAAATTGAGTCAAGGACTGCAACACAAATCAGAGTCATTAGCCTGCAACATAAATCAAAAGGGAGTTAAAATATAAGTGAGAACTAAGAAAAAATAATAAAACTATCAATACAAAAATAAGACCTATTTTCATATGAATCTGATGGTAGATAAATCCATACAACAAATTATGTATTTATATATGTGATTTTACCTATTAATAGGATAATAAATCTGATTAGAAAGTGTAACCATAATTTTAGTAATTAAAAACAGTCATTAAAAACTATAACGTTTTGTAACTACAATAAGAGTAATTATTATTATAATAGTAACCGAAATATTCTAATAATTATTTTAAGTATAATATAATATAACCATTATGAAATATAATAATAATTATTAATTATTTAATGTTTAGTAACTGCAATAAAAACAATAATTATTATGAATTATAATTTTCTATAAAGTGTAATTATTTTTATGACTTTTTTAAATTTGTAGTAAATAATTATGTATAGAGAAATAGTTATTAATAAAATATAATCATTGAATCTATTTTGAATTTTAAAAATAAAAAAATTTAACCATAAAATATATAACATTGTAAAATTCAATTTAAAAACATAACAAAAAAAATCATAAATCTAAACATAAAATATTTAGGAAATAAATAATATTAGTTATATTTTAATATTTATAATTAATATCCTTTACTTTGAAGAAATAATTATCTTTATATTTTTGAATAGTTATAATTTTTAACTATTTCATTATAACATTTTTATATATTTATATTTTATAATTAAATTAAAATGTGGAAATTAATATCCTTTATTTTAAGGAATTAATAATTATTATTATTGAATAAATATTGAGTTTAAAGGTAGTGCACTGACAGTGTAAACAAACTTTACATATACATCCAATCAAAATCCTTACACTTGCCATGTCATATTAATTTTTTTAAATTAAAATTGTGTTTTAATTGGATACATGGTTGTGATTGGTTGACAGTGTAAAAATATTTTACACTGTCAGTGCATATCCCTTTTTCTCATAAATATTTTCTATAAAATAAAAATTTATTAAAGTGTAATTATTTCTTTAAAAACGTAACAAAAAATATCATAAATCTAAACATAAAATATTTAGGAAACAAATAATATTAATTATAATATATTTTTTTTGAATACTTGTGATAATATCCTTTACTTTGAAGAAATAATTATATTTATACTTTTGAATAGTTAAATTTTTTAACTACTTTATTATAATAATTTAATATATTTATATTTTATAATTAAATTAAAACAATATGTGGAAACTAATATGATTTATTTTGAAGAATTAAATATTATTATTATTTTTATTTTTGAATAAATTTTTGCTATAAAATAACATTTTATTAAATTGTAATTATTTTTTAAGATTTATTTTATCTGTAATAAATGCTACGTATAAAGAATTAGTTATTAATAAAATATAATCATTCAATCTAATTGAATCTATTTTGAATTTCAAAAATAAACAAATTAAACCATAAAATATATAACATTATAAAATGCCATTTTAAAAAATGTTACAAACAAATCATAAATTAATTATAATAAGTTTGTATTTTATAATTAAATTAAATGATTTGTGGAAATTAATATCCTTTACTTTGAAAAATTAATTATATTTATATTTTTGAATAGTTTTAATTTTTAACTATTTTATTATAATAAATTAATATATTTGTATTTTATAATTAAATTAGAATGATATGTGGAAATTAATATCCTATATTTTTGAGAAATTATTCTTATTACTATTATTGATTAGTTATTAATTTTTAACTACTTTATTATAATAATTTAATAAATTTATGTTTTATAATTAAATTAAATGTTTTATTATAATAATTTAATATATTTATATTTTATATAATTAAATTAAAATGATATGTGGAAATAATATTTTAGAAAAACTAAGTAATTCAACGTTTATTTAAAAAATATAATCTTAATATTAAACAGAATAATTAAAAGAGGATAATTAAAAAAATAATTAAAAGAGAATTAGGATTATATGATATAATAATGTTAGTTGAATATAATAGTGTTAATTAAAACAATTTGTATTATTATTATTATTATTATTATTATTATTATTATTATTATTATTATTATCATTATTTGATAATTAAAAATTGTTTTTGTATAAAAAAAAAGAGAATTAGAATAATAAGATATAATAGTGTTAGTTTAATATATTATTTTATTATTATTATTATTATTTTTATTATTATTAATTGTGGTAGTTAGTTATTATATTATATTATTGTTATTATTATTAGTAATATTTTAATATTTTTATTAGTTATATATTAATTATTATTATTATTATTATTATTAATAGTGATGATTTAGTTTAGTATTTTTTTTTTTTATTATTATAGAGTTTGTATAATTAGGATTCATATTTAAAATTATTATCAAATGACAATTATCTACTTATTATTATTTTAATATTTTTATTAGTTAGATATTATTATTATTATTATTATTATTAATAATGGTTTAGTTTAGTATTATATTATTATTATTATTTATTTTAATATATAGAGTTTGTATAATTAGGGTTTTATTTAGAATTATTATTAATTGACATGTGGCGAGGATTATTACCAAGAAGACATGTGTCTAGGGTTGCCATCATGACTTCTTTACATTTATATTAAGTAGATACTCATTTTCAATGACATGTTCCTTACCTATTTCTGGTATAATCAAACAAGGTTTCATAGCCTAAGTGACAATGTGTTGGTAAGGTATAGGGGTGCTCGCGGTGCGGTTTGGGCGGTTTTGACGAAAAAAATCATCCGAACCGCAAGAGAAAAAATAGTGCGGTTTGGTTTGGTTCGGTTGGCTTTTAAAAAAAATCCGAACCAAACCAAACCAAACTAATGCGGTTTGGTTTGGTTCGGTTGGTTTGGTTTTTTACAAATATTTTATTGAGCCATACGCACACATATAGATGATAACATAATTTTGTATTTATACATTCATACACTATCAAATAACAACAAAACTCGTCATATTTTGACAACAATTTTCCATTTAATATGTAAAAATTAAATTAGACAAAAGTGGAATATTAAACATAAAATAATAGCATAAAACAATATAAAAATTATTATAACGAAACAAAAAAATAGAAGAGACGAAAGATTAGTGAAAGTGAAAAGGAAAAAAAGTGTTGAGAGATTAGAGAAGAAGATATGCGATAAAAACGAAACTGAAATACGGAACATTTACATAAAAATGAGAAGGTGAAAAAGAAAGAATATAAGAGAGTAGAGATTATAGAAGAAGAGGGAAGATGTATGTGGCAAAGAAAGTGCGATAATGTTATTAGAGATTTTAGAAGATCGGGACTGAAATTATATGTGTAAGGATGAGAAAATTGTTCGTAATCATAATGCTAATGAATAATAAGTTTAAGTTTGGGTTGGATGTGAGTTAGTAAAATTTAGGTTGTAACATAGTGCGGTTTGATTCGGTTTGGTTCGGTTTACAAAATACAAACCGCAAACCGAACCTAACCGTGCGGTTTTGTAAAAACTGACCCAAACTAATCCAAACCAAATGCGGTTTTTTGCGGTTTCGGTTTGGTTTGGTTTGGTTTGGTTTGATTTGCGGTTTTCTATTGGGTTGATTTGGTTTTGATCACCCCTAGTAAGGTATACTCAGTTCAAATAAATATGTGGAATTGACAACTCAACACAACTTCACGAAAAAATTAAAAAAATGTCAAATTATTATCCACGTCTGTGTCCGTTAAGTGAAAATGATGACAAAGATGAATAATAGAGACGAAAAACTTTATAGGGACGATTCTTTGAAAAAAAAAAATTAGAGAAACTAAAACCAAATTTTGACATATTTACAAGACATATAACATATTTATCCCAAGTTTTAATTTGAAATCTTCAGGTTCATCCTATCAATGGTTTGCAAAATTTGTAGAGTTATCACAATGGAAAATGAATTACTTTTAATTTTTTATAATATTGTTTGCATAATATTACTTCAGATTTTTTGAATGACATAACTATATTTTATGCGAGAGAATATTTTCAGCATTCATTGATGAAAATAATAAGAGAGAAATTTTTAGTATTAGAAAAGTTTGGGGGTGTCAAGATAAAATTGAACAGGTGGAAAGACAAATTTTCTAAAATTTATCTTGCCAGCTTCTATTTTATACATGTCATCTCTTGCGTTTTTATCAAATTATTCCCGTAAAATATTAGATTTTTTTAAAATTTTCGATACCGTATTAGAAATTTCATATAAGTACCAGAAATTTTATTGGATTTACCAATTTACCGTGTCTGATATTATATACTGGAAATTTAAAATTTCCGATACTGGATATTTCAAATTTCTAGTATGTAGCATTTAAAATTAATAACGGAAATTTGAAATATCCGGTATATGAAAAAATACAAGATATTTTAAATTTTCGGTGTGACTTCGGTTCATAAAATTACCGAAAATTTCAGGTTTTAAAGAAATTTAGTTAATTTAGAATTTTCGGTATTGGTTTTTTTACCGGAAGTATGTAAAATTTTCGGGATAGAATAATGAATTTTGTAAAACTAACAAGAATTTTTAAAATCTCCTGTAAATCACACCGAAATTTTTGAAATTTCCGGTAAATGGATACTGAAATTTTTTAAAAAACAAAGAATTTTCAAGATCGGCCAAAAAAAAATATTAAAAATTTACTCTGGATCATCCAAGATTTTTTTTTTTTTTTATGATTTTGGCAACAATAATTTTTCTTTAAAAAAGATAAATTTTTTGAATTAACAGTGTTAGAAGCATTTCGGAAATAATGTTAAATGGGGGATGGCATGGATAATTCGGAGGTGGTAAGATAAATTCTCCAAATTTTCCAGTGACCCAGTCCAAGCCCAAGCCTAAAAAGAGGAGACCAATTTTTCTTAAAAATGAAAATTTTCGATTTTTCACGGAGTGTCATGAATCACAATGATGGTCACCAATGGCGATGCATCATGAATCAGACCAAATAATCTAACCTTCAATCCCACATCATCATCATCGTCGATGATCATGAACACAATCACTGTCTTCTCTCTTCTCCTTCTTGCTTCCACACTTTCCTCTTCACTCGCCAGGGGTTCCTTTCAAACCCTTCTTCCATCAGGTTTTCTTCATTCTTTGACTTTTTATTCTTAGCTTCAACCAATCTTATTACTTTGCATTTTTAGGAATTTAACTTACATTTATGATTTAGCATTTAAGATTTTTATTAATTATTTAGATTCAACAGATTTTTTTTACTTAATGTGGAAAATTTTCAATTTCATATGTTTACTTTATATATCTTTGAAGTGAAAGAGTGCAACTTAGGGGTAAAAGAGTCTACATGATTATGATAATTAGCTTGATAAAGTTCTATGTTTAGCTTGAAAGCTGGAAATTTGAAGCTATATATGAAACTCAAACACCTGAAACACGACATTGACATGTCACACCAGTAATAATTTAAAAATTGAATAAATTAAATGTAATCACAAGTGTTGATTTCGATGTCTGACATCGACACTGACATACACATTTTTCCAGAGGTGTTAGTGCTATGGAGATTTGAAGTTTCTAACTTCTAACTGCTGATTTGTTTTGGTATTAAAAGATTTCAGTCATCAGAGTAATGTGAGCCGTGCAAGGCATTTGCTTGAAGAAATTGAATCTCGGTCGCGTACTAGGTAATCCAAACAACGGATCTTCTACTGCATATATGAATCTTTCATTGTGTTTGTAACCTGAAATGATGCTTTTTTGTTTATATAGTGTTTTTTATTGATTTGTTTTTTGAAGCAGTGTTGATTTGACAAAAGGTTATATGAGCAATTCTGACCTTGAAAGGGCCGTCAAGGAATTTGGACAAAGATGCAGCAACATTTCTAGAATATACAGGTGATTCCTCATACCTGCATTTTGCGTTTTTTAATCTATCTCGAGCCTTGCTACGAATAAACAAAACCAGTAGCATAATTTTTGTTTGTCATATCTTTATGAATGAATGAATAGCTTCACAAGGAAGCACTACTTGCCATTGCTAAACTGACATACTGTTTGTTTCTCTCTTTGAGGGATTCTTTGCGTGGGATACTAGTATTGGGAAGAGTGTGAACGGATTTCCTTTGGTAAATTTTTTCTCCCTTTTGTAATTCATTCATAACTTATCTTAAAATTGTTATGGTTTTTCGTCTTGGTTGCATGAATGGCGCTTCTCTTATTTGTTTTCCTCCGTATAGTGGGTGATTGAGATTTCTGATAAGCCAGGAGAAGAAGAAACCGAACCTGCATTTAAGGTGAGTGAACTTCACTATCTTATATATTTGGTAGTTTTGTTTTCAGCAATTTTGTAACACCAGTATAATACTGATGCAGTATATTGGAAATGTGCACGGAGACGAACCTGTGGGCCGTGAACTTATTATGTTTTTGGCCAATTGGTTATGTGATAACCATTTAAAAGATCCTCTGGTATGTTTCACTTCCTTTCTTTATTTTCAGAAGTATATTCTAATTTTTTTCCTCGCATTTGTTGTTGGGACAAAAATGGTTGCAATATCTATTTTTGAGCACAAGTTTGAGTCTTGTATTTTTCCGGGAAACTGTTGTTATTTTATGATTCAGTCTTTACTTTTACAATGTCTTACCTTTTAGGGAAATGTTTCAGGCCACATTGATTGTGGAGAATGTTCACCTTCATTTACTCCCATCAATGAATCCTGATGGCTTTACCTTGAGGAAGCGCGGTAATGCAAACAATATTGATCTGAATCGGGATTTTCCTGACCAGGTATTTTTTTATAATGTTCTGTGTACAATATGTTAAAAATTTAGTTTGAAGCTCATTATTACCATGAAATAAAACTCTTCACATAAAAATTCATTCTTATTTGTTTTACTTTTATGACTGAGCTTTTACTATTATAGTCATATCTGCGATTATTATATTGTTTGGTTATATTTGTTAATGTCTTTGGTTAAATCTGTGTCACTGTTTATTCGTATTGTTAAGATTAGGAAACAAGCTTTTACTTTCTAGATGTTTACCCAGATTCTTCGCTTAACTTTTACATTCAATTTAAATTTTAATGTTAGGTTTTTCATATCACGTTGTTATGGTTCTAGATACTGCCATTTCTGGCTAGAGATCATCTAAGAACTAACCTGCTATAACTGTCTCAAATGAAACAACAGTTCTTATTTATAAACGATGATGAGGATTCCAGGCAACCAGAAACAAGAGCAATAATGAATTGGTCAAGAGATATACGATTTACAGCATCTGCAACATTGCACGGGGTACTTATTTGGATTTTTCATAATAATCTCTACTCTTTGCTGAGCTGTTTATTTCAAGTTTTTTTTGTTCTACTTTATGGTGGTCATGTCATACATCAAGGACCTTGCTTTTATTCTTCAATATAATATCTCTGTTTTCTCTATTAGTAGATACACTATCCCTTAAGGCCAAGGTAGATAATACATAGCTGAAAAGTTTCTATTGGAAAAGAAAGTATTTTATTACATCTGCAACTATGAAGCACGGACACCCCGAATTTGAACTCGGCGCTGACACGTCGGAACTGGTAACAATTTGAAAAAATGAATAAATTAAACGTAATCACAAGTGTCAGTGCAAGTGTCTAATATCGACACAGATACAAACACGTCTTTTTTCAGAGGTTTCAGCGGTGCTACATAGATCAGCAATGTAAAGTTCCATAAATACCTTTTTTTTAATAAAGCTTTCTACGTTTGTATTCTTAACCATAATCTGAGGGTTGATGTTAATAAAAGAGTTTTTCTTATCATATTTATATACAGAATTTGTTCATTAATGGTGTCTTTTTATTTTACTACTTCAGGGTGCACTTGTTGCGAATTATCCTTGGGACGGTACCGATGATAAAAGGTGGTAAATTATTCTAGTATAAGATGTTCAATGACCTGCTCCTCCCGACCTGGGTTCTTGTATTGAATTTGTATATATTTCTATGAATAAATTACAGGACGTTCTACTATGGATGTCCCGACGATGAAACATTTCGATTCATGGCAAGTATCTATAGCCACTCCCACTACAACATGTCTTCAAGCAAGGAATTTGTAGATGGAATCACAAACGGAGCAGCATGGTATGATTATTTATTTGAAAGTACCGTAGAGAAGTTCATTACTGGAGTCTATGTTCTTTCAATATGTTCATAAATTACTAAAGATATCAATGCAGGTACCCTTTATACGGAGGAATGCAAGATTGGAACTATATACATGCTGGTTGTTTCGAATTGACCTTGGAAGTTAGTGACAATAAATGGCCTATTGCTGCAGAGGTCTGTGAGACCTTCGAATCAGAGCAACAAAATGAATTGCAGCTTCCTATTATATTTGAAAATACAACAGAATGAATTGTGTTGACTTCTGTTTATTTATATGAATTGCAGCTTCCTATTATTTGGAAATACAACAAAATGAGTATGCTTAATCTTGTTGCAAGCCTCGTGAAGGTATACTGTTTCTGCGTATCTGTATGGTATTTTAAAATAACGAATGTGTTTATGGAAAAACATAGAATACTTACTATGAAATATTACCACCATCCAAGGCTGTGAGTGAAGCCTTTTTCAATGTGCACAGAAATATTCAAATATGTTCCTATTTTTGAGGTTTTCGATTCCATTGCTTTTTGTTAGATTGATAAGCTGTTTTGTTTTCTACTCTCTAGACAGGAGTGCATGGAAGGATATATTCTTCAGGAGATGGAAGGCCATTACCAGCCTCTATTACTGTCAGCGGAATAAATTACACAGTATGTCTGAAAGTACATTTCGGTTATTTTCTGTTTCATACTGAAAAATAGAGTGATAAAGTGTCTGCACATTTTCATTCAATTACATAATGACATTTAGATTTTTCAACGAAGTGCAAAAATCTCCTAAACGTCGCGTTGGCATATCTGTTTAACTGCATGTTTTATTTTGAGCTTCACTTTAATGACATACTTCGCCTTTTATAATTCTGAATCAACAGATTAGGGCCGGAAGAACTTTTGCGGACTACCATCGCTTACTAGCCCCGAGAGATAAATTTGAAGGTATTATATCATACTTCTGGGTTATTCATCGTAAGATTACACAATTATCTACTTGTGAATTTGTGTAATAAAATTTGTGAATCTGAATTGCAGTAGTGGCAACCATGCCAGGCTACAAGTCAAGGAATACCACTATTTGGTTAGATGAAGGAGCTATGACATTGGATTTTGTTCTTGATCCTGAAGTTAGTATGAAAGGGAGTATACTACAAAATGTTTATGATTGCAACTGTGATAGTAAAAGCAAACTAGAATTTGTTGAGTTTCTTTGGGGATCCCACTTAGAAGTTTTCTTTGTTTTAATTCTTATTTTAGGATTTTTATGCTTATTATTTCAGAGGAGAAAGAAAGTCAAACATTCAACCACCAAACTAAGAACTGTTGTGGTTTGAGGTTTTGGTAACTTATTTGTATCAAACTCTGTTGTATACTAATGTCAGTTTTAGAAAATTTCACATTTTTTTTTCTGTTTTATATTTATTGGAATGAAGATTTAATGGAGGAAGTCTTTAGAATATATTTGTGATAAGTGATTAGAAAAGAGCTTTAAATATGATTTTAGTCCTCCCCACATAGGGGTGGGTAGGTATGTTCTATGAGTTTAGTCCTCTCCGCACGGTGGTGGGTAGTAGGTATGGTGGTGGGTAGTAGGTATGTTATGTTGAAAAAGGTATTTTGCTTGAGGAGGATCATTGTTGATAAACTCACACTTAAGGTAAAACTCACATTTAAGGGAGAAACAAGTGTGGGGAAGTCCTATATTGATTAGAAAAGTAGAGATTTGATCATTTATAAGTGAGAGAACTCACACACTACCTTATAGTTTTGGGTGAGTATATGGTGTGTCTTTCACAAGGTGTGTGTTGTTTATAAAGAATGACCTTAATGAATATTGCTCTCTCGTGTTGACCTCCAAATTGATGACCAAACACAATAGTCTTAATTTTTAACGGTTGAGATTTTGCCGACATTTTTGTAGGGTTGTGATTGCACCGACAACTTTGCATGGTCTATACGTTTTCAAAACTTGTATAAATATGCATCATATGTTGTAAAAAAAAAACGTCTTGTATATTTGACCTTGAATTATTAGATTTTACAATAAAGGTTTAGAAGTCTTAGAACCTTCTTCAGAACAATTGTTTCTAAAGGTAGTTGTCACTATATCCTTCTATCTCTTTCTTGTAATAGTTTCTATGATTCGATCAACCTTAATAAAGCATGCTTCTAGGACGTGTCCATGTACTAATCTAATTTTTGGATATGTCAAAAGCAATTATAAAATGTGTAAAATTGATTTTGGAATAATTTAAGTACAAATCACATGTACTTGAATTAAATTCACAATCATGCTTTCACATGTACTTGAATTTAATTCACAATCATGCTTTTATAGTAGACTTTTAGGATTTCGAATTATTAGAACCTTTTGCTCAAGACAACTGTTGCAAGAAAAAAATGTCGGAGGATCTCGTAGAGTATTATTTGACAGTCTCCAAGACTAGCCATCTCTGATCAAGTGTACTTTTAGTGCATGACCAATTAAAGTTTCTAAGGTACTAAAACCTTCTTTCAAGACAATGGACTGATACCTTATTTTGAGACAATTGACTGATATCATTGGATCCAATTGTCCATCTGATCTGACGGTTCTTGGATGTTTGGATAGTTTTAATCTAGTACGAAGCTAAGACATGACTACTCTAAAATCCCAAGATCCTAAATCGATCTTTGGGTACGACGACTTTCACTTATCGTAGAGAACTGTTGGATTGATCTATCGATTTTGGTTAGATGACCAATAACGAGTTATCCACACTCATATATTTGATGTTGTGATGTTAAATGAATTGAGTTTCGATCTATACAAGAACAATTAAGTAACTTAGATTTAGTTTTTTTAGATTTTTCTATTTTCATATTGTTGGGTTATTTTTCTTATTTGATAATTAAATTTTATTATAGTTGAAAGCTCATCTCGTGTTGAATAGATTATATTTTTGTTGAATGTTAAATGTTGAATGTTAGTTTGTTTAATGATGATTTCTTATTGATTTGTGGAATGTTGATTTTTTTCTCTATTGTGTTGTTGATTTTTTAATTTTTCCATTTTGTTCGAGAGAAAAACTTTTGAGAAATAAAAAGACGAAGAAATTATATTTTCTAAATCCAAAACCGTTAAAGTTTCAAGAAATGAAGAATCGAGATGACTTTTTGAATTCTTTGACTTTGCTAACTTGAAGTTGCATTTTGTCTCATAAGAATAGTTATAAAGTTGTGATATTTAAGGTCATTCTCTTTCCTTCTAAAAATTAAACCAAACACATTTTATTTTAAATATCTCCTTCTCTTCCCTCCTCTCTCATCCCCTTCATCTACCTCGAACCAAACACACCCTTATAATATTTGCTCTACTTAACAAATAACATCCCATGAATTTTAATGAACCAAAAAAAAGATTCATTTGCAATTTTAACTTCAAAACATTTTTTTGTTGATAAACTACTGTATTCATGTTTAAGAATTTTTATAGCTAACTCAAATGAATGCGGCAACTATTCATCTCAATAATTTTTTTTTCTAGTTTTCATCTCTCGACAAGAAAGAGATATTTTTTAGTAATCAAAATTATGAAAAAAATTAAATTGAAAAACAAGATGGAAACTGAAACTGAGTTTATGAGAATTCAAGAAAAATTTGTTTAAATATCAATTTTAAGATCATGCTAACGAGTGCTCCGAAACACTCTTTAAAGATACCAAATCAAAAAAATATTATTTAAAAAAATATCAATTATTTCAATTTTTCAATACAATTAACACACGCATTTTCAAAAAACCTTACCATTTTAAAAATTTTCCGGGACACTCGTTAACATCTCCTTTAATTTTAAGTCTAATATTGGTGATTTCAAATCACTTAACTAACATAGAACTTTACTTTAAAATTTTTTAGAGTTGTTTTAGAATAAATCACTTTCTAGGAAAAAATAAATGAATTTACATTTGCCATAGTATGTTTGGATTGACTTTTGAAATGACCAAAAGCAACTCTAGAGGTATAGAATTGATCATGTGATTTTGAGGTGTTTGGTTATTCTAAAGTAGAATTGATTCTGCTTTTAGAATTTATTCTACATGAAGCTATAATTTATAGCTTCTGAGTTTAAACATAATTTTTACACTGAAATTTGTTGTTCAACTCACTTTTACATAAATATATTCAAATATAAATCAATTATGCTAAACTCAATTATCTCAAAATCAATTCTACCAAACTCAATTCGATTAAAATCAATTTTCTAAACACACAATGCATGTGTTAGCCTCTGAGAGAAAGCTCCACAATGGCCCAAATCATGAAAAGAAGTGACTCCATGCAATCATGAAAAGATTAAGATACACTGCAGCATCATCATCAGCTTAATCCTAATTTGAAAAACTCACTTCTCAGCATCAGTTTGAGGGTTCCTCTGAGCAAGAGTTTTCTTTGTCTTCTCAAGAACACCAAAAAATATCGAACCCCCTATTCCTATCCACAGCACTCTTGGCCCCATACCCTGCAAATAGTTTTAGGCTTTTTAGAAAGCTTTATGGTTAAAAGAAAGTTAAGAATACAAAGTTTCACAAAATAAGCATAAGCATACCTTAAAAAGAGCATTAGGTCCTTCTTCTTTAACTATTGTCCTAACACAATCACAAATGCCTTTGTAATGTTTTTGTGTTCCCTGAACCATCAATCTGGTTTTTATTACATCAAGTGGAGTTGTAACTGCTCCAGTTATTGCAGCTGTAAGGTATTATATTTATCATTCTCAGTTCCAACAAAAGCTCGGCATTATATTAAGCATGAGTGAAAAGAATATATACAAATGCTGCATTTTTTTTGCCTTTCTAAGCACTTAAAATGAAAGGAAGGGTGTCATTCCTTTCACTGCATGCTGGTTTTGTTTAAAGAAATCATATGCAAACATATTATAAGGAGTTCTAAAATACTTCACTAGAGAATTTATAATCGTTCTGAAGTAGAAGTACCAGCAAAGGCCCCAATCATAGCATTCTCTGGATCATTCAGATCTCTTTTTGCCTGCAAAAAACAAAAAGTTCAGAAACTATTGAGCACTTCTACAAGGTTCTATTGGTGGATAGAAGTACAAATAGAACTGAGCAGAAAACAGAAGAGAAGCATCAAAATAATATTATCCTTAAAAAGTTTAGGTGCAAAGAGACGTCCTAAGGAGTAAGAGAATTTTGACACAACCATGTCACAAACAATCTTAAGGGCGTGAGCGTTTATATTCATACCAGCCAAACTACAGTTTTACATGAAACAGAATGCATCTCATTTTATAGATGAATTGAAATTGAAGCTGCCTTCATAAAAATACATAAAGAATAATAGACACTTCAAATTTAAGCTTACCGCTACTTTATACCCGATACGGAGCTGTTCGTAGATGCATAATTCTAACGCATCAAACGGTAAATCTCGCAATAAGAAAGATCTATATCCCTACAATCACTCAGAAACAAAAGTACAGGTCAAGATAGGCAAAATAACAACCCAAGTCAGCATATATATAATATTGCATCTCTTTCCACTAACGAGGGAAATTGAGTAAGTATTACCTACTAGAGTAAGATTTTAAAACAGAAATTATCATATGCTACCTCAAAATTAAAGAACGACTAATTAAATGGTCATCAATGACATGAAATTGATACATACCGCAAAAAGACCTTTAAAACCCTCGTTAGCAATGATAAGACGGAGAGCAGACGAGGTTGATTTGAACTGACCGGTTTGTATCCTTTGCTTAACAACCTAGAAAGTCACGAAATCAATTTCAACCTCAAGGAAGTAGAAAATAATTGGCAAAGTCAAAAGTAAAATTACTTACCTCAGTTGGAACACGAACAAGCGAAGAAGCGGCTCCTGCAATAGTACCTGCAGCCTGTACTCAGATTAGGAGTATTATCATAACACGAATTATAATAGAAATGCCGTTGCTCACAGTTCTGTGCTAGGCTAAACTGCCTGTGTGCTAATCATTTTGTTTGCTTACAAGAACTAAAAATAGTGCACTTCATGCCAAATGAGCAACAAAAATTTATATGTAACTTCTATCACAAATTGTATAGGACTATAGGTACAAATCAAACTAGAAAATCTCCTTTCAAGCCAAGTACAAGCCTAGACTCAAACTCTTTTACTGCTCAAGATGAGCTTGTGAAACTAAATGGTTGACTCAAACTATGAAGACTGATGTATTCTAAAAGTTGTCTACTGTCAAGCACATGCTGTAAGCTATTGCCAAATATTATAAATGATTGAAAATAAATTTTGGTAAAAATTCTTATACATTTGTCGAATAACTAAAAAATATTGGATATCATTGTAAGTCTATGGTTTTTGAAACAGAAAAGGTGGCCAGTAAAAGAACTATGCTCTTGAGTTTTTGGCCACGTCAGGATAGTTTTGGGTCAATCCCGGTTTGTGTATGCCATGATTTATCTCAACTAATAATAGCCCTGAACATTATCATGTCTAGATAATTTGAATAGATTATCAATTTTATTACTAAGAAAGCCAACTTACAATATGAGCTAGAGCATTTAGATTCTCAGGGAAGATCTGCAGCAATTTCTGCTTTGCTGGTTCATACACACCAATAAAAATTGCAGAAGCTCTGCCAAGAGAGGAAGAATATCCAGTTATACATACACTGCATATAATTGAGTTTCAAGACACGTACATCGTAATATCTAATTAGCTTTGATTCAAACATGTTAGTTGTTGAAGTATGTTAAGAAAAAAAGCAGAGAACGGGATAAAGAACACTGAAATGAATGCAGCATGAATTGAAAAAGGGGAGGTGTATATGGAAATAAAGCCTACTCACGGTAAGGAACCAGCAAGGTTTACAGCCAATCCAGAATACAAACCTTTGAAATCAATTTTTAGTCCACCACGAGCAACCTGATATAAAATGGAATAAGATATAAAATCAAAAGATAGTGCAATAAAAATTAGATATTGGAGAATCAATGAAAGGAAAAATGTTATAAAACTTGACAACACACACAAAGTAGAATTACAAAACTTCACTCGATACATTGAATTCACCTGTAGGCGTGTTTTGATGGTATCAATGGGGTATAAAGCTGCCTCTACAGCAACACCAGCAACACCTCCAGCAATGCAACCCTCTACAATTTTCATAAGTATGTCATACAACACAAGGATATTCACACAAGGATTTTGAATCTAAATTGAAAAAAAGTTACCATATAAAGCGCGTAAATAGTCGACATGCTTATTCTCTCCATTACTGATAGACATGAAGAACTTATCTGGATCCTTTTGAGGAGGCATTTTAAACATCAATGCATCTGCAATTCTGCATATACAAGACATTTGTTCAACATAAGCAAGCAAACACACAAGAAAAAATCTCTTGAACTAAATTACACTGCAAATTTAGATGAACAGGTAAATTAAATACTATCATAGACTCATTTCATGAACTACATAAACCAAAAACTAGATTTAAGGCTAAAAATGAAATTGAATTTTGAGGGAAACCCAAATTAGCATGATTTGGTAATAGGCATAATGAATCATAAAAATGCATAAAGTTTGAGCAAAAAAGAAGTAGAGTAGTGAAGGTAAAGGGGTTGTAGAGAGAGTATACCAATTGAATCGAAGATTTGAAGCTCGTGAAGAATGTGCAAAGATCAAAACGAACCAAAATTCTGAGAGTGAGAAGATGCAGAAGCTTGAAACGACGACGTTTTGACAGGGTTTCTCTGGGTTTATACGCACGTGCTATATCTTTAGATACGCAATGGAGAGTCTAGCAGAAAAATAAATTATTCTCCTATAAAAATAAAACTCATTCATTTTTTAATTTTATTTATTTAATCTTTTTTGTCAAATATCACATTGTTAAATCTTATACAATACTATTATTTGAGAATACCGGTTAATTCAATACTATTATGAACCAACAGCCACTAACGGATTCACGAACTAACAATCTTGGGAGAAAACTATTATCTTTCTTTGACAATACATTGTATTTCATTATTTATTCTTTTTCATTAGTTTCTCTTCTTCTTTTATCTCTCTTATTCCAATCAAATCAAATTTGAAAACCAGGCCATCTCTTGTTGTTTATATCCACTTATCTATTATGTGGTTAATTCAATGGTTGAGAGTAGATTGATAGACTTCTTTAACATTGATTTTGCATTATGCAAATCATATAGAAAAAATATTAGTAATATTTGTCACATTTTTTAAAACCGGTTAGTTGCTTACACAGTAAAAAGTAATTAATTGTTACTATTTTTACAGTCAAGGCCAAGTATGTAGTTGCTGATAAATGTTGTGCACAAGTCATTTGACTAAAACAACAATTATTAAATTATGATTTAAAACTATGATGTGTTCCAATTAAGTGTGGTAATACTTATGCAATTAGTCTCACCAAGAATCCACTTTATGTAGTGTAGAGAATTAGAGATGTCCTCGCGTGATCAGTCGTCTAATGCCTTGGCGTGCACGTTCTTGGATTAGGTTTTCATTGTGATTGGGATTTACCGTCCTTGAGGCCACGACCAACTCGAAACAGTACTTGCAAACACTTTGACGTTTAAGCCATTAAATGAATAAGAATGTTTTTAGGTTTTCGAGAGCGTGCCCTTTATTTTGGTGTTTGTTGCTCTCACATCGAAGTCCTTTTAGGGTTTTTGGAGATAAACGACTTTTTTCCCTCTCAAGTGGACAAGTGTTAGAATATGATTTGTTCTATCATCTGACAGTCCCCCTTCTATCATTTGCTTGGACCAAGTATTTTAATAGAGCAAGTTTGTGCTTGCTCCTTAAGGCATTTAACCTTTTTTAGACGATGAGCATAAAGTTGATTTTCTCTTTATTTTACTAGACTTTATGCGTTGAGCGAACTCTAAAATTAAGGCCGAAGAAGATCAATGACCTTTGTTGTTACATGGTACAACCCAATATTCTAATGGAATGATATTTTTTCTATCTCAGGTCAAATATACTGCATCACTAATTAAATAATCTATGTTGAGCTGCTTACTTTAAAAGCCAAACTTAAAATTTTAAAAATATAGAGTGAAGAGATTATAAAAATATTAATGAAGATGAAAAAAAAGGATAAAAAATAAGTAAATTAATCAACTAAAAAAATAAAGACTAGTTAATGACAACTTGACGAAACACTTTAAAAATAGTATGTTATAAAAATGGAGTGGAATATTCATCTCTCTAATATCACATATAATTTTTAAAAGACAGTAAAAATGTATTGAATAATGAACATTGATAATAATTTTTTTTTACTATTAATAATCAGTCTATTGACGACTAATCTGATTCGAATGTCATTTTTAATATAAATAGATTTAGTTCCTTCTCGATCACAGTTATAATGAATCAAAATATGATACTTCCTATCAAATCCGGCAATATCGATGATATTACTACTTGAAACAATATAAAACTTATATAATCAATTAGAAAAAAATAGGATAGCATAGGATATAGTAAATTCAAATGAGTTAGGTTAAAATGACCTGAACAATATTATTAAAAAAATGACGTGAACAGTTTTAACTTTAATACTCCCTCCGTCCCACAATGAGTGACCCAGCCCACCATTTCACACAAATTAAGAAAAGTGGTTAAAAGTAAGAGAGATAATGTTGGTGCACAATGAATAAAGATGATGACAAAGAGAATAATAGAATAACGGCGCAAAAGAGATGAGAGAATAAATGTTGTATTATACTATTAATGATAGCTATTACAAGGCTATTTATAGGAAAAGAAAATCTTGCCACATAAGCCCTAAAACAGTAAACTTAGTGAACAAGTCTAAGGTACAAACAGTACAGTACTACAAAATACTAAAGTACCCTTACTACTAAACAGCTAAGCTAATGGGACCCAAAAGATAACATCTTCTGGTCAACAACATCTTCTGAGTAACAATCAGAAGATCAGCCCACATCAGAACTTCTGATGCTCATCTTCTGAATATTGAATTACTCTTCAATACCATCCCTTAATTCATATTCTTCACTCAAAGCTGACAACGCCAATTCCATCCCTCAAGAGCAGAAATTGATCCGTCTTGATCGCCTTCGTCAGAACATCAGCCATCTGCTTCTGGGTGCTACAGTGCACAACTTCTAATGTTCCATTCTGGACTTGGCTTCTCAAGAAATGATACTTAGTCTCAATATGCTTGCTTCTTCCGTGTAACACCGGATTCTTGGCAAGATTGATTGCAGACTTGTTATCAATCATCAACTTCAGAGGCTTCTTCACTCTAATCTTCAGATCTTCTAATAGATTCAGAAGCCACACAGCTTGACATGCAGCTACAGCGCCTGCGATGTACTCAGCTTCACAGGTTGATAGAGCAACAACAGGTTGCTTCTTGGAACTCCAAGAAATAGGACCTCCTAGAAACATGAACAAATATCCAGAAGTACTCCTTCTATCAACTCTGTCTCCACACCAATCAGAATCAGAATAACTTAATAACTCTAATTCTTCCTTTCTCCCAGAAGGAAACAATATGCCAAACTTCAGAGTTCCCTTGACATATCTCAAGACTCTGACAGCAGCTTGGTAATGAGACCACTTAGGTTTACTCATGAACCTACTAACCAATCCAACTGCATAGCATATATCAGGCCTGGTATTACACAAATACCTTAGAGAACCAACCAGCTGTTTGAAGATCGTAGCATCAACATCTTCACCTTCAGAATCAGAGTCCAACTTTTGATTCGTTTCTGACGGTGTAACAGCAGCTTTGCAATTCTCCAGCTTGAATTTCTTCAGAAGTTCTAATTCATACTTCAGCTGATGTAGAATGATACCATCTTCTGAATACAGAATCTCCATCCCTAGAAAATATGACATTTTCCCAAGGTCTGTAATCTCAAACTCATTCATCAGCACCTTCTTGAACTTCATCAGATCTTCTGTACAACTCCCCGTAAACAATATGTCATCAACATACAGACACAACATAATCATATTGCTTCCAGAATGTTGCACATAGACTCCATATTCCATCTCACACTTCTAAAACCCTTGCTTCTTGAAAAATGAATCAATTTTCAAATTCCAAGCTCTGGGCGCTTGCTTCAATCCATACAGAGCTTTGTGTAATTTGTACACCATCCCTTCCTTATTCTTTTTCACAAAGCCAGGGGGTTGTGACACGTATACCTCCTCTTGTAATGGACCGTTCAGAAATGCAGACTTTACATCCAGATGCATCAAGGACCAACCTCTGTTTGCAGCTAACGCAATCACCAGTCTGATTGTTTCATGTCTAGCTACAGGAGCAAACACCTCAAAATAATCTAGTCCAGGTTTCTGAAGAAAACCTCTAGCCACTAGCCTCGCTTTGTGTTTACCAACTGATTCATCTGGCTTCAGCTTTACCTTGAAAACCCATCTGACGCTGATGGCTTTCTTCTTCTTTGGAAGTTCTGTCAGCTTCCAAGTTTTGTTTCTTTCTATAGCCTCAAGTTCTTCTTTCATGGCATTCAGCCAGACTTTCTTCTTGAACGCTTCTTCTATACTCACTGGTTCAGAATCTACTAACATGGCACACTGAATGACATCTCCTTCTGAGTCAACTTCTGTGTCTTGCAACATGTCAAAATCTGCAAACCTTCTTGGTATAGTTCTGACTCTTTGTGGTCGCTGAGCTACTTCAGAGTCAGCTACTCCAGAGTCACCACCTCCATGATCATCTCCAGAAGCTTGTCCTCCAGACCCTATGTCTTTAGAGTTTTCCCTTCCAGAATCATGACTACCACCAGACTCTGGATCATCATCAGAATCTGGATCAGAATCAGATTCTCCATCTGACTCATCTTCAGAAGATGCTTCATCTTTTGACTCTAACTTTTCTTCAAAAGTTATCTCTACATCAGAAGTTGGTTGAGACTCTCTCCAATCCCAAACTTCTGATTCCTTCACAATGATGTCTCTGCTGACTTCAACTTTGTTAGTTTCTGGACAATAGAGCTTGTATGCACCTGTACTGGGGTACCCCACCAATAACGTCACTCTACTCCTATCATCCAGCTTCTTCCTTCTAGCTTCTGGAACGTGTTTGTAACACAGAGAACCAAAAACCTTCAGATGACTAACACTTTGCTTCTCTTTAGTCCACTTCTCTAAAGGAACAATTTCCTTCAGCCTCTTAGTTGGACACCTGTTGAGCACATATGCTGCAGTAGCAACAGCTTCTCCCCATAAATTATGAGGAAGCTTCTTCTCTTTTAGCATACTTCTCGTCATATCAAGCAAAGTACGGTTTCTACGTTCAGCAAGACCATTGTGTTGAGGAGTATAAGGAGCAGTAACCTCATGCTCAATTCCATTATCATCACAGAACTTCTGGAATTCTGTAGAGTTATACTCACCTCCATCATCCGTTCTGAGAATCTTTATCTTCTGACCACTCTGCTTCTCAGCCTTCACCTTGAATTTCTGGAATTCTGTGAACACCTCAGTCTTAAACTTGATAAGTGTTACCCACGTCATTCTTGTGAACTCATCCACAAAAGACACAAAATACCTATTTCCTCCAAGTGAAGGTTCTGGAAATGGTCCACACACATCAGAGTGCACTACTCCCAGAGCATGCTTTGCTCTTGGAGCAGCTTCTGATACAAATGGCAATCTGGGTTGTTTGCCTTTCATGCATACCTCACATGACTTCTCAGGCTTCACAATATTTGGAATGCCATGTACAAGCTTCTTAGAACTTAGATGCCCCAGGCTTCTATAGTTCAAGTGCCTCAACCTCTTATGCCACAACTTACTATCACCTTCTGAGCCTTCAGCACTCAGACACTCTGTTTCAGCTGTTTCTACATTCACCTTGAATGTTCTGTTGCTTCCCTGTTCAGATTTCATAATCAACTTCTGATTGGAATCATACAACTTCAAGAGATTGTTCTTCATAACAACTGAGAAACCTTTCTCAATGAGCTGACCCACACTCATCAAATTGCTTCTGATTCCAGGAACATACCAAACGTCTTTGATCAGAACAGTCTTTCCATTCTTCACTTTGACTTTGACATTTCCCATACCTTCTGCATAAAGATACTTATCATCAGCACATCTGATCTTTGTCCTCCTTTCAGAGTCAAAGTCTATCAGCCATTGTTTGTTTCCAGTCAAGTGATTTGAACACCCAGTGTCCATATACCACCATTCTGACGAACATCTTTCGTCAGACTCTGAAGCCATCAATAGCACAGGTTCATCATCTGATCCTCCTCTGGCTATATTTGCTTCTTCTGATCTCCTTCCTTTGTTTGCCAAACAGTCTCTAGCAAAATGGCCAAACTGTTTGCAACAGTAACATTGAACTTTCTTCTTATCCTTTCCCTTCTGATATCTCTTCTCTTCAGAAGTTGAGGCTTCCTTCTGGAATCTATCACCACGTCTATGCTTCTGGTCCTTCTTGACAAAAGAAGCCTTCAGAGCTTGCTCAACTTCTCTCTCAGAAGTTCTCTCAGTCAGACGCAACTCTTGTGCTTCTAAACTGCTTTGCAACTCTTCTATTCTCATGGTTTCCAGATCTTTAGAATGTTCAATGGATACAACAATATAATCAAATTGAGGAGTAAGAGACCTCAATATCTTCTCCATGATTAATTGTTCAGAAAGGGTTTCTCTACAAGCCTTCATCTCATTAGTGATCACAATCACTCTAGAGATATACTCAGAGACTTTCTCATTGTTCTTCATGTTGAGATTCTCATATTGCTTTCTTAGGGATTGAAGCTTCACCTTCTTTACTGATACGCCACCACCGTAACACCTGACCAGTATATCCCACGCCTCCTTAGACGTCATAGCATCAGAAATCTTCTTAAACACATTCACATCCACACACTGATGGATGAAGAACAATGCCTTTTGATCTCTCTTGTTCGTTTCTCTCTGCGCTTCTCTTTGTTCTTCCGTTGCATCCGCTGCAACCGGAACATATCCTCTAGTGACAAGATCTAGAACATCTTGAGCACCAAATAATACACGCATTTGAATCATCCACCTATTCCAGTTTTTACCATCAAGAACTGGAAGTTTGGTATTCAAGTTGCTTCCACTCATCTTTAAACTTGTGCAGAAAAATCAGATTTCACTCACACTCACACAGTGTTTCCCAACCCACAAACAATCAAGAAAAATGTGATTCAACACAACTTTGTTTCCCAGAAACAAAATCAATCACACAGTCACACAAACTCACGTTCACTCGTGTTTCCCTGTGTTTGGAACCAGAGCTCTAGATACCAATTGTTGGTGCACAATGAATAAAGATGATGACAAAGAGAATAATAGAATAACGGCGCAAAAGAGATGAGAGAATAAATGTTGTATTCTACTATTAATGATAGCTATTACAAGGCTATTTATAGGAAAAGAAAATCTTGCCACATAAGCCCTAAAATAGTAAACTTAGTGAACAAGTCTAAGATACAAACAGTACAGTACTACAAAATACTAAAGTACCCTTACTACTAAACAGCTAAGCTAATGGGACCCAAAAGATAACATCTTCTGGTCAACAACATCTTTTGAGTAACAATCAGAAGATCAGCCCACATCAGAACTTCTGATGCTCATCTTCTGAATATTGAATTACTCTTCAATAGATAATATTATTTTTACTACACTACCCTTATTATGTCTTGGAAATGATGAAACTTTTATTAATTAGAGGGTAAAATTGGAAAAAGTGTATTGGAAATTGAAATGGGTCATTTATTTTGGGACACCATTTTATTTCAAATAGGCCACTCATTGGAGTAAGGATCCACTCCATTTCTTATCCTCCATTTATTTTTCATTACTATAGTTTTGGGTGTATAAAATTAAATAAAAATAATAAATATGTGTCACATGTCTTAGAAATACGTGTAATATACACAAAAAAACTATAATAATAGAAAAAAAAATGGAGTGTAAGAAATAGAATGGATTCTTACTCCACTCATTGTGGGACGGAGGGAGTAGTCATCATTTCTTTCCTATTTTTTATTTTGTTTTTCTTTCTCTTTTAAACTTTCAAACAAGTTCTTTAATATGAAGAAAATATGATTGAGATCAGAAAAGTCATGAGTGTGCCAAGCTTTATTTTAATAATTAATTTTATAAAATTCAAAATTATGCTGTCACTTGATTATCCAAACACACAAATGAATGGTCACCGTCCTCTACATAATTCAACCATTTCTTGCATTTTTCACGTTCCAAGTATTTTATAGTCTATATTTTTTTTTCTAACTCTTCTTTTGTATGGGCCACCGTGACAGCCTCATTTTTCCAGCCTGATTAAAGATATCATTGAATTACATATAAGAAATGAAAAGACATTTGACAGTAATGTTCGAAATGGCAAACAAGTAGTTGTCAAATCAATATTTTCGCACAAGAGCTTATTTAATGGGGACATATCACATATATAATGTATAGATAAGAGCAAAGAAACCTTTGATAAAAATGTCAATAAATACTTGGTCAAGGTTCTAGGCACCACAAAATAATCTCTCTTTCTTTCAAATGTTGAATCATTACAATAAATGTAACATATAGTAACCACAAAATCTAAACGGTTAAGGCGGTAAAATTAATTGTTAACTGATAATTGGTAGTTGGTGACTGATAATTGGTAGCCGGTAACTGATAGCTAATAAGTTAATTTGAGTGTTTGATAAATTAGCTGTTACATTAGTTGATAAATACAAAATGACACAAAAAGACATTTAAATTTGTGATTTATTTATTTTATCAAATTATATTATTAAATTAATTTATATTTGATAAAAATAAATATATTAATACAAACTTACAAAGCAATTTTAATATATGTGAAAAATTTAAGAAACTTCAAAATATTTTAAATTTGTATATAAATTATATACATAAATTTAATGACATTTAAATACATGAAATTTGAATTCAGTTAAATTAATCAAAATTAATGATAAAAATAAGTTTATTATTTATATTATACCATAAAAATATAACAAAAATTTTAATTTTCTTCGTCTCGGTTAATCTCATTGATTCTTCGATTACATTTCACTAACTTGAGAATTATCAACACTATTTTAAAATTTATTGTATACTTTAGCTAAACATTAAAGATTAAAAAAACATTAAAACATTGAATCATACTATATACATCGAAGGGTAAAAATAGATTTTTGTTAAAATAATTAGGGTATAAATGGAGGAAAAAGTCACAAGGTAAAAACTACAAACTCAACAGCTACTTCAAATAGCTTTTCAAAAAAAAAAAAAAAGAAAAAGCTAGTAAAAAAGTTAAAAGCTAAAAGCTAAAAACAGTTAGCAAACAAATTTTTTTTATTTATATGAGCTGAAAAGGTAAAAGCTCTTTTTTTGGCCTCACCAAATAGACTCTAAGAGTTTGTTTGGTAACACCAAAAACAAGAGCTTAGAGCTATTAGCTTTTAGCTTTTCAGCTTATATTAATAAAAAAGTTCTGTTTGGTTACTCTCATTTAACTTTTAGCTTGTAGCTTTTTTACTAGCTTTTAGCTTTTTTCTCAAAAGCTATTTAAAGTAGCTTTTGAGCATTTAGCTTTTAGCTTGTGACTTTTTATTTCATTTATACCCATATTATTTTAACAAAAATACAATTTTACCCTTATATATTTAAAACAATTTTTGCGTTATATAATTATATTTGTGTCGATCAACAAAAAAAATGAAATATTTAATATTTTTTAACGACATTAAAATTAAATGTCTTGTAATTAAATGTCTTGTAATGAATGTAGAGATAGTGTTGCTAATTTTTAAATTTGTGAAACATTAAGAGATTATTATTTTAAATTAGTATAATTGAATTCAAAATCGTAATGACGTTATTTTATATATTTTATTAAATTTATATATAAAATTTATTATATAAGTTCATTTAAAAATTTATATATAATTGTTCGATATATTATATTAGTTTTTTTTGCATGTGTTTGCTAATATATGTATTTTTATTTTATAAAAATTAATTTAATTATCTAATACGATAATATAATGAGACTATCAATGTCTTAATAAAAAATGTCCTTTTATGTCATTTTGTATTTATCAGCTAGTATAACAGCTAATTTACCAAACACTCAAATTAATTTATCAGCTACCAGTTACCAGCTATCAGCTATCAACTACCAGCTACCAGCTAAAAGTCATCAGCTACCAACAACCAGCTAGTTTTACCAAACAGAGCCTAAGTCAAAATATATTTATATTTTGACTGTCTCTATAACTATTTATAAAAATTTAAAATTATTTGATATTTTACATCAACTACTAACCTCAAATATTTAATTCATGCCATTGGAGCAAAAATTTCTCCGTAACCAAAGGTATGCTTTTGCAAGAATTCATTTGCAACAAGTCATACCTTATGCTTTTGACTTTGTATATCCACTTGATTGCAACTGTCTTCTCGTGTGCTTGTAATGAGATTAAATTTTAAGTTTGTTTTCTTTCTATGGCTTGAATGTCTTTTTCCACACCTTTATTTTAACCTTTTCTACATAACAAATTGACTTAGCATAAGCAAATTACCTAGATATCCTTTTGGTGTGTGACCATGTTGTTAGGACTGATATTAGGGGTGGCAAAACGGGCCGCCCGCCCCGCCCGCCGCCCGCCCCGCCTTATGCCCGCCAAGTAAAATGGGCATCAAAATTATGCCCGCCCCGCCAAGATGGCGGGTTGGCGGGCGGCGGGCTTACCCACCTATTTTTATTTATATGTTTTTAATAGATTAATATGTTTTTTTTATCTTTTAATTAAACTTTTCACTTATTTTTTAAAACAATTTGTTATAAAAGTAATTTTTTAACAAATTTACTCTAAAAAATATTACATATATTTATAAATAAATGTATAAAATAAACCATCAAGAATTGCAATTACTAGAATTAACTAAAAAAAGAGTGAGTTTTGGAGGAGGAGCGGGTTTTGGCGAGCGGCGGGCTTTGGCGGGGCGGGTATGGCGGGCGGCGGGTTTTGGCGAGCGGCGAGGCTAAAATCCCAACCCAACCCGCCAATTTTTGGCGGGTGCGCGGGCGGCCCGGCGGGCCCCGGCCCATTTTGCCACCCCTAACTGATATCATAGATATTGAGATGGAGAATTTCTTTGCCAACCTCCCTACCTTCTAGTCCATCTCTGGTGAAAACTCCATACTATTCCTGATTTCGGAAATGAACTTTCGAAATGCAAGAAAAAGGTGTTTTCGGAGATGCATCTCCGAAAACTCCTTTTTTTTTGAAAAAATTATCTTATTTCGGAAGTTTATTTGCGAAAACAACATTTCGGAAGTTCACTTCCGAAATACTGCGCGTTCTGCAGATTTATCAAAACACTCCCCCTCCCCCAATTCATTTACCCTAACTCAAATCAAAAACAACCAAAGGCGAAAATTTGTGCAAACACACTTCCAAGGCTGCACCAAGGCTCCAATCACATTGCTATACAACACTCAAAAGCCCACAAATCACTCAATTTGTAAGTTTTAAATTTGTTAGATTCATTATTCAAATGCATGTTATTTAGGGTTTCAATTGCATAAATGATATATGGACTGGTTGTTAGTAGTATTTAGGTTGTTTAGAAACTTTTTGAATTGGTTTTATGTTTGATTTTGGGGTCTGCCATGGAAGTTTCAGAAAACTCTATCGCAGGGGTGTTTCGGAAGTTCATTTCCGAAAACACCTCCATCCCAGTTTTCGGAATGAACTTCCGAATTGTATCAGAAGTTCAAATTTTGTAGTTTTTTATTTTGTCTCGCATATTAATCGATTTCAATTGTTTACAGGAACATGTCAGGAATGGGTGGCGCTAAGGGAAAAAAGGAGGTGAAGGAGAAGAAGAAGGTTTCGACCGGCTCTATTTCGTGCTCTCGCGGAGTGAAGGAGGTGAAGGAGAAGAAGACGGTTTCGACCGGCTCTACTTCTCGTTCCCAGGGGGCCCGGGGCCCGGATGCTCAAGCTCAACTATCTGGCGTGAGAGTCGTGGTTGATGCTGATGGTTCTGAGACTGAGTGGGATGAGGATTGGTATCAGTATCTTCATTCGGAGGAGTTCGCTCGTCGGGCAGAATAATGTGTTTTTGTTTTGTTTGATGTGTATTTTGTAACGCTCGTCGGGCAGAATAACGTGTTTTTGTTTTGTTTGACGTGTTTTGTTTTGTTTTGATTTCGGATTGTATCTTTCGCACAGTGTTTTTGGATTTTTTTTATCATATTAGTATTTTCTGTTTATATGTCGCTTATTTTATTTGCCGTTTGCGTTTAATTAAAATGCGAGACTGTTTAAGAAAAAACATAAAAAAAAAAGCTTTTTGAGAGCGAGAAAGTTTTTGTATGGTATCCTAAGCATAACATGACACCATTGTTCAAGAGTAAACTATCTGATATTTACAGAAAAGTTGGTGCTAGAAATATCTCTGAGTCACTATCCAAAGAAGAATCATCTGTTGTGAATGATGATGTTGAACTCGAGCATGTTGATCCAAATAATATTCTCAACTTAAGGGGGTTGGTTAAGCTTATTCTTGGTTTTCTTGCATGTTGTAGCCTGAAAATGGAACAAAGTAAGAGACATGAAGTTGTTCAAAGTCTTGTCAACTTGAGTTTCCGCGAGACAAAGGAGCCAATCAATGTAAGCTATAGTTTATCATTATCATCAGGGGACGTCATTACAAAAAAATCAAACAAAGGGGTGCGCTGGGAAAGTCAAAGTTCTATGTTTATAATCCAGAAGATGGATAGTGTTCGCGGCGATGAAATGAAACATGCTTCAAATTTCTCTGAAGCAATATCTGAAGGCGTTTTACGCGAGAATCATGATCATGTCGCTTATTTAATATATGTCGTTTATTTGTTTTTTTTTTCAACAGGAGCGATGCGAGACTGTTTTAGATAAAACATAAAAAAAAAAACACAGCTGCATAATTCGGAAGTTCATCTCCGAAGACACCCCCCATGAGGTGTTTTCGGAGATGCACTTCCGAATTGTGGAAATTTTAAAAAAAAACATGCGCTTCAGAAGTTCATTTCCGAAGCAGGGGTATTTTGGAATTTTCGCTGGGGGTGACCCCATAGGGAGGTGGCTAAAGAAATTTTCTTGAAATTTCTAATTGAAAATCTAATACTCGGTAATCTTGTCTTTTCTTGATCAGTAATTTCTTTATTTGCATTAAGCTATTATTAGTGATTGTGAAAATTCAAATATATGTACAAAGAAGCTACTATTCTATGCATTAAATTATAAAATAGAAAAATAAATAAAAAATTAAAATACAGTTTTTCAATCTGAAACAAATTTGAAAAATCCTTCCTGTTCCTATATTATTAAGAGATGAGTTATTTAAAGTTTAAACCATCTACTTCTTCTTCTAAAGACTCCTCTCATACTAAATGACTTTGTTTGTTTCCTTGTGCCTTTTTTATTTTGTTAAAAGGGGGATGACATTTAGAATTTACATTTTCTGTTTTTAATTTTTTTGTCACTAAGAAAAACATAATCAAGTTTAATGAAGTTTTCTATAACTTTTTTTTTTAATGATTACTCGTATGATCAAAGTGCTAACTATTGTATCTTATGTACCATACTCTATAAATGCAATGCATTATTTTTCAGACCATATTATCATGTCTCATTTTCTTTTTAAGTTTACACATTTAATTGAGGGGAGCTTTAAATCATACAAATAATAGTATTATCACTATGCGCTAAAAATGATTGTTGAGACAAAATTCTTTATTCGTTTCAAGGATATCAAACTTAAGTGATTTAAGTTAAAAAAAATTTGATTCTTATTGTAATCTAATTTGTGTTTTTGAGTGATCAATATAAGACACATGTTACATGTTTTGTTTCTCACTAAAGACTCTTTTCAAAATCTATTGAAAAGTAAATTGTGAACTTTACTTTATTAAGATAAAAAAACCCACTGAAATATCCAAGATGATGTTCATCTGACCTCTAGTTAACTTACCTTTAAAAAGGTTAATTAGTTTTTTTTTTTTTGGGTTGCGGGGGATCGAACCGTGGTTCTCCCTTCCAAATCCAGCGCCAATCACCACTGGACCAACTAACGATTGGTAAAGGTTAATTAAACTAATTAAAGGTTAATTAGTTTAATTAGTCAAGAATTGGTTGATTGTTTAATTAGTCAAGAATCTATCTTTAAGAAGGATACAATATTTCATGAGGTTCAATCACTAACAATTTCTTTGACTCCAAGTTTATTTTGCGAAATAATTTTTGATATAATTTTTTTTAAAAGAGTCACAATTTAAACTTCCATTTCCTGTGATTAATATTATACATGATCAATCTTGTAAAGTTGAATACATAGAAACTTTCATGACCGCATGTCGAATATATTTGTAGTAAATGAACTTAAAGGAAAATGCTAAGAAAAAGTACTAGTGGATACAAAATCAACAATTAATTTTATTAAACATTTGATTGTTCATGGTAGGAGCAAACATTTAAAAGACTAAATTTTAAAATTTAAGAGATAAAGTAAATAAAAAAATTTTTAAATTACAATTTTGCTGATATGAGAAACAAAATGTTGACTTGTTAACCACTCTGTTAGTGGCTAGCCTATTTGAAGAAAGAATTTCAACAACAAATTAAATTAAAGATATGCATTAGGAAGCATAGTTTTATTTGTGTTATTAAGTTTGTTAGGTCTCTTAGTTTACTTTATTCAAGAAACATAATTAGTTGTTTTTTTTTCTTCAAAAGTTTTGTTAGAATGCTTTGACATTTTGTTGAAGAAATTGTGTTGCATATAGCAATGTTTTAATAAAATTCACATTATTGAACTAACTTTTACTTTCATCATTTATAGTCTCATTCTCTTTTTTTCCTTCTCAATTTTTTTCAATATATTTCATCATTGTTTCTCTCTAATACAATTTTTTAAAATTCTTTTTTTGATTTACAATATAAAATTATAAACATTTTTTGTTTATAATATAATATTTATTTTTAAAAACATAATATTCAAACATAAATAATTAATTTAAGAGAATATGTAGTCCATTCATAAGAATATATTTATAATATCATATACTCCCTCTGGTCTCATTTATAAGCAAAATTTTAATTTTTAGATTCATTCAACAATCAATGTATTTAGTCTATTATTAGACTAAATACATTGATTGTTGAATGAATCTAAAAATTAAATGTTTGCTTATAATTGAGACCGGAGGGAGTACCATTTTTTATACCTACATCCAATTCACTGTTAATAAATACTGTAAATAGTGACATGAATAATGAATAATAATGTGAATAGTGGTCGTGAGTAGTGATATGAACGGTGCATGAACAATAGTAACATAAAATCGATTAATTGAGTGTAAAAAGTAAGTTAATATAGTTTATAGTTTGATTAATAAACGCTAAGATATTAAAAATAATTTTAGTAGTTAAACTAAATCGATTAAATAAGTATAAAATATTGGTTAATGAAATGATGAAGTTGATTAATAAACTCCCAGATATTAAAAATAATTTTTAGTAGTAAAATAAAATTGGTTAATGAAGTGTAAAATGTTGATTAATTTAGTGATGAAGTTGATTAATAAACACTCAGATATTAAAAATAATTTTTAGTATTAAAATAAAATTGGTTAATGAATGGATGAAGTTAATTAATAAACGTCTAAATATTAAAAATAATTTTTAGTAGTAAAACAAAATTGATTAATAAAGTGTAAAATGTTAGTTAATGAAGTGATGTAATTGCTAAATCATACAATTTTTATATTGATTTTTTTAATTTAAAACAATTATTATTTTATTTTATAAAATTATTATTTTATTTAATAAAATACGGCTCATCGTATTAGTGAATATGTTGGTGATTTTAGTATCATCAATGTATTTTGGTAGTAATGTAATTTACTATAGGCCGATGCAATTATGCATTAAGCTTGAAACGAGTTAGGGTAGTGCGGAGTGCACGCTCATCGAGCCAAACGTGTAATTGAATACGAATAATTGAAACGGGGTTCCAAGGGGCGAAGCCCCTGGCGGGGTGCGGGGCAGCGTCCCGTCGGGGTCCAAGGGACAGAGCCCCTGGCGGCGTGCGGGGCAGCGCCCCATCCTAAAATTTTTCCGAACAGTTGTACCCTTTCTCAACAGACATGACCGTTTTCTGAACAGTTGTGTCTTTTCGGTTCTCGTTATTGATCTCCTATATAAGGAGTCATTTGGTCTCGGTTTTGGTTACACGAAAAATAATACTTCCTCTCTACATTCCTGATCTGTTCTCTTTTGTCAGAAACAGGTTGTTCTCTTCGAGAATTATCCCCACAAAGATTTCGTGAACCCAGGAAAGAATATGGTCGAAATACTTTGTTCGGAAAGTGTACGAACACGATTCTTCGAAGTTATCCAAGATTATCATAGCCGAATTTCTGACAAAATATGAATACGGTTTAGGAGCAATTCTTGCATGGACACGACTCTAAATTCATATTCTTAGGAACAACCAATAAGAAAGAGTAATTTTTTAATTTATTTTAATTTTAATTTTGTTTTTAATTGAATTCATGGGTGATTGAGATTATGAAGGAGAAAGAAAATTTAGTATTTAATTTTTAATTAATTAAAATTTTGTGATTGATTGTGTGTAAAACAATTTCTTAGGTATGTGTCCAACTAAGAATTTTTCTACGGTTTAGCGTATCATTTGAGTATAAGAGTAAAATTTTGTATTTATAATTAGAACAAAATTATTTTGATCATCCCACAACCAAACACACATTAGGAATATTTAGTTTATAAACTTTGTAAAAAGAAAAAAGAAAAAACTATCACGTCAGGTGTCCAACTGGAGCCGTGTTACTGTTAGCCGACTGATTCTAAACGGCGTTATTTTCGTCCTCACTTCAATTATACGTTTCCACCTTAACACGGTTTATCATACACACAAATTTTACCTTTTTTAGCTCAATTAAGAAACACCCTTATTCGCTTTTATCTAACTTCATTTTCATTACATATCTTAAAATCAAGATAAATTAAAAAGTAGAACTCTTATTTATTTTATATTAACGATAATAGCAAGATAGTAGTATACTCCTATATTGCGAAATATGAAGACGAAAAAGTAAGAGTTTTCAATAATATAAAAAAGTGAGTCCTCATTATGACAAATAGATAAGATCAGAGTTATTGTCTCTTCTTATTTTTTTTCTCCTTTTCATGTTAGACTTAGTTATTGGTCTCTTTATGAGAAGCATTGGAAGTCAATGTGCATTTGTTTTGCTCTGTGTGACAAAAATTAGATTACGTCTTTATTTTTTTATTGTAAAAAAGTTTTAAATAATTCTGTTTTTATATATATTATCTCTAAGATAACGAAAAGTCCGACCTTTATGAAAAAATATACATTCTATACCAAATATCTTAAAACATTAACGTACATGTCATATTTTCTATAAATTTAACGTGATAAAATTTACCTATTTTATTATTCTACCCTGATAATGATTGATGATGAGATTTAACCAGTCGCGCTTACATCATAGATATTATCTTTATTTAAAATTTAATTTATTTAAAAATTAATATTACCTAATATAACACTAATTTATCACACATTAAATTGTTGATTCTCATTAGTCAATACTAATACTAACTACTAGTAGTTATCTTCAATTTTGACTAATAAACCTAACAGCTAACCTTATACCAAAAGCAACAATATAAAAAATCTACTTTCTCCAAAAAAAAAGCAGAATCTCTATAGTCAACAAAACACCACAAATAAGCACTTTAAACGGCTTACACACTTCTCTAACAGAATTTATATTCATACACGTTCTCTCTCCCATTCTCTATATATTACACCTCAACATTTCACAAACTTCACACACAATTTTAATATCATAATATCACTGTCTTTATCACAGAACCACCACGTTCTTCATCTTCACTCTGCTTTTTTCTCTGTTTCCTAGGTTAGCTAGCTTCTAATATTTGCATTATAATTCACAGATTATTGATTGTTGATTCTATTTATCAATTGGGTTATCGAAAAGTTATAATCTTTCCCATGAAATTTCATTGCAAGAGATTCTCAAATGCATTTCCCCTGTTTTTGTACTCTGTTTTTTGGTTTTTCACTCAAAATTGATGAGTTTCTAAAAACCCAATTCAATTTTTGTTGTTGTTATAATTACTTTTATGAATAACCCAATTGGATTCTGATGTTTTTCTCAAATGGGTTGTGAAAAGTTTCATTTTTTAAATTTATTTATGCATGCAATATTCTCAACAAGATTTTTACTCTGTTTCAGATTCCTCTGTTTTTTTGAACCAAAGTGATAAATCGAATTCGAGATGGCTATTAAGACGATTGAATTGTTGAAAGGGTGTGCATCCCAAGAAGAATTAATGGAAGTGATTGCTACCGTGGCTTCGGATTTAGGTGATGTGATTGATGATGTGAAGAGCTTGGAAGTGATTCCATTGAAAGGTGCAATGACCAATGAGGTTTTTCAGATTAATTGGCCAACAAGAAATGGTTCTGATCTTAGAAAGGTTTTGGTTCGATTGTATGGAGAAGGTGTTGAGATTTTCTTTAATAGGGAAGAGGAAATTCGAACCTTTGAGTGTATATCGAAGCATGGTCAGGGGCCTCGTCTTCTTGCTCGTTTTACTACTGGTCGTGTTGAGGAGTTCATTCATGCCAGAGTATGTGATTTTCTTTTTCATATCTATAATTGAATAATAATCAAAGTCTCTAGAGCACTGACACCTCTGAAAAAGGCAAATACTGATAGATTTATTTATTTTTCAACTTATTACTGGTGTCAACATCGTCAAATTATGGTAATGAAAATAATTAATAACAACAAATACTATGAAGCACTAACCAATAATAATTTGAAAAAAATTTGAAAAAAAGGAATTTAATCACATGTATTGGTGTCGGACACTTTTTTTTAGAGATGTTGATGCTACAGAGAACCAGAGAACTCTCTGCTATCATCTATAGGTATCCTGTTAGAGTATAGAGGCCTATGTGAGTCCAAACATAACATACTATCCCCCAAAATGAAGGCTGCAATGAATATTTGATTTTCATGTTTTAGTTTTTGAGATTCTATACTCAGTTTAAAAGTAGATTTACTTTGTTCTCTAGTCAAAAGTGTTTTTCTTTTGAACTAGTACAGTACTTCCTTTTTTCTTATTCTATTCCCTTTATCTTTTGGAGCAATGGAGGGTCTCTTAATTATTAAGGATTAATTATTTAAGAACCATCTTTAAAAAATTCAATGGAATGGAATGGAATCATGTGCTCTCAGGTTACCATTCTTTCCCTAATTCCTTTCTCCAAGTTATTGATTCTATCAATAATAGTTAACAAACAAATATTATATACCTTTTTTGACTGTGACATGAATTATGGAACTCAACTAGTTGCAGCATACTAGTTTTGCAATATTTCTCTTACTTCTCTTGTTTTTGGCTTTTTAGACTCTCTCGGCTCGTGACCTCCGTGACCCCGAAATATCACCTCTGATAGCATCTAAGATGAGAGATTTCCATAAGCTTCACATGCCTGGTACAAAGAAGGCTCATATTTGGCAGAGAATGAGGAAGTGGGTTGGCGAAGCCAAAAGTTTATGCTCCCCAAAGGATGCAAAGAAATTCGGGCTAGAGAATCTAGACGATGAGATAAATCTCCTAGAGAAGGAGTTATGCGAAGGATATCAAGAGATTGGTTTCTGTCACAATGACTTACAATACGGTAACATTATGATGGACGAAGAGGCTCGTTCAATCACTCTAATTGTAAGCTAATGGTTATGTATTCATTCTTGGCCTTTTCAAAACATTACAGTTACTTGCATTACAGTTCTCTAATTTTTGATTATCTTTGTGATACAGGACTATGAATACGCGAGTTACAATCCTATTGCGTATGACCTCGCAAATCATTTCAGTGAAATGGCAGCAGATTACCATACCGATACACCTCATGTTCTTGACTATACCAAATATCCTGGTAAAGTTTTTGTTTTGTTATTATTTTTGTTTACATCACTTTACCATGCTGAGATACTAATTTATATATGGCGAACCAGAACTCGAGGAGCGTCAAAGGTTTATTCGCGCCTATCTCAGCTCTGAAGGCAAGAAACCGAACAATGCTAAAGTGAACCAAGTTGTGACTGCTGTGGAAAAATACACTCTTGCAAACCATCTATTTTGGGGCTTATGGGGACTTATTTCGGTAAGCCTTTTTTCGTGTTACTTGTACTTGTTATCTAAATATATAACTATATATTATATGCTCATAACATAATTTTTTACTTGTAATTGCAGAGTTATGTGAACAAAATTGAGTTTGATTACAAGGAATATGCAAGGCAAAGGTTTCAACAATACTGGTTAAGAAAGCCTACTTTATTGGACACACCAACCATTGTTTCACAAAATGAAACTGTAAATGGTTCTCTACCACTAGCATCATGTGTGTGATTTCTCTGATGCTAAATTCCCATGTTTTAGTGAAGTTAATCTTAGTTTTCATGTATTGATTTCATAATAACTTCTAAAGGCGTGCGAGACATATATTCGACGGCGACATCTATATCTGTAAATAAGATATTGTCACTAACAATGTGCAATTAGTTTTTGACAATCTTAACTTTAATTTGATCATCAATTCCTCACTTTTGAGATTGATGAAATGAAATTGAGAATGAGCGTGGTTATGTTTTCTTGCAATAGTTTTAGTACTTTACTCAGCATCTAAATGCGAGTAATTTGGTTAAGGAAAAATAATGTCTCGGATTCAAGCCTTTACGAATGAAAATAATAATAGTTATATTTATCTTTTATGTGCGATCCTTCTCGGATTTTGTATATTGTGTTTATATTTATCAATAGGCTTGAGCTATATGTAACATGATACAACAAAACACATTATTCATTGTTCATTATAAGGTGCATTAATCATAATACAAACCATGCCCTTAGAAAATCCACATCAATCAAACAAACCTTCCATGTCACGTGATATACCACAAACAAAAAACGCACATAGATACTAAAGAGCATCTGGAAGAGATGGTAAAATATCCGGATGAGATGGTAAAATATCCTGGCTTGAGAGATTAGTCTCAACCGGTGCGTTTAACCTAATTCTATACTATTATGGAAGGAGCTAGAAACATGTGGAGTGGGGTGTATTAAGCAGTGTTGCAGGCAGATCTAGTGACTGTAGCTCCTAACCGGTAGCGGCTGCTGTTCAGCTTCGTTGTTGTCTTCTTCACGCAGCTTGACAAGCGTATAAGCTCCAGAACCAGCAAGCGCACCAAGCGTCGGCGCCACGAAATATATCCAGATATTTTTGTAGTTTCCTGCTGCAATGGCTGGACCTAAGGTGCGAACCGGGTTCATTGAACCACTACTTGTTGGCCTATCATTTGTTATATTATAATTTAGAATCAAAATATTAAAACAAAGAATTCAAATCAATAATGTCATAGAAATGGTTCCATACCCTGAGATCAGAATGTTGACTATAACTGTAGCTCCAACCGCAATACCAGCCATTTCACCAACCTGCATTACAAATCAATTGATTTAATTTAATAATCATGAACTGCAAACTAGAGACTAGAAATGAGCGAGTGCACGAACTTACAGCGCGAGTATCCGTAGCAACAGCAGTTGCAACAAACAAGAGAATAAAAGTGATGATAAACTCGGTTGCAAAAGCTTGTCCAACGCTAACGGTAGGGAGAGTAACACCACCAGAGAGGAAAGGACGATAAATAGTTTTGAGAGCAAAAGCAGCGCAGATCGATGCAGAGACTTGTGCTGCAATGTAAGCAGGAACATGTGCCCATGGAAAATGGCGAAACGCTGCAAACGCAATGGTGAGTGCTGGATTGAGATGTGCGCCTGAGATATGACCAATTGAGAAAATAATTGCCATGACTGTTAAACCAGCACAGGCTGCATTTCCTATAAGTGTCTCTACACCTTCGTATTTGTTGTTCACTATTGGTCCTGCTGTTGCTACATATATCAGAATGAATGTTCCTACAAACTCTGCTCCAATCTGTGAAAAGAACCATACAAATTAGTATGAATTTTACAATGAAATATTATATGTGAATATTTCTTTGTTAATATATAGGCTAATAACAATTGTGAAGTTTAAAATTCAAACTCTAATTACAAGGTCAAATCTCAGACGCTGAAATTTTAGCCATTAAATTACTACTGTCTCTGGCCTGAATTATAAGCAAATATTAAATGTATCTGATCTACATAAAAAATCAAATACATTAATTATTCAATGAAGAAAATATTTGCTTATATTAATGGCGAGAAGAAGTATAAAAAAAAATAAAAATATTAGAGATATATTACCTTCTGAGTTAGAGAAACACTCGGAATTCGAACACCCATATTTTTGGGCATGCACATGTTGCACCTCGGCATTGCAAAAGAATCACGTCCAGGAGAATCAATTCTCACCGACGAAAATAATGGTCCTCCCGGTGTGTCCGGTGTCACCGGCAACTCCGTTGATGTTCCTCTGTCTAATTCCGGCATTCTTTTGTTGTTGTTATTGCGGTAATTGAATAAATAAAAGAATTTCTTTGTTGTTAAAAAAAATTCTTTGATGTTGTTGTTGCGTTAATTGAATAAAGAAAACTATTTAGTTAGATAGAACAATGGATATACCAACACAACACTACATAAGTTTTCCAAAATGTAAGAAGAAAGGATTCTTCTTTTTTTTTGGTTTTTTTATGTTGTTGTTGTTGGAATTTTAAGGGGCAAAAGGGTATATTTTACATAATTGGTTGGTTTTTATAAAACAGTTTCTAAGGAATGGAAAAAGAGAAGAGAACCAGGTTTGTAGAAATAGGTAGAAAGAGGTGCTAAGGAAATTGCATGGTGTAAGTTTGGATCAAAATTGTTGGTAAGGTTGGAATGGAATAGGAGAAAATTTGTGATGAAGGTTGTGATCCAATTTAGATTTTTGGAGAGAATTAATGGCTATAAAAGATGGTTTTCAATAACTTATGATGCTGGAGAAGAAGTGAGGAATGGTTAATATTGACATGTTATTTTTAAGGATTGTAAAAATGAGTTTGGAAAATGCTATATATGCATCATGACTTGCTTTTGCTTGCAATAATCTCTCCCTCTCTCTCTATGGATGTATGTCCTTCCTCTATAAATGGATATCTTTTTTTCCAAAAATATTATGTTTGCTCATATTTGGTCATGCTTTTGTTAATATTATTATGTTTGAAAGAATAAGTTAAGCTTATCACAGAAGCCATCAAACAACCCTATACAACATTGAAGAAAATATCTCTTCCACCACCTTTTCCTATCTTCTTCTCTCATACATTCTTTATTCTTCCTGATGAGAAGAGGTCTACTCCAAAGCGATGTACTACTACAACAAACTCCGAAAACAACGATCAAATATGGAAAACAAAAAATGATAGCTGACACCAATTAGTGTAGGAAGTTGCTAAAGAACAAAGAAGATCCCAGGGGCATATCTGCAACCCTATCACCATCAACACGCACTGATTCTTCTATAAAGTGAAGCAATCAAGGCTCTCACGAGTCACGCCCATAACAAATGCTCCACCATCGCTGATGATCACTGGTCGTCCGACCCAAATTCTAAAAGTAAAGTAAAAACTTTGCAGGGTCAAAGAATTTCCTGAGACTACAACTATCCATAAACAGTGATATTGATAAAGTAAAGGCCAACACGAGACTTTAAAGCTAATAATACTCGAGACAGACAAGGTAAACACTTCATTAAATATCAAAATTATTACATCCGAAGCACGAAAAATCCCGGGAAACTTTGCAAGAAATAAAAAATTTGGCAAAAATCAGATCAAGTTGAAGCATTCGAAGCAGAGGCACCAAAACCACCTCTCTGATTCGCTTAGAAGCAGACTTGAATGGGTCTAGCTCCGCATAAAAAATTATTAATCCCAGGTAGAACTTTATTACCGGCTGCATAACCCGCTCGCGAACTTCGAGTACGACTCGCATTGTCTGCTGAAGAGAATCATGGAGCACCCGCCTCATACCGACCACTTCATCCTAAAGAGCTTTCAAGGTCTGTCTCCTAGATAGAGGTTTTTCGATGCCTCTCCACTTGACGAGCTTTCTCCTTAACAAAACCAGAAAAACCTTATATCGCTTCTCCGCGTCTTGAAGAGATCATTCCATTTTAATCAAACGAGCCGCCAGAGACGAAGGAGAGCCATGTATTTACATTACCTCTCTCAAAGAGTTATCATATTTAACTTCCTCCTACAACGCAAGGAGCTCCTTCTTAATATAAACGCACTTCAATTCCATAACCTAAAAATTTCTTTTTCAAGTATCCCTCTCATTAAAGGGATCGCCCAGAGCCAATACATCACCCTAACCAGCATAGACGTGAGAAAAAATAGAGGCAACTTTGAACATGTTGTGATCCAGTTCATAAGCCATTTTCATATTATCTCCCTCAGGAAGATTATGGAAGAAGGATAAATTTGATATTGAAACAGTGGCGGAAGCATCCTCATGAGTGCGTGGAAGTTGGGAAGAAAAAATATCTGGCACCTTTATAAAGGGAGTCATCTCCCTAGAAGTATTATCCTAAAAAATGTGAGTCTGCTTTAGAGAAACCTCCTCCCTGAGAGACGAATGTTCTCCATCCCTACCCCTTTTAGTTGAAACTAGAGGCAAAGATGGTTCCACCATTGTCAAAATTTCTGCAACATCCGCGAGATGACCCACCTCAGACACAGAAACAAAATTTTCTATATCTGGGACAGGAAAATGAGCCGGAGTCAGAACAAAGGCAAAAGAAAAAGTTCAAATATTCATCTTAGTTAGGATTCCTGAAGCATCTTTCAGGAGAAAGAACATATTCAGCTTACTTAGTTTGTCCAAGCTATCTACAAAACAAGATTACGAATGTAAAAAAACACATGAAGACCCCATTCTCACCAAAGACTTTTCTCCTCTCCTCAAGATTAACTACACTTAAGATAGTGTGATTATCAATCAACTTTTTCCTCACTTTTTGGTAGGGGCACCTAGCCAGGGACGAAATCGTCCTTATAAATAAGTCCCCTAAACCAAGCATGCTTTTCCTCCCCTATTGTCACCTCGACCGGAGAAAGAGAACCCGACTGGGTACAATAAGAGCCAACATTCTGGTCGAAGTGGATCTTAGTCCAATACTTCAGATACGAAATTCAACAATCTTGAGGAGAATTGGAAGGGAATAGTAAAAAACGGTGTAAGCCGCAAAAGAGGGAGGATTCATCATTAAAAACCATCTTAGAAAAATCACTCTCATCTATAATAAAAGGGTCGAACCAAGGAACGACTAAGTGAAGCTGAAGAAGCCCCTAGTTGCAAAATTTATCTAGGGAAGTACGCTTCAAAAGAAAAAGATCAAAGAATAAGCGAATAAGTGGCTTCCAAGACTGATACTCAACACACAATTGAAAAACCCTCACATACGCCCACGACTCCGAATGTAGTTGGACATCTAAAATTCAGAAAAGGGCAGCTGAAGTCATATTCCTGTAAACAAGCACTCATAGAACGAAGCCATGTAGTTAGAAAAAGTACGACATATCCTTCTATCCTCTAGAACCAAAAGGACTAACTCCTCCGAAGGATCACCAACCACAACGTCAGCATCATGCAAGGTGGTCCTAGTGCTCAGAGCCAAAGAGGTGCTTGCCAATGTTGCATCTATCCAATCATAAATCGGTGTTCCCGACCCAGTCAAAGGATTAAGCATTCTAACACCTCAACAACATCAAGTTCTTAAAAAAACTTGAAGGAAATCTTTAGCACGCTCCCTCCTTCGCAAATTAGCCAATACTTCCTCCTTCGATAAAACATGAAAGGGCATTTGGATTTTGACGTGGTTTATTCCCCGCAAACATTCGTTATAAGGGCGTCCAACGACCCAAAACAAGGGTTTTCTTACTCCAAAGAAACCTCATACATCTCTTTTGACCCTGAATCATTAGATAAAGATATAATTTTTTCCCCGTGTCACCGCTATCATCAGAATTACCATAGGATGATCCAAATGAAGTTTCCACTTTATAATCACTCACTAAATCAACAACGTTATCACTCATCCTAACTAAAAGCAAGAAAGGCCGATGAGAAAGCTCAAGTTAGGAGGGTACATGGTTTAAAGAGATTGATGAAGCAGAAAAAGGCAAAAGCTTTAAGCAAAGACTTTGAGTAACTTCTGATGGTGTTCTTAGAAAAAAAGGAACGAAAACATCTCTCTAGAAGAGTAAACGAAAAATTGAAAGCTAGTAGGGTGCGAAAAACTTCCAATTGTTTAACTCACCATATTTATAAAATATGGCAGTTGAAAGATCTAAGACCAACTATGAACAAAAATCTCAAGATCAATTACTATAGTTCAACACACGGAAACACGCCAAACTCAGGTGCACTCAAGCACTCTACGAACTGCTCCATACCCTAACTGGTCACGCCATCGCACGAGTTAGGAATGGGTAACTAAGAGTATCTGTGATAAAATCGCATTAAATGCGCATGTTTCTCATTACTTTTTAAAACCGATCCTCAACGATTCAGTTCTATTTCATACTGGACTAAGATGTACAGGCCGATCAATGGTATTTAAGGCTTACCCAGGATCCTTCAGCGTCCGATCAAGCCTTAGGGAAAACTGTTCTGGACCGGGTAAAGGCCAAATCGATTAAGGCCCGATCCATCAAAGGTCCACTCTACTCGATCCAAATATAAAAACAGTTCACATGCGATGAAAAGTTACACGATCTCTGATCTCGAATTGTAGTATACTCATCTTGTATCTAGAACTGACTAGAGCATTGAAGTGCTAAAGATGCAAGTCCATCCTGCAATGTTGTAAAGGAGATCAGAGTCACCATTCAAAATCATTATTATAATACTCTCATCATTTCTAGTTCTTTCGTGAAGCTGAAACATCGGTTTCTGATTTTCGAACAGAACAAATTGCTTATCAATCAAAGAGAGAGATATGATTTTTTTTAATTAAAAAAAAGTGTCTATTGGAATAGATTTTTCATCGGTTGTGGTTCTTTATCAAAGAGATAAATTTCGCGTAATAACTTTACATATATTTGAGGTGAAAACTCGTTGAAAAATTTATATTTGTTCTAGTGAAAAATAATGGTTAAAGAAACCTACTTTATTAGACACGACCATTGTGTCACAAATTGAACCTGTAAAAGGATTCTCTAGCACTAGCATCATGTGTGTGATGGTTATGATTAGTTCTCCTGTTTTGGTGAAGATAGTGTTTGTTTTTTATGTATTTATTTTATAATAACTTCTAAAGGCGCGATAGAATTAACTTCAATTTGTTCATCAATCTCTAACTTGATGAAATTAATAAAACTGAGAGCGAACGTGTTTACTTCACATGATATGGCAGTTTAAAGAAATAAATAGTATCAAGGCAAAAGAAAAAGAAGGTTACACACAACAAAACACATTATTCATTATAAGGTGCATCAATCATATTACAAACCATGGCTATAACTAGCCCCTTAGAAAATCCACATCAATCAAACAAACCAACCATGTCACATTATATAACACAAACAAAAAACACACAAATTCACACACACACACACAATCATAGAGATCCCCACTTTTTATTTAATTCAACTATATACTATTATACAGGAAGCTTGAAACATGAGCAGTGGGGTGTAGACTATAAAGAGAAGTGTCGCAGACAGATCTAGCGACGGAAGCTTCTAACCGGTTGCACCGGTTCAGCTTCATCGTCACGCAGCTTGACAAGCGTATAAACTCCAGAACCAGCAAGCGCACCAAGCGTCGGCGCCACCAAATATATCCAGATATGCTTGTAGTTTCCTGCTGCAACTGCTGGACCTAAGGTGCGCACCGGGTTCATCGAGCCTCCACTTGTTGGCCTAAAATTAAAACATTACTTATAATATTAAAACAAGAGCAAAGAATAATATGAAATCAAAATACAAATCAATATTCCATTATGTCATAGAAAAGTTTCTATACCCTGTAATGAGAATGTTGAGCAAAACTGTAGCTCCAACAGCAATACCAGCCAATTCACCAACCGCGCGAGTATCAGTAGCAACAGCAGTGACAACGAACAAGAGAATAAAGGTGATGATAAACTCAGATGCAAAAGCTTGTCCAATGCTAACAGTAGGGACAGTTACACCACCAGAAAGGAAAGGGTGATAAACAACTTTGAGAGCATAACAAGCGCAGATCGATGCAGAGACTTGTGCTGCAATGTAGGCCGGAACATGTGCCCATGGAAAATGGCGAAACGCCGCGAACGCAATGGTGAGGGATGGATTGAGATGTGCACCTGAGATATGACCGATTGAGAGAATAATGAACATGACTGTTAAACCAGCACAAGCTGCATTTCCCATAAGTGTTTCTGCTCCAGCGTATTTGTTGTTCACTATTGGTCCTGCTGTTGCTGCATATATCAGTATGAATGTTCCTACAAACTCTGCTCCAATCTGTGAAAAGAACCATACAAATTAGTATGATTTTTCTGGAAATATACAGATGAAAAATCTACATTTAGAACATTCCATCTATACCCAAACACACTTAGTCTTTACTTACAAAGCTTACGAAAATAACTTTTAGACACTGTTTATAAGCTTTTCTAAACAATTTTATAGAGAGACTTGTGCTGCAATATTTTTGTGCTATCCTGCATGATCTAAAACAATTTTAAAGACCCTGCGGATTGCTATCCTTAACATCAGATATTTAGGACGCACGGGTTTAGCGATGTTTGATGAAAAAAGTGATCCTCCAGTCACATCATTTCTAGGGATTCATGCTTAATGATAATCTGAATTCTATGTGAGTCCTGAAGAATTAAGTAATTATTAAGGCTAACTAAGCTAAATCCCAAGTAAAAGTATGAGATTCAGGGACAGGAAGAAAATCCATATAAGATCGACCGCGACTTCAGAAAGACAAATGTCTATCCCGATTGGAAATAGTGTGCAATTTGGTTTCTCACATACAGACCTCAAGCTTAAGAGGCTGTGTACAATCCGACTTTTCACATAAAGTAATATCGCATCTATATGTTTCATGCTTGAGAAATTGCGTACAATTCATTTCTCACATAAAGCATCTCGCCTTATTGGTCTCATACTTGAGGAACGGTGTACAATCTGATTCGTACTTAAAAGCATCTTGCATATACAGACCTCATATTTGATGGACCGTGTATATAATAAGAAATTTAGGTCGGGTCTAAACCCAAAATTTGGAGAATCCATTCCGATTTTAATGTATCCCATGAGGCGGGACCAAGTTGGAGTAAGTAATATAGGCGGGTCCGATGGCTAGTAGGAATGTTCACAAATTCAAAGCTTTAAAGGCACATTAATAGTCATAAGTTATGGTCCATGCAGAAAGAAAAGCGAATTCATTCCTATTAATAGACCGGAGGCAAACAAGGAAACATAAGAGTAACTCCAATGACAAATGTAGCATAAAATTTGGATACCGTTCTTCGATCTTAACAAATAATAAATCTGTTTTCTTTCGTTATATTTTTCAATTTTTATCTTTAATAATTTATTTGTTTACAAATATTTATATATTAACTTTATTTTATATTAAATTTTTATAAATAATTATTTTATTTAATAAAAATTAATTTTCTTTAACACTTCTATAATATTTTTACTTTAATTATTATTATTATAAACTTTAAGTTTAATTAGATTTTTTTTATTACACATTAATATTTTGAATTAAAATAAATTTAATATAAATAAAATATTAATATATAAAGTAAGGGGTTTTGGAGGGTTTGATTTTGTTCATACCAAAAATTTCATAAAATTGTAGAACTAAAAAATTGTATTGAAGTGAGGGTTTTACAGGATTTTGGAGGACTTCCGTAAATTTTTTAAATATCTTTTAAGCCGTTATAATATTCTGAAAATTAAAAATATAGAAATGATAATAAATTTTTTATCATTCTAAACAATTTTTTTAAAATGTCAAATATTTTTTTATATATTTTTTAAAATTTTATTTTCAAAAGTTTTCTCCTCCTCTCTCCCCCTTCAAACTCATAAATAAAAGTGCAGTGTTTTTGATCGATCAATTGGTCTTATGGAGACTGAACCTCCAAAACCATATAAATACTAACAACCTAAGAGAAAATTGATATTTATTCTTTACGACTTAAACTTAAAGTGATATTGATATTCCAACTTACTTAATATAAATATCGATAGAGTTATCAACTAATTTATTCAACCTCAACAATATTTTTTTTAAAATGCTTTAAATAATTTATATTTCTATATATTAGATTAAATATGAAATCCTATATACTCATAAGCCATAATCCATCTTTTGTTTTTTATTTCAAATGAATTTGCTTTTATTCATAACCTTATCTGTATGAAAATACATTTGAAGGCAGACAAAAGAGAAATGTTAAACTTACATTTATTTTTTACATACACCGTATATATAAATGGTTCAATTTACTTATTTATTTATTTTATTATTTTGTGGTGCATGGAAATTTGAGTCAAAATGAAAACAACATTACAAGCTACGGTGTAAAATCCATATGGTGTCATAAGTTAGTGTACACGTAGCATTCCTTCCGACAAAAATATATTGAAATGTGTGAAATTGAAGATAACTCTGCTCAAAATAATACTCCCTCCGTCTCATAATAAGTGTCCCATTTGAGTAATGCGCAGTTTTTAAGAAAATGATTGGATGTGTTGGTTTTAGTAAAAAAGTTAATGTCATTTACTAGAATACCCCTATTAATAGTAGTTGAATAACGTGAAAGTTAATAAATAGGGGTATAATAATGGAAAAATAACAATGATTGATGCATTGAAATTGTAAATGGACAATTAATTTGAGACAAGTAAAAACTGCAAATGGGACATTTATTATGAGACGGAGGGAGTATATTTTAATATATTTTAAAATAAGAAATGCATTTGAAGAATAGTTCTAGTAAAATTATACAAATAAATTAAAAATATAAGTTTTAAAAATAATTTATAATAAATAATAGAGGAAGTAACATGTATACTTGAGTATTGAGTGGTCCAAATGCTACAATTGGGCAATGGATGTAGCACACCTTTAGAGGGTGAAAATAAGAATAAAGTGTACGTGTAATATTAAACAGTTTCAACCATACATAAAATTAATTAACAACAATGTTTGTCTTATATTTAGTTTTAAGAAATGAAAATAATACTCCATCCCATCCATCCCATAATGAGTGATTTATTTAAAATAAAATAGTGTTTTAAAATGAATGATTCATTTCAATTTTTGACATATTTTTTCCAATTCTATCTTCTAATTTATAAAATTTTTATCAGACACTATAATAAAAATATTATGCTCTCTTACTCTTATACAATTTTTTTAAATATACGTAAAATGACCAAATAGATCACTCATTATGGGACAGAAGAAATAACAAATATTATATACTTTACTAACTACTCTCTCATATTAATTACAATTATTTAATGAATTAATTAACATATTTAAAAAACGATTTAAGAGACATGAAACGAGACAATATTTATTTTAAGATGACTTATAATTAGGGGTGGCAAAACGGATTCGGTCTGTTGGGCATATCTGCTCTACCCGCACTTTTGTGCAGGGCTGGCCAAAGTTTTATATCCTCATCCTCTAGTGTGATCGCTCCGCCTCGTCCCGTTTTTTACGCGGATTTTTACGCCACATACATTAACATAAATTTTGCATTTTTAGTCTTAAAAAATGCAGTGTCTGCGGGTTTAGTCTACCCGCCCTCACTTTTTGTAAAATGGATTAAAGTTTTAGGTATGCACCCTCAGCTTTGATTGTCCCATCAAATCCTTTTTTGCGGACATTTGTAGAACGGACTTAAACAGAAATGGACATGTCCATTCACTACCCCTACTTATAATAATTTGGAAATGATTAGATACCGCAATAAAAATAGTTATGGAACCTTTATAAAAAAAAATTAAAATTTAATTAATGTCAGGACGATCAGTTAACCATAAATATTATATTTAAAAATATTTAATTTTTATATTAATTATAAATAAAATAACATCATCGACAAACGTATAATTGTGTTAGATTTAAAATATATAACTATTAATCTAAAAATAAATAGGGAACACTTCTCAAGTCTCTAAGATAAATATATAATAATTGTATTTATTTTATAATTATATATACCTAAAACACTTTTTTAAATATATTTATATAGCTAATATTAACTTCTCATATTTTAGAAAATTTAGAAATATTAATTAAATGATTACTTAAAGAGTAAATTCAATAAATATATTTACAAAGTTAAAATAAGCTTATATTTAAGGGTAAATTCTTTTTTCAAAATTGAGGGTTACATATATTTAATTCAAATGTCACACATTTCATATAATTTTGCAAAATAAATAATCCTTTTGATCTTAAATATAAATAAAAAATTGAACATTCTCACTTCAATTTTAAATTAAATACATTAAGCTATTTATTTATATTTAAAATTAAAAGGGAGGCCATCTAAAAAAACAAAGGCAGTAGAATTTTAAAATAAATATTTCATTACTTAATTATTTGACATAAAAAAGACAGCGAAGAGTATTAATAATATTAAAGAGTCCAAAGAATATAGTACAACGCGTGTAAAGAATACTACTTCACATATTTTGCATTATTTTGATGATATCCCAATCATGCATATCTCATCTCATCACATCGTAACATACAAACAAACTCTCAAAAATCATTAAATACAACCAAATTATTTTTGTCTATGCCTAACTGTTAATAAAACTAATAATATTAATACACACTATACTATATAAAATGTTATCTATTATATTTTAGTCAAGGTTTACTGTTTTTATTTCTTAATAAATAACTCACATGAAACAGTTAATTTAATCTGACATTGCTAGATATAAATCAAATCGAATTAATTTATGGGCGGTGGCATGAGAAAAAAATATATATAAAAAAAAGAAATTAAAAAAAAAAGAAAAAAAAAAACTCGTTGACCAAAAAGAGATGAAATAAAGAGAGAGATGTTACCTTCTGAGTGAGAGAGACACTGGGAATTCGAACACCGATGCAACCATTGCTTTTAGCACCCGGCAAACACATGTTGCACCTCCCCATTGCAAAAGACTCACGGTCAAGTGAATCAATTCTCACCGACGAGAATAATGGCCCTCCCGGAGTTTCCGGTGTTGGTGGCACTGACGCCGCCGTTGGGGTTCCTGTTTCCGATTCCGTCATTCCTTTTTTTTTTCTTTTCTTTTTTTTGGTTAAAAAAACAATAAAAAAGATAGCTGGATAAATATTAGTGAAAATAACAACACTACATAATTTTCCAAGTGAAAGAAAAACAATTTTTTTGGTTTTTTTTTTGTTGTTGTTGGAGATTTAAGGTGCTAAAGGGTACAGTTACATAATTGGTTGGTTTTTATAAATTTGTTTCTAAGGAATGGAAGGAAAAGAAGGACCCAGGTTTGTAGAATAAGCTAGAGAAAGGTGCTAGGGAAGTTGAACATATATATGAAGATTTAGAGGTTGGATCAAACTTGCATGATGTTGTTGTTGTTAAGGTTAGAATAGAATCGGAGAAAGCTTGTGATGAAGGTTGTGATCTAGTTTCGAAGATGGAGAGATTATGGGAAAAGAGAAAAGCAAAAACGTGGTTGAAGGTGGAGGAGAGAAACTATGGTTGAAAAAGTGGGTTTTCAACAACTTATGATATGATGGAGAAGAAGTGAGGAGTTGTTAACATTAACATGTTATTTTAAGGATTATAAAATTGAGTTTGGAAAGTGCTATGCATCATGAGTTGCTTTTGCTTGCAATGTACATGAATTCAACTCACTTTTTATACTTCTTAATGAAAAAGTCAATGCCCCTGCATTATTGTTTTTCTTAATGCAATAATTCTATAAAATATATATATGAAAACTCTCGATAGGAATTATAAGATGGTTATTAAGTTCATTTTGACGTTAGTCTTTGAATATATTTATGATATAGTAAATTATTATAGATTAATCTCAAATTTTATAGTAAGGGTGATCTATATGATAGTATGTTTCAATCCAACGATTAATTTTAAGAAATATTTATTCGAAATGAAGTTATGAACGAGTGAAACTCGTGATGTAACTCTTATGGTGTAATTTGATCATCCTTATATATATATATATATATATATATATATATATATATATATATATATATATATATATATATATATATATATATATATATATATATATATATATATATAGGATATGATCAAATGATACCAAGGCGTCAACGTTTAATTTGACACCAAATCTCAGCCGTTAAAAAATTGATCTAACGGTCATATTAAATTAAATTAAATAATTAAAAAAAATATATAGCCTAATTTTTCGTCTAAAAGATAGGCTATTTATATGACCGTTTGATCAATTTTTTTAATGGTTGAGATTTGGTGTCAACGAATCAAGAAAAAATTAACTTTCGATTTCCATGCTTTTCACAAATTCACAATTCCAACTTCACCGTTTGCAACTTCCTAAGATCTCAGAATCAAGAAACACTCAAAAGCGAACACGGAGATCTGTCATAGTCGATTCGATCAATCACTATTTTTGATCCAATTCCTCAAAATTCAGATCTCTAATTCCCTCGAGAACTCCACAAAATATCAAAAGGAATAATCTTAGATCCATATGTAAAGTTACGTCAGAGTCTAAAGGCGATTTTATGAAGGTTAGGCTAGAGATTCACAACTCATCCTCCAATCTAACATCACTCGTACTTCCCACTACTACTAGGGTACTTACCATGGCGACATCAGAAGATTCCACAAGTTCATAGTTAATGAAATTACTACAAATAATACATTTCATGACAAAGCTTTCACCTCAGTCAATGAAAATCCGATGTCAAATAACCTGAAACGCGTTATTTTTTTAAAGTTTAATCTTATCTACCAGTTTTGTAGAAAACCGGCAAGATATATAGATCAGGGTTTGAGCTTTCATTCCCAGCTTCTGCAAATTTATGCTTTATTTTTAACCAAAATTTTGCCTTTATTTATAAATCATCTTATCCCTAAGTTTTTTTTCTCATAAAAATGACATTAAATGTTGATTAATATTTTATAATTAAATTGAACATAGTTTTTACCTCGGTTATGTTCTCTCAGTTTTTCTGAAAACCGAAATGTAAACTCTAAACAATATTTTACTCACTCAACAGAATGTTAAGTTTCATTCACTTTTTATGCCATAGCAAACAAAACATCATTTTCTGCACCAAACAAACTCAAACAACATCTTCTCCAAGGAGGAGGGAAGCTCGAACCTCAAACCAACACTTTTATTTGACTCACTCATGAGTTTTTCAGTTTGTAAAACTCTCTCCACATTGTTGTTGATGTATTTGTAGTCGTTGTTGTTGCCAATGCTGTTGTTGTTATTGTTATTGTCATGATATTCGAGACTTAAGGTATGTTTGGATTGCTGGTATGGGATGGAATGAAATGGAACGGAGTGGTAATTAACAAGAATCCATTATTTGGATAAATAAATAATGGATGGAATGGAATGAAACATGATGGAATACATTTCATCCAATTCCCCCATTTTTTGTTTCATCCAATTTGGGGTGTATGTGATGAAATGAAACATTTTTAATAAAATAACCAAACAATGGAACCACTAGCATCTAAATCTTGATATCATCGAAGATTTGTTGTATACAATGTATTTTTAATATTCTTTGAAAATAATATAGTATAAAAAAATGTGCATTCACCTCAGTAATTTGTCATGACCAATGTCATAGTTAAATTTTTTTCTATACTATATACACTGACCTTAACAAATATTTGTCGTCCATTTAATGGTTCTTTTCTCAACGTTGAAACCTTGAAGTTTTGAACCCCATTTTTGTTTCTATGGTGTATGTATTCTTTGTAATAACAAGTCTTTTAAACTTTTTTGGTCTGTGTAAATTTGGAAGGGGTGACTGATGAGGTATTGACGCCACTTCTTAACGGCTTATGTAATGGCGAAATTTCACCGACACGTCAGTCATTTTGTTTTTCAATTCTATAAAGGCTACACTAGCCTCTGTACTCCATGAAAATTTAGTGGAACTCAATAAATCGATGAGGGAAGCGGCGAGAGTGGCGCATAAAGCATCGATAAAAACCGTTGAGATCGAGAAAACCGCGTAGTGTCGTGACAGAACGTGGAATAGGCCAATCCAAAATTACCTGAATCTTATCTGGATCTACAGCAACACCACCCTGTGAGATAATATGGCCCAAATAATTCACCTTTTGCACTGCAAAAACACACTTTGAAAATTTTGCACAAAAATAATTTGATTTTAACAAGTTAAATATGATATCTAAATGAACCAAATGGTCACTCTTTGAAGAGCTGTAAATGAGAATGTCATCAAAGAACACTAAAACAAATTGGCGAAGATAAGGACACAATAATTTGTTCATTGTTGCGTGAAATGTCGAGGGAGCATTTGTTAGGCCGAAAGGCATAACTAGGAATTCATAATGGCCATCAATTGTTCTAAACATTGTTCTATGAGTTTCTTCTGATGAAAGTCGAATCTGGTGGTATCTTGACCGTAGATCTATCTTGGTAAAAACTTTAGCATTTACTAATTCATCTAGGAGTTCATCAATGGTTGGGATGGGGAATCAGTCTTTTATTGTGATTGCGTTAAGTGTACGATAGTCTACGCAAAAACGCCAACTGCCATCTTTCTTTTTAACAAGAAAGACAAGGGAAAAATGGGCTATTACTAGGGACGATTAATCCTTCGTGCAACATTTCATGAATGAGGGAGGACATGGATCCTTTTTAGGAGTGAGGTATCGGTAAGGTTTGAAATAATGGGAGGGGTGTTTGGTGATAAAGGGATGTGATGGTCATTAGGGTGCGAAGGGGGAAAACCATGTGTACCATTAAAACCGTGGGGTATTGGTTAATGAGGCTTACAATGTTATGGTCCATTAGAGTTGTTGTTTGGTGGTTTGGGCAAGGTTTAAGTGGGACTTCAAAAGGGTGGAAAGTCATTAGGTGAAAAGAAGCAATGAAATCTGTATGGATGAGTTCTCTAAGCTGGTGGAAGGTGGTTAGTGTAGGTAGGGTATTTGGGTCACTTGTAAGGGTGATTTGGCTATTTTTATGGTTGAATGTCATAGAAGGAATAGAGAAATCTGCCTGAATAGGTCCAAGTGTACATAACCAAGTCATTCCTAAAACGACGTTTGCACCTTCGGTAGGTAATAGGTAAAAAGGAAGTGAAAACAATTTTTCTTGGAGAGTAAGCTGGACATTGTGACAAATACCTTCACATTGAAGATGGGAACCATTACCAACCATAAAGGAAAGTTGAGGGATTGAAGTAGTCTAAAGATGAAAGTGGTAGGCAATTAGGGGTTAGAGAATATTGTGAGTAATGCCCGTGTCTACCTGAACCATCACGGGAAGTACACCAATAAGGCCTTGAAATTTGAGTGTTTGTGGAGAGAACTGCCTCGTCAATGCTTGGGTCGATAATTGAAAATAGGTGTCATTTGCTTCAGTATCATTATCCTCTTCATGAGAGGTATCCTTTTCGGTTTGCAAATCCGGGTTTTCATCCTCAACCAATAGTAAAAGAAAACGGCTAGAAGCACATTTGTGACCCGAAATGAACTTTTCATCACAATCGAAACAAAGGCCTTGAGTGCAACGTTCTTGCATTTGCGCATTAGAAAGGCGTTTTATGGGTAATTTGGTAATTTGAGGGGAAGATGGATGTTTATGGTCTTTGCTGACAGTATTGGAAATAGGGGTATTTGGTTTGTTGAAGGGTGTGGGAAAGGGTTTTTGAAATTTTGGTTTGGCATCCATGAATTTAGATTCAATCAGTTTCGCAAGACCAATTGCTTGTGAAATAGAAACAGGCCGTTGAATGGCGAATTCATTGCGAATTTCAAGTTTTAAACTAGAAATAAAACAATTCACAATAGCATCGGGAGGAAAATCTACAACTTGGTTACCAAGCTTCTCATACTTAGTATGATAATCTACCATTGACCGATCTTGCTTTAATTTAAACAACTCATCCTGATGGTTTTTAAAAGTAGAAGTACTAAACCGTAATTGCAACACATTAATAAATGAAAACCAATATGTGATTAAATGATTATGATGTAATCATTTAAACCAGCCCGACGCATCGCCTTTCATATAGAAAGAAACTAAGGATAATCTATTTTCAGGAGGCAGGTTGTAGAAACTAAAAAATTGTTCAACTTGGAATAACCATTCCAAGTTGTTGGAACCATCAAATTGAGCAAGTTCAAGTTTTGGGGTTCGAAAAGGGGGTAAATGGGGTATGTGAGACATTTGGGAGTAAGGGATCTATTGAGTAATAGGGATAGTGTATTGGGAGTTGAAATAAAAGCAGGGGGGATGAGATATACAGTGGGAAGGGTGGTGGAATTTGGGTCGCTGTATGTGGTGGGTTAATCAAAACAGTAGGTTGTGGTAGGGTGTGTGAGAAGGTGGTTGAATGACGCATGGGTGTTTGGGTAGGGGTCAGAACCCTTGAAGTTGGGTTTGAAACTGAAGGACTAGAAAGGGGGGGTTGGGTTAAACCGCGCGTTGTTCTGCTTACTTAGCTAGAATGGATATGAGAGAATTATTCCTAGAGTTTGCGAGTTGATATTTTTGTTGTCTAACCTTGTATGAAGCTGTCTGATTTGTTGCTGCAAGTCCGAATTAGATTGTTCAAATCGTTCGTCCAATTGCTGTTGGGTATCTTGTAAAACATTATTTAGATGGAGCTGTGCTGTATGGACAACAATATGAACAGTCTCATCAACTATTTCACGTGAAGAAGGGTTAGGTGGTTTGGGAGGATCCATGAGAACAAGGAACGAAAGCACCAATGACAATCTATAGTAAAGATAACATTCATATCTAAGAGCTAAATGAAGAGAAACGTAAAACAGCTAGAACATAATTTCATTTCATATCTTCAAAAGGAAACAACATTATAGTATAAATACTAGGGTTTGACCATATACTAATGGACTGGGCTGAATATAACATAATAAAAGAAAACAATTTCTTTATACACTCATATGGCTTCTTACAAACCTGCTGCGAAATTTCAAAAATACCCCTATATTTCGGATGTGCATTTCTAAAGGCACATTTTTCTTTAAAAAAAAGGTGATTTCGGATGTGCACATCCGAAGAAGCCTTTTTTTTATAAAAAAAGTGTCTTCGGAGATGCACATCCGAAATAACCCAATTTTCGGTCTTGGGATTTTTCGGATATACATATCCGAAAAAATTCAATATTTATTAAAAAATTAAAATCAAAGTCAATCAATTGTATTAATAATATAATTAATTATATTAATTAAAATATATAATTAAATATATATCATTTTAATAAAGATATATAATTAAATATATATCATTTTTATCAAAATATATAATTAATTAAAATATTTAACCGCATAATACTGCGACAAATTAATTTTATTATTTTAAAAAATTAATTATTTTATAATTTAACCGCATATTAAACATATACCATTTAAAAAATAATTATTTTTATAATTTAAAAAAAATTGACAAATAAATTATTACAAAATTAAAATTTTATTTAATCTTTTTATTACTAGAACAATTTGTATTTAAGTTATTTCTTATTAATAATAACGCACTCTAATTATATTATAACTATGTTATAAATAAATATTTTTTCAAAATAAAATATTTTTTTTTTTAGAATATTAGAATACTTCGGATATGCATATCCAAATTAATCAATATTCCAAATTGTATTTGGAAAGGTTTTTTGGGATATACATCTCCTAAAAAACACCTAACATTTTAAATCTAACGTTTAAATTGGAAAAAATATATTTTCGAAGATGCATATTCGAAAAAACTAAAAAAGAGTGATTTAGAAGATGCATCTCCGAAATAAGTGAAAATGTGAAAGGGAGTGTACAATGAAATTTTCTAAAAGAAATAGTAAGTGGACCAATATCAATTAAGGGTGTGTTTGGTTTAGAAGAGAAGTTGTGAAGAGAGAATGAGAGAAGGGAGAAAAATGTGAGAAATAAAGTAGATTTTATGTATTGTTTGTTATAAGAGAAGTATGAGAGAAATAGAAGAGAAAGAAGTGTTCAATATTTTAAAAATACTAAAATGCTCTTAATTTAAAAAAATTTAATCGAGATTAATTTTATTGAATTATTAAATAACGTTAATTAGTTTCATACTCATTTAAATAATAAATTTAAATTTATATATAATTAAAATAACACATAATTAAAAATTTTATTATAAATAATTATGTGTTATTTTAATCATATATTAATAATTTTAAAATTTAATTTTATTATTTAAATGAGTATGAAACTAATTAACATTATTTAATAATTTAATAAAATTAATCTTGACTAAATTTTTTTAAATTAAGAGCATTTTAGTATTTTTAAAATATTGAACACTTTTTTCTCTTCTATTTCTCTCATACTTCTCTTATAACAAACAATACATCAAATCTACTCTATTTCTCATATTTTTCTCTCTTCTCTCATTCTCTCTTACCTACTTCTCTTCGAAACCAAACAGACTCTAAAAGAACACATAAAAATATTTTAGAATTGTTAAGTTGAAATATAAAAAATAATGGTAATCTTAAATTTATACAATTAGCACAAATTCTCCTTGTTTCTTCACATATGAGAGAAGAAATAAAAAGTTGGTGGGTCTCAGCTATTTTAGTCGATCTCTTTTAATTCTTTGGTAAGCCAAGCAGAAGAAATAATATATTTCTTCGCTCTTTCTCTCACATGTATTTCATTCAAAACAAGCAGACCCTAAGAGTTATAATCCTTAAGTAAAACAAATATTTCTCATTCTCTATTGAACATTAGAGCTTTTTTTTATCACCTGATCTATTTTGTCACCCCTAATTATACTATTTATCATATTGAACTATTTGATTGTAATCAAAATCGTTTTAACCTTATGAGACATGCGTAAAAAGTTGAATTTAGCTTGAGTTTAGTCGTATGATATTTTAAAGAAATTCTATTTATATGTAAATTATTCATATAATATGCGTAAAGAGATTTTTTTTTCATAACTTAATTATAAAAAGTGTGAAACCTACGTGTAAGTCATTTTGCACTCAAAGACAATTAATAGTATAATTTCACATATTAAGGTGTTATATAGGGATGATTAATGTCTCAAAGGTTGGGACCTTAGAAGGACACTTATATCTTCAAAATTAATCTTGTTGATTGTAATGGAATTGAAAACCTCTATTGAAAAATCTTTTGTATATATTAAAAATTAATATACTAAACTTTTTAGTAGAAAAGTTTTCAATTCATCATAAACAATTGAGATCTCGAATCATTCCTTTGATTTCATAGCTTAGTTTGCGCCTAATGATGAGTAATGAGAGTAGTGGTAATGTGCTTTCGGCTAAGAAAAGTCACTATAGTTTAATTAAATTCAAGGGCAGCCTGGTTTTGCTAAGCACTTTTCCTTCCAAGGAGATTTTTTTTTCAATGGTGCTTCTTCTTCCATAACATTATTATGATATAACTAAATAGTATATTGTAATGTCATCATGTGAACTTAATGAACATCTCAATCAGAAAACGAAAACAAAAAAAACATTCAGAAAACAAAAAGTCATGTGAATGAACATCTAAGCTTTATGTCCCATCATGCTCACTTTCGATTTGTTTTTCTTTTTCTTCTTTTCAACTCTATTTTTATAATTTTAAATTCAACTAACGTACAATAATTTGTAGGTTAACAAGGAATATAACGTCATTTTTTGGTTTATATTTAAAACTTAATCATTGATCACTTTTTTTTATTGACTATGAAATTGAACTTTATTTTAGAATTCACAGTTTTTCTCCTAATTGTTTGAATTCAAAATTATAAGGGTGGTGAAAATAGAATAATTGAGTGTGGAAAAAGAGCGCGAGGGATAGAATTAGAGAGCATAATTGAGGGTGAAAATATATTCATTAGCAACTAACGTTGATATCTCTAAGGTATTTATACAACTTACAATTAAGTTACAAGTAAGTCAAGATAAAAACAAAAATTAACTACTAATCGTTAGTTGGTTCAGTGGTGATTGGCGTTGAACTTGGTAGGGAGGACCACAGTTCGATCCCCCACAACTACGATCGGGAGGGGGCTCTGTAACCGATTACAGCTGCTACAAAATCTAAAAATATAACAGTTCAACCGGTACAAATACCTCTTCAAACTTTATGTCTTCTCTATGAAAAAATGTTTTTGCAACTAATCGAGCTTTATGCTTGATTATTTCACCCTTGGGATTTGCCTTCACTTTGAACATCCATCTTACACCAATTAACTTCTTTCCTTCCGATAGATCAACTAACTCCTAAGTCTTGTTCTTCTCAATCGATTCCAGCTCCTCCTTAACAACACAAATCCATTTTGGATCACTCAAGGCCTCTTCCATCTTAACAAGTTTGGATTCAACTATAGTTGCAAGATGGACAAAATCACCATCATCATTGACTTTGTTGTCTAAAAAAACTCACAATCTTGGAATCTTGGAGGCAAACCTATTTGTCTTGTTGATCTTCTCACATTCTCTTCAACTCAGGCTTCGACGGGGGATGTTTTGACACTATCAAATTCTGCAGAAACTGAATTTTCAATGTTGTAACCAGTTACAGCTTTCTGGTAGCCAACTATAGGCTGATGCAACTCCTTTAATTTTGTCGATAATGACATCTTGGCTGATCACAATCCTTCTATTTGCTTCATCGTACAAGTTGTAACCACCGGTAGAATGGTACCCTATGTGTATCATCAATTCTCCCTTGTCGTCAAACTTTTCTCTAAGCTTCCCTGACACATGTCGATACGCTACGAAACTAAAAACTCAAGTGATTCAAATTCAGTTTGAATTCAAACCGTGATTCCTCATGTGCATCTTCTCAAGCTTCTTTGTTGGGCACCTAATCAAAATATAGGCAGTCGTGAACACCGTTTCTCCCTATAACTCTTTTCGCAAGTTTTTCCCTTTTAACATGCTTCCCACCATGTTCATAGTCAATTGATTCTTCCTTTCGGCAACACCATTTTGCTGCGGTGGATAGGGTGGTACTACCTTATGTATTATCCCCCTCTTAATCATACAACCTCCCAAAGTCATTTAAGACGTGTTTGCCTCCACCATCCATTTTGAAACTTTGAGCTTTTGATCGCTTTGCCTCTCATCCGTGGACTTGAATTTCTTAAACATTTTGAATACCTCATCCTTTCTCTTGATTAGGTATTTCTATAGCTTTCTACTATGGTCATCAACGAATACGACAAAATATCTATTGCCACCAATCAAATCAACTTGCATCGGTCCTCACACATCGAATTACGCTACCTCAAGGTGATGGTTGGTTCTACAACCTACATCATTGCTGATTTACCTTTATGTTTCTTTTCTTGCCCATGTTCTTCACAAATTTTATTCGTTGTGTTGATCAATTGCAATCCCGTTACCTTTTTATTCTTTTGCAATGCATTGGCATCTCGGAAATTGAGATGTCCAAGATAATAGAGTCATATCTACTCTTTTCAATTAGTCGATGTATCAAGACACATATACTCCATAAAATTCAACACAACTATGAAAGTTTTATTAGTAGACATAGGAGCTTTAAGGATATAAACCTCGTTTACATCCATAACGCGTAGTGCCTTGTTCTCCATACGAATCTTATAACTCTTCTCAAGTAATTGGCATTTACTTAGAAGGTTACACTTGATTTCAGGAATATACGACACATCCTTTATCAAAGAATATCTACCATCCATTCTCTCGATTGATACATCACTGATCCTTTCCACCACTAGAGTTGTGTCATCAAGGAACTTCATTTTTCTCTTCATGGCACGATTGGTTTTGACAAACCAATATTTCCTCCTCGTCATATACGTAGAACACATGGATTCCAAATATCATTCCTCGCAGCACCGAACTGATTCTTTCACAGCTACCTTTAAATTTTATTCTGCCTGTAACCAGTTATAACTTTTACGTAACTAGTTACATTATGTTTCTGCAGCGTTTCCAAAATTGTTGTTGCTACTGTCCTGTAGCCTATTACTGCTGCGTTCCTCCTTTCTGATCATGATAAATAATGTGTTCTCCTTATCAAGCTCTTGTCTTGCAACTTTGACTTCCTCCACTTAAGGTTCTTGCTTGTTCGTGTTGCACTCTATTGCAAAATGGTCAAACTTTTGAGAAACAAAGTATTGTATATTACTCTTGTCAATTCTTCTCCTTTTACCTCTAAAGTTTTCTTGACCACTATTCTTGTTGCAGCTGTTTTCACCCTTTTGATAAGTCGAATTCTCAGATTTTGGGATTCTCTTTCACCAAAATTTTAAAAATTCCCTTTACTCTTCACGGGCCATTTTCCTTTCGACTTCTTGTCTTTCTCATTGAGACGAGCTTGAAATGCAATACCCTTCTTTTCTCATAAGCCTTAAGAGAGCTTTTTAGACCCTCTTTGTTCATCGTTGCAAGATCCTTCGATTCTTCAATCGTTATGACAATGTTATTGAATCTTGCCGTCAAAGAATGCGAGATTTTTGCAACAACATTATGCTTCATAACCGTTTTTCCACATGCTTTTACTTGATTTACCAACCGATTAATTCTCATCGTGAAATCGTTGATCATCTCCTTTTCCTTCATTTGAATTAATTCAAGTTTACATTTTTGATTTTGTAACTTCACAAACTCTCCTTGTCAGCCCCTGCATACGCTTCCCAAGATTTCCCGCACTTGCTTTGACGATTCACAATCACCAACTTTCTCAAAGTTGTCACCATCCACACATTGATGGATCAAAAATAGCATCTTGAAATCTTTCTTCTTTTCTTCCTTATGCATAGCTCGTTATACAACTGTTGGTCCTTTGACAAGAGGACTCATCTCATTCTTGATCACTTCAAGAACATCTTGGTAATCGAACAATACTTTCATTTGTTTGTACTATTTGTCATAATTCTTTGCATCAAGGTGGATATGTTTGTAGGGATTCTTTCATTGGAGACAAAATTCATACTGCACATAGTGTTTGGTTGATCAAACCAGGCTCTTGATGAGAAATGTTAGAACTTGGAATCACAAGGTTGGTGAAAATGGAGTAATTGAGAGAGAGAGAGAGAGAGAGAGAGAGATAGAGAGATAAAGAATTAGAGAGAGAGAGAGAGAGAATTAGAGAGAGTATAATTGAGGGTGAGAATATGAACTTTCATTAACAATTGATGTTGATACATCCAAGGTATTTATACAACTTACAATGGATTGTGATATAAGTAAGCCAAGCTGAAAATATAAATTAACTACCTCTAACTGGTTACACAAAACTTGTAACTGATTAGAGTTGCTACATATAAAAACATAACACTGGTAATTATTTATTGTGAATGTGTAATCAGTTACACCCTTAAAAAATAATTTATTTCCGAATTATTTTGCTTTTCTGCATAACAGTAACCAGCTACACCCCCGTGATAATCGTTTACAACACTTGAATTATGAATTTTCACTTAACACTAAGTATACTAATTTCAATTTTAATTTTATTAATTTTAAAAAATTGATCCTGTAAAATCTATGCGATCAATTTAAATTTATGTTTTTTTTTTTGTAAATTTTATTTTTATTTTTTAAATGTCTTTTCTTATGACATATCATTTTTATGACAAAACATTGATAAAATTATAAAATATGATTAATTTAATATTTAATTATTATTTCATGCTACTGACACAAGTGAAAGAATAAAATTAATTTGTTGTCCCAAGACTAAATCATCAGTGATTGCATTTAATACCTCACATGTTTTTCCATCAACTAACGTTTGTATATTTCCCTCAGTTGACACATGATTCACATTGTTGACACCTGGAGACATATCTCAACGTCACCCCATGTACGAGGGACTCACCACATGTATGAGGTATTTGCTCATACAAGAAGGGCTCGCCTTATACAAGAGGAACTCACCCCAGGAATGCTATAGGGATTACCAGATAGAGAGTGAAACAACGTGACTAAATTAGTTTTCCCTTCCAAAGCTTCTGTGCTTCCGGGACTGTATATTGATAGAATTGTGAAAGGCCCGCAAAGGGGATACATGTGAGACAATTGATGTAACATCTCACCTAAAATGTCTTCCTAATCGTTCATTTCCTAGATCGAGCACCCATTTACTAGATGTGACGCCCTTTCCTTGAATACATGGCCCATTTTATGGGCGACTCGCTCAAAGCGTGCAAACGTGGAAAATGACATTTCCTTGGTCCATAATAGTATTGAAGAAGTCAAGGGAAAATTGACCATGCTCTCTTAAATAACATAGGATAACTATCCACTCCCACATTCTTTTAAAAATGGTCGCTACTCCCAAGGGCCTGGGATCCAGGCCGAATACAACTATAAATAACTTAACCTTGAAGTTGAGATGAATAATGTGATATTCACACAAATATTAAATACATAAAGATTCTCATCTCCCTACGTGAGCTAGCTCTAAACCCCACAACAAGCCTTAAAGTCGCTAACAACTTTATTAGACAAGGGTTGTCAGGTATTATATTTTTAGCAAGTACAACTACTATTATTTATATCTAATCTTCAAAATGAAATTTTGTTTTGTATTTTTATAATGAATCAATAGAGCTATAATTGCGATTTAAGTTATTGTGTCACTCAAAATTAGTTTATTTTGTTTGTATAACTCCTATCATTTATGGTTTAGTGTTATAAATGTTAAGAGATTGGTTGGAATTATTTTTGTATTTTTGATTTTATGCATAATAGATCACTCATATATCATATAAAAGCTTATTGAAGTGATCATGTTGCTTATAGAATTGATTATTTTGAAAAAGATGAACTTGCATCTAAAATTGATCATGTTGCTCCATACAATGTTTAAAATGAAAGAATATCATTTATTATATGCTTGGAAAGGGAAGATTAAAAAAATGCACATACTCACTTTTATAGTAGATACTTCCTTATCATTAGTATAACATGTAGTTCGATGCGTGCTTTATAATGTGATGTGCTTTTTTTATCCTTAAAAATATTTTTGTATTACTCTTTTCACGAACAATGAAAAACATGGTTTGTCAAATTACATTCTTAGAGTCTAGTTTTCTTATGTTTTTTGTTGTGAAAAGTTAGTGCAAGTGTCAGATGCACAAACATAAGATTCCAAGAGTAAGCTAGTTTATTGAAGTGTTTTCTTCCTTACATGCAATTTAAAAGCTTTGATTATTCCTCCATATCGAGTGGAAGAAAAGTTATTTATTTAAAAATAGAGTTAGTTAGTCCTTTATTTAGTTAAGAATTTTGTTAGAGGCTGATAGTCTGATATATCCTTTCATTTGTATATAACCTAGTAACAAATCCGTGGATTCGCACATGTTCTCGTACGGGACACGCATTTGTTTCAGATATAAATTTATTCAATAGAAAAATATCGGATACCCATAAAAAAAATCAAATGTATAGAAAAATGTCTGGTACCCGTAAAAATATAATAATTAAATGTATAGAAAAATGTCTGGTACCCGTGCAAAAAATTGAATGTATAGAAAAGTATCTGGTACTCGTGAAAAAAATACTAATTAAATAGGAATAAAATTGCATACTCTGTAGTCATAGTCTATTTGCTTTCCATTTAAAAAGTTTCATGATGGCAAATTAGTGAAATTATGTATGATGATATTTAGTTCATATTGATGTTTACCAATGTTATAATTTGTTTAGCAATTTTAGAATATAATTCCATAGCAACTATTCGAATCTACTATAGATTATAACAAAATCATGATTTTGACATAAAAGATATAGCAGTGTGAATATTTAGAAATGAAGTGTTGAAATATATATATATATATATATATATATATATATATATATATATATAGATGAAGACTTGGAAATATTTGAAATGAATTGTTGAAAAGTACCAATATATTATTTTTCTGATGTAAAACGGTTTGCAAATTATAAGTGCAAATTACCTTTTGTTAAAAAGGTAACATAACCATGTTGAAAGAAAATGATAACATAAAGCGCAAATAATATTAAACCTATGTGATTATATCCTTAAAGGTAAAAAAGCATAGAAAAAGCATCCAAAAAGCAAAGCAGTATCATTGTTTGGGAATTTGGTTAATCAGGTAGATAGATTTTTTTCTCTGTAATGTTTAGAGTTTCTGTCATTTCAGCTTTTGATATCCCCTGTACCAAAGGGATAACTTCAAATTACTGAGAAGACAGTAAGCAAATATATGAATACATACAAGATATTTAATAGAGAAGTAGATGACAGACACCATAAATGTAAGAAATGGTATGAAACACTATCAATTTTAACACCAAAAAGCATAAGCAAGAAAGTTCAGTTTAACAGGTTTGAGTGAAAGCGTGGATGGAAGTGTACACAAGACATTTAATCGAACATTTTACATTCACAGTAAACAGGTCATAAAAAACAAAGTGTCTTCACTTTAAAGGTTCTCTGTTGTTTACAGGAAAACCAGAAACTAAAATTCAACTTATGAATTAAAATCGGAGAAGCAAAATGGTACTTATCTGAGTTCAAACGCGGATGTTAGAGACTTACCACACTTCAACCTATATTAACAAAGACTAGTTCAACTCTACATAAACCATATAACATCAACATCAATTTCAAGATAATAGTTCACATTTCACAATAACTCAAATCCGTAACTGTCATCAAACTCATAATTTAATTCAAACTGATAAGTCATATTTAAAACTAACCTAAATTGCAATTTCAATTACAAATTTACTACAGGACCAATAACATACTTCAATATACACTTGAAACCTTGCAGTTCCAGTTATACTAAACTCATTTTAAAACCAATAACATGATTTGATTTCAACCACCTCGTCATCTTCATTATCTTTTTTCATAGCCTCGAGATTATCACTTCTCATCCTTTCTCTTTCAATATCTTGCCCACAAAAGTTGACGAGAAAAATTAGTTCTACAGTTAATCCAATTCAAAAACTTCAACAACCATCATTAGTCAACGCACATTAGTGATTATGAATGAGAAAAAGGTTTCTTAATATACCTTCTCAATGTTCTCCCTTATAACATACGACTACAAATTTGAATTCCACACTTGATTATCAGACACATATAGGTTATAACTGCATTTCATAATGTCATTGTATTCCCACATACAATTCAAGATGTTGTTAGCTGGAGATTTCGACAGGATGGCTATGTTTTTCGAAGTCATATGCCTTGAAGAAAGAACGACTTTAGATGGCTATTTTTAGAGTTACTATATGTCAGAGTTATTTCCTAAGTCGAGATAAGGCATAAATGGATTATCTTCAAAATCGAAGGAATAAAAGACTTAGAATATTCTGATATGTCTTCAATTACTTATGAAAGACACGTTGTTTTCGCTTTGGAGAATTTCAAGCGGGAATATTTGAATTTCAAAGTGCTTCGTTTGAAACAGAAGGACGCGTGGAACTCCAGGAAACTCGAAGCGCATGCAAACAAGCAACGTGGCGTCTCATTAGAGTAAGACCGTTAGGGTCGAATTAGTATAAATAAGGATCATAGTGGTAGGATCCAGGGGTGTTCATTTTGTACAAATTACTCACAAATAACTCAAGTACCAAGCGTAAGAGAAAAAGTTTCGCTGAGAATGTACGTGTAACACCATTTGTATTTCTAATAATTGTCTTTATTTTATAAATACAAGTCATTTAAATACCTTTACATTTCTAGTTTAAGTCATTTCCATTTACAGTCAAATTACTTTCGAATTCCTTTATGCAATTTCTTTTTTTGCATTGCACTTTATATTGTCTTTTACATCAAACCATAAATTAAAGTGTTTCTTTTAGAAGTAAAACTCAAAAATATGAATCCAATCATCATGAAAGACACTCTTCGACACATGTCCTAGGATCAATCTAGTCGATCCTGCGAGTAACCAAAATATATTCAATAATTTGGAAGACTAACGGTTGTTTACCAGAAATCACTGTAAATATGTGTTCAACAAAGATAACCCATTCATATACATACACACACACAGCTGACACATAAGTCATGCTAAACAATTCAAGAGACAATATTCGCGAATTGCGTTAATTCATTACCTTCCATGTTATCATTTCATTACCTTCCAGAGCCATATATTTTGTAGTCCCACACAGAGTTAGATCTCTCGGATTCCTCAATTTCTTTGGACATTCCAAAATCAGTTAACATCAAAACCTGGAACAAAAAATATATATTAACAACAACATAATCCTTTTCTCAACTATAACAGTTCATTAGACTTGAATCCAATATGATCGGTGGCATCAGAAAGATCCACGTGGAAACAACATGTAAATCAGAAACGAAGCGGAGAAATTGGAAACAACCAAAAAAGATTAGGGATTAAGGTTTATCAATTTAATCTCTATAAACTGAAAGAGCAATAAACCATACCAAAATCAGAACGATGTATCCTTATAGAACTTTGTCTTCATATTCAAAGAACTCAGCAATCCTTGCAATATAATTATATTTATCATCTTCAGCCTAAAACAACACAGTTCAGAAAACCAACACTGTAAGAAAACCCCAAATCAACAAAACATATAAACCCTAAAACCCGTAATCCTCAACATTGAACATACCTCGAGGCAAATAGCAACGTTGGTGGTGAAATACGAACGGTGGAACCAAACCGGCAACTCCATACGAAGCGACATAACTCATAACTAATAATTCACCAACAAAAATTTGAGATGGAATGTGTTTTACTGCAGACGAAGAGGAAGAGGAAAAAGAAAATGTTCTCCAACGGTCTTGCCATGTAGAAAGCCTAAAACAACACAGTTCAGAAAACCAACACCCTAAGAAAACCCCAAATAAACAAATCATATAAACCCTAAAATCCTTAATCTTCAACATTGAACATACCTAGAGGCAAATAGTGACGTTCGTTTTGAAAAGTTAGTGCAAGTGTCAGATACACAAACATAAGATTCCAAGAGTAAGCTAGTTTATTGAGGTGTTTTCTTCTTTACATGCAACTTAAAGACTTTGATGATTCTTCCATATCGAGTGGAAGAAAAGTTATTTTCTTAAAAATTGAGTTAGTTAATCCTTTATTTAGTTAAGAATTTTGTTAGGGCTGATAGTCTGACATATCCTTTCATTTGTATATAAATGATTTAGCTTTTTTAATGTTTATCAATAAACTATGAAGAGTATATATTTTATCACTTTTTCATTAGCATGGCTTTAGAATTTATTCGAATTCATACTCTTTTGTCATAGTTAAACCGAGTCCGTAATATATATTTTAAAAGTTATTTTAAAATTTAGACCACGTTTTCTAATTATTGGTGGATATAAAAACGTTTGAAAAGCATCGCCTTAGGTATATTGAAAAAGCTTCTCCCATTCACATATTATAGACAACGCTTATTAATAATGTGCCTACAGAACTAAAGGGCGTTGCCTTAGACCGTAGGCAACTGTCACATACGCTTAAAATTGTTCCCTTTTTCTTATAATAAATAGTATAATTAGAATAAGACAACATTATATTAAAAGCTTGTTTATTTACAAAAGAGTGGTTAGTAGTACTACTACTACTAGACTTTATGAATTTAATAGGTGTATGGGACCTCTGAGCAGCCATATATGGCTATGCTATGCATTTTGTTTCATCTATCAATTTGCTCAAATAATTTTGGTCGACATTTGTGACTGACTAGAGTGGTGAGTGCAAGTTGTCAATTTGTTCCTATATGTTCAACGTCATCTTATTTGCATTCCAATATCATTTGGGACTAAGGGATTGCAAATTGATTAATTGTTCACAATAGATAAGTTTTAGGAGCAATTTGTTTTGTACTCTAACAAGCTCAATCTATCCCCTCGTCTAATGCATTCCTATCATTAATGTTTCTTTGTGTTTCCCCAAGCATATCCTATCCCACATGCACTACTCACGTCAATATTAAAAATAGTTCTTTTAAGTTTAAATATGTTTTTAATCTCTCTATTTTAATTAAAATAATTAATTACTATTAAATTTTTGGTATAAATCAAATATTCTCTACACGTTATTGCGCATTAAAAAATTTAAAATGATCTGTGCCAGAATTCAAAATCTCTAATTAAATTGAAAGAGACTCCCGCTATCTTATTCAAATACTCTTTAATTATTTTCTCTTTTAACAACTCTGAATTTTTCCCATCAATTTAATATGTCTAAAATTTCTTTCCCTTTAAGATTTGATGACACGTCCTTTTCATTAATCATATGATATATACATGATAATGATGATTTGGTACCATATCATTGTATATTTACATGTCATTATTTATTAATTACTATTTATTCTTAATAATTTTTTGAGAGAATATTTATTAGCTCATATAATTTTTACTTCTATTTATTTTTTAATTGGTACTTTTCTTTTTCTTTTTTAAATTAAAAATAATCTACTCCCTCAATTTGGGGAACCAACAAATAGAAAACCTCACTTAGAAACCAAGCTTCGAATCCTATCATTTTTTTTTTAAATTTATCTATTCTCGATTGGGAGTACCAACCAAGAGAAAATCTCATTTTCAGGTATATTTTTCAGAACAAAACTCTAACTTTCATTTACTTTTACAATTTTGATTTTCATCTTCATTTCTCTTGTGATACCGAATAGTCCCTAAATGGAACAATGCCCTAGACAATTTTCATCTTCATCTTTTTCATCGAAATGCCATAAACTCGAAACTTGGCTCCCATAAATGTATTACGATACTTTGTAACGCCCGTAATTTAATTAATTATTTAATTAAATTAATTTTGGATTATTTGTTGATAAGTTATTATAAGATTGCATTGCGTTGCTAAGTTGATTATTTAATTGATTAGTCGGTCGATTGCTAATAGTATTATTCAGTACTATTGATATTAGAAATAATATTAATATAAGAGATTAATGGCGTTGGGCTTATTTTATAGTTGTGTGTAGCAAAGTGGGGGTGTAGGAATTAGGCCCATTAAGAATAATAGAATAGAAATAATATTATATGGTTAATTAGATTAAAAAGAAAAATTAGAAAGTAGCAGTAGAAAGAGTTTTAAGTTATCAGAAAAGAGAAATAAGGGTTTGGAGAGAAATACGTAGAGTTGCAAGCGAAGAGGCAAAGCCATGTGCAATCGGAGAGTTAGAGCAACCTTCAATTCAAGGTAAGGGTGAGGCTCTAACTCTATAATAGGTTATATGATGGATAGTATGTGGGATTTAGGTTGTTAAAATTGTTGTTGTTGTTGTGTGTTTGATTATGTTTCAAATTTGTACAGAATCTATGTCTTCCTATCTGTTTATCACCGTGCTGTGAAATTGTTGTTGTTCTGGAAAATTGGTGTTGGTACTTTCACAATTTTAATGCAATTGTAGTGTTACAAATTGATAATTTTGGTTTTTGAAAAATATTCCGTGATGTTACAGTCCATCTGTTATATGTTGTCTGAGGCCTGAGAATTACAGTGAAAATGTTGATCGAAAGAGGAAAAAGAAAAAAAAAAAAAGGACAGGGGGCGCCCACCCCCTAGAACAAGGAAAGGGGGCGCTCACCCCTAGAGGGAATTGAGAGAAGGGGCGCTTACCCTTGGGAGTGTGGTGAGTGCCACCAAACTTTTAGCCATTTTTTAATGTAGTCTGCTACCTAGTGCCATTATGTTTAAGTATGGTTCCTAAGTAAATTAAGTGGGATTTGATAATAATTAACATGAGAATACATGGTGATGGTGAGTAAGTAATGGCACACAAAATTTGGTTAGTTAAATATAATTAGCAAACAATAGCAGTAGCAGATGATCAATAATAGCAGAAGCAATTAAATAGCAGGATTGATACATACTTATCAGTAGCAGTTTTAGGAAATTAATATTATATAACAGTATAAGTCGTAGACCTATTTAATTAACAAAAACTTAATAAGACATATTAGTACTAAGTAGAAATAGTAGAATTCGTAACCGATAATTAATTGGCCGGTATAGTTGAATTGTCCGAGTAATTACGGAATATTTGTCGCATATTTTGGTTGATTCGGTTTGTTGTATACTTGCTGAAAAATGTGAAATTTCAGGCAGTGGTTTAAAAACCGGACCAAATTGGCCGGTCGGACCAATCAGACCAAGAACCGAAGGGGTCACCGGCTTGGTCTGATTGTTGGACCAGATATGCTATTGAATCGGTGAGAACCGGCCAAAACCGACGATTTTAAAAAACAGGTGGTTCAAATGTATACCCTCTTTTTTTCCCGCACAAAACGACGTCGTTTTCATGATTTTTTATAAACAAAATATAATTAAAATATAATTAGACTTTATTCAAACCTTATTTAGAACAACTTTTACCCTGTTTGCAATTATTCTTGGTTTAAAATTTATTTAAATTTATATTTTGTATTATTTTGTTGTGAGTGATGATTATATTTAGAATTCGAATGTAAAAAATAAACATGTGAAACTATGATATTTTAAAATTGTAAAATTTTGAAGGTGTTGTGATATTTTTTAGAGACTAAGTCATCCGATTCGACCGATTTAATAAATATATAGTATTGCAATGGAGACCAGTTTATTCAACCGAGTTATTCAGTTTAATCTGATTTAGTCATGCGGTTCGACCAATGACTCAGTAGTTTAACCAATGAACTAGTGACCCAGTACCCTCACCGGTTTGATGACCGGTCCGGTTTTTAAAACACTGATTTCAGGTGACGTTGAATTTTGTTGAATTTCCTTTGATTATTGGTAAATATCAAGTTGTAAGCTTATGGTCAATGTTGATGTTGTTGTTATGTTGTGGTTTAACCTCGTTGTTGTTGTTGTCGCATTCATTGTTGTCGCATACATAGCATATCAAGTTGGGAGCTGATGCTCAGTAAGTTGGTCTGGATTGGAAAATATTAAGTTGAAGGCTTATGCCTTGTTGACGCCTCTATTAACGGGAGGACTTTAAAATGGGAGTTTTGCTCCATTGGTATCACATGCATGTGCATTGTACAAGTCGCATTTCATGTCGCATATTTGAATTGTTGTTATTATAATATAAGGATGTTTGTGTTGTTGAATTGTGATGACGGATGTTGTTTGAAGGTTGTTGAAGTGGTGATTTTATATAATCTAATTCTAATATATTGTTTATCATACACTCAATTATATGGTTCGATATCTCACCCCTTTTGTTTGAATGTTACCCCTATGCTGGTAACGTGCAGGTAATTCAGAGTGAAGGCTGCTTACTTTATTAGTTCGAGTCAGGTGTTGGTCGCTCTGATACGTAACACTCGGGGGGATGAACGCGTGTTTCTTTATTGTTAGTTTTATTATGTTGCTGAATTTTTAAGTTGTTTCATTGAAGACTTGATGTCTTAAAGTTGTTTTTAGTTGGACAAGATATGGTATTTTCAGTTGAATTTATGAATCCGCTGCGTAGTGATGAAAGTTGTTTTATTTTAAAGACTAAACATGTTGTTATCGGTTGATCCGAAATTATGTGTTATGTATCTAAATGTCATTGTTTTTACGTTGAAAGTGTAGCATCCCATGTCATGTTGGAAATTTTGTAACTCTGATTTTATATTATTTGCCGGGTAGAAATGGGGTGTTACATACTTCATCTCTTCCAACACACATACATATTCAAAACTTAATCTCCCCTTAAAACGCCATTAAAGCCATTGAAGATCACACCAACGGAACTTGAAACAAATGAAAGACAACAAAAATCGAACGAAACTTCCTCCACCATTGTCATTTTCTTCTTCATCACGTTTTTAGTACGTAAATCACTTTATCCATGCATGTAACATAGAAATGTTACTTTTTTTTGTTGTACAATATTTTATGTTGTGATTGAAGGTTTATCTATGATATTAATATATGTTGTTACTGTTGACTATAAAAGGTTAATGTAACTATGCATGTAACGAGTAAAAGAAGTATTAAGTCACATTAGTTGTTTTTATTGATGTTCTGTTAAGTTAAAGGTTTAATGTTGCTATTTTTGTTGAGATTGAAATTTTTGATATGTAAATTACACTATCCATGTTGTGTTAAGTAAAAGATTCAATGTTAGTTGTTGTTGTTCATGTTGTGTTAAGTAAAATATTCAATGTTGTTGAGATTGAAGGTTTAATGTTGTTATTGAGATTGAAAGCTTAATGTTGTTATTATTGATTTTATTATTTTTTGTTTAAACAGATAGATGGCCGATTCATCCAACACCCATCCTACAAACGAGGGTTCTCCCATTCACCTTAAAAAAACAAGATTCATCCAACACCCCTCCTACAAACGAGGGTTCACCCATTCACCATAAAGAAGAGATGGATTTCATATGTTGCATTGGAGGGGCTTTAAGACATAACTCACAATTGATTATATTATAATCCCAAGCCTAATTTTGTTCATAAAACTAATATGTATAGTTATCTTGATCAAGAGACATGGGATAAGTTAGGTTAATAGTAATCTTATGTTCTAAAGTATAATATTGTGTTATACTGATCCTATTTAGATACCCTATAAATTAAAAAATACACCACGAGGTACCCTCACCCAATGACTTCATTTCAAATATTTTTTTTTATAAAAAAAATCAACCATTGAATTGAAACAAAATATCATATAGATCATACCTATAAAGTTTGAGATTAATCTATAATGATTTACTATTAAATCAAGATATCCAAAGGTTAACGTCAAAATGAACTTTCATATAATGTAAATTTTGATGTAATTCAATGACATAGTAAATCATTATAGATTAATCTCAAACTTTATGGGTATAATCTATATGATAGTATGTTTCAATCCAACGATTGATTTTTTTTTAAAATTATTCAAAATGAAGTTATTGAGCGAGCGTAACTCTTCAGGTGTAATTTGATCCCTCCTCATATGTTACCTCCATAAGCCTCGGGGCGGCTTCCACAAAGGCGACTCCCGAAATCCTCAAGGCTACTTCACTTAAGCGCTTCGTCCATGTACGCCTCACACTTGGGGGACTATGTACAATCAGGAAAATTAGCTTACGCCGGGACGAGGCGAGTAACTCGCACCAAGGTGAAAACACCTTATTCCCACTTAAATCGAGGATCTCAGCATGGTCGCCTGACCAAGCCGCCCCAAAGGGTCCCCAAGAGACCGCCCGCACTTAGGCCACATGTCAACCCTCTATTTAAATGATACATAAAATCAAAGAATTAAACTTTTTTCTCATACTTCTTATAATGTGAATGTTGTTTCAAAATTTACAAGTTGGTTTTCATATTTTCCAAAACTTACAAATGACCCTTAAAATTTTCTATAAAATTGCAAATTGATCCTTAATATTCTTTCAATTTTACAAATTGATCCCTTTAAATTTTTTGAATTCTAACTTAATTCTTATTTTTCAAATTTTAAATTTGGCCTCAAATTTTAATTTTTATAAACAAGATTTCAAAAATTTAACAATCAATAATTTTAACACCTCATCTAAATTAAAAAATTTAAAATAAAAAGACTTCTATTGAATCATTTAAATTGCATGAATTTTAAAAAATTATTTCGATTTAAAGAAATCGATTATTTGATTGTTTCATAAAACTAAAAAATTCAAGATCGAGAGGTATAGCCTAATCTTTCTTGTTCCGCAATAATACCAAACACAAATTTTATAAAGTCAAACTGCTTTAGGTACTTGCACAGTACACGTCCACTGAACTTGACCTTTTGATTATATTGCACTTTTCATTTTTGTATTGGAGAAATGTTTGACTTAGAAAATGTCTGGGTTTCAATATTGATTTTTGGGTATTAGTCTGCAATGTTAGTTTATGCTGGAAGGTTGCTGACTTTTTTGTATTAATTGATAGAGAGAAAAGATCGCCGAAATTTTGTATTAATTGATAGGAGTATATAGAAAAATGGATAGTTATTTAATTCAGAAGGTTGGCAATTGGTTGCATTTGACTTTAAGATTTAACTCATCTATTGATAATATGATTTAGGAGATATTGGCGTTATTATGGGTCAGGTACGAATAAACCGGCACTGCCATGTCCATGACTAATAAATAACGGGGATACCGGATACAACATGTAATGTAACAACTATGTTTTATTAGCTTCTTTTTTTTTATTATAAACTAGTAAGCATACCTGTGCCTCTATAAAAAAATTTATGCTAAAGAACTACTTTATAATTATTTTTAAAACTTATAAATGAAACTATGATAACATTAAAAATAAAAATAAGTGGATAAATTATTAGTAATACATATAAGGTTAAATTATAGTTTTGGTCTCTCTATCTTGTGTGATCTATGAAAGTAATCCCTTTATTTTAAATTCAAACAGTTTTGATCTCTCTATTTTAAATTTAAACAGTTTTAGTCTCCCTCTCATATTTTTTCAAAGAAAATCAATGAGATTTTTTATTTTTTAACTTATATTTTTATCTACAAAGCTCAATAATATGTTTATATATATATATATATATATATATATATATATATATATATATATATACGATGATTTGTCATGTTTTACAAGTAATATGTCATTTAAAAAATAAAAATATCGTTAATTTTAAGTGCAAAAGAATGAAAAGGAGACCAAAGCTGTTTAAATCTAAAATAGGGGGACTAAAACTGTTTAAATTTAAAATAGGGGGATCAATTTTGTGAATTCGACAAAATAGGAGAACCAAAACTGTATTTAAGCCTACCTATAAAATAAATAATTTAACTATTTAACAATGATTATATAATCTTATTGTAAAGAAAAATTTGATTGTATTATTGAACCATTATAAATAGTTGTACAAAAAAGTAGGGGTGTTTGCGGTGCGGTTTGGGCGGTTTTGACGTAAAAAATCATCTGAACCGCAAGAGGAAAAAGTGTGTGGTTCGGTTGACTTTTAGAAATAAAACCAAACCAAATCAAACCAAACTAATGTGATTTGGATTGGTGTGGTTGGTTCGGTTTTTTTTACAAAAATTTATTGAACCATACATACACATATTGATGACAATATAACTTTGTATTTAGTCATTTATGCGTTATCAAATAACAACAAAATTCATCATATTTGAATAACAACTTTTCATTTATTATACAAAAATAAAAAACATTAAATAGTAGCATAAAATAATATCAAAGACATTATAATAAAATAGAAAAAAAATAGAAGATGAAATGTTAGAGAAGAAGAAAAAGAAAGAGCAGAATGTGATTTGTAATACCCTTCTAAACTCCCGATAAATTAAATAATATTTTCAGAGTAAACATGCAATTAAGAGCGTTACAACTACTTCATATAAAACAAAACATCAGTCATGCTATTCCGAGGAACATAATCAACTACAACATGTTTAAAACACAACGGAATACTTCATCGGTTGAATAATTAAAACCATCGTCTACCACATTCAAAACGTAAACAACATCATTCAACAATAAAACCAAAACAAGAGTTAATATCCAACCCTAAAGACAAACGTTCCCCAGTGTTACAAGACCAGAGCATGACACGACTCTAAAACTACCGAGACAGCCTACGAACTATCCTCACCAAGGCAGCCGCTACACTTTAATCTGAAAAATAACAACAGTAAGGGTGAGTCTCATTCACAATTAAACAATGTTATCAGTTCATAAACGATAAAATATCAACAGTATAATATTCACCAAATAGCAAATACATTCAGATTATATACACATCCACCAAATGCAACCATTAATCAAACACAAAACATTATAACATTGGACTACTTACATCCACGTTATAATGATTCATACACCTAATGCAATGCAGCTATATGCATGTGGTACCAATCATAGGTTACATCCATCTCACCGATCCATCATCATCAAGGATATGACTACCTCCATCGCTAATTCCACATAATGGGAATTAGTGACCGCTGATCCATCTCCATTAGAATACAACCACCATATGATTAAGAAATGCATGCATCATCTATCACATGCTAATCACCACTTCAATCATATGAACAACATTATCATAATTCAATTCATCACACAGTGCAAACGACAATAACACCTCTCACAATCGTGTACCAAGTACAACTAACCAACATAACAGCAACAGGGTATTTACATCATCACCATACCACATACAACACATCCATCACATTTCATCATTCGAAAAAAATACTGGTTTTATAAAATAAAAATGAGCTACTGCTTTTTGATATGTTTAAGTAGGTAGAAAATAAAATTATCGATTCGACGCCCAAAACGGCACCTGAAACGGACTTACGGTTCAAAAGATATGATTTTTATAAAAATAATATTTTTCAAAAACCTACAGTGGTAATCGGTTACCCAAATGCCAGTAACCGGTTACCGTATCTCACGAAACTCAGAATTCTATTTTTAATAGGGGTAATCGGTTACTCCCCTTTCAGTAACCGGTTACTGCCTCCTAGACAGCAACAATTACCTTTCCGCACAGTGGTAATCGGTTACACCAATCTCAGTAACCGATTACTGCGTACCTGCTACCCCAAAAATCAGTTTTTACAGCAACTTAAGCTCCCCAAACACCACCCAATCGAACCATTACGATTGTACACGAAAAACAGAGCCAATTTACAGGTAATACATGTTATATCATCAATTAAACAACACATCCAACATCATCAATAATCACAAACATGTAGTTACACAAAATCTATCAAATTGAACCTAAATGATCAAAACCCCAACCTAGAATCCATTTCTCTATCGAATCAATAGCATACAATATCAATCCTATCATCTACAACCCGATAATAGAGGTTAATCGGAAGAGTCCCCCTTACCTTAGAGTTTGGGATCCTTGAAAGCTCTCTTCCTCTTCTTCTCCTCTTTCGCACTTTCACGTTCTCTGTCTTCTCTCTACTTTGCTCTTCTTTTCCCTTTTGCTTTCTATTTCTTTTTCACAACTTCCTTTATTTTATGAAAATGAATTAAAAGTTAGTAGGGCCTTTATATCACTTAACACCCCTTCTCTGCTAACAGCACCACAAGCCCAATAGCACTCATCCTCATAATTCTTCCAATTTTTGATTTAATCACCGCATAAGTTGGTAAATCCAAATAATTAAATTAAAAATTCAATTAAATTAATTTACGAAGTTACAGATGTTACACGATTAGATAAGAAGAGGAACATTAAAAACGTAATTGGAAGAGAGACCAATAGAATAAAAATAATTAGATGAAAAAGAAAGAATTTAAGAGATGAAAGACTAGAAAATAGTATGTGATATGTATTTGGAAAAGAAGATGAGAAGAAGGTGCAGTACAGGTAGGAGAGATTTGAGAAGACTTAAACTAAAACCTTAAGTGTGAGGAAGAGAAAATCATTTGTAATTGTAAGGCTAAAGCATAATAGGTTTGAGTTTTGATTCCATATAAGTTAATTGAAGTTTGGGGGTTGTAACATAATGCAGTTTGGTTTGGTTTGTAAAATACAAACTGCAAACCGAACCGAACCGCACGGTTTGTTAAAAAATGGCCCAAACACATCCGAACCAAATGCAGTTTTTTGCGATTTCGATTTGGTTTGGTTCGATTTTATAATTTTTTACTGGACCGATTTGGTTTTGAACACCCCTAAAAAAAGATTAAAATAATTGAGTATATTGAGTTGGCATAACCGATATAAAAATAATATCTAAACATCTAGCTATATATTGTAGTGTAAAAAATAACACTTATTTCTTTTGATCTTCGCATAAAAGTATGAATTTACCATAATAAATTTATGTGTCAACATCTTCTACTTATACAATAATAAACTAAAGATTATCTTTCAATTATTTTTAGAAAGATTGTATTTTCTTTTAATTACACAATTAAATATTTATTTATTTATTATTAATAATTATAATATAATTGAGATTTAAATAAAATATATTTTTTTATTAAAAGTTAATTAATTACATTCATACAATATGAATATATATATTTCTAAAATATATACTTGACAAATTTAAATTGAATTTCATATTTCATTTTTAAATTAATAATTGACAAATTATTAAACTGCTGAAAAACCTAAATTAAATCTTATTATAAAAACAATATTAATTGAATACAAACTAAGTCAATAATCTTTAAAGAATTAATAATTAATTTTAAGATGATTTTTAAAATTTTTTTTCACTTATCATTATTCAAAATATAAATTTTTTCGCTTATGATTATTTAGTATTTATTTTAAGCATATAATGTTTATAAATAATTAAAAATATTAAATTATTTAAATATCTCAATTCATTGGACCATAATATAGTTAATATTAAAAAAATCACAATAATTCACAGATTTATTAGCTTTAATACACTATTCAAAGATTTATATAACACTCCTCAAATTATTATTTAATATTTTTAAAAGTAATTATATTATAATATGAATAATTGATCATTCTTATTGAAGTAGTTATTTTCATTAAAAAATAAAAATAAAAAAGTCAAAAGGAAAAACTAAACCTTAAATATTAATATTATATAAAAATAAAGTAAGGACATTGTGTCATTTTTATTGCATGAATTGTACTAAGAAGTTAATATTAAAAAAAAAACATTAATATTATTTTGTTTTGTTTTAATAATTTGAAAAGATTTTGTTTTCTTCTTTAAAATACTCTTTCTCAATCAAACACCAAGCTTCCAACAAATTCTTTTATCATTTTCACTTAAAAGCAAATTAAGGGTGTGTTTGACTCAAATGAGGGGGAGGGGGAGGGGAGGGGAGAGATTTTAATGGAGGGGAGAGAGGGGGAGGGGAGGTGAGGAGATTTTTTTAATCAAATGGGTGTTTGGTTCAAACGAGGGGAGGGGAGGGGAAGAGAGGGATTCTAATTAAAAATATGCTTGGTTCAGGAGGGGAGGGGAGGAATTTTATTAATAATTTACATTTTTACCCTTATTATCTTATATAGGTGATACAACATGATATTCAAATGTAAAAAATCTATACATATTGTTTTGTTAGTAAAATTTCTAATATTGAGTGACTAAAAAGTTATAATTTACTACATAACGTTAAAAAATTGAGTTTACTTAATTCGAATAAAATGTTCAAAAACAAATTAAACGATATGTTGATAATAACTTTGAAATCGTAATGAATTATTTAACACATAAAATAATTTATTATTAAATATAAATGGTTTAAATCTTTTAATAAAATAAATTAATTAATTAAAATGAAAATTTTAAAATTTGATATAAAAGAAAATATGATAGGATACATAACAAAATTAGAAAAAATATAAATAAACATAAAGAGTTATAAAAAAATAAAAAAAGTGAAATGATTATGATTTATATTAAGGACAAAAATTTCAAAATAATTTGAAGGTAGATAATAATTATAATAAGTTGATAGAAGCAATCGAGAAAAATCACACAGAAGTGAGCAACAATACAAAAGAAAATGAATAATTTTAAAATATTAATTAAACAGAGGATATTATAGTAATTATAATAATTTTTAAAATATTAAAATTGAGATTCCCTCCCCTCCCCTCCAAATCCCTCCGATTTGGAGGAACGCAAAAAGTGTGTTTTGGAGGGGTTTTGCTCCCCTCCCCTTCCCTCCCCTCCCCTCATAAAATTTGAACCAAACACATTTAATTAAAAATATTCCCTCCCCTCCCCTCCCCTCCCATCCCCTCCATCTACCCCGAACCAAACATACCCTAAGGTAACATGAGAATAAAACATGACAAGGAAAAATCAAAGACTAGATACATATCGATGGATAATAAAGTGGTAGTGATTTGCTCGATGGTAGCCGGATAACACTTCGTCGGAGGAGCCCGATATTGGCAGTTGCGCGGCGGTGGACTGGAGACGTGGAGGTTGACTGGTTGTATGTTGCGCGTTTGCATGGCTTATCGACATTGTTGTTGCAGCGTATATGTGTAGCGGCGTGTCGGAGGCCGGTAGATGCAGCTTTGTCGTAGGAATTTTCTGGAAATCTGTTGGCGGCGAAAAACTTGAGTTTGCTGTATATTTTTTTGAGAAAAGGGGTCATGCACTGACAGTGTAAAATATTTTTACACTGTCAACCAATCACTACCCATGTATTTAATTAAATCATTTTTTATTAAAAACAAATTTAATGACATGGCATATTTATGATTTTCTATTGGATGACAGTGTAAAATTATTTTACACTGTCAGTGCACTACCTTTTAACTCTATTTTTTTGTGATCTTTGTATATGCTTTTTTGTATTACGGCTGCTGCAAGTGAGTTGTTGTTGTATACTTCGGCTTTGGATCTCTCTTCTGCGCTTATCATCAATATGGTTTTGATTTGTGGTTGTGTATTTGACTCATGGTTTTGACATTTGAATTGATAGTTTGAGTGTGAATTTAGTTTAGTTTATGGAATTGATGTTAATAGTGTGTAACATGGCCATGGTTGTGAGAAAGGTACTTGCTGTAATGTGGAAAATATAGAAGATAGTTGCGTAGATCAATTGGAATGGAAGAAGAGAAGTTGTGGCATTTTCGTTTGGCATTTTTGAGTTTATATGTTTGAGACTGAAAATAGAAAACTTAAAAGGTAGACACAATATGAGAATGTTTTCTTTTGGTTCATTCAAAGCAGCCTTTTAATAATCCAATGTACCGTGCAACTTTTCAATTGATTGCATTTCAAATTCTAAATGAAAAAATGCTTAAGTATTTTTCTCTATTATATCCAATTCAAATGTATTTTATAAAGACATTAAATTGTTGGAAAAAAATTGGTGTTGACACATAAGTGGTATTTATTGTCAAATCAATATAAATCAAAGATTATGATTTTTCCAAATTCTATACATTTTATATACTTATATTGATGAATAATGAATAATGAATAATAAAAAATAAAAATAATAGTTAGGAACAATAAAGAAATTATTCAATAATATAAAAAATAAAGACTTCCGTTTATTTCCAAGGCCAATTAATAAATAATGAATCATAAATAATAAATAATAAAAAATAGTGGTTAGAAATTAGTGAAATAATTAATTAAATAATAATAAAACAATTAAAAATAATTATAGTAAGATTACTATTAATAGCAAGTTTTAAAATGGTAAGACTTTTAAGAAGATGTCACTTGGCAAACTTGCCAAAGAACTCATCTTATTTTATTATATTGTATGATTGTTTTGGACTATTCACACATATCAAAAAAAAATATTGTTATATGAAAATTAAATATTATGAAAGTTTTTATAAAATTGTCTTTTATTAATGACATGTGAAAAAAATTTAAGGATATAATAGAAAACATATCACTAATTATTCAATGGAATTGTAAAATGACTTATATTATAGTACAATTTTTTTCCAAAACGACTTATAATAAAAAACGGAGGGAATATTTTCTAAGAAGTTAGGAGACTTTTTTTTAAATAAGCAAAGATGTATTGAATATTGAAATTGAGTATTATAGGATACTCAACCTTATACAAAGAGAATAAGAAGAACATAGAAAACAAAATTAATGAAAACAAGGGAAAAGATTTCTAAACCAATCCTCCAAATCAAAGTCTGGAGGCCTCAACAACTTAGCATCTAACCATTGTTAAGCTAGTTTCTTAGTTAGAAAAACGATATCAGAAATAACCTTTTGGCCCGCTTTAAAGAGAACATCATTTTTTCCCAACAAAATAGATCAAACCATCGACAATCAAATCAGAAGAAGAAACTTTTTATTTAAAATACATGCTAAGCAGTTAAAGAAATCAAGCATTGTGCCATTATTACTTGATGCAGCTACATAAGAGAAAGACCGAGTCAATTTAGCATAGAATCCCAAACGCGAGAAGCAATCAGCAGATTAAGAATAAGTGATCAAGATCTTCGGGAGGGCCAAGTGTTACACTTGGATTTTCAGCTAGAAGAAATTCAAAAAATATGTCAATCAAGTGTTTTAAGAACATTAATGATGAAGCGTCAACAAATCATCAATCAAGGTGTCGACGAAGGAAAATATGATTTAGAGGAATCTCAAGAACAAATCCACAAGATTATGATCATCTTGAAACATGTCCAAAATCTTGAAAAGGGCAATCGACAAGACCCTCTATGCAACAAATATACCAGTCGACTGAACCACGAAAGGTTAAAGACTTATTATTTTTACAAGTTTATAGTTCTTCGTAAGCAACGTCGAAATCACGTTGAGCAGTTATTATCAGAACTTCCCGGGGAAGTTTGAAGCGAATATGGGGACGCTTGAAGCCGTTATAACTCAACATGGGTTGTAAACAGAAGAAATCTTGGGTGACACATATGCACACTAATGAGAACCTGGAGATCAAATGTGGAGTAAAACACACTAGTTCCGTAGTGGGTGGAATTGTCATCGACGGTTATTTTGTAAATAAAATAAATAGCAAACTCATCCAATGTAATAAGAGTCGCAAAATTTCATACATACTTTCCATACCACTAGAGTACCCGAGTCAAAGAGCGAAATGTTAGACAACAACAACTTATCTAGAGAGGGTGAATAGATCCCCAAGGTAAAATTCCCTATTTAAAATTGTTTTTGAAACGTGCAAAGATTATGGCAAACAGGAGATTTAGCATAGATTGTACAAGTCGTATAAACCGAACCGATTATTGGAAACTCGGATATGTGCAATACCCTATGGAATGTATAACAATGATAAGTAACTAATACACCAAGTTTTCAATCAATCGTTTTAATAGTTTCACTAAGATAACCTATTCCCAATGATAACCTTTTTTAGATTTTCCTTTTGAGTTTGTTCATATCTAATACCACTTACAATCCAATAGATTGTAATTTAATCAACAAAGCTCTTTAACGTTTAACAATCAAAGAATAAATTTATACAAATAGATTACTCAATTAATGAGTTTAACAATTTGCTTGTGAAATGTAAATGAGAGAGAGAGAGGACACAAGGATTTTTTTATGCAGCTCACCAATCATCCTCGCTATGGCTACGTCTTCCCCCAACTCCAATCGGAATCGAGATATCAATCTTACTTTGCAAAAAGTCCTTTACGACAGAAATGTAGCAATACAACCCTACAAACTCAATGTTTGATTTTGATCCTAGACTTCTCTTCCATTTATTCGAGTTTGATCAAGTCACCCAAAAATACCAATATGATTCACCGTCTCACGCTAATCCTTTACAAGGAACCACCGTTCTTCAAAGATTTCACTAGGTCTAATCCAAATTGCAAATTATTGTCACCCAAGATCACCAATTGATTCACCGTTTCACGCTACTCCTTTGCAAGAACCTCATGTTCTTTAAATCTTTCACTCGATCGAATCCAAATTGCGTAGATCTTGTCAAAACCTCCAAATCAACACCATGGTCTTGGAGGATAAACCCTCACAGTTTTTCTAATGAAACCCTCAAAGATTCTCAACCTAATACACCGGTACACCGACCTAAATTGGATGTTATCAACAAGGTCTAGATGGCAGCAAAATAAAAAATGATTATGTGTAGTTTGTTCGTGTGTATGCATAAATGGAAGGTTGAAGATGAAGAGCAATCCTTGTATGTTTTTATAGTTTCATCAAATAAAAAACTATGCATGTATGAAGTATTTATAAGTGTGTAAGTTGGAGGAAAAAGGGAAACCTAGAAGTTTGAAAAAAAATCAATTTTTCAGAAAAACTACAACATGTGTCGACACATTAATGCATGCGTCGACCCGTGTAAGGTTATGTGCCGACACATTGAAACAGAAGCTACAAGCTTTAAAAATGCAAGTACATGTGTCGACCTGTCCATTGCATGTGTCGACATATAAAAGTAATTGTTTTAGTACATGTCGACCTGAGAGGTTGTACGTGTCGACACATTTAAATAGAAGCTACATGCTTTATTATTTGTTTTTTGAAATAAAAGAATATATATTATTTCAAAGAAACTGTACAAGAATGCTAACAAAAGTTCAGCAACTCAAAGACTATTACATCATAAGCAAAGCTATCTTTCTCCTATACTTATCTTTAAGCCATCATCTATACACTATGGTATCTATAATTTTGTGAATAACTTTGGTAGTATCTTCATTCGTATTAGAACCGAAGATTCTCTCGTTACGATACATCCATATGCCATACACAGTTTCAGCAATAACAATTTTCACTATGATATCTACATGCTTTATTGTTAACCCACATGTATCGACTTATACAACGTATGTGTTGACACATAGATGTGTATTTTGAGAAAAAAATTGATTTTTAATGCATGAAATTGATTTTTAATGCGATGAAATTGATTTTTAATGCATGATACACTTTCCAAACATGTTCTAAGTGTGTTCTTAGATCCTTAATGCAAAGTTGCATATAACGACTTGGAGATACTACCAAATAAACATAAATGTTAAAGTTTTCCTAGTTTTGACATCGTGCAAAACATGTAGCGGGAAAGTGCACTCACATACTCCCCCTTTTTGATGATGGCAAAATTTTCGACGATGAATTTCGTGTCTTCATGAAGGCTCCCTCTGAATATGTGCATCTCAACTTACATATGTTTCTCCCCTTTTGACAACATCAAAAAGAGGCAAAGTATGCCATGAGAATTATCATTTATTACACAAATACTAAAATATCACACATAGGCGTTTTACAAAAATAAGAACATACACTCACATATACCCAGATGCATTGAGTGATGCAAAAATTGAAGCATAAATACAAATCATCTCAATAACAAATACCAAAGCATGAAAGAAGATGAATGCAATGCAATGTCAAACTCTTGAATTGCTTCAAAAACATCATGTTTACGCAACTCTTCACATTGGTGCTCCCGATGCTGCAGACACATGTGCCTAACTTGTTAAAAAATTCATCACCACTAAAACCAAAACTAAAGATGCTAAGATAAAATGTGAGATGACTTAATTAAGAATTACACTTTCACTAACATACTCAATTTAATTCATGTTAAAATAGATAGAAAACATGCTTACATAAACTATGCAAGGAATAATAGTACATAGCATGCTTATACATCAAGAACGTATATTTCAACTGTTAAAGAATCAATAGCACAAAGTCACTGCAAGCATATAAATTGAAAACACACCATGGTTGTCAATCGGAATTTTTGGAAGTGAATATCCATGAAATATATCACACATTGAGTATATCAAACATTTGGGACATAAACAACATTGCAATGATAAAAATAATTACTTTCAAGGAGAAAATGGAACGACATTGCCTCATAAATGAAAGGAAAGGAGGATGCACTCACATAATATGAGGCTCTCACATGAGAGTTTGGGAAAATGTATATAGAGTGCATGCATCAAGAATATTTAGGCAACATTTGAGATATCAAGTATCCCTAATTCCCTTCGAATGTTGAAAAATGGTTCGATTGCAAGAGGCTTTGTAAAGATTTTCATATCCCAATTTTTTATCCTAAGATTCCACTTCATTTGCATTAAATCTAAAAGAGTGTGATCATCATTATGATCATTCATTTCATATAAAATCATTCATGCATTATTTGCTAACCAAAAATATATAAAAAATTGTGTTTGCTTGTTGTTTGTTTTATAAGATGGGTGATTGATCAAAAGGCTCAAGCAATTAAGGTTTTCAGATTCTCAAAGAGACTCAAGCTTCTCATATGCTCAAGGGTTCCCCTAATCAGTATTCAAACTCAAGAATTCTTCAAGCCAAGTTCAACAACTTTCAAATTCATTTGGTACACCAATTTAGGTTTTGACCTAATTCTCTAAGGAAGTTGTCTTTTGCTCAAAGCATAGTATTATGGCTCAAAACATGATTCAAGGATCACATGTTCTTCATTATAGTTCACTCATATCATTCATTTTGGAAAATTTGGTCAACTATGGACTTCTAAGCTAAAAAATCATGAATATATGATTATTGAATCCATTAGATTAAGTTTAATCAAGAAAATCAATCAAAAGTTTCAAAATTCAAAATTAGGGTTTTGAATATTTTTCTAAGTTATGGAGTTTTTACATGTTCAAGCACTCAACTTTGGAAGCTTGTAACTTCTTCATCAAGTCACCATCTTTTGTGCCCCAAAGATCAGATTAAAGATCTCATTTCATACAACAATTTTGTCCTTGAGAAGGAATTCCCAAAAGATGTAAGGATTTTGAGTTATGAAGCCATGAAGATGATGTCTTATTTGCCAACACTTAGAATTTTTTTAAGGCAACATTGTTCTTAAAAAGTAACTAACTTTGAGGTCATTTTCAACAATGATCTGTTGAGAATTTGAGAAAACACCAAATACCAAAGTTGTAGAGGATGTTCAAGGCTTTCCAAAAAGTACAAGAGCTCATTCTTAGCATACTTGAGCTGCAAGATTCAAAAAGATGAAGTTAGACATACATACTTGAATTATAGGTCACTTGCAAGACATGAATCAAGTTGCAAACCCAACCCAATCTGCATAATCTTTACTTACAGTTCCATTAACTTGAAAATATATCCATAATCAGAATATTACATAAGCTTTTGAGTTATTATCCAGTTCATTCAAGCCTTGTCCAAGTTAACTTGCCATTTAGGGGAGAAATGCACCATTGCCATTTTGGAAAAGGAAGCTTTTTGCACAAGTCCACTCCTCGAGCCTCTAACTTGTTCCCTATGCCCACACTCAACCTAGCAACTCAGAAGCAACATGTTTAAAGCATCCAACCACTTTAGAAGCCTTAGTACTATGCATTGGAACCATGTTTTTCAAATTACTTCACAACTAAGTTTCTAAGCCATAAGCTTCAAAATGATCAGTTCCAAACCCTAATGCTCTCCTATAAATAGAGGTCATTTTTGCACTTCAAATATATGAATTCACAGCCTCAATACCTCTCAAATATCTCTAACTCGGAATTGCAAAAATTATAATTTCTCTTGAAGCTCAAAAACCATTTCTTTGAGTTTCACCATCCTTGCAAGTTCCTTGCAATCCAACCATTCATACACCTCATATACATCATATAGAAGCTATCCAAACCATGAATTAGCTTTTGTAACACCTCCTCCATCATTCACCAACTCTCACTTTTGACATTTACAACTTGAGGTGGTCAGAGAGATTTAGTGTTGTCTGATTGATGTTTTCCAATGTGTTCTATATTTAGTTTATTTTAGACATATGATGTATTATCTCTTATGTATTATGGACCTTGATGTAGTAAATTTTTGGATGTCATTTAGGTGATGTTGTTTCGGCACTAAAAATTTAACGCTTTACGTACTACGATTCTAAATAGTATAATATAGTGTGTTACGGTCTAAGTTTGCATCTGAAGGATTGTTCTTATTATATAACTTGACAATCATCAAACTAGTAAGATTGTACAAATGGGAGATGTGAATACAAGATCACACTCACAAAGATGTTTTTGATTCATGGCAAACTCAACAAGCATACAAGCAACAAGGCACAAGCAGAAGAACTCAAAAGAAAAGCAAGCATTGGTCACTTATGACAGAGCAGGTCGACCTACTATGCATATAGGTCGACTCAACACAAGCAAAACAAGAAAAATGCAGAAAAGCAGCAGCTAGGTCGACCTACTGTCAACCCAGGTCGACCTAAAATGGAGAAAATCTCATACACTTCTGCTAGGTCGACCCACACATCAACTAGGTCGACCTAATCTGAGGAAATGTCCCCAAAACGCATCTGAAGTGGATTCTGGTCGACCTACTCCTTTAACAGGTCGACCTAACTGGGAACAAATAACATCCAAAGGATATGCAGCTCTGTTAGGTCGACCTAAGCACCACAAGAGGTCGACCTATCTGATCAAAAAGAATATGCAGCTCTGTTAGGTCGACCTAAGCATCACAAGAGGTCGACCTATCTGATCAAAAATACCAGAATTTCTGGTTTTCTCTGCTCCAACTGAAAAGCTCTCATATATATTGTCCAAGGTTCAATTATTGAAAACAACACCAACGACTGAAAGATACACAAAGTCTTCTCATCTTCGTTCTTCGTCATCTCCAACACAATTACACATAATCATTCTTGCGTTGAGGGTTAGTGATCGAGTTCGATAACGTCCATGGAACGGAATTGAAGATTCCTAGTGGGTGAAGATTTGTGGGGTTTTTGGTGAATAAAATCCGAGGGTTTTGTCCTCCAAGATAGGTGTTTCTTGGGGGTTTTTATCAAGAGGTTTCATCGAGGATCCATCTGAGTGTGAAGATTGAAGAACAAGGGTTCAAGGCAATTCAAGACACTGCAGAAAAGGGATCAAGTGAAGCTCTTGGATCACCTTGATCTGGTTCAAGATTAAGGGGGAAGAAGATTCAAAGGATCGACAAATTCGGTTTATTGTTTATCGCTTTGCTTTCTTCTTTGTATATACTACTTTCAACATTAATGTAAGATTTCCCAATTTCAATTTGGAATTGGGGGCAGACGTAGTCGTAGCGAGGACGATCGACGAACTGCCTGAACAAATATCGTGTTCTTATCGCTTTTATCTTTTCATTTACGTTCTGTTCATATTTGGTCATAATTGCTAAATTGATTAACGATTCAAGTGTTAAAATTGTGAATTAAGGTTCTGCATAAACATCACAATTCACCACATCTTGAATCATCATCAATTTGAACATTATCACCAAGTGTTTGTCTTTTTGCTTATTCCATTATTACTGCATTGCAAACCAAAGTTTGTCAATTTAGAAGTTAATTGATTTTCAGTTGTGAAACGTATTGATTCGATAACATATCACTTCATCGTTAATCTCAATTATCTTGTGGTTTTGTCACATATACGACCCTTGCAATAACGGTCCGGAATAGACGCAAGTCGATTCAGAACCGCTTTCGCTTTAGTTCGAAATAATTCCGAAAAACTCTGTGAGATCTATTCACCCCCCCTCTAGATCCTCAGGCCAGCGTCTAACAAGTGGCATCAAGAGCTCTGGTTTATTCCGTGCTACGTGAAACACTTATTGGAAAGATGGCTTCCGGATCTAAAGGGGCTCACAATAGAGCTCCAGTTTTCAACGGTGAAAACTATGGCTATTGGAAGGATTGTATGTGTGTCCACATCAATGCAATTTATAGGAACATCTGGACAGCTATTGTCAATGGTCCCTTTCAGATCACCATGACAAATGCAGCTGGTGCAGTTGTTCCAAAACCAGAAAATGCTTGGGATGCTGAAGATGAAAAGAGATATGGATACGATTGGAAAGCGAGAAACATTCTAATCTCAGCTCTAGGAGTTGATGAATACTACCGCGTTTCCCATTGTAGATCCGCTAAAGCTATGTGGGACACATTGCAAGTTACCCACGAGGGAACGGATGATGTCAAACTAGCTAGAATCAATACGTTAACTCAAGAATTTGAACTCTTCCACATGGAAGATGGTGAATCCATCGAAAACATGCAAAAGAGATTCGTTCACTTGAAAAATCGTTTAAATTCTCTTGATAGACCTGTTTCCAATGCAGTTGCTACTAACAAAATCTTAAGATGCTTGAACAGGGAATGGCAACCCAAGGTTACAGCAATAAAGGAAGCAAATGATCTAAACACCTTAGACATTACCACTCTCTTTGGTAAACTAGAGGAACATGAACAACACCTTAAATGCCTTGACATGCATGAGAAAAGGGCAAAGAAAGAAAAGAACATGGAGAAAGAGGTAGAGAAGAAGTCAATAGCTCCAAAAGCTTCAAGCTCTAAGACCTCAAGACAAGAGCTAGAGGATAGTGATACAAGTGATGACGAAGACTCCGATGATGAGGAAATGGGACTGTTTGTGCGAAGATACAACAAATATCTAAAGAAAAATGGAGCAAAACATTCTGACAAAGGCTTGATCAACTATAGAAAGCAATCAAACAAGTTCAAACAAGATGACGACAACAAAGGAAAAATCAAAGGCCCTTGCTTTAATTGTGGGAAAGCCGGTCACTACAAACCGGATTGTCCATACCTTGAGAAGGAAAAAGAGAAGAACCAAAGCAAAGGTCATAACAAATCTAAGAGAGCCTACATAGCATGGGAAAGTGATTCATCTAGTGAAAGCTCATCAAGCGATGAAGCAAAATCAGCAAACCTATGTTTTATGGCTCATCAACACAAGAAAAAGAAAGCTGTAAGTCATCTTAAACCTGAACTCGTAGATAAGGTATCTCATTCTCAACTAAAACTTGCTTTTGAAGAATTACATAGAGATGCAATTAAAGCTTTCAAACTTTTGGCCTCAAATAAAAAAAAAATCTTTTCATATCTTGAATCAAAAGTTGAGAAAACCGAAAAGGATATGGAAGCTTTAAAACAATCTATGCTAGACATTCAAAAGGATAAAGTTGAAATAGATCCTACATCATGGTTTGGTTGTGAGACATGTCACATTTGGCAAAAAGAAGTAAGAGATCTAAAAGCCAAGTTAGACAAGGCTCTACAACCAAAAGTGACCTTTGCGGTTGATCCAAATAAGTTCAAAAGAGCGTATACTCCTTTATATAGTAAATACACTTTTGTACCAAAAGTATCAACTAGCAAAACAGCATATTCTCATCATATTACCTGTCATTATTGTTGCAAAAAGGGACATACCATTGAAAAATGCAAATTTAGGAGAATTTTAGTTCCTAAAGGAGTATTTCAATGGTTGCCTAAGTGCAACAACCTCTGTACTCACCACCTAGGACCCAATGAAGATTGGGGACCTTCCATTCTAAATTAATTTTGCAGGAAAAGTGTCTTGACATCGCCGAAAGGTGATGATCCCTTGATAGCTGATGCTCAAGACACATAAAGGAAGACATATCACTCTTGGTATGTCATCTATGAAGACAGCAATCGAAGAACTATACTTGGCAAAGAAAATGTAGGTGACCTGGCCACCACTAATGTATAAGATACATCACAAATACAAGTTAACCCGAAAAACACAAAGGTCGCATTACTTGATGTGCAATTGGCAAGTTGCATTGCAAGGAAATTTAAATCTATTCTAAGCAGAATAATGTTTGGGACCCTGTCCCGCATCCGGGAGAACATCAAGTAATCGATACTAGATGAGTTTTTCGCAAAATCAAGCAATCAAGTTATGAAACATTCTATCAAGAAAATTCATCATCAAATCTAGGAGTATGGCACACTGACAAGAGGATTCCACACAATGATGACAAAACACCTACATATTGAGAAAGCGGTAACATGTTTATTGTTCACTTCCAAAAATTTTATTGATACTATAATATGCTATCAATTAACATGCTTATAGTGACTTCATATATGTTTATCTATATATCTCAATTACATATATATGTCTATCATCTCCATTCATAACATATCATGTTTTGGGCATACAAGCAAGTGACTAAGCATAAATGCATCATATAGTAACATCCCTAAGGCATTTCAAACATTTGAAGCAACTTAGGTCGACCTAACCTGCATCTGAGTCGACCTACAGAAGAAAACTTTCAGCAGAAACCAAAAATGCCCAGTTACGTCGACCTACCCTCTTTTTAGGTCGACCTAATCTGCAATTTTTTAAAGGCTTCTCTGTTAGGTCGACCCAGCCTTCATTTAGGTCGACCTACTGCGTCAAAAATTTCCAAATTTGGGTCTGTTGGTCGACCCGACCCATCCCCATTCATTCATAATCATTCCTCCTTTCTTTCCCACTCATTCTCACATCATTGTGTATGGCCAACCCTAATTCCTCAAACCCAAAGGTTGTCAAAAATCATCCCTCTCACACAAATCATCAGCAAGAATGCCTCCAAAATCAAGAAAGGGAAAGGAAATCGCATCTGGATCATCCTCTCAACCGGGTTCACAAGAGAGGAAGGTTGTAATTTTAGGTTTAAGATGGGGTCGAGATCCCATATTGTTGACAAACGAGCCTGGATAAGTATCTTTGGTCTTACACTCTTAGGAGATGAAGTTCGTATAGAAGACGGTGACTTTTCGGCCAACTATGATCATGTCGCCTACATGAAATCTATTCTCAAAGACCCTGCCGTCTTTGACAAGCAAAATGAATCCATCACAGCCGTTCACCTAAAAAGAGATCCTAGGCTCCTCAACTGGATTATCTCAAGAGTCATTCGACCACGAGCAGGCGGATTCTCAAGGATTGAACGAAATGAGGTTGTGTTAATGTACCTGATTCAAAACAGGACACGTGTGCACTGGCCACACTTTCTAACTGCCAAGTTTGAAGAGGTAAAGCAGAAGACTACTGCTCTATGCTATGGCTCAATCATTCAAACAATCGTGAACCATTTCGGCATGAAACTCGATGGATTGTCCTACATTCACATGAAACAGAATCAAGACTTCTCCCAAACAACCTTAACCCTCATGGGATACCATTGGGATCCAAATAAGAAAACCTACTATCTCATTCAAAAGGGAACCGGAAAGATCATCTACAACTATGATGATCCTACGGAATTTGGTCACATTGCAGGGAATGAAGAAGAAGGAAATGATCAAGAAATAGCAAATGATGAGGATCACACCATGGAAGATGTAGCTCATGACACGGACTCAAATTGGCAATATGTACCTCCTCAAGAGGAAGAAATTCCTTGGGGATATACGGCTCCACCTCCGCCGGATCAGTCCAACATCATCTCCATGCTTGAAAATATGCAACTCCTACAGCAACAACACTTTGACACACAGCAGCTTCAGTTCCAGAACATGCAACAACTTCAACAAGATCGATATGACGAACAACAACGTCAATATCAATCTCTATACAGCCTGGTTCAAGACCACAAAAATGACTTTGAGACGTTTGCATCAAACTCTACTCTAAGACAGAATCAACTTGAGGAGACTGCACTGAATCGTCATGCAAATATAAGTCAAAGCTTCAATACTCTAAACCACTCCGTGCTTGATCTGTTGGAACAAGTTGAAGAGGATCGTCCTCATACATTTCAAAGAGGAAGAGGAAGAAGGGGCAGGCGTTAGGATGCATTCTCCATCATATCATCATATTATTACATTTCATTTCATTATCCTTATGTTATGTTCTTACATATTGTCGTACTTTTTTTTAATCTCTTGGATTATCATGTATGTTAAAGTGTACCCTTAAACATGTTTGATTCTCATGGTTTTGCTATCTACATTTTTATCTATTACTATGAATGCTGGTATTGTTATCTATGTTTCTCTCGTTACTCTTCTGTTTTTCTTGTATCTCTTTTGATGTTGTCAAAGGGGGATGTTAGAACAAGATTTGTTCTGATCAATTATCTTAGTTTTGATGATAACAATAATATGAATTTTGCTTAAGATAATATGGTACTCTAATCCAATGCAATTTCCCTTTCAGGAAATATATATAAAGAGTACGCATAATTCAGCGCTCAGAAGCTTTGTCTCAAATGGTTCAGCATGCAACATCAGAACATGGTCTGGCAAGACATCAGAAGATGGTCGAAGCAGAATCAGAACATGGGTCTATGGAAGCATCAGAAGAACATGAGATCAGAAGCACTGAAGCTCAGAAGATGGTATCACGCTCAGAAGCACTTCAAGGTCAGAAGATCAGAAGATGCTATGCACCAAGCTGTTTGACTCTGATGATATTCAAACGTTGTATTCACAAACATCAGATCAGAAGGAAGTACAAGTGGCAAGCTACGCTGACTGACAAAAGGAACGTTAAAAGCTATTAAAGGCTACGTCAGTAGACACAGCGTGAACAAGGCTCGAGGTAGTTGACAAAAGCGTATAACATTAAATGCGATGCTGTACGGAACACGCAAAGCATTAAATGCATTCAACGGTCATCTTCTCCAATGCCTATAAATATGAAGTTCTGATGAGAAGCAAGGTTAACGATTCTGCACCAAAACAACTTATATCAAACTTGCTGAAACGCTGTTCAAATCTAAACTCAGAATCTTCATCTTCATCAAAGCTCACTACATTGCTGTTGTAATATATTAGTGAGATTAAGCTTAAACGATTAAGAGAAATATCACAGTTGTGATTATCGCTTGTAAGAAGCATTTGTAAACTCTTAGAATTGATTACATTAAGTTGTAAGGAACTAGAGTGATCGTGTTGATCAGAATACTCTAGGAAGTCTTAGGAGTGAACTAAGCAGATTGTAACTAGAGTGATCGTGTTGATCAGTAGACTCTAGAAAAGTCTTAGAGGGTATCTAAGCAGTTGTTCCTGGAGTGATCAGTGTGTGATCAGAAGACTCTGGAAGACTTAGTTGCTGACTAAGTGGAAAACCATTGTAATCCGTGCGATTAGTGGATTAAATCCTCAGTTGAGGTAAATCATCTCTGCGGGGGTGGACTGGAGTAGTTTAGTTAACAACGAACCAGGATAAAAATAACTGTGCAATTTATTTTTATCTGTCAAGTTTTTTAAAGCTACACTTATTCAAACCCCCCCCCTTTCTAAGTGTTTTTCTATCCTTCAATTGGCATCAGAGCGCCGGTTCTAAGGTGCAAGTACTTAACCGTGTTTAGAAAAGATTCAGGAAGAGAAAAACGCTTCAGTAAAAGATGGTTGATGAAAGTGAAAAGACTACACCTACACCTGCATCTACATCTGGCTCTGCTGAGCAATACAACGGTAACAATGGTTATACTAGACCGCCGGTATTTGATGGTGAAAACTTTGAATACTGGAAAGATAAACTGGAAAGTTACTTTCTGGGTCTAGATGGTGATCTATGGGATCTTCTGATGGATGGTTACAAACATCCTGTAAATGCCAGAGGCGTAAAGCTGACAAGGCAAGAAATGGATGATGATCAGAAAAAGCTTTTCAGGAATCATCATAAATGCAGAACTGTTTTGCTGAATGCTATCTCTCATGCTGAGTATGAGAAGATATCTAACAGGGAAACGGCCTATGACATATATGAGTCCTTGAAAATGACTCATGAAGGAAATGCTCAAGTCAAGGAGACTAAAGCTCTTGCTTTAATCCAGAAGTATGAAGCCCTCAAGATGGAGGATGATGAAGACATTGAAAAGATGTTTTCAAGATTTCAAACTCTTACTGCTGGATTGAGAGTTCTTGACAAGGGATACACCAAGGCTGATCATGTAAAGAAGATCATCAGAAGCTTACCCAGAAGATGGGGTCCTATGGTGACTGCATTCAAGATTGCAAAGAATCTGAATGAAGTTTCTCTGGAAGAGCTTATCAGTGCCTTGAGAAGTCATGAAATAGAGCTGGACGCAAATGAGCCTCAAAAGAAAGGTAAGTCTATTGCATTAAAATCTAATATCAAGAAATGCACTAACGCTTTTCAGGCTAGAGAAGAAGATCCTGAAGAATCAGAATCTGAAGAAGAAGATGAACTGTCCTTAATCTCCAGAAGGCTAAATCAACTCTGGAAGACCAAGCAGAGGAAGTTCAGAGGCTTCAGAAGTTCAAAGAAATTTGAACGTGGAGAATCTTCTGATGACAGAAGATTTGACAAGAAGATTAGGTCATGTGCTATGAATGCAATGAGCCTGGACACTACAAGAATGAATGTCCAAATCTTCAGAAGGAAAATCCCAAGAAGAAGTTTCATAAGAAGAAAAGTCTTATGGCAACCTGGGATGAGTCAGAAGATGATTCAGAAGATGAGCAGGCCAACTGTGCGCTGATGGCGACAGAAGATGACGAATCAGAATCTACATCAGAATCAGATTCTGAAGAGATATCCTTGACTGCAAAAAGGACAAAGCACAACATGTCATGGTACCTGGACTCTGGATGCTCGCGACACATGACAGGAAGAAGGTCTATGTTCCAAGACCTGGTGCTTAAGTCTGGAGGAGAAGTCAAGTTTGGAGGAGATCAGAAGGGCAAGATAATTGGCTCTGGAACTATAAAGTCTGGTAACTCTCCTTCCATTTCTAATGTACTTCTTGTAGAAGGATTAACACATAACCTCTTATCTATCAGTCAATTAAGTGACAATGGTTATGATATAATCTTTAATCAAGAGTCTTGCAAGGCTGTAAATCAGAAGGATGGCTCAATCCTATTTACAGGCAAGAGGAAGAACAACATTTATAAGACAGATCTGCAAGATCTTATGAGTCAGAAGGTGACTTGTCTTATGTCTGTTTCTGAAGAGCAGTGGGTCTGGCACAGAAGATTAGGTCATGCTAGTTTGAGAAAGATTTCTCAGATTAACAAACTGAATATGGTCAGAGGACTCCCTAATCTGAAATTCAAATCAGACGCTCTTTGTGAAGCATGTCAGAAGGGCAAGTTCTCCAAACCTGCATTCAAGTCCAAGAATGTTGTTTCTACCTCAAGGCCATTAGAACTCTTGCACATTGATCTGTTTGGCCCAGTCAAAACAGCATCTGTCAGAGGGAAGAAATATGGATTAGTCATCGTAGATGATTATAGCCGCTGGACATGGGTAAAATTCTTGAAACACAAGGATGAGACTCATTCAGTGTTCTTTGATTTCTGCATTCAGATTCAATCTGAAAAAGAGTGTAAAATCATAAAGGTCAGAAGTGATCATGGTGGTGAATTTGAGAACAGATCCTTTGAAGAGTTCTTCAAAGAAAATGGTATTGCCCATGATTTCTCTTGTCCTAGAACTCCACAGCAAAATGGGGTTGTAGAACGAAAGAATAGGACTCTGCAAGAAATGGCCAGAACCATGATCAATGAAACCAATATGGCTAAGCATTTCTGGGCAGAAGCAATAAACACTGCATGCTATATTCAGAATAGAATCTCTATCAGACCTATTCTAAATAAGACTCCCTATGAATTGTGGAAGAATAGAAAGCCCAACATTTCATATTTCCATCCTTTTGGATGTGTATGCTTTATTCTGAACACTAAAGATCATCTTGGTAAGTTTGATTCCAAAGCACAAAAATGTTTCCTTCTTGGATATTCTGAACGCTCAAAAGGCTACAGAGTATACAATATTGAAACATTGATTGTAGAAGAATCAATCAATATCAGGTTTGATGATAAGCTTGGTTCTGAAAAACCAAAGCAGTTTGATAATTTTGCAGATTGTGATATTGATATATCAGAAGTTGTTGAGCCAAGAAGCAACGCATCAGAAGCAGAGCTTCTCAGAAGCAAAGAATCTGAAGATCAAGTATCAGCTTCTCTGGAGGATCTAAGTATTTCTGAAGAACCATCTGTCAGAAGATCATCCAGACTCATCTCTGGTCATTCAGAAGATGTCATTCTTGGAAAGAAGGATGATCCAATCAGAACAAGAGCATTCCTTAAGAACAATGCAGACTGTCAATTAGGTCTTGTATCTTTGATCGAGCCAACTTCTGTTGATCATGCTCTAGAAGATCCAGACTGGATAATTGCTATGCAAGAAGAACTGAATTAGTTTACAAGGAATGATGTTTGGGATCTTGTTCCTAGACCAGATGGATTCAATATAATCGGCACAAATTGGGTCTTCAGAAACAAGCTCAGAATGAGAAGATGAGAAATTCTTACGTATGAGTATCCTTTGAAATGAAATTTTTTTAAGAAGTTCTGATAGAAATCAATTAGAAATTGTGATTCAGTTATTACTAACGTTTCAGTGTCTAAGTTGATTCAGAATCTCTATAAAAGCAAAACAGCTGTAACTGGCTATCCAGATGGTAAACACGTGTTCACTATTCCTGGACAAGCGTGCGTGCAGTTGAGGGGACGTCTACTTAGGTAACTGTGCAAATCACGTCTTTTGTCATTATTATCTCTCCTCATGTCACGTAACATTAAATGCTTTTCATCATTTACTCTCTTTCAGTTTTCTTTTTATACTCTTCAAACGTTTCTTTTCCCTCTCATATTTCTATCACTTTGCATTCAGTTTTCTTTTTCGTTCTCTCTCTTTGCTTTCATATCATAAACCCTAGCAGTTTCCAATATCTGCAAATTCATCATGAATCCATCGTCAAGCTCTGGGAATCAAGATAATGATCGGAAACAAAAGAGAAAGGCAACTGCTGAACCAGAAACCAAACCAAAAAGAGTAAGGATCTCTTATGACCCTCTCAAAGTGTATCAACCCCTTGACGGTTCCCCTCAATCACCTCCCTCTTCAAAGACCTCCACCACCTCTTCCTCCTCATTCATCCCCTCGGAACCACCTTCTTCACCATCTGATATCTCCTCTCCTTCAACCCTTCCATCAGATATTCCTTCATCTCTCTCACACCCTTTTCCCACCAGAACACCTAATCCCTACAGTGTTGTTCTTCCCGACTCCAGGTTCACTGTCAACCCTCCAACTCCCACCACTCAAACATATCTGGAGCTTTTACATGCTGATGTAAATGGCTGGTTGGAGATTCTGGGTGCTGCTCACCTTCATCATCTGGATGAGTATGCCACAAACAACCTTTGGAATACCTTTCGTCAGGATTTTCTGGCTAAGGCTACAGACACTCAGAGAAGGATTATGTCTGAAGCTCCTGGTATTCGTGGTTTTCGGTTGGAAGTTGGTGAAAGCAGCCATCACCATCTCATCAGGAACAGAAGTGTTCTTGAAAGGAAGATACCAGCAGATGAGTTGGAAGAAAATCTCTGCAGAGACATCGTGGTGTGGAGACCATGGTTTCCTGTGCTGACTGGAGATTTTCAGTGGCTGTTCAACTGGTTCAGAATGAACCCGTCTGAAAAAGCACCTCACATGGTCTTTCCAGTAGTGGTTTATCGTGCTGAAGTTGCTGGTCCTACTCCTCCAACAAATCTAGCAGCTATTCTTCAAGCATTGGAAGATGGAACTTCTGAGCTGCCTGAACCAGAATATGCTAAGGCTACTTCTGAGTCAGACTCAGATGAGGAAATGGAAGATGCACAAGCTGAAGATCTTCCAGAAGATCACCCTGCTGAGATTGCTGTCCCTCTGGGCAGAAATACTATTGCTTCTTCTTCTGGTGAAACCTCAGCTCTGATGGAGACCTTGGAAACTCTTCATCAGAATCAAGCTATGCTGGCTTCTCGTTTGGACGCGCAAGAAGCAGCCAATGCTGAGTTTCGTTCCTTCATAACAAGGCAAGCTACAAGCACTGACGGGATTCATGATGTTCTGGCACGGATTTTGCGTAGGCTAGGATCTTAGTCTTTTGGTCTTTGTAGTTTCCTCTCCTTGTTGCATCTGTTTTCCTGCATTCCTTTCTTGTAATCCTGTTTTGATTATCAATGAAAAAGTTTCTTTGCTTTTACATTCCAGTGATTTTATTTGTCGTTTTATGCATCTGAATCTTTTGAAATATTCTTTTTGATGTTATGACAAAAAGGGGGAGAAGATAAATGATAAATGATTTGATTAATCTATCAGTTGCTGGGTAAAGCTCCCACATATTCACTAACAAGAACTGCAAGTTCTACATGGTTTAAGTGTTTTGCAGGTATAAAGAAGTGAAGAGAATCTTCAAAGCAAACACAAGAAGCAAAACCATGGAAACTGAAGCAAGCCGAGTGCTGTCAAGCTTCAGAAATCAGAAGCAAGAAAGAAGAATGAATCAGAAGCACTGATAATAGAATTTGATCTATATTTGTCTACTTGATGTGACAAAATTCTATTTGCTCTGATATATTATTTGCTCTGATACATATAATGTTATGGCTCTGATACATATAATGTGTTCTAACATACATTTTATGTTCTAACTCGTTCATGCTGACTTTTGTCGTTTAGTTTTTGTTCTGTAACATTTCAGGATGTAGAGATGCTCAGATGATGCTCTGGTACATTCAACAATGTTCTGATACAAATCTAGCATGAAGTGATGTTGGTAGAAATTCAAAGCTCTGAAGCTATCCGAGGGAAGCAGAAATCAGAAGCTGCGAATGTTCTAAAGATCCAGAAAACTCAAGTTCTGAAGCTGTCCTGAATGGAAGCAGAAATCAGAAGCTGTGAATGTTCAGAAGATCAAAGAAATTCAAGTTCTGAAGCTGTCCTGAATGGAAGCAGAAATCAGAAGCTGTGAATGTTCAGAAGATCAAAGAAATTCAAGTTCTGAAGCTGTCCTAGATGGAAGCAGGAATCAGAAGCTGTGAGTGTTCTAAGGATCTAAGGAAATTCTAGTTCTGAAGCTGTCCTATGGAAGCAGAAGTCAGAAGCTATGAATTCTCTGAAGACAAGAAGCTTATATGATCGTCTCTACCGAAATAATCAGGGAAGTCTTTTATTAAAGTTCTTCGAGTATTTATTTCAGGGGGAGATTATTTATCTCAGGGGGAGATTGTTAATCTCAGGGGGAGACATATTCATATGCTTATGCTATAGCTGTGTAATTTGTCTTTTGCCTTCTATTTTTTCTGATCGCAAATTCATATCATTTATATATGTTTTTGTCATCATCAAAAAGGGGGAGATTGTTAGAACAAGATTTGTTCTGATCAATTATCTTAGTTTTGATGATAACAATAATATGAATTTTGCTTAAGATAATATGGTACTCTAATCCAATGCAATTTCCCTTTCAGGAAATATATATAAAGAGTACGCATAATTCAGCGCTCAGAAGCTTTGTCTCAAATGGTTCAGCATGCAACATCAGAACATGGTCTGGCAAGACATCAGAAGATGGTCGAAGCAGAATCAGAACATGGGTCTATGGAAGCATCAGAAGAACATGAGATCAGAAGCACTGAAGCTCAGAAGATGGTATCACGCTCAGAAGCACTTCAAGGTCAGAAGATCAGAAGATGCTATGCACCAAGCTGTTTGACTCTGATGATATTCAAACGTTGTATTCACAAACATCAGATCAGAAGGAAGTACAAGTGGCAAGCTACGCTGACTGACAAAAGGAACGTTAAAAGCTATTAAAGGCTACGTCAGTAGACACAGCGTGAACAAGGCTCGAGGTAGTTGACAAAAGCGTATAACATTAAATGCGATGCTGTACGGAACACGCAAAGCATTAAATGCATTCAACGGTCATCTTCTCCAACGCCTATAAATATGAAGTTCTGATGAGAAGCAAGGTTAACGATTCTGCACCAAAACAACTTATATCAAACTTGCTGAAACGCTGTTCAAATCTAAACTCAGAATCTTCATCTTCATCAAAGCTCACTACATTGCTGTTGTAATATATTAGTGAGATTAAGCTTAAACGATTAAGAGAAATATCACAGTTGTGATTATCGCTTGTAAGAAGCATTTGTAAACTCTTATAATTGATTACATTAAGTTGTAAGGAACTAGAGTGATCGTGTTGATCAGAATACTCTAGGAAGTCTTAGGAGTGAACTAAGCAGATTGTAACTAGAGTGATCGTGTTGATCAGTAGACTCTAGAAAAGTCTTAGAGGGTATCTAAGCAGTTGTTCCTGGAGTGATCAGTGTGTGATCAGAAGACTCTGGAAGACTTAGTTGCTGACTAAGTGGAAAACCATTGTAATCCGTGCGATTAGTGGATTAAATCCTCAGTTGAGGTAAATCATCTCTGCGGGGGTGGACTGGAGTAGTTTAGTTAACAACGAACCAGGATAAAAATAACTGTGCAATTTATTTTTATCTGTCAAGTTTTTTAAAGCTACACTTATTCAAACCCCCCCCTTTCTAAGTGTTTTTCTATCCTTCAGGGGAGATAGATGCTGAGTGTACGGGGGAGCTCAGCTGAGTGAATAGATGCTGAGTGTACGGGGGAGCTTTTACTACTCATTGCCAAAGCTTCCACTACCGGTTTGCCATCATCAAAAAGGGGGAGTATGTGAATACAAGATCACACTCACAAAGATGTTTTTGATTCATGGCAAACTCAACAAGCATACAAGCAACAAGGCACAAGCAGAAGAACTCAAAAGAAAAGCAAGCATTGGTCACTTATGACAGAGCAGGTCGACCTACTATGCATATAGGTCGACTCAACACAAGCAAAACAAGAAAAATGCAGAAAAGCAGCAGCTAGGTCGACCTACTGTCAACCCAGGTCGACCTAAAATGGAGAAAATCTCATACACTTCTGCTAGGTCGACCCACACATCAACTAGGTCGACCTAATCTGAGGAAATGTCCCCAAAACGCATCTGAAGTGGATTCTGGTCGACCTACTCCTTTAACAGGTCGACCTAACTGGGAACAAATAACATCCAAAGGATATGCAGCTCTGTTAGGTCGACCTAAGCACCACAAGAGGTCGACCTATCTGATCAAAAAGAATATGCAGCTCTGTTAGGTCGACCTAAGCATCACAAGAGGTCGACCTATCTGATCAAAAATACCAGAATTTCTGGTTTTCTCTGCTCCAACTGAAAAGCTCTCATATATATTGTCCAAGGTTCAATTATTGAAAACAACACCAACGACTGAAAGATACACAAAGTCTTCTCATCTTCGTTCTTCGTCATCTCCAACACAATTACACATAATCATTCTTGCGTTGAGGGTTAGTGATCGAGTTCGATAACGTCCATGGAACGGAATTGAAGATTCCTAGTGGGTGAAGATTTGTGGGGTTTTTGGTGAATAAAATCCGAGGGTTTTGTCCTCCAAGATAGGTGTTTCTTGGGGGTTTTTATCAAGAGGTTTCATCGAGGATCCATCTGAGTGTGAAGATTGAAGAACAAGGGTTCAAGGCAATTCAAGACACTGCAGAAAAGGGATCAAGTGAAGCTCTTGGATCACCTTGATCTGGTTCAAGATTAAGGGGGAAGAAGATTCAAAGGATCGACAAATTCGGTTTATTGTTTATCGCTTTGCTTTCTTCTTTGTATATACTACTTTCAACATTAATGGAAGATTTCCCAATTTCAATTTGGAATTGGGGGCAGACGTAGTCGTAGCGAGGACGATCGACGAACTGCCTGAACAAATATCGTGTTCTTGTCGCTTTTATCTTTTCATTTACGTTCTGTTCATATTTGGTCATAATTGCTAAATTGATTAACGATTCAAGTGTTAAAATTGTGAATTAAGGTTCTGCATAAACATCACAATTCACCACATCTTGAATCATCATCAATTTGAACATTATCACCAAGTGTTTGTCTTTTTGCTTATTCCATTATTACTGCATTGCAAACCAAAGTTTGTCAATTTAGAAGTTAATTGATTTTCAGCTGTGAAACGTATTGATTCGATAACATATCACTTCATCGTTAATATCAATTATCTTGTGGTTTTGTCACATATACGACCCTTGCAATAACGGTCCGGAATAGACGCAAGTCGATTCAGAACCGTTTTCGCTTTAGTTCGAAATAATTCCGAAAAACTCTATGAGATCTATTCACCCCCCCTCTAGATCCTCAGGCCAGCGTCTAACAGGAGAGAGGGGGCATGCTTAGCATTCATTTGAAGGTTTTAGAAGGAAATTAAAAATATGAGAATAAAATCGATTGGAAGACAAGATTAGATTATTTGAATCTCTTCTTGTATCACTACTTGATAATTGCAGTCTATTTCTTACTAGGGGTGTTCAAATCCAAAACAATCCAATAAAAATCGCAAACCGATCTAAAAAAACTGAAAAAATCACAAAAAACCGAAATTTATTATATGTGTTTGGATGTCATTTTGTAAAAACCGCTCGATTCGGATCGGATTTCAGATTGGTTTTTCAAAACCGATCCAAACCGAACCGAACCACATGTATATATTTTTATACATATTTTTTTTTTATTAGTATGACATGTGACGTGAATTTATTATTAGATGATAATTATTTTTTAATAATATTTATTAATTTAATTTAATTAATTTATTTTTATTGATTACAATCATAATCAATCACTCTCATTTTGTAATATTAACTTTTAATATACTATATATTATATAAAATATGTGATTTATTAATATTTTAATAATATTAATAAAAAAATAATTTGTAATTTGGATATCAAAAATCGATCAAAATTAAACCGAATTAAATTGGATCGAATCAGATTGATTTTTTTAATATATCATCTAAAATTAAACTAAATCGCAAGTAAATTTATCTTTAGATCGAATAAATTTTTGCCTTCAAATCGATCCTAATCGAATTGCGAACACCTCTATTTCTTACAATTACCCGTCTATAATTGCGACAAATTAAAAATTAGGCTAAGACAAATTCCTTGGCTCATAGCCTATATTCTCTAATACAATTCCCTAAGTTCTTAAGTAGATTATCCGGTCAAACCAAAAAAACAGGTAGATTAATATTATCAAAAGTTTTAACGCCCGCTAGTTTATTAAGCCATAATTGATAATTCAATATTTCTAAAGCTATTATCTATCAAAGAGATATTATAGTTTCAGTTTCAACTTTTGTGATCAAGGATCAATTGTTTCTTAAAATCAAGGGTTAAATATATTTTTAGTCCCTATAAATTTTTGGTGAATTTTTATCTACCCAACTTAAAAAGTTGGGTAAGGTTAGCTCCTTTTGTAAAATGTTTTGAAAACAATAAATATTTGTAGTATTTCAATAAATAATTAAATGTGTTAAATAAAATGGAATTACATGATTGGTTGGAGGTACACTACCCACCTTTTTGTGATGGGTAAAGAAGTTGTCCCCTAAATTTTTTTAGAATAATAGTCCCTGCAAAATATATATATATATATACATATCATGTGTTTACGCTTTTAAAATTCAATTAAAATATTGATTTTATATGATAATTAATATTTATTAATTAAGTCTTAGTCAAGTTTGACAAAAATAATTTTAGAAATATATTTTCTAATTTTTATTGTATATGTGTAAGAAAATATTTATAAAGTAAAAAAAAAATGAAAGTAAAATTATGTATCTTATGATTGACTTGCAATTGGAAATATCACGTTCATATAGGAAATATCATTTGTTTATATGTCCAATTTGGTTGAAATATTTTGTAATTTTTAGTAGCAAATTGTTTTAAAAACTAATATGGTTGTATTTTTAATGATTTTGAATGCCCTACTTTAGTGTAACGGAAAAGTTATTAAATTAGTAAATAATAATAATTTAAAATGCTATTAATTGATGAATAATTGGAGAACAATAATTTTTAATGATTTAAAAGAGTTTTAAATTATATTAATTGTTTTGATTTGTTATAATTTGTATACATTCATGACAATAATCAAAATGTGAGAGTTACAAAAGCTAGCATATGAATATTTATTCTACGATACAATTTAGAAGTTAAAAATGGTTTCATGTGATAGTAATATTAAATTTTTGTTTGTTGTGGTAAGGTATAATTACAGTGTTTTAAAAATCAGACCATATCAGTTGGTCGGACCGGTCGAATCGGGAATTGGTCAGGTAACCAGTCTGATTTAATTGCTGGATTGCTGGATTAGATATGTCATTGAACTGGTGTGAATCGGTCAAAACCGGTGTAAACCGCTAAAATCGGAAAAAACCGACGGATTTCATGAACCGGTGCTTTATTTGCATTTTAACAAAAAATTATTTAAAAAATTAAAATGACGTCATTTTGATTATTTTGATGAAAAACAAAATAAAAAAATAAAAGAACTTAAAATAAAAGGACTTAAATAAAAAATAAAAAAATAAAAATAAAGATGTTGTGGACGGTTGACTTTGTTGCATATATTGTTTTAATATTAAAGAAGGAGATCTCAACATTTAAACAATTTTCTTTACCTTAAATTAAATTTAGTAGACAATTAAATTATTTGGTTGTAAATTATTTATTTATATATTATTTAATTAAATTATGTTGCGATTAAAGTTTGTTTGCAATTCTACTTTATAATTTCGTACTATTTTATTATGTGTGATATCTATGTTTAAAATTTGAATTTAAATTATGAAATTGTAAATTTATTTATGATATAATATTTTCAAATAATTTAAATACTAGTTATATTTTATAGAGATTAAATCATCCGGTTTAACATGTTTTATACCTATATAATTTTGTTATAACGACCGGTCTATTGAATCGAGTTATTCAATTTAATCCGGTTTAGTCATGCGGTTCGACCAGTGACTATGTGATTCGAGCAATAAACCAGTGACTCAATACTCTCACCGGTTTAATGTCTGGTCCAGTTTTAAAAACATTGGATAATTTTGTTGAAATAATTCTATGATATTAATTTATTGAAAGGTTAATGCACCGTTCATCTAATGAGTATTCTAAAAATATTCTAAGATATTTTTAAGTATATAAAATACTTAAATACTTAAAAAGATAATATAAATGTGATAGGTTGTTATATTAATTAACAAATGAATATGGCGCTAAATTTTTTAAGACTCCAAGTTTGTTTATATATATATATATATATATATATATATATATATATATATATATATATATATATATATATATATATATATATATATATATATATATATATATATATATATATATATATATATATATATATATATATATATATATATATATATATTTTTTGAGGGGAGCATATCAAGTGAGAGCATTTTTAAATGAGAGATGAGAGGAAGAAATATCAACCATTGGATTCATCAAGAGAGAGAATGTTAACACATTAATGAGGCTATTAATTTCTCTCTCTTGATGAATCCAAGGGTTGATATTTCTTCCTCTCATCTCCCATTTAAAAATTGCTCTCACTTGATATGCTCCCTTTATTGAGAATGAATAAGTTATATGAGAATGAATAAAAACCATTGAATTAAGAAATGAGATTAAATTGTAATCTTTAATACATTATGTGTCATTAAGAGGAAAGATAAATTATTAATCAAATTTAAAAAATATCTTTTAATCTCAACCATTAAACATAAATTCAATGGTTGCAAATACTCTTATTTTTTATAGGTAATTGAGTAGTTGGAAAACGTGAAAGTTAATAAATAGGGGTATAATAGTGAGAAAAATAAAATAAATGTTGTGTTGATATTCTATATATATATATATATATATATATATATATATATATATATATATATATATATATATATATATATATATATATATATATATATATATAGTCTTAGACTCCCTATTTCTTCCCAAAACTAAATAAAGTGAGACTTCTTCATTATATATATTTTCAAGCAAACTCCAACCGAAATTAAATAATATGAATAAAAGAAAGCAAGATATTTTATTAAAAGGCATTATCCTACGTAAACAAAGACATATTGTTAGTTAGTTCAGTAGTAATTGGCGATGAACTTGGTAGAAAAGACCACCACGGCTCAATTTCTGCAACTACGATCGGGATCGGAAGGGGGCTGGACTTGATCCTAGAACTAACCCCTAAATCAAACTAAACCGGTGCCGGTGGTCATAAATAAATAAATAAAAAGCCAAAAAACATAATAGTATATGAATCCTAATTACTTATACATTAAAGTAAGAAAGTTTGTTATTTAATTTTTCTAAAACTAGTTGATACTTGGGCAAATATATATCAATTGTGTCAACTATTTTCTGGTATGGTTCTAGATTTTTGTCTCGAGCTTCATTGAGCAACAAGGAGTTGAGTGTCAACTTTAAATCATTTAACTGTTTCATCTCCATTTTGATTGTCATCTTTAAGTCATTTAACTGCTTCACCACCTCCGGTATTACTTCTGCACTTCCTCTATCGATTCCTAGAAAGTTAAAATCGTTTATCACTTTTAAAAACTCATCTTCTGGATCAATTCTCATAGCCTTTAAATCGTTCATCAATTTCAGAACCTCGTCATCTTGAACTTCACCTTTATGACCAGCATTATCACCACAATCCTTCATCACCAAGACAATTATAAGTAACAAAATAATAATTGAGTCTTATTCATTCCAATTCCAAACATAAAAATAAATAAAGAGAAAATAACGGTGAAGAGGAGAGACATACCATTTGATTTGAAGGAGATGTGAGATGAGGGGAGGAGAGAAGGCTTGCTTGTGTTTTGTTTTGTATGCCTTGTGTTTGGAAATTGTAACTATACACGGCTACACCTATATATAAGGAATGGAACCCTATATTTGTTTTGTTACATACTTACATGTAACCCTATTTTAAATAGTTTATTAGATTGAGATTTCAAATAATTTTAAAAAAATCTTATATTTGATCAATATTTTTTAAAAATTTAAACAAATCTCGAGTTGTTTTGGGAAAAAATGATTTTGATTTGTTATTTTAATATTTGAGTAAAAATTTGTTTTTTAAAAGTAAGATTTATGTTGTAGTATATGTTTGACTAAATATTTTTGAAAATTATATATATAAATATATATATATATATATATATATATATATATATATATATATATCAACAATTTATTTTATGAGAATGAATCTAAATCATTAGATTTCAAAATAAATTGTGGAGATTATGTGTCAATCTTTCTTTTTTCTCCTTCATCATTTATTTTAATAATGGAGGAGAGATAAAAAAAGAATAACACATAATCTCAACCATATATTTTAAAATTTAATGGTTCTCAAATTCATTCTTATGTTCTCATATATATATATATATATATATATATATATATATATATATATATATATATATATATATATATATATATATATATATATATATATATATATATATATATATATGAGGGATCAAATTACACCCGAAGAGTTACATCACGAGGTACACTCGCTCCTAATTTCATTTCGAATAAATATTTTTTAAAATCAACCGTTGTATAGAGGAGAGATCAAATTACACCCGAAAAGTTACACCACGAGTTACACTCGCTCCTATTTCATTTTGAATAAATATTTTTTAAAATCAACCGTTGGATCGGAACATAATATCATATAGATCATACGTATAAAGTTTTAGATTAATCTATAATAGTTTACTATGTCATCGAATTACATCAAAATTAACGTTATATGAAAGTCCATTTTGACGTTAATCTTTGTGTATCTTGATGACATAGTAAATCATTATAGATTATTCTCAAACTTTATACGTATGATCTATATGATAAGATGTTTCATTCCAACGGTTGATTTTAAAAAATAATTACCCGATGTGAAATTATTGAGCGAGTTTAACTCATTGTGTAACTATTCGGATGTAATTTGATCCCTCCTTATATATATATATATATATATATATATATATATATATATATATATATGGGATGTATCAAATGAAAACTTTAGTTATTATGAACTTTTAATAATAACCATACAATTTAAAATCAATGCTCAAATATGCATTTATGTGATATGTAGTTAAACCAGACTCTATCTATTAATTATTGTCTCTTAAAATTTGAATGAAATCTGAGGCATTGATTTTAAATTATATGGTTATTAGTAAAAGTTATCAGTTCTCATAATAGCTAAAGTTCTTATTTGATAAGTCTCCACATATATATATATATATATATATATATATATATATATATATATATATATATATATATATATATATATATATATAGAGTAGGGATCAAATTACACCCGAAGAGTTACACCACGAGTTACACTCATTCAATAACTACATTTTGAATTAATATTTTTTAAATTCAACCGTTGGATTGAAACATAATAACATATAGACCATACCTATAAAGTTTGAGTTTAATCTATAATGATTTACTATACGATCAAGATATCCAAAGATTAACGTCAAAATGAGCTTTCATATAACGTTAATTTTGATGCAATTCAATGACATAGTAAATCATTATAGATTAAGCTCAAACTTTATAGGTATGATCTATATGATATTATGTATCAATCCAACGGTTGAATTTAAAAAATATTAATTCGAAATGTAGTTATTGAACGAGTGTAACTCGTGGTGTAACTCTTCGGGTGTAATTTGATCCCTCCTCATATATATATATATATATATATATATATATATATATATATATATATATATATATATATATATATATATATATATATATATATATATATATATATATATATATATATTTGACACCGATGTGATGTGAAACATTAACTTTTGGCACTAAATTCATCATGTTTATTATTATTATTATTAATCAAAAGGTTAAGATTTATTCACTTAAAGACTATGTTTGACACCAATGACAAATGATCCCCATATATATATATATATATATATATATATATATATATATATATATATATATATATATATATATATATATATATTGGTCATGATCAAATGATACTAATGTGTCAAACTTAGTAATATGACACATTCTATAACTCTTTACCGCATATTCATATAACAAAATTCACCATTGAATTGAAAGCTAACATCACATAGGTTTCACGCGAATCATTAATAATAATGTCTTGAGCGTTGATAACCACTAAATGGATATTTAAGTTTAATGAAGAAACTCAATAAACGTGCTACATACAACAATTGAATAGATTCTACCACGATGGATCTTTTGGCCGTGGTGAAATAAAATTCGGTGGCATTACAAAAAGTACTTTTGTAGTAGTGATGCATTCTTGGCAATCACCATTGAAATGATACCACTTTCTTGGTGTTGTTGAAGAGGATAAATGTCCATTGATGTATTTTGAATCTCCATCTGCTTTAATTAAAGCTTTAATTATAGCTTTAATTGGATGAGATATAATTCTTATATGTTAGTAGGCTGATTGTTCAAAAGATGATTTATATTTGCCTTCAGCTTTTCGAAAGCCTAAATCTGCACACTTCTTGATCTTTATTTGTCCAAGATGCAAATCCTCTTCAAGAAAGACTTCTGTCTTTTTTGAAAGAGGATAAGAGCTATGGATGGAGTAAAAGGAAGCTCGTTAACCTAAATTCTTATCGTTGATATAAGTTTAAAGACACAATTTGGTTAGCGTTAAGGAGATTCTCAATCACTTAGAGAATATTAGGAATTGGCATGTTTTAAGAATAAGTAATTTGACTGCTAGTAAAATTGTCCAATATGTTAGAATTGACACAAATGAAATTTGATCCACCTCTTTCTTGTTATAATTTTCATACAGGCAAATAAAAAACTTATTGCATTTCCTGATGTAATTCCTTGAATAAGTAATTAATTTACATATTATTCAAAGTATGTAAATTTCCTTGCACTGAATTATTCCAAATAGCTACAAGGAAAATAAAGTAAACACTTTATAAAACAATACAAAGGTAAACAATATGAATAAAAAAAATAGACACTTTATTAAAAATATTAATAAATCCCAAAAACATAATAATATATGAACCCTAAAACGTTTATAATTGCTTAGTTCTCCTTCTCCCATTCGTCAAAAAATTGTTGAAAATGGGACTCTATTTTATTAGTAAGTAATTCCTGTTTCACTATGTTGGCCTCCAATTTATTAATACGATCAAGTGTTACCTGATAGGGTTCATGATTATTGATTTTTTGATATTCATCTGGCGATAAGGAGTTGAATCTCAACTTTATATAATTAAAATCTTTGAGGGTCTTGTTGATTTCCAACTTTATATCTTTATATATTTTAAAGAGCTTCTCCATCTCCAGTCTTTTCTCTGCATCTCTTGTATCAATTTTTAGAGTCTTGAAACCGTTAATCACTTTTGAAAGCTCATCTTCTGGATCAATTCTCATAGAGTTGAAATTGTTCAGCACTTTTAAAAACTCATCGTATTTATCTTGAAATTCGCCATTCTGCCCAGCGTTATCACCACAATCCTTCATCGCCAAAACAATTATAATTAAGAAAATAATAATTCAGTTTTATTCATACGAAAATAAATGAAGAGAGGATGTACATACCATTTGATTTGATGAATGATCTGAGATGAAGTGAAGAGAGAAGGTTTGCTTGTGTTTTGTTTTGTATTGCCTTGTGTTTGTAAATTCTAACTATACCAGGCTATACTATACCTATATATAAGGAATGAAAACCTAATTTTGTTTTGTTACATTACATGTAACCCTAATTTATATTTTAGATGGTTTATTTGATTGAGATTTCGAAAGATTTTAAAAGAATATGATCCTCAATAAATAGTTTTATAACATTAAAATATATTTTATTGTAATCAATTAAGACAATCATATTTTTCTTAAAATAACAAAATCCGATGGTATTTAATTTAATTGTTATTTTCCACAACTAATTAAAAGTATTTTGGTATTAAACAATATATAGATTTTACTAGATTCTCATGTAAAATGAATTTTGAAAGATTTATTAGTTTTTCTTTGAAAAGAAAAATAGGAACGATTAATATAAATAGGTTTAAATATGTTTTTTATCCTCTTAAATATCTCAAATTTTGTTTTTAATTTTTCAAAATATTTTCTTCAAAGAATGGTCCATCCACAAATTTTAATTTTCATTTTGGGTTCCTCCTGTCAAAATTGTCGCTAATTCACTTGCTAAGTAAAAAATCGTTGCTAATTCTGTCGCTAAGTTGCAGGAGGGACTAAAAGTTAAAATTAAAAATTTTAGGAGGACTATTCTTTGAAGAAAATATTTTGAGGTACTAAAAAACGAAATTTGAGATATTTTACCCATATAAATAAAACGAAAGTACATAAAGAACAAAGAGGAGGAATTAACCCGCCTCCTCCTCAATTTTACTTGACATCCTCCCAAAACATATGAGTAGACTAAAATGCCCAAACCAAAAAATCTACCATTTCACAAAATCTACTGAAAAATACCAAAAGATCAAAGATAATTTTCAAAATAATTTAAAATGATAGGGTAAAATAATATTACCCCTGAAAAAATGTTCGAAAACATCTTGAATGAGACTTTAACCAACAATAGACAGAATGGGAGTGGGTGGATGGAGCTTTGGAGAATGGGAATGGGGAGATTTTGGCTTACCAAGTCCGAACAGCAGTGTTGCGGCCTCCATGGTGCTGCTGCAGCTGAGAAATGCGCTAGGGGCGGTGCGGCTGAAGCCTTTTGAGAGGGATGTGGTGCATTGGATAGCGGAGCTGAACGGTATATTTACGGTTCGTAGTTGTTATGATCTTTTTAATTTTTTCCACATTCCTAGAAGGCCGGATAATAAGTTTAATAGAGTTTTCACTCTTATGTGGAAATTTGTGGTGCCTCAAAAGATCAAGGCTTTTGGTTGGAGATGTTTGTTAGTATAGATTGCCCACAAGGGATCTTCTTATCTTTAGAGGGATTCCTATTTCGACACTCGACACTCGGTGAGGAGAAAGAATCTTTGTATCACATTTTTTTAGTTGTAGTGTTTCCTCTTTGATTTGGAAACACTTGGCTTCGTGGGTTGGTTTCGATGATTACAACTTTGTGGATATTTGGAGGAGTTTTATAGATTGGCATAATTTTTTCAAGCTTCATAAGGTGAAACCCGATAGGGATGGACGTTATGGTTGGCTATTTGTTGGCTTATTTGGAAGGTTAGGTGTTAAGTGCCAAAATGTAGTTATTTTGTATATATGTTTTGTTGCACTTATCGATACTTTTTGTTAATACCGTTTGAATAATACCCCGTTTTGTGCATAAATACGTATACTTAGTGAATAGATATATTTTCATACACTTTTATACTTTTTGATAGTTTTCTACTCTTTTTGTAGGTATTCTTGCGTATTTGGAGTATGAGCAATAAAGTGTCGAAGACACGGCTTCAAACGCGCGATTTTGAGCGACGGAATCAATTCATTCGGTGGCTAAGGCTCAAAATGAGGATGATAAAAATCATCAATTTGACTGCCATTTATTCATTATTAGATAGGAAATTGAATAAGCTTTCCAACGCTTTGAACCGGGTGCAAATCGGAGTTACGGTTCTCAAGTTACGCCATTTTTACTAAAAGCTGTTTTTTCAATTCAGCAGGCTGGGCGCGATGCGCGCTTCTGCGCGCGACGCGCGCTGTACCAGATCCAAAATTGCATAAATAGGCGGAAATCAGATTTTTTAGGTTATGTTTTGGGTATTTTTGAACCCCAACTCATCCTAGGTCATTTTTGGGTAGATTTAGCTTGGAAGCACCATTGGAGCTTGCAATCGGATGATCCGGAGTCGAAGCTTCTTTGCTCGTGATTGACACTGCGAAAGATTTGGTTTTCTTCTTCTCTTCTCTTTGTATTTCTCTTTTGGTGAGTTTGTATGTAAATACTCTAAACCCATGGATATTTGTTACTCATTCTACTAGTTGTATAAAGTTTGCTTTACAAATCTTAATCGGTGTTTCCTTGATCTTTTTGCTTAAATGTTTTGGATTTGTGTTGTTGTAGAAATAGACATCACAAATCTTAATTAGGGGGATATCTGTTATCTTTTGATTCTAGACATAGGATTGGGGTTAACATCCACTTAATATCTGAGTTTAATGCTTCTGTGTTGTTCGATCGGTTGAGACTTCGTCGAAAGAGCAATATAGTTGAACTCTGTCGGTGTTGCAGACATGGACATTGATGTGAGGGATATGTGGTGATTCTGACGAGTATTGTAGATTGAGTACGGTGGAGTGATAAATATAATTTTGTGAGGAGTAGTTTAGATTCAAACCAGATAAGCTATTCTCTATCAAGAATGAATTCTTTTTATGTTCATAAGTTAAATTTCCGTGTTTACCGTCTAAACCCATTTTAACCCAAACTCATAACTAAGAATCCGTCGAACGGAGATTCAATAGCACTAATCTCTGTGGACACGATAAATTCCCGGATAAATATTTCCAAAACTTTTGTTGCTTGCCGCTTTACCGCTCCAACATTAGGAATTATATTATTTTCCGAAACGATTATTGGAGTGTTTCCAATATCATTTGGAGTATTAAGGAGCTCTTTTGGAGGTGGTCTTTTATCGGGAAAATTACTCGCACCAAATATAATTTCTATGATATTATCAATGCTCCATTGTTGTATTTTTCATAGGGTGTATTTGGTGTGTAATTTTCCTCGGATTTTTGTTTTATGCCCCGCCTTTTGTAATCTTCTTATTAGAATTTTTGGTTCTCTAATGAAATCTTGATAAAAAAAAAAGATAGAGCCTTGAAAAAAAAACTCTTGATTGAGTGAGATGGTTGATATTTGTATTTTAAATTAAGAAATTTTTTAAATTCCATCTTACATTAGAATTTAGCAAAATCTATAGATTTTTTAATACTAAAAGACTTTTTATAAGTTGCAAAAATAACAATAATTCTTTACCCTTAAAAAAAATCATGATCGTATTAATTGAATACCACAAAATATATTTTTATTTTATAAAAATATTCAATAAATATCATAATCTTTTAAAATCCTTTATAATCTCAATAAAAAACCATCTAAAATCTAAAATAGGGTTACACTTATTACACGTAACAAAAACAAAATTAGGTTTCCATTCCTTATATATAGGTATAGCCGTATTGTAAGAATTTACAAACCACAAGGCACTACAAAACAAACCACTACCAAGCCCTCTCTCTTCACCTCATCTCACATCTGCATCAAATCAAATGGTATGTGCCTCCTCTCCCTCTAAAATCTTCTCTTCATTTATATATTTTTTGGTTTAGAATTGCAATATTCTCTTCATTAATATTTGTTTTTGATTGGAATTGTAATGAATAAAACTGACCTAATATTTTTCTTAATTATAATTGTCTTGGCAACGAAGGATTGTGGTGATAATGCTGGTGAGAATGGTGAATTTCAAGATAAGTATACTGAGTTTTTAAAAGTGATGAACAATTTCAACGCAATGAGAATTGATCCAGAAGATGAGCTTTCAAAAGTGATAAACGGTTTCAAGACTCTAAAAATTGATACAAGAGATGCAGAAGCAAGACTGGAGGTGGAGAAACAGTTTAAAAAGTTTAATGATATAAAGAGGACAGTGAACAAGATGCATAAAGATTACGAATATTTGAAGTTAATATTCGACTCCTTATCGCCAAATGATGATCTGTACCAGAGAGTACTTGACATTATTAATTATTTTGAGTCTAATGAAGTGCACAAGGGATTACTTGACAGTATTAATGAATTAGAGTTCATGTTTCAACTAATTTTTGACAAATTGGAGAAGAAGGACTAAGCAAGTATAAAACGTACAAGTAATTAGGGTTCATATGCTATTATTTTTTTGGCCTTTACTTACGGACGATAATACTTTTTAGTAAAATGTCTAGTTTTTTATTCATATGGTTTACCTTCAATTACTAAATTGCATAGTATTTTAAAATTTAAATTGCATACTTTATTTTTAATGTTTCTTTTTAGAATATTTAGTTAGGGTGTTAGTGTTACTATTATATTACTTTTAGATTTTTAGAATAATTCAGTAAGGAAAAAGTTTTTAATCGAAAAATATATTAATAATAATGAAGGTTCTAAAATGTAAATAATCTTAAAGCACAAGAAAGGTCATAGAGAATTATCAAGAATACAAAAAGTAAACACCAACAAAATAAACCATCAAAACTTCAAAGGAATCATGTTAGAGTACTTATAGCTGAAACCACCGTCAAGAGATATAAAACTGTCAAGAAAACCATAAAAATTACATTCCACTACCTATTTCAGAACTATGTGGAACACTCGATCTGCAATAAATTAATAAAGAAGATAGGGTTAGGGGACTAATCGTCAAAGCAAGATGATTTTCTCCATCCCAAACTTAACACTAGCCAATAGTTTATAGAAAAATCTCACCAAAGAAATTAACTTAAATTCACCTACCTGAGTGGGGATTTAAATTTATGAATCAGAGTGACAAAATAAGATGCACAATTATGAGGCAGAGATGCAAAATAATGAAATTGGTCAAACAGGATCTCCAAATCATCTTTGAAGAGACTATAAAACCTTTTCAAGAAGGAGAAATTGAATCCATTTGGACCTGAATTTTTATTACCATCACATTGAGAAATAACACAATCTAACTCTTTGAAATTAAGAGAGACGTGAAAGCAAGATCGCCATCTTTTGAAAGAGAGTGAAAGACAACACTGTCATGAAGATGTCTATTAACATTTGATTCCTAATAAATCTCCGAAAGAATGTCTAACAACCTCTTACCTAATTTTAGACACCCCTTAATCCAACCTTCACAATTTTCAAGTCTATGATAGCATTTTGTCTACCTTTTCTATTAATAGAGAAAAATACGAGCATGGCACTACAAGTGCGCTGCAACACGCTTCAAGAATTTCAAAACAACAAAAATCTAGTGAGGTTTCGCTTCAAGCACGCAGGTGGCGTAACTGCGCTGCAACACATTTTTATGCACAAAGCGCAAGTGCGCTACAACACACTTTTATAAGAAAAGCGCACTAAGGCGGCCAAAACTCCAAAAGGCAGTTTAAGAATTCTTCAGGGTTAAGCAATATAGGCATGTCGCAACGAGGATTTCTGAGCAGGATGAGGATAGAAGCTTTTGGAAATTTTCTATAAGTAGAGAACTTAAGCCATGTAGTTGGGAGATTCCATTTTTAGTTATTTCTATGCAAGAAGCAGATGCTGAATATCATGTTGCTGAATCAGATCCTGTTGAGGAAATCCCTGCAAATGATCTATCCATGGAAGCTACAGATCAGGTTGCTATTCCTATGGTTGAAAGCGGTGAAGCTTCTTCTAATGAATCTTCTCGTCTTGCAAGGACTCTGGAAGAAATTCAGAAGAGACAGGATGAGCAAAGCTCACTCAATGCTGCGTATAGTGCTTTCATGGTGAGGCAAGAAGAACACAACAATGAGGTTCAAGAGATGCTGGCCAAGATCTTGTCAAGACTAGGGCCATCTTAGATTGAGTCTGTGTTGTTTCTTTCTTTTCGTTGCATCTGTTTTGTTTTGTGCATCTGATCTTACTTATCTTCATGTACTTCTGTACCTGCTGTTTGAACTTCAATGAAATCATCTTCTTCCTCCGTGTGTTTCGTTCTGTTTGTCTCTGAATCTTTTCTGTTTTTGATGATATGACAAAAAGGGGGAGAAGATAAATGATAAATGATTTGATTTAATCAGTTTCATTTACTAACAAGAACTGCAAGTTCTATATGGTTTAAGTGTTTTGCAGGTATAAAGAAGTGAAGAGAATCTTCAAAGCAAACACAAGAAGCAAAACCATAAGTAGTGCTATTCTGTAAAAAGAATAAGCTCATGGAAACTGAAGCAAGCTGAGTGCTGTCAAGCTTCAGAAATCAGAAGCAAGAAAGAAGAATGAATCAGAAGCACTGATAATAGAATTTGATCCATATGTGTCTATCTGCTCTGACAAAATTCTATTTGCTCTGACACATTATTTTAGCCTATATGGCTCTGATACATATCATGTGTTCTAATATACATTTTATGTTCTGACTCGTTCATGCTGACTTTTGTCGTTTAGTTTTTGTTCTGTAACATTTCAGGATGTAGAGATGCTCTGATGATGCTCTGGTACATTCAACAATGTTCTGATACAAATCTAGCATGAAGTGATGTTGGTAGAAATTCAAAGCTCTGAAGCTGTCCTAAATGGAAGCAGAAATCAGAAGCTGTGAATGTTCTGAAGATCAAAGAAATTCAAGTTCTGAAGCTGTCCTAAATGGAAGCAGAAATCAGAAGCTGTGAATGTTCTGAAGATCAAAGAAATTCAAGTTCTGAAGCTGTCCTAGATGGAAGCAGGAATCAGAAGCTGTGAGTGTTCTAAGGATCTAAAGAAATTCTAGTTCTGAAGCTGTCCAATGGAAGCAGAAGTCAGAAGCTATGAATTCTCTGAAGACAGAAGCTTATGTGATCGTCTCTACCGAAATAATCAGGGAAGTCTTTTATTAAAGTTCTTCGAGTATTTATTTCAGGGGGAGATTATTTATCTCAAGGGGAGATTGTTAATCTCAGGGGGAGACATATTCATATGCTTATGCTATAGCTGTGTAATTTGTCTTTTGCCGTCTGCTCTTTCTGATCGCAAATTCATATCATTTATATATGTTTTTGTCATCATCAAAAAGGGGGAGATTGTTAGAACAAGATTTGTTCTGATCAATTATCTTAGTTTTGATGATAACAATAATATGAATTTTGCTTAAGATAATATGGTACTCTAATCCAATGCAATTTCCTTTTCAGGAAATATATAAAGAGTATGCATAATTCAGCGCTCAGAAGCTTTGTCTCAAAGGGTTCAGCATGCAACATCAGAACATGGTCTGGCAAGACATCAGAAGATGGTCGAAGCAGTATCAGAACATGGGTCTATGGAAGCATCAGAAGAACATGAGATCAGAAGCACTGAAGTTCTGATGGTATCACGCATAGAAGCACTTCAAGGTCAGAAGATCAGAAGATGCTATGCACCAAGCTGTTTGACTCTGATGATATTCAAACGTTGTATTCACAAACATCAGATCAGAAGGAAGTACAAGTGGCAGGCTACGCTGACTGACAAAAGGAACGTTAAAAGCTATTAAAGGCAACGTCAGTAGACACAGCGTGAACAAGGCTCGAGGTAGTTGACAAAAGCGAATAACATTAAATGCGATGCTGTACGGAACACGCAAAGCATTAAATGCACTCAACGGTCATCTTCTCCAACGCCTATAAATATGAAGTTCTGATGAGAAGCAAAGTTAACAACTCCGATTCAAAAACTCACATTAACTTGCTGAAACGCTGTTCAAATCAAAGCTCAGAATCTTCATCTTCATCAAAGCTCACTACATTGCTGTTGTAATATATTAGTGAGATTAAGCTTAAACGTTAAGAGAAATATCACAGTTAGTGATTATAGCTTTTAAGAAGCAATTGTAATACTCTTAGAATTGATTACATTAAGTTGTAAGTAACTAGAGTGATCGTGTGGATCAGAATACTCTAGGAAGTCTTAGAGGTTATCTAAGCAGGTTGTAACTAGAGTGATCGTGTGGATCAGAATACTCTAGAAAGTCTTAGAGGGTATCTAAGCAGTTGTTCCTGGAGTGATCAGTGTGTGATCAGAAGACTCTGGAAGACTTAGTTGCTGACTAAGTGGAGAACCATTGTAATCCGTGCGATTAGTGGATTAAATCCTCAGTTGAGGTAAATCATCTCTGCGGGGGTGGACTGGAGTAGTTTAGTTAACAACGAACCAGGATAAAAATAACTGTGCAATTTATTTTTATCTGTCAAGTTTTTAAAGCCACACTTATTCAAACCCCCCCTTTCTAAGTGTTTTTCTATCCTTCAATTGGCATCAGAGCGCCGGTTCTAAGGTGCAAGCACTTAACCGTGTTTAGAAAAGATTCAGGAAGAGAAAAACGCTTCAGTAAAAGATGGCTGATGAAACTGCAAAGTCTACATCTACATCTGGCTCTGCTGAGCAACACAACGGTAACAATGGTTATACAAGACCGCCGGTATTTGATGGTGAAAACTTTGAATACTGGAAAGATAAACTGGAAAGTTACTTTCTTGGTCTAGATGGTGATCTATGGGATCTTCTGATGGATGGTTACAAACATCCGGTAAATGCCAGTGGCGTAAAGCTGACAAGGCAAGAAATGAGTGATGATCAGAAGAAGCTTTTCAGGAATCATCATAAATGCAGAACTGTTTTGCTGAATGCTATCTCTCATGCTGAGTATGAGAAGATATCTAACAGAGAAACGGCATATGACATATATGAGTCCTTGAAAATGACTCATGAAGGAAATGCTCAAGTCAAGGAGACTAAAGCTCTCGCTTTAATCCAGAAGTATGAAGCCTTCAAGATGGAGGATGATGAAGACATTGAAAAGATGTTTTCAAGATTTCAAACTCTTACTGCTGGATTGAGAGTTCTTGACAAGGGATACACCAAGGCTGATCACGTAAAGAAGATCATCAGAAGCTTACCCAGAAGATGGGGTCCAATGGTGACTGCATTCAAAATTGCGAAGAATCTGAATGAAGTCTCTTTGGAAGAGCTTATCAGTGCCCTGAGGAGTCATGAAATTGAACTGGATGCAAACGAACCTCAAAAGAAAGGTAAGTCTATTGCATTGAAATCCAATATCAAGAAATGCACTAACGCTTTTCAGGCTAGAGAAGAAGATCCTGAAGAATCAGAATCTGAAGAAGAAAATGAACTGTCCTTGATCTCCAGAAGGCTAAATCAACTCTGGAAGAACAAGCAAAGGAAGTTCAGAGGCGTCAGAAGTTCAAAGAAATTTGAACGTGGAGAATCTTCTGATGACAGAAGATTTGACAAGAAGAAGGTCATGTGCTATGAATGCAATGAGCCAGGACACTTCAAGAATGAATGTCCAATACTTCAGAAGGAAAATCCCAAGAAGAAGTTTCATAAGAAGAAAGGTCTTATGGCAACCTGGGATGAATCAGAAGATGATTCAGACTCTAAAGATGAGCAGGCAAACTGTGCGCTGATGGCGACAGAAGATGACGGATCAGAATCTACATCAGAATCAGATTCTGAAGAGGTATTTTCTGAACTTACTAGAGATGAGTTAGTTTCCGGGTTAACTGAACTTCTGGAATTCAAGTCTCAGATTAGTCTCAAATACAAAGAGCTGAAAAAGCTATTTGAATTTGAAACAAAGAAGCTTGAGTTGGAGAATTCTGAATTAAAAGAAAAACTTTTAAAATTATCCAACAATGTTGGATCTCCTTCTGATTCAGAAAAATCCACTCCTAGTCTAAACCATATTCTGAAAGAATATGATTTAAGTTTCAGGAAGTTCTTATCTAGAAGTATTGGCAGAAGTCAGCTAGCTTCTATGATATATGCTGTGTCTGGAAACAAAAGAGTTGGCATTGGTTTTGAGGGTGAAACCCCATACAAACTTGAACCTGTTGATGAAATGAAACTCACATACAAGCCATTGTATGATCAGTTCAAGTATGGCCACTCCCATGATATTAGGCACACTTCACATGCTCAAAGTTTTCACATAACACACACCAAAAAGCATGTGACACAACCTAGGAAATATCATGAAACTCACATTAAAAATTATCATGCTGTTCCTCCTATTGCTTACAAGAAAGGCTAACAAGAAAGGACCCAAGAAGATGTGGGTACCAAAGAAAAAGACTATTTCTTTTGCAGATTCTCTTGGCAACAAAGAAGATAAAAGTCAACATGTCAAGTCACCTGGACTCAAGTTGGTCTCAACACTTGAAGGGAAGAAGGACTGTCTTCCAAGTTCTGGTACTTAAATCTGTTGAAGAAACTATGTTCGTAAGAGATCAGAAAAGAAAGTTTATTAGTCTTGAAACCATTTGTTTTGTTTGTTTCTAAAGCAATGGTGTTTCGTTCTTGATTATTCTGAATGCTCTAAGTGCTACAAAATATACAATATTGAAACATTGATTGTGGACGAATCAATAAATATCTGGTTTGATGATAAACTTGTTTCTGATGAAACAAAGCAGCTTAAGAATTTCTGCAGATACAGTTTTTATCTTATCAGAAGCTGCAGAACAAAGATGTAAATCTCCAGAAGCTGTGTATATCAGAAGTAATGGATCAGAAGATCAAGTTGCTGCATCTTTAGAGAATCTCAGGATTTCTGAAGAGCCAACAGTCAGAAGATCACCTGGACTTGCCTCAGCTCATTTAGAAGATGTGATTCTTGGGAAGAAAGATGATCCTATCAGAACCAGTTCATTTCTTAAGAATGACGATCAGAAGCAGTGATCAGAATCTGAAGGCGTAAAGTCTATTCATATTTTACAGCTGTCATCTATTATCTGATGATGAACACGTGTCTGTACGGTTAGTACAAAGCGTGCAGTCGAAAAGACGCCGACCTAGGTAACTGTATTAAATCATTTCATTTACTGCGTTCTCTCTCCTAATGTCATTTCTCATTAAATGCATAATGATTTTTTTTTAAATCTTTTAAATAACCCGCTTCATCTTCATTCCCTCTTTCTCTTTCTTTCTCTCTCTTTTGTGCATTCACTTCGTTGCATTTCTTTTCAAACCCTAGTTCTTGATTTGATCTCAAAGCATTATCATCATGAACTCATCTTCTTGTTCATCAAATTCAAAAGAAAGGCTTACTTCTACACAGATCCTTTTAAGCAAATATGAGTATGCTCCACTGAAAACATGCTTAATACCCACGAAAGAACTGGAAGTTCTATGTGAATATGCTGTGGACATCAACAACCTTAAGGCAAATGGCTTTCAGTGTGATGCAAGAATCTTTGAGCAAGGATGGGCTAAATATCTTGATAGATTGGTTGGTCCAATTTATCCTGAACTTGTGAAAGATTTATGGGTACATGCAACGGTTACCCCAACTGCCATCATTTCATTCGTGCTAGGGCATGAAGTGGTTATCACTGAGAAGCTCATCAGGAAGCTGTACAATCTTGATGATGAAGAAGGTTGGTCTGGTCTTCAACCCAATACAGTTGACTGGACTCCAGTTGAAAAACAAATCTCTACGGCTTTTGGAATTGATTCTCATAACACGGGCACCTTAAGGCCTTTTTATAAATCATGGGCTGAGATTATTCTGGGTTCTCTTCACCATAGAAAAAGGATTCTCTCCTCCTCCTACATCAGTCCGACTCACAAGTATACTCTTTTCTGCATTGGCAAAAAGATAAAAATCAACATCTCTCATATTCTGTTTGAGAATCTGAAAACTTCTATCTTTGAGTCAAGAGAAGATGAAAGGGCGAAGTACCCTCATATTCCAAGAACAACCATTCCATTCGGAAGGATGATTTCAGACATTCTGATTGAAAGCAAAGTGGTGGACTCCATCAGAAAACTCAATGCATCGCACTTTCTTGGAGTAATTCAAGGTCCCATCTTCAATGGTGTTGACTTGTTCAGACTGGAACTCATCAAGAATGTACCTTTTGTGTGCACAAGCTTTCCTGACATTCTGTCAAGAAGAATTGCTGTTGAAGGATTCATCTCCTTGTTTCATAAAGAACTTGATCAAGTTGTCAAGCTTTACTTGGAAGATTGTGTTAGGAAGCAATCAGACGTTGATCCTGCTTGGATCCGTGGCAGAGTACTCCCGTCCAAAGTTGATATTCTGAAAAAGGATAAGAAGGAACGACAGGCAAGGCTAAAAAGAAAGGCACAAGAAGATGAGGCTGAGAGAGCCAAGAAGTTGAGGGTCACCTATGATCCTGACAAGGTAGGCTCTTCTGAACACAGGAATAAAAGGATCAGAGACTCCTTTCACAAAACCAGATCGTCACATACCTCTTCTGAACACTCCTCCAGGCAGGTTTTTACTCCACCTCCTTCTGTCCCTAAACCTTCTCCCCAATCGCCTCCTTCTGAACCAAAAGTAAACTTCACCTTACCAAATCCTTCTCCATCATCCTTCTCCTCTCCCATTCTAAACCCCACACCTTTAAGTATTCTTCCCCCAACTCCTTCTGATAAATCCTTCTCACCAATTCCCTTTACAAATACTCCATCCTCTTCTCAATCCATCCCTTCTGATATTCCACCCTCATCAATCATTCTCTCAGATATCCCTTCTTCCTCATCCACCGCACCTCCACCTTCTATATCCCATCCATTACCTACCAGAAAATCCCAACCCTACTGTCTTCTCTACCCTGACTACAAATTCATCCTAAATCCACCTGAACCTGAACCTTCTACCTACCTGGAACTCTTCAGATATGAAGTAATCAATGGCTTAGACCTTCTGAAGGAAGCCTTCCTAAATGGTCTGAATGATGTTTCTACAAGAAAAATCTGGAAAAGATTTCGCAAGGTGTTTCAAGAAGAAGCAGTGGAAGTACAGAAAAGACTTGTAGCTGCTGCCCCACGACCTCGTGGAATTCTGAGGAATTATGAAGACTTCTGGTTTGTTCGTCTCAGAGGAAGACATCTTTTGGAAGAGAAGCCCTTTTTGGATGAAATGGAACAATTAAGACTGGGTGCTGAAATGGAAGCAAATCCATGCAGGGATATTGTTATCTTTGCTCCTGATTATCCTGTTCTGCTCGGAGACTTCAAGACTCTCTTTAACTATCTAAGGGAAAACCCTTCTGAGAAAGACCCAAGCTTGGTCATTCCAGAAGTTGTTGACCCACCAGAAGTTGAAGGTCCTTCTGCTCCTAGGAATCTAGCTGCCATTCTTCAGGCACTTGAGAATGGAGACTCGGAAATTCCTGCTGCAGAATATGGAGATGCTTCTATGCAAGAAGCAGATGCTGAATATCATGTTGCTGAATCAGATCCTGTTGAGGAAATCCCTGCAAATGATCTATCCATGGAAGCTACAGATCAGGTTGCTATTCCTATGGTTGAAAGCGGTGAAGCTTCTTCTAATGAATCTTCTCGTCTTGCAAGGACTCTGGAAGAAATTCAGAAGAGACAGGATGAGCAAAGCTCACTCAATGCTGCGTATAGTGCTTTCATGGTGAGGCAAGAAGAACACAACAATGAGGTTCAAGAGATGCTGGCCAAGATCTTGTCAAGACTAGGGCCATCTTAGATTGAGTCTGTTTTGTTTCTTTCTTTTCGTTGCATCTGTTTTGTTTTGTGCATCTGATCTTACTTATCTTCATGTACTTCTGTACCTGCTGTTTGAACTTCAATGAAATCATCTTCTTCCTCCGTGTGTTTCGTTCTGTTTGTCTCTGAATCTTTTATGTTTTTGATGATATGACAAAAAGGGGGAGAAGATAAATGATAAATGATTTGATTTAATCAGTTGCATTTACTAACAAGAACTGCAAGTTCTATATGGTTTAAGTGTTTTGCAGGTATAAAGAAGTGAAGAGAATCTTCAAAGCAAACACAAGAAGCAAAACCATAAGTAGTGCTATTCTGTAAAAAGAATAAGCTCATGGAAACTGAAGCAAGCTGAGTGCTGTCAAGCTTCAGAAATCAGAAGCAAGAAAGAAGAATGAATCAGAAGCACTGATAATAGAATTTGATCCATATGTGTCTATCTGCTCTGACAAAATTCTATTTGCTCTGACACATTATTTTAGCCTATATGGCTCTGATACATATCATGTGTTCTAATATACATTTTATGTTCTGACTCGTTCATGCTGACTTTTGTCGTTTAGTTTTTGTTCTGTAACATTTCAGGATGTAGAGATGCTCTGATGATGCTCTGGTACATTCAACAATGTTCTGATACAAATCTAGCATGAAGTGATGTTGGTAGAAATTCAAAGCTCTGAAGCTGTCCTAAATGGAAGCAGAAATCAGAAGCTGTGAATGTTCTGAAGATCAAAGAAATTCAAGTTCTGAAGCTGTCCTAAATGGAAGCAGAAATCAGAAGCTGTGAATGTTCTGAAGATCAAAGAAATTCAAGTTCTGAAGCTGTCCTAGATGGAAGCAGGAATCAGAAGCTGTGAGTGTTCTAAGGATCTAAAGAAATTCTAGTTCTGAAGCTGTCCAATGGAAGCAGAAGTCAGAAGCTATGAATTCTCTGAAGACAGAAGCTTATGTGATCGTCTCTACCGAAATAATCAGGGAAGTCTTTTATTAAAGTTCTTCGAGTATTTATTTCAGGGGGAGATTATTTATCTCAAGGGGAGATTGTTAATCTCAGGGGGAGACATATTCATATGCTTATGCTATAGCTGTGTAATTTGTCTTTTGCCGTCTGCTCTTTCTGATCGCAAATTCATATCATTTATATATGTTTTTGTCATCATCAAAAAGGGGGAGATTGTTAGAACAAGATTTGTTCTGATCAATTATCTTAGTTTTGATGATAACAATAATATGAATTTTGCTTAAGATAATATGGTACTCTAATCCAATGCAATTTCCTTTTCAGGAAATATATAAAGAGTATGCATAATTCAGCGCTCAGAAGCTTTGTCTCAAAGGGTTCAGCATGCAACATCAGAACATGGTCTGGCAAGACATCAGAAGATGGTCGAAGCAGTATCAGAACATGGGTCTATGGAAGCATCAGAAGAACATGAGATCAGAAGCACTGAAGTTCTGATGGTATCACGCACAGAAGCACTTCAAGGTCAGAAGATTAGAAGATGCTATGCACCAAGCTGTTTGACTCTGATGATATTCAAACGTTGTATTCACAAACATCAGATCAGAAGGAAGTACAAGTGGCAGGCTACGCTGACTGACAAAAGGAACGTTAAAAGCTATTAAAGGCAACGTCAGTAGACACAGCGTGAACAAGGCTCGAGGTAGTTGACAAAAGCGAATAACATTAAATGCGATGCTGTACGGAACACGCAAAGCATTAAATGCACTCAACGGTCATCTTCTCCAACGCCTATAAATATGAAGTTCTGATGAGAAGCAAAGTTAACAACTCCGATTCAAAAACTCACATTAACTTGCTGAAACGCTGTTCAAATCAAAGCTCAGAATCTTCATCTTCATCAAAGCTCACTACATTGCTGTTGTAATATATTAGTGAGATTAAGCTTAAACGTTAAGAGAAATATCACAGTTTGTGATTATAGCTTTTAAGAAGCAATTGTAATACTCTTAGAATTGATTACATTAAGTTGTAAGTAACTAGAGTGATCGTGTGGATCAGAATACTCTAGGAAGTCTTAGAGGTTATCTAAGCAGGTTGTAACTAGAGTGATCGTGTGGATCAGAATACTCTAGAAAGTCTTAGAGGGTATCTAAGCAGTTGTTCCTGGAGTGATCAGTGTGTGATCAGAAGACTCTGGAAGACTTAGTTGCTGACTAAGTGGAGAACCATTGTAATCCGTGCGATTAGTGGATTAAATCCTCAGTTGAGGTAAATCATCTCTGCGGGGGTGGACTGGAGTAGTTTAGTTAACAACGAACCAGGATAAAAATAACTGTGCAATTTATTTTTATCTGTCAAGTTTTTAAAGCCACACTTATTCAAACCCCCCCTTTCTAAGTGTTTTTCTATCCTTCAAAAACATTCTTACTAAAGTAGAGGGAACCTTTCTTTGGGTACTTCACATATGAAGTTCTATAAATCAGCCTCCACAAAAGCTTGAACAAAACCATAATCTTTGAATATATTCTCTTCCAAATAGTGAGACTTAAGAATTTCTCTTTTAGAAGTAAGAGGAAGAGGCTTCAGAGGTGTGTGATCCCTTTGGTTCCATTTATGATGATGAAGAGAAGAAGAAGAATATTTTTCTCTAAAACACTCAAATATGTACATAAAAGAGAAAGGTAAAATGATATGACGAGAAAAGAGAAAGAATACCTCTTTATAGACTCTATTTAATCGATTAGAACACTTTCCTAATCGATTAGATTAATGGATACACATGGTTGGCAGTTGGGAACTTGTCGTTACACTGTTTTCCAATGCCCTAAATGATTACCTCTTTAATGTAATAAACTATTTTGTGATAATCATGATAGATTTAAAATTGAATCTTTCTAATCGATTAGGATCTTAGTTTAATCAAATATATAGTGCATTTTCATGGTCCTTGGTCTTTTTAGGCCTTGGCTTGAGATTTTCTTTTATGGATTTCTTTTGGCACCCCTTCTTTATTGGAATTTAACTTTCTTCTTCTTAAAACGCTTAAGACTCAATTTAAGCATTAGTAATAATAATCATTATAAGGTTAAATATTTTTTAGACTTTTAAGCCTCTAAAAAATGCACTATCATAAATATCAAATAAACTTGATAAAAACTCTCTCTTTCAAGGGAACGAAAAAAACACTATTGTAAATTCTTCACTATAAATCGTTGGATACAAGAGTAGGTTTAAAAAACGAGACTCATAAATCCATTGCAAACTTATCATATCAACTTAATGATGGGCTAAATGATCATCATAGATCATAAATATTGAGAACCATCCTTAACAAGTGCTTTGATCAAGTCTAATGAAATATACCATCAACGAACATTACTTGGATCCCAGACATCGAAATTTCATCAACCATATCTTATATACTCAATGGTATACATATTGATTAGAACTTATTCATTTAGTACGCACTAAGGCATCAATTAAAATTGCAAAGCGTTTTTGCAAAAGTAAACTAAGTTTTCACTTTTGGTACCCAAATTTTTTTTAGTCCTGGTGCATTAGTAGTTCTAAGAGGTCAAGTTTTAATACCTTTATAAATTCTTAGTTTATCATATCAAAAGGGTTCTATATGGCCAATCTTATCACAATAAGATCATTTATAGACAAGGCAATTCAATTTCTTTTTTAAAGCCTTTTTTATGTGATCTTTTATATTTAATACCTAATTTAGTTATATTCAAAGAAGGCATTTGATTTGACAGGATAAAATCTAGGCTTTCTTTCCCCTTAGTAAATTTACTTAGGATTTCATGAATCTTTCACTTCCTTCTTCACCGAGGCACGAGTCTCATATTTTACAGTTTGGCTTCTAAGATTATCCATTTCATATATTGCATTTAATTTCTACTTTTTAAAAACTCAATTTAGTCTTTAAAATCTATGTAACGCTTTTAAATTTTATCAAGTTCCTCAATTAAATTGGAATTTAATTTAAATAGTTACTTGCATGATAACGTTGTTACCTCGTAATCTTCTTCGTGAGAAGATTTCAAGAAAATGTGTTCATATTCTTTGTTGGATGGTGATTCTTCAAAGATTTTACTATAGGTTGATTCTTCAAGATCTCTCATTGTTGTCAAGTCTCTGAAGATATTGTTCGTTGAGACTTTTTCTCATTTATTCTTTAGAAAATTCTATTGACTGAGACTTTCTCTTCAAAGCTGCTAGAGATTCTTATAGTTTTGAGCATATCCCTTCATTTTTTTAACAATTGAATCAACTCATAATATTTCTCATTGATTTCTTCCTTCTTTGATTTTTCCTGAAACTTGTAAATATTTCCATCTTTTGTTTTAAGTATTGGATCAGGTTTCAAATTCTAAAATTTAACTCTTAGATATTTGTTAGTAATGAAAGTTCTAACATGGCTTCCAAGAATTCTAAAGGTTGAACACCATATGTGAAAGTAATTTGCATATTCATCTAGTGTTTCAACTTGTTCTTCTTATGTGTTCATTCCCTCTTATTTGATAATTGGATATACTCCATAGATCATTTCAAGAGTGTCCCACATCTCCTTGGAGGAACAACAATTAAAGACATAAATAAAAAGGTTTTCTTTTAAGGACATAACTAAAAGGTAAAGAAAATAACTGGAAAACAAAAGAGATAAGGGGAGAGAAATAACACTAGAGAATTATATAGGTTCACCAAGAACACCTAATTATTATGTGCCCTAATTTATTCTTAAGAGTATCCACTAAACTTGAAAGATTTTAGGAGATTGTGTTGTCGAACCCCTTATACCAGGAAATGAAAATTTTCAGGCAAACTTATAACCAAACAAAGGAAAAAGGCTTAGAGCGGTTAGTTTCTACACCAAAAAGAGATTTAGCATACGCTCATTTTGAACTAAGATAGATTTTTTAGTTGGTTATCCTCCTAACCAAATCGGGGTTTTACACAAGCTGGCCACTAACCAACTTGAGATTTTTACTAGGATGATTTCGAACCTACTGAGTTTTTACACTAGGCTGAACTCAAAAACCAAGTAAGATTTTAACCAAGATGATCTCAAACTAGTAGAGCTTTTAATCCAGCATAGCCCAAGAACTGTTGTGAAGATTTTCACTTGTTGATCTTCATGAAATTAAAAAAAGAGTTTGTCTTCAATGAAGAAACTCCATACCAAAAGAAGACTTCCTAAGACAATCCCCGAATACAATAAAGAACTATTAAATGATTTAGCTCACAACCTAAAATATTAACTTCATATGGAATAATTATTTACACACGAAAAATACATTATTGGTAAATTTACAACTTTACCCTAACCCTTAACAAATATCCTCACTTAAACCTAAGAACACTTAAAACACTATGGCTAAAATATGTGAGAAAATATGAGAGATTTAGAGAGGTGGTGAGAGAACTGAAAAAGTGAGTTTTTTATGTTTTCTAGATGTGGAAAATTGATAGATAATCTTTGAGTTTATAGGATAAGGGGTGGTATAAATTTGGAAACAATCCATAGGAAAAATGAATGCTCTAATATATTAGGAAACCTAAATAATTTATTGATAAGGCCATAAATGGAAGGTTTTGGTATAGAGTCGCCATGATTGATTAAGAAATTGTCCTAATCAGTTATGGACTCAAACGCATATAATTTAATCATTTAGGAAAAAGATCTAATCAATTAGATAGTGAGATAATATCCCATAATCAATTTGACACTTGCCTAATCAGCTGGCTAGACTTTAAAAATATTTTATAGTGGTTTAAATAAAAAATGAGAGGCTTATCAATGTTTTATGTGTGTGTGGCTCATCCATATTATTTCCATAAATGTCCTTGTGTCCTTACAAGACACTGGCCACTTAGAGGGACCCGGCCAAACAAGCTTTCACATTTCCTCTCTTTCACAACTCAAAAGCTTCGAGTCTTTGGCATAATTATCTTTAACTTTAGAATCACACAAGAACATTGAGTCTTCTTGACGAGGATTGAGATATTTTCATGTTGATTACCATCATCTGGGAGTTTGAAAGGTTAAACCACTAGTTATCCGTAAAACATAAGTCTTCACTTGAAATCATTTGAATATAATGTTGACTTTAAATAGATGTTTATAGCTTGATTCGTGAGGATAGTTTGATCAACCATCTTGTGCATCTTTGATCATATTAGTTATCTTCAATAATTGCTTGACTTCAAGTGTTGTCATCATCAAAACTAAGCAGCTACTAGTTAATTAACCCTAAGATTCATCATCTTGGATAAATTATTTACTATACATTTAAGCACATAGATCCAAATATCACTCGTACCAAGGGGGTTCTTAACATGCTAAGCTCATGAACCAAGAATGATATTTTGATCAGATAATCTTGGATACCAAACAGAGGTTTTACAAGGATAACCTCAATAACCAACCAAGAGAAACTTCAAGAGAATAATTATTTTGATATACTAGCTAAACACCAGTACAACTAAAACTTCACAATTGTACTTCAGTCACAAAGGTACTAAAGAAACTTTTGGTGAAAGAAACAATACGAGAGATAGAGAGAGAGAGAGAGAGAGAAAGAGAGAGAGAGAGAGAGAGAGAGTGTGTGTGTGTGTGTGAGAGAGAGAGATGTTAAAATGAGAGAAGAATGATTTAAAATCAAATTATGGTGTATGAAATAGTGAGAAGATGCCCTTCATGTGAAGAAAAGTTTCCAATATGTTTTGATGAAGACAAACTCAACACAACCTTATCAATGAAGGAGGAAAAGATCTATGAAGATTTTATCTGGTTCACAAGATTTTGTTCATCACCTTAGGTATATGAATTCCATATCATATACATTTCTTAGTGCTTAAAATATTTTTTATCATGCATTGAAAAATTTGTTTTTCATGTTTGAACCATGTTAAATCACTTTCAAATATAATATTTTTCATGTTTAAACCATGTTAAATGACTTTAGAATACAATCTATTGACTTGGATAAATCAATAGATGTTGCATACGGTTGGTTCAAATACTAAGACAAATTTTCAATTTTTCAAACATTGTGTTTTTGATCAATTGTGGCAGTTTAATCCTTCGTAACAGCAATAAAAGTTGCCACAATTTGCACCGGTCAGAAGAAGTATTTTAATTTTGAAATTTGAAAAACATGTTTCACTTGTAAAGTCAAGTATCCGTTAAACCGACTTAAAAAGTCTTATATAGAATTCAAAATTATGTCTTTTTCATAAACCATTGTCATTCTAAACTATTGCAAACCTTCATGAAAATGTCTCTAACTTTTGCATTAATTCATAGAGATTTCTTAGGATGTATTTAAGGCAAAAAAATAATTAGTTTTTCAATCACCTTTTTCAATCAAAATTCTACAAACTCTCTACATAATTTTCATTACGAATTTTCCTACTAAGATATTTTTTGAGAAAATTTTCATATCATTGTAAAAGCATCATTGAGCACTTAGAGAATTTGCGATATTGATATATCATATTTGAAAGAGAAAAATACTTTGGTTATTTGATTAAGTGTTGTCCATTATACAAACTTTATTCTCATACAAATTATTATTGTGTTACAAATTCCTAAGTATCAAGGATTGTTTGATATTAGGTGTGTTTCCTTGTTATCCTGGATTATTGGAAACAAGAGAGTGTTAAAGAAAATATTGTTTTCTTTTTCTTCTTGTTTGGTTTGTATACCTAGCTATCAAGGACTGTTGGAAGTAAGAAAGTTAAAGGAAGAAGTCAAAGAGGAGATGAGAGATCTTGAAAAAAATGAAACTTAGAGTGTCATGACTCTACCAGTAGTAGAAAACTATTGTGTGTAAGTGAATATTTACAATAAAATATGACTCAAATGTATCCATCAATTGGTACAAAGTCGGGGTTGTTGCCAAAGGGTTTACTCAAACATATGGCATAGATTACTTTGGGACTTTTGCTCCTGTTACAAAACTCAACATATTCAAAATTCTCTTATCCCTTGCTACTAACTTATATTAGCCCCTCCACCAGCTAGTAAAAAAAATGCTTTTCTCATAGGTGATTTATAGGAAGAAATGTATATGGACTTTCCTCCAGGCTTCGAAGAAAACTTTGGGTTACGGGTGTGCAAACTAAAGAAGTCTTTATATGGATTAAAATAGTCCCTAAGGGTATGTTTGGATTGATGGAATAGGATGGAATGGAATTAAGTAATGTTCCATCATTTGGATTGATTAAAAGAGGGTCGAATGGAGAGGTATCATATGGAATGCATTTCATCCCGTTCCATCACTTTCCATATTTTTGTACCCTACGATTTGGGCGGAATGATAAAATTACTTTATTTCATCATGACGCACCCAAACAATGGAATGACATCTTTATTTCATTATGCTCTGCTCCGCTTTGTTCCATCCTGTTCCGCTCCGTTCTTTTCTACATGTCCAAACATAGCCTAAGAGCTTAATATGAAAATTTTACTCAATTACTGAAGAAACATGGATATACCCAATGACAATCAGATCATACGTTATTCAAAAAGTCAGATCAAAACGGGGTGATAACTTTTCTAATTTTCTATGTTGATGATATTGTTCTTACAGGTGATGATGTGGAAAAAATGGAGAGATTAAAGATAAAATTAGCAAAAGAATTTGAAATTAAAGACTTCGGTTCACTCAAGTATTTTTTGGCATGAAAGTAGCAAGATCAAATAAAGGAATTGTTGTTTCTCAAAGAAATATGTTACTGATCTCCTACAAGAGACATGTATGAGTGGTTGTAAGCCTGATTACACTCCCATAGACCCAAATACTAAACTTTGGGAGGGGGAAACACCTGAGTTGACACTAGAAGATATCAGAGGTTAGATGATATAGCTAGCTCATACTCGTCTTGACATTGCTTTCTTTGTTAATGTTGTTAATCAATTCATGCATAATCCATATGAAGAACATCTTAAAGTTGTATATCGAATCTTAAGATACTTGAAAATAATTTTTGGAAAAGGGTTATTCTTCAAGAATACTAATGATAAAAACGTGGCAATATTAATTTTATGTAGATTAAGTCGTATCTATTGCCGATAGAAAGCCAACTTCAGGTAGGGGTGGCTAACGGATACGTCCGTCCCATTTAGCCTCGCCCCGCAAAGGCTTGCAAAAAGTGAAGGGGGACGAGGCGGGTCCGCAGACACTGAACCTATTAAACCGAAAAATGCAAAAAAGATTATGTTAATGCCCACATAATCTGCAAATAAACAAGACAGGATGGTCACAATAGAGGATGTGAGTCTAAACTCTTGTCCCGTCCCGTACTAAAATGCAGGCAAAACGGACAGGTTCAACGGATTAGATATGTTTTGCCACCCCTAACTTCAGGCTATCTCACATATGCGATGGGAACATAGTAACTTTAAGAAGCAAAACAAGGAGCGGTTGCTAGAAGTAGCATTGAAGCAAAACAATAGTTCAAAAGATTTGTGAAGATATCCGAATTCTTAGAGTTTTAAAGGAATCCAAAATAGTGGTTGAAGTATAATATTTATTTTTTTATTGTTCTAAATTTATTTTCATTTTATTTTCCTTATGTCTCTCTTGAAATAAAGGAGTTGCTTGATTGCATTTTCTCCTATAAAGGAGTTCTTGTATTCATAATAATATATCATAATATTATTCTTACAACTAATAACATCAAACTACAATGCAAAAATATAGATAATGAATATATTTGCAGGAAAATTGGAAATCAAATGGAGATTTCAGTTTCTGCAAAGCTGTATTATAAAGCTACCTTGTACTGAAAGTGTAGGGAATCAAAGCTGGATTGATATAGCATCTTCAACACATTGCTTTCTATTTATTCTTTACAAACATACCCAAAGTTTCCTATGAAAGCTCTTCAAATACAGTTCAGAGTTTACATATACAATACAGCCAATCTAACAACTAGCTTTAAAACATGTTCATAAGATACCTGATGTACAGATCATACAACTATTTTTTCTATAAGATTTGACTTTAGAAATATATAAGAAATATCAAATGAAGAAATTTATTAATATCTAGTATAGTGACTCTGAATTTGAGAAGTTGGAATAACTAGCATTGCTGCTCCTTCACCTGTCCAGAATATGCTATAAATTCCAAGTGCCAAAACTTGAGATGATTTCTTCGTTTCCGATCTCCGCATCCGTGAATGTAAGTGCTCTCTGTAGCTTCCTTGGATTGAAAACCTCAACCTCAGCAATATATGTGGCAGTCACAGGTCTATGGTCTGAAAGTTTAAGTTCATTCCTTTTGTAACTCAGTAATCTCATTCCATTTCCATAAGAAAGAATACGATCACACCTGAAAAGTAATCGCGAATATTAAAAAAGAAAGACATTTTGACATATCGATTTGAATAAACAACTTAATTAAAGGCGTATAGACAGACATTGACGAAGAATCTCAAATCAAACAAATTAAAGTATACCATGCTGGTGTACGCCTCCCAACTTTCGGCTCTTCCCCAATGTACTTGTCTGAATTAACCTCGTACTTATAGGTTGGAGGGAAATTTAACATTCCTTCTGACCATCCATTAAATACACCTTTTTCTAGTTCTTTCGCAAGCTGTTATAATAAGATGTCGATGTCAATAAATAACATACATTTCTCTCATGCAGTACACAATTCATCTAATGAAAGGTTGTATATTAGTATTACCTGGTCGCTCTCAACCAATTTCGACCACTGCTTTTTCGAGATAAGATCTCTTGTTTTTTCATATGACAAATTGATACGGTAATTCAGATCACCGAACCAGATTATTCTTCTGCAAAAAAATTGGAATTTGCTTAAATGATTATAATTATTTCAAACAGAATGTGAAAGGACACAACAATGTCAATATGGTGTATAAAACATGGACTCACTCGTGATCGAATATACTTTTGGGAAGTCCGATATCAGAAAGTGAATAAAAATGAGTCCTTTGATGTATTTCACGAACATCGGCATTTCTTTTGATTTCATCTGCTTCCTTTTGACCTGATGTAAGATGGGTGCATACAAAGCAGAAAAGTGTCTGATATATGGACATGCTCACTGATACCGATCCCTGAAAAATATCGAAAAAAATAGTTTAACTTTATAATCATCGGATTTTATGTTTGTCATATATGTTTAGCAACTGATCACAAAGAAAAAGGAAAATTTTAAAGACCTTGTTGCCAATATAGCCCATAACACCAACACCAACAGTGGAAACCTTCAAATTCTGAATATGTTTCCGCACGCTCCTTCGAACCCAAATGGTGATGTAAATCCCAACCATCTGCTTGCTCACTATCTTCACATAAGAAGATCTTGTTTTCCTCTTCATCAAGGCTTCAAGGTCAATTTCTGCCAATATATCCATTGCATGTGTTTTTGATTTAAAAGAATCAGTGGCTCTAAATGACTTTGTCGCGTTAAACGATTTAACTGGTTTAAGAGAAGTTGCTCTCTCCAATACGGTATGAGATAACAAATGTAATGGTGGCTCTGGCCAACTCAAACCAATCCTTTCAGTCCCACTAACCATTCTAGATAGTTTACTAATCTGTGGAGAAGATGGTGTTTCAAATTTTGCCGATAAATCTTCGTCACGTAAACAGTTTAGCCTATCCAACCTCCTTTGATAAGATAACTGATTCTCTAAATCATTATCGATAATCACTCGTGAATTGGCAATTCCAGCAGCATTTGAATCCTTCAAACTAGTATTCAGTGATTCATGTGTGATCGGTTTATCTGTGACTCCATCGAGTACTTCATATCCTTCGTCCAAAGGATGGATTTCCTCACCAATATCACCATCACTTTCTAGTAGCATTTCTTCTTCTTCGATATCTGGAGCATCATCAGATGGTTTAAACTTTGATGGCGATGGAGGATCACTGAAGGATTTTATCTTAGATGGTTTTGGTTGAACTCTATTCAATGTTTCTTTAATAATGTTTTCCCATTTCGGCACATTACGAGTATCTACAGCACCGAAAATGTTACTTGTGTTTAAAGGTACAATCTCTTGAAGGCTGCAATTGCAAAGTGCAAAGAAACCTTTTAGTCAGTCAAACAAATTGAACAATGTCAAGAAAATTTTGATATTGTCCGTGCTAAAAGTTTTACGTTATCAACAAAGCAGAATCGTTCATATGTGCAACTTTAGGAGAAAATTTAACACGAAACTTACCCAAGGACATATATATCAGCTGGATGGTTAATGTCTAGCCAATCATCAATATCAAGGTCATTAGGTGGAAGTTTTCCTCCAACATTCCATGTCCCAACACATACTCTAAAAGAGAAAAAATGTACAACAGAATCGAAATATGAGAGGCTTTTAAAAAATAACGAGTAAGCTATGTTTTCTACGCTATCTAATCATTGCAAGTAGAGTCAGATATGACTTGTTGAAAAAGCACGAAAGCGGTTCCTAACCTTAGTTCCTTCTTGTTTATATACTGAGACCTTACTGTCAATGACTTTTGCCTCCGTAAGCCAGGGAGAAATTCTGCAGTTCATTCGAAATTCAGAGGGTGTGTATATATAAAGCAATCAAAAAAACGTGAGGTAAAGTTTCGTGATTTGAAGAATCGAAGTAAAATTAGAAACAACTACTATTACAACTGAATTGAGGTCAATCAGTAAAACTTGTGTGTCATCATTTGATAAACTAAATTTCATATACGAAAGAAAAAGAAATTACCACATGATTCAGATGGAGTTTCATCCTCTTTGCTGTCCCTATACCGCGAACCGGTTCTCCACTCTGCATAATACACAAAATTCAAGCTGAAACACATGACAGAAAAACCAAACTAGACAAAAATCATCACTCATCTCACAAGACTCAGTCTCTAAGATCCCAAAACAATAACAATTCTCAATTAGACACAAACCAAAATTGTCAATTTCCGAGTTCTAATAAAATCAATTATACACCTTCAGAATCAATCCTGCTTGCTTCAAAAGTGAAACCAAACATACACAAAATTTGTTGCATGAATAGAAAAATCAATCAATAGACTAACCTTCATTGTCAGAGTCAGTTTCAGGGTCATCCTCAGTATCATCAGAGTCAGCAACATAATCAGGCTTCTTGCTTCTAATGTTAAGCCATTTGCGCAACACCATAGTCGCCCATAAATTCTACAAACAACAACAACCAAAGAAAAAATAATAATTCAGCTCAATTTCACTACAATTTACCTTACTTCAATTACCAATTACTCACAAACACCAAAGCATATTCAAATCAACCATGCAAGAATCAAGATAAAGAAAACAAGTACCTGTTTTTGCTTGTTGGCCGAGTGTTGATGCTGCTGCTGCTGCTTCATAACTGTCTATAATTATTGCTATAAATTTACAAAACATAAATAGAATGAGAGAATGAAGTCTGAAACTGAAGAAAAAGAGGGAACAAATAACATGTTTAGACAAGAATTGAAGATGCAAACAAAAATAAGATTGTCTTACTCTTACACAAAAAAGTAATGATATTTGTATTGACTATTTTAGGGGTAAAATGTCTTGTCATATACAATTTGAAGGGATTGTCTTATATTCTATGGAATTGGAATGGAAATATATAAATTACTATTTTGAGGATTTCTTGCAAGTTTAGATTTTGTATAATGGACTCACATGCATTTATTTCAATGAATCTGGTGGATATTAAAATAATGAATGGCAAATTAATGATGATTGTGATGTCAATTATTTTTCAAATTAAAATTATCAGTGTGTTTTATTTTATCCTTCAAATTATACTTACTGTAATTTTAACTATAAGAAATGGGTCCTCTCCTCCATGGGTCAAAAATAATCATACTCGTTCATGTCAACTTAGCCAACTGCTTAGTGACACGTGGCATAAGAAGAAGAAGAAAATTGATCTGGATTTTGTGAAAGCTTAAGAATAGTAGTACTAATAATTGAATGTAAATTCACTGTAATACACACATGCATCTGTGACTGTCCGATCAAGACCAGATGATTTAAAAAATATGTTTTTTAATTTTTGAATTATAATTTAAAATATAAAATTTAAATTTAAATTATTTGATATAATCGAATGGTCCTTGAAACATGAAGGCGTATACGCGTTTGGGAATATCTAATATGCATCTTATTAGTTGTGATATGCAGGGATTTATTTCTGGTTTTTGAATATTATTTTTACACCACTAGGCACTAATTCCAAATATATATAAACTTCATATGTATATGCAAGGACAAATTAACGTCGGCAATTTAATTACTCACGCAACAGCATTTTCCTCTTTTTGTTTTCTCTCACATTTTACTAAACCGTACATTAAACAAGTTTTACACCATGGTTTTAAATTGCGGTCTGCAACCGCAATTGCACCCGCAATATTGCGGATGTGGTTGCCTCCGTAATTGCGGTGTGATTTTAAAATTTCGCTTTCAGATGTATTTGGAAACCCATCGGACAATTTTCATCATGTTTTTTTAATATTTTCATAAAAAATCAATATATTAGATTTCTAAAACTCAATTTACTTTTTATATAATGAAAGAATATAAAATTAAGTGTTTTTCAATATACTATTTCAAACACTTTCTTTAAAAAATTCACGCCGCAACGGCCGCAATGCGCATCGCAACAAGCGCAATGACCACAATCGCAACTTCCGAAACCACAACTGCATCCGCAGCCGCAACCGCAATTTAAAACCATATTTTACACATTATTATTATTATTATTATTATTATTATTATTATTATTATTATTATTATTATTATTATTATTATCATCATCATCATCAAATAGAGGATATCATATCAAACTCAAACATTAAATTATGCCCATACACCATGCAGCTTCCTAGTTCCCTACCACACCACTTGCTAAATTTAGAGACGAATAAATTCATTTTGTTACTAATTTCTTCATTGTTAAATTTTGTAAAGAAAAAAAAAACTCAAAGAGCAATTTCTTTTGAGTATCTCTATCCTCATCTCATGAATCTCTCACCATCTAAGTTGTTAAAACTGTTCCTTTTAGATATATCTTCGGAACCACCTTTTTTTTACTTATTTTTTTCATAGGTACATAGTAAAACATAATAAAACTGGGGAAATCTCATATTAATTAAGTTTATGAAATCTTCCGTAGCTAAGTCTACAGAAGATTTTGAAAATAGAGTGTTCCGTAGATGTACCTACGGAACAATCTGTTATATTTTCAAATTAAGTATGTTTCACTTCTAAACTCCAATTTTTTTTATCAAAAATGGAACATCAAATTAGAGTAAATCAAAGTAATTGGAAAACCTCAATTGTACTACTTTGATTTACTATAATTTAATGTTTCACTTTTGTTATAAAAATTAAGTTTTTGAGTGAAATGTAATTGATTTAAATTATAACAGAATATTTCGTATCTATATCTAAGGAACACTCTAGTTTCAAAAACCTTACGAAATATTTCATTTAATTTTGGATTTTTTCAATTAATTTTGAATCTTCTCAATTTTCATTATGTTTTAAGCTTTCGTAAATGGAATGCATTTACGGAAAAAATCAAATTTTTTATAAAGAAAATACTTTCAAAAGCACATTTACAGAAGCAAAGGGCATAAATAAAATTTTGCCGGAGTGGATTGAGAAATTTTTTTTTTCCATGAGATTTACTAATTTCTTCAATGTTACATTCTTTGCAATCTATGTCGACGATTATTAAATAACGAAGTGTGAGGCAAATGACAAAAAATATATATTGAAGAGATAGCAAACATAACCCTACAGTTAGAAGAAAGCATTGATTATGTCTCTCACATCAGAAATGACAATCCTTCGACCATAGATTTCAACTAAGGTACACCCCCTCCAGGCCCCTTGAAAGGAAAAGGGCTTCCTCAACGTTCACACTTTAAATACTACCTAGAATTGAAAAAGAGACAATAAATTTTTAAATTTTTGTCTTAAGAATTTTAATTTAGTCAAGATTAAACAATGATAAAATTTGTAGAAGTTTTATTTAACTTCAGTTAAAATGGGATAGTGCGCATAAGATCTTATTTAATCAACTGTATGTCAAAATTTTAGGCAGTATAGATTGGTTTATCTTATGCTCTTAAATAAGTGGACTTAAATAATTTTTATTATAATTATTTTATTTTATTGTAAATATAAAATTAGAAATATTAATTTAAAAAGTATTTTCTAATTTTATTATCTAATTAATAAAATTCGTTTGTAAATGGCAAAACACAACGTTGCCATTCTGAAACATACGTTTAGTGTCGTAGATGATCTTATCAGATCTGTGAGGGAGTTGCAGAATGGCTCTCACATTTTTGAAGATGCTCATGCACACATTAAGATTTTGCTCCATAAAGATATCATAGGTCATATTAGCTTTTGAATTTTAGTTTTGTAGTTTGTTTCGTTTTCGGGCTCAGCCCCTCTTGATTAAAAAAAACAATAGAAAGATGTTTTTCTTAAAATATAAAACAGTGGAACTACTAATAGTAAAAAACCGTTATATGGGGATGTGGCAATTTTAAGAATCAGAAACTTTTCTGCCATTCAAGCCAAGAGCTAGTGACAGTGTGTGATTTGTAAGTACAGAAGCAGAGTGTCCCTCCCAATGAATTAAGAATGGACAAGTCTATTATTTTCTTTGGCATAATAGAAAAATAAAATCTACATTGAAATGCAAATAATAAAATCTATATTAAATAGGTCATTGTGTCAATTGTCCTATTTGATATATTGAGCAAGCAAGATGTGCACAAGTCACAGCAGGCTTATCGTCAAATATATGTGGGGAAGTATCTAGTCATGTAACCAAATATACACATGTTAGGTTATATATTTTATTATAAAATTCTCTATGAATTTCAATTATATTGAAAAAAAAGGTGAAATAATAAATTTCTAAAAAATTGTGTATTCCTTTAATATAGTTGTGTATATAATTAAGATTTAAATGCAGTTTTGACCCCTAAATTTCTTAATGGCTTAATTTTGGTCCCTATATTTCAAGTGTTTGATATTGGTCCATCAAATTTTCTAATTGTTTGATTTTGACCATATAAATTTTAATTGCTTAATTTTGACCATCAAGTTTATCCTCTTTTAAATTTGATAGTCTCCTAATGATATGTAGATTAAATTTTTATTTTTTTTAAAAAAATTTTACAATTATATTTTTCTTCTATTTTTAATAGTTAAACTTTGAATGGGATATTTTGAAAATCTTAAATATTTCATTTAATTTAGAATATACAGACAAGCATGCAATATTCCTTATAAAAAAATTATATAACTAATAGGATTGCTAGACTTTGGGACTTTATACTTAATTATGAGGGAGTTATTAGCCAAAGAGTTTGTTATTTTAATTAGACAGTGATCTATTTTTTTCAAAATAATTTGTCATTAGACATAAATTAAATGAAATATTTAAGATTTTTTAAATATTACATTCAAAGTTTAACTATTAAAAAGAGAAGAAAAATAAAATTGTAGAGACGAATTTTTTTTTTAAATAAAATTTAGTATGCGTATCAATAAGGGACTACCAAATACAACACAAGACAAACTTGAGAGGTGAAAATCAAATAATTAAAATTTGAGGGGCTAAAATCAAACAATTACAAAACTTGGAGGATCAAAATCAAGCAATTAAAACATGGAGATCAAAATCAAACAATTGAGAAACTTAGGGGTCAAAATTGCATTTAAGTCTATAATTAATAATATAATAGAAAAGGAAACAAATTTGTATATTTTGATTTAAACTTAAAAGAAAATTTATTGTAAAAAAGTTATGGTACATGTATAAGTTTATAAAAAAATTATAAATATGAAAAATTAATCTTAAAATTAAAGATGGGCGGAGGATATGCTTGTTAGAAGGTAACATGTAGTATTTATAGCTTTTAAATAAGCATAAGGGGTAACATAAGAAATTTGTGAGTTAACTTGTATTAGTCTCTTAGATTCGTAAAGTCGTATGAGTGAGTCTACTAGTTAATTCTGAAATCTAACAACTATGATTATTCGAAAGGTGATGTTAATTTTAGTTTTTTCTATTGTATGATGCCATAATAGAAAGAAAAAAATTCATTTATTTCTATTGAAAGAGTTGTACGAATTCGAGACATCGCATTCACTTATTTTGTTAATCACTTAAAACAACATAATGTTATAGGCCTTGTATTGAAAATCCACTATTCTATACGATAAATATCAAAGATAAAATTCTATTGAAAAATCTTTTTAGTAAAGACGAAATGAAAAAGGTCGTTAAAGAGTGCGATAATTTCAAAAACCTTAGGCTTGATGGTGTTAATTATGAATTTTCAGATGATTTTTTAGGTGACATTAAAGTTGAGTTCTTGATATTTTTGCTCGAATTTTACATAAACAACAATATGGTAAAAAGTTCAAATTTCACATTTATTACTTTGATTTTGAAATTTTACTCTCCAATGTCTTCAGTATTTCATGATTATATATATATATATATATATATATATATATATATATATATATATATATATATATATATATATATATATATATATATATATATATATATATATATATATATATATATATATATATATAGGGATGTTTGTATAAAGTCATGGCGGAAATGAATGATGGAATGTATATGTTATGTTTCTGTAAATTTTCTTGTTAATGGTAGCATAATCGATAAATTTAATTTGGAGAAAGGACTTTAAAATGGGATCATTTGTCATCTTTCTTGATCTTGATAGTTATTGAACGTCTCAATTCAATGTTTTTCACTTCTATTAATATAGGCTTATATATAGACTATTAGATTGGAGATGATTTTCACATTTGTAGTTTCTAGATGACATTTTTTTTTTTAGGAGAAAAGTTTATGGAAGAGAAATCAAGATCAATCTATTAACTTTTGAACTCATATCATGTTTAAAGTTTAGTTTCCACAAAAATTTTACTTGTTATTAATGTTTCTGCTTCTTGGTTAGATGAGGCTTCTCAAGTGTTGAATTGCAAAGTTGGTTAGGTTCCTTTCTAATATTATGGTCGTCTAATTGGTATCAATCCTCATAGTTTATAAATTTGGCAACGTTAATTGATAAAATTGTAAAGAGGTTTTCTACGTGGAAGAGTAAGAATTTATTAATAAAAGGTTGGCTTGTGTTACTCAATTTTGTCCTTAAAAGTTTATTTTCGCTCTTCCTTTAAGGCTTATTCAAATATCATATCTAAAAATGAATCTTCGTTCTTTCTTCAAGGCTCGTTCAAATATCTTCTCTACAATAGAATTTTTGTTTAAATCTTTTTTATAGAAAAGAATTGAAGAATCACGTAAAGTATAATAGATTCATTGGGATACAGTGTGTTTAGAACGGGGCAGATATGGTTTGAGGGTCCGTCGTGGAGAGAATTGATTGTGTTATGATTAAGAAAATGGTAGTGGAGAATGAAGGTGGGCTAAGGGGCACTCAAATTTAGAGTTTTATTTCAAAAATATATAACATATTGATGTCTTGTCATGGTTGGGGGAAGGAAAACATCTATATCGTGGAAGGATTTTCAATTTGTTTGTAAATGTGGTGGGGTTGGTGTGGAGAATTAGGCCGAGGAATACTTTTTATGCGTGGTTGGTGATGGGGTGGGCACATCCTTTTAGTGTGATCCATAGATGGAATATGGTGTGATGTGCAAGAGAATTAGTAGACTCTACAATGTAGCATTAGATGAAAAAATTGTCGGTAGCCGGTCTTTGCAGATTGTGTTTGATAATCAATATAGGAGAGAGTCGAGGCAAAGACTTTTCGCGTGGGAAGATGAGATAGTTGTATAGTGTGATGTGTTGCTTGTTAACTTTGTTTTGTAAGAAAATGTTCACGATATATGGATTTGGGGGTTTTAAGCTACGAGAAAAACTCCGTTAAAGGTGTTTATCAATTTTTAATTCAAAATTTGACTTTTGATCTAGTGGACAACATTAATTATGTTTGGTGTAAAGTAGCTTCTTTTATAGTGTCATTGTTTGAATGGAAATGGTTGAAAAATATATTTCCAACTAGAGATGATTTGGCCCTCCATGGTATTCTTACTATTGAATCTTTGTTGTGTAGTGGAGGTGTGGGAAGGGGATAATGTTCACGATCTTTTTGTGACTATGAGTGTTTTGGAAAGGAGTAGAGTGGGATCCTTCAATGGTTGAGAATTCTTATGTCTTACCTAAACTCATTTTAAGTGATGTTCGTCACTTTCATGAGATTATTGGGAGAGTAAAAAGATAGGGATGACATGCATGTATTTTGGTTGACGTGCCTATGGAGTATCTTGAATGAAAGAAACTATCTTGAACAACGAAAGAAACAATAAGTTTTTTAAGCGAAAGGAATCATCCTCAACACAAATGATTGATACAATTAAGTTTTTATCTTGATGGTGACTTCAAACTCGAAACTTAAATACTACAATTGAATTGGATATCTATTGGCCAAATTATTTGAAATACCTTCATTTGCTTATTTCTTACAAGCAACTTTGATTTCTATTTTTACGTATTCTTTAAATTGAGTTTTAAGCTAGGTTTCTGATTTTTTTTATTGGAGAAAATTTAAATAGAATTCACTAATTTGTGAATTTTACTATTTTTCAATGAAAATATGATAAGTATATAATTTTCTCTTACACATGTAATTTTCTCTTATTTTTACTCTTTAAATAATATTTAAGTATATTTATTATATTTTAATTGAAAAATAGCAAAAATCACACCTATAAAATTATATAAATTTTCTCTGTTTTTTTAAATGTGTTGGAATTTATTTGATGTTCTATTCTTCACACTTTTTGTTTTAGTAGTGTAGTAGTTCTTTTGTCAATAATTTTCACTTTTTCTTTAAAAAAAAAGCAATTATTTTTATTTAATGAAGCTCCACTTAAAGCTACCTCCATTTACTCACGAAGAAAACACTCCTTAAAGTAAACACTACAAATAAAATCGAATTATCAAAGAGGCTTTATATTTCTAAAAACATAGGCTTTGGGCCCGTTTGTTTTAGCTTTTTTTTAAAATGATTTTTATAGTGTTACCAAATTTTGTGAAAAAAATTTTTATAAAGAAACTTTTTATAAAAGCTTCAAATGAAAATTTTGTTTGAATAGTTATTCTCAAAATGTGATTTTAGGTATTTCATCTATTTATGGAAAAAAATTGGATATCAAAATTTTAAAAAATCACTTAATTTTGAAGCTATTTCAAATAGATTTTCATAAAAATCATTTTTGAAATACTACTTTTTGAAAAAATTATGATTTTGACTAAGTTTTGGTCTTCAATTATGTACGTTTATGTTATAGGATGTCAAATTAAGTGTTTTATTTTAGAAAAAACGAATATAAAAAAACTTGTAATATTTTGAAAAACGGTTTTAGAAAATCTATTTTCAAAAATACAAAGAAAAAATCTATTTTTTTAAAGCTGAAACAAACTGGCCCTTTATCTCGTACTAAACTTTAGTTTGTTTGATTAAGAAATCTCAGCCCCTCTTGTACAATTTCTTTGAGAAGAAGAGAAAATCATCTATGAACTACACACTAACACATCGATATTATTAATGTAAACTTTCTTGTCTACGCACAGACAAAACTATCGAGTAAGACTAAACATGAAGTTTAACTATTAAAACTTTAGATCTTAAACCATACTAATTAATAGAGAAGTGTAAGAAGCAAATTAAGGAAAATAGTTGATAAGAGATTAATTACCAGACTTGTGTTTCTTCGTCAATTACTGCAACCGTCGGTTGTTGAAACTTTAGGTACTGAGCAGAAAAAAGTGACACTCTAAATTTCAGTGGCAAATTCACACTTTATGAAAGTAGAAATTAGAATATAAATAGCTTTAGGAAAAAGATGGATGAAACACCTTTCCATCATTTTATTCTACTTAATCTTATTTATGGTACACGTGGCTTTTGTATTTACACTATGTCTATTCTATGATTGCTTGCTTTATCCTAAAATAAATAAAAACATTAATATTGTATGAGGGAAAAAAAGTATAATAGTGTTTTCATAAAACATAATTTTTGTTACAAAAATATATGTACTCTTTCTTATATCTCTTACAACTTTCTAAATTTATATATAATATTCTAAAATATATACTCATTTTTTAATAATAAAGACAAATTATTGAAAAATAATAATAAAAAAATATAGAAATATAAAATTTAAGGGATCAAACAGCTTTGAAAGTTGAAAGATGTCATTTTAAATAAATTCTTTAAACGTTTTATGTTTAATCAGATTTTTCTTAAACTTTTGAGAGATCTTATATAAAAAGTTGAAGTTAGCTTTATTTAAGTCGTAACTTTTTTTTAAAAGACTCTATCTAACCGTAAATTAATCATGAAATATGTGTATGGAAGTTTTTTTTGCCATACCTTAATCATGAAAAAGTGTGAGATCATGTATTGTACGTAGATTACTTCACATACTCAGAAGACCGATTTTATGTCTAATCCATGTGAGACTTAAAATCTTTTCAGAGCACCTCAAACTATATACACACTCTCTTTTAAATTAAATTGTCTTCTATTATAATAATATTATGCGTCAGATTTTAAGTCCCTAATAACAAAGCAGAAATGTTCTGATTGTGATTTTTTTTGCATTATCCTAGTGTTTGATCTAATAAAAATGTAAAAAGTTGAGTTTGAAGTATTATTTTTACATACAAAATTATGAAAATACTCTACTAATTAAGGGTGACATTGAAGAAAATTTTACTCAGAATGTCAATTTCAAAGTTTAAAATTTAACCCTTCACATTGTGCAATTTACTATTATTATTATTATGACCCACTAGTGTTAATCAGCTGATGTTCCCCTATAAGTTAAAATATTTCATTATTGAATCCTTTTGTTTCTCCACATAATATGATAAGTGCTTAACAAATCCCAAATCGTTGACTTTGTCACATGTTATGTTCAAGAATTATAGTACGATTTTAATTATTTTAAGTATAGAACCCTCTGTTACATGAATCTACACTCTCACTGCATATATAAAATAAAGTCCAAGTTTAGAAAAATGAACAAAACCGTATAATTTGAGACACTTGTCAACAACAAAAACTCAATTTTAACATCTTCCTACATAAAATATAACACAGTCTTAAACAACATTTGTTGATGCTTCATGATGAGGTGTTGATCATGGATGAGTTTGTTATATGCAGATGTAAACAACCCTAATAATTTTAATTGATTTGCTCAAAATAATAATAACCAATAGCTGGGCATAATATTGTACTAATTATTATATTAAGTGATGTTATTAACTTATTATCTTATTCATAGTTTTTTATAGAACAATATTTGTTAAAAGGACTATACTAACTTATATGTGCCACGTCTCACGTTTGTTAACATGGTGTTGATGTTGCTATGAATATTAGTTTTTACGACCCGTACCAGAAGTTGTCTCATTCATCATTATTTTTAACATTAATTGAGAGTATTAAAATAAATGATGGGAATAGATTGTGTTATCATATATTTGTAGCTTAGGTCACCACTCACGGGAATCAAATCCATCAAGAGTTTTCTTTTTCCATTTTTTGCGTTTTTCGCTTTAAAACGTAAAAAAGATACAACAACTATACTAGCAAAAAAAATTCAAAATAAAAAATAAAAAATAGTGTTTATCTATTTTATAAATTAATATAGTCTCAACTCAATACAAAAACTTATTATTTTTGGGACATCTTTAGGTAACATTGAATGTTGATTGCTTATTAATTATAGGGATACAAAAAGTTGATGAGTGTAGTGGCATAAAAGTTCGATGGTGGTGGCTTGAAAAAAATGAAATTGCGTCATTAAAATTTATCAAAATAGAGAAAACATTGTTAAAACTTTTTTAAACTAAAAATAGTCCTTAAATTATATTTTATAAGAAACACTTTATGACTCTTGACGTTATACTCAGACATATTATCGTATGTAAGAAAGTTATTGATTATGCAAAATAACATGGAATACAATTCAAAATTATCACATGTATACGCATCATCAACATCAACATCTTTCTCTCACAAAAGTCTTAAATCTTTAATCAATGGCGTTAAATAAACATTTATGTCGTTCCCGGGTTGTTTTAGACCCGAAATCATCATATATAGCTGTTAGCTGAAGATTTCGTTTGGGAAGAAATGTCCTTCGAAGGTCTGAAATTCGAAGGAGGTGGTTACTGATAACCATCTTTGAAGATAAAGAATGGCTACTGGATCATTTGCGTTCGAATGGAGACCAAACAGTCAATATGGAATGCGATATCCATACATGACAGGTACACGAGGAGCAGGACCTACATACACTACAACTAACCCCGCGACATTTTCGCCAAATGTTGGTTCAGTAGGTCGAAGCGCACAAAATACTGGCTTCTCTGCCCAAATACCCAATTTTACCACAAGTAATCAAGCAGCATTCCGACAAGAGATGGACGTGAGTAATCACGATATGTTAGGAACCCTGGCCAGAGAATTATCGTCAATCTTAAATCCTTTAGCAACAAATATTGCTAGTACTAATCGGGAGAATATGGAAACTTTTCAAAAGATATCATCCCAAATGAATCGAATGGCAGAATTCATGGGTGTTCCACAATCCAAGCGGAGAAATAACCAATCCTCTTATCGAGAAGGAGACCCCATTCTAGAACGTGTCCAAAATGCAGTGCCTCCTCCTGGTGCAACCACTACTGGCGTAGTTCCTCCACAGAGAACAACAACGGTCGAAAGGAATCGGGTAATAGATCTAGAGGCTTCGAACCGAAGAAGTATCCCCGTTCAGCAAGAGTTTGAGGAGGAAAGGCCCAGATTAAGGGTAGTAGGTAGGGACGAACACCCAGACGAAGTAGTCCAGAGAGTCAGGAGAGAAAACCTAGCCACAGAAAATAACTTAACTGCCATGATAGAGAGAGCTATGGCCAATAATGGCCTCAGTACTGGACTTCGACGTCCAAATTATACATCTCCTATAGCGGATTATATCATGCAAACAGAGTTGCCAAGGGGCACCAAAGTGCCAAAATTTACTAAGTTCTCAGGGGACACGAATGAATCAACGGTGGAACATATTGCCAGGTATCTGACAGAAGCCGGAGACTTAGCAGGGAATGAGGATTTAAGGATTAAATACTTCCCTAGTTCGCTGACAAAAAATGCGTTTGTTTGGTTTACTACCTTACCTCCAAATTCTATAGATGCATGGGCCCACTTGGAGAGACTATTCCATGAACAATTTTACATGGGTCAAACCAAGATAAGTTTGAAAGAATTGGCTAGCATCAAGAGGAAATTCTCGGAGTCTATTGACGATTACTTAAACAGGTTCCGTTTATTGAAATCAAGATGCTTCACGACTGTCCCGGAACATGAATTAGTTGAGATGGCTGCAGGTGGCCTAGATTATTCAATTCGAAAGAAACTGGATACTCAATACCTGAGAGATATGGCCCAATTGGCAGATAGAGTTCGACAAGTCGAACGGTTAAAAGCAGAAAAGGCCAGAGCAAGTAAGAGTTATAAGAAGGAAAGAGTAGCATGCGTCGAAGCAGACGAAGTTGATGGCGAACCTTTCGAAGACTCATGCGACATGGAAGAGGTCGAAATAGATCTTGCCGAGTTAAAAGAAGCGCCACCCTATGCTTGCAAATTACTCACCCCTTCTAATGGAAGAAATCCAGTAGATAATGATAAAAGTGATAGATTTCCCAAGAAAACTTATACGTTTGATGTCACTAAGTGTGACGAAATATTTGATTTACTAGTAAAAGATGGCCAAATGATAGTGCCTCCTAATTCTAAAATTCCTCCGTTAGAACAACGAAAGAAGAGAGGTTTTTGTAAATATCATGGTTTCCTAGGCCACAAAACCTCACAATGTTTTCTTTTCAGGGATCTAATCCAGAATGCTATCAAGGATGGACGTTTGAAATTCGCTGACAAAAGCAAGAACCCTATGAAGGTTGACGCCGATCCTTTGAACGTGGCTGACACTAACTTGTGTGAACCATTTGATGTCAACATGGTGGAAGTATCTGAAATTCATGCTGCTGGATCAAAGACAATTTCAGATGGAAAGCAGGCTACTTAAAGCCTAAGTGCCAATCCGATCCTCAATGCTGATGTTGAAGGATCCTTTGATGCCGAAATGACTGAAGAACCGAAAGGAAAAACAAGTGAGGCCACTGAAGACCTCACGGTGAAGCTTCAGCAGATACAGATTTCTGAAGTTCCTCCGGCGGTTGTTAACATGGTCAATGCTAGACGTCCCTTATCTGAAATCGAAGAACTAGAAAAATGGTTGATGTGGGAGAAAGCAAACCTTGAGATTCCGCCAAGAGGAAACAGTTTGAAAGATTATCTTTGGAATTTTCATATAAAGAATGGGGGGAAAAGGGTGATGTGCCCAAGATGTTCAATTATGACAAATCGGAGGATCCAGGCCAATTTCGAGAGGGCTTTGCGAGAAAGATTAGAGCAACCTTGGAGAGGAGGAAACCTGCTGTTGAAAGTATACCCAAGGTCTGAAGAAAGCTTGGTCGGTTTCTTGGTCAGGTGTCACAGCGACAATTCTGAAGTTGCACTATGCCCTAGATGTGGTGCAGTCTATGACGAACTGCTAGCAGGATCATTCGAAAGGGTGTATCTTTATATGGGTCGGGAGACCCAGGGACTGCGTCCTAACTTGTTTGGGTTCGATGATCGAACCCCATTGAGAAGGCCTGACAGCCCACACCCTAGAGCTCGAAGGGTCACATTTAAGGTTCCTGCAGACATACCCAGGGATAGATGGATGCAAACTGGTGCCAGAACCAACAAATGGCGAAGTTGGGACCAAGGAGGAAGAACCGCAATGGCATATAGAAAGCAATTCCAGACCTCCAATCGAGAGATGTACAGGTTGGAAAACTACAAAGGAAAAAATCCTATGTCTAGATCCCAATGGAGAAGGCATCAGGGGATGAAGAAAGCCCAAAGGGAGTTCAAACCAAGGGAGGCTAGAGAGACAAGTAGCAATCAAATCCCAATGCAGGGGGCAAGGACAAGCAAACCTCCAGTAGAGTGCAAATTGTTCGATTCTGAAAATGAGAAAGAAGAGGAGAAGATGCATTCCAGCCTTTGGAAAGAAGATGATAGAATGACAAATGATTTTGACTCGGATGGGGTATCATCTATAAACCTCAATTGCAATGTTGTGTCTGTACTCCCTCATGAGTTTAATCAAGAAACTGAAGTTGAAGACTGTGAAGAGGCTGACGCTGAAGAGATGGCGAAACACAGACCTGTGTGTTACTATGTGCTGAACAATGGTGCAGTTGAAGAGCAGAATGCTTTCTTCGAGAGGCCTGATGAAGGTATGCGAAATCATTTGAAACCACTCTACATAAGGGCTAAGATTGAAAATGTTGGCATTAACAAAGTCCTGGTAGATGGAGGGGCAGCGGTGAACCTAATGCCCCAATACATGCTGAAAAGAATCGGTATGTTTGATACTGATATAAGGCCACATAACATGGTTTTGTCTAACTACGAAGGCAAAATAGGGCAAACCTTGGGAGTTGTCCAAGTGAATTTAACAGTGGGTTCAGTTACCAGGCCAACTATGTTTATGGTCATACCAGCGAAAGCAAATTATAACCTCTTGCTCGGAAGGGAATGGATCCATGGAGTTGTTGCTGTGCCTTCGACAATGCATCAAAGGTTAACCATTTGGAGAGAAGATGGCATAGTAGAGAATATTGAGGGAGACCAAAGTTACTACATGGCTGAAGTTAACCAGGTTAATAAAACTAACTTCGATAGGAACTTGGCAAACATAGGGCCTTGCCATGCTGCGGAAGATATATATACCCCGAATAAGAATACATTGTATTACTTATCTTTGCACCCAAATGGATTTCAGTGGAATAGAGAAATAATGGATGGCCCAGAAGATACCGCACCAATAGAGCATGATCCAACAATACGGCCAACAGGCTGGGATGACGAAGTTGATGATGTCTGAGTCATCATTTTTCGAAAAGATTTCGGCTTACGTAGCCGAGAATAAAAGAAAGACGGCTCTCGAAGCCGAATTGTCAAACATGTTGTTTAATGAAGGTCTAAAAAAGGAAGAAACTCAAGATTTGGGGATATATATGATCCCTCAACTGCCTGAAGATTCAGTTCGAGTCGAAGAGATTTCAGGAGAAGAGATAAGTCAAAGATTGGATGCAATCTACGACGAAGAGCCTTTGGGTTTCGAGAAGGACCCAATGGGATCAAATATCAAAATGTTAGCCCAAGATCCACTCGAAGAAGTAAATCTCGGAGATGGAGATCAAAAGAGGGTAACATACGTCAGTGCGAAACTAGCGCCAACGCTGAAGTCAAAAGTGGTCGCGTTGTTGAAGGAGAACAAAGATTGCTTTGCATGGGATTACGATGAGATGCCTGGTTTAGGGCGCGATTTGGTCGAATTAAAGTTACCCATAAAGGAAGGAAAAAAGCCCATCAAGCAAACTCCTAGAAGGTTCGCACCAGAAATTCATTCGAAGATTAAAGCAGAGGTCGAAAGACTCCTACGATGTAAGTTCATCAGAACCACAAGGTATGTAGAATGGATTGCTAATATTGTACCAGTTATTAAAAAGAATGGTTCGTTAAGAGTATGCATAGATTTTCGTGATCTGAATGCAGCAACTCCTAAGGATGAATATCCCATGCCTATGGCAGAAATGTTAGTAGATTCAGCCGCAGGCTTCGAGTATCTAAGTATGTTGGATGGATACTCTGGTTATAATCAGATTTTCATTGCAGAAGAAGATGTGTCTAAAACAGCTTTTCGTTGCCCAGGGGCAATAGGCACCTATGAGTGGGTTGTAATGCCTTTCGGTTTAAAGAATGCTGGGGCAACCTATCAGAGAGCAATGAATTCTATATTTCATGATTTTATAGAAACATTCATGCAAGTATACATAGATGACATCGTTGTGAAATCTGTCTCAGATTACGATCATCTCGATCATCTAAGCCAATCATTCGTGAGAATGAGAAAACATGGCTTAAAGATGAATCCCCTTAAATGTGCTTTCTTTGTGCAGGCTGGAGATTTCCTGGGCTTTGTAGTTCATAAAAAGGGAATAGAAATTAACCAGAATAAAACGAAGGCTATCATGGAAACTAAGCCTCCATCCACGAAGAAAGAACTGCAGTCCTTGCTGGGGAAGATAAACTTCTTGAGAAGATTCATCTCTAATTTGAGTGGACGCACGCAAGCTTTCTCCCCTCTACTTCGTCTCAGAGAAGGAAAGTTCGAATGGCGTGCTGAGCATCAAGAGGCTTTTGATAAAATCAAGCAATACTTGATCCATCCACCAATCTTGTCTCCCCCAAATGGGAAGAAGCACATGCGCCTGTATATTTCAGCTTCAGATAATACAATAGGCAGTATGTTAGCACAAGAAGATGAAAATGGCATCGAAAGAGCCATTTATTATTTAAGTATAGTACTCAATGATGCAGAGACTATGTATAGCGCGATAGAAAAACTCTGCCTTTGTTTATATTTCTTTTGTATCAAACTCAAGTATTATATAAAGCCAGTTGATGTTTATGTTTCGTCTCATTGTGATGTTATCAAACATATGCTATCAAAGCCAATATTGCATAGTCGAATTGGCAAATGGGCTTTAGCCCTTACTGAGTACTCACTGATATTTCAACCTCTCAAGGAAATGAAAGGTCAGATTGTATCAGATTTCATTGTTGACCATGCAGTGGTTGAGAACCCTCAACAATATGTAGATTTGAATCCTTGGAAGCTATACTTCGATGGTTCGACTCATAGAGAGGGAACTGGTGTTGGAATATTGATAATTTCTCCTGATGGAATTCCAACTGTCGCACGCTCGCGAAAAATGAACAGAGTCGCCACCAATATATTTATCCCATAAGGGAAAGGAATACCAGGAAACCTAACAAAGGAAGGAACAGGGTCTTGCGACCAGAGAATCAAGGTACGGAAGTCAGTTACGCAAGGGGAAGGTATTAGCACCCCTCGCGCCCATCGTACTCGATGGTATCCACCTATGTTTGTTTCTATCTAAAGGGTGTGTACTATGTCTATGTCTACATGCGAATGAATGCAAAAATGTAGGGAAAATAAAGAATTATACTCGCACGGGCCCTACCCCGCTGCCTACGTATCCTTTTCAGGAATCAGAGTTACCGTAGCTCGGCTAAAGATTTTCTGTTTGTTTTTGTGTTTTTTAGTTGGGCGGAGTCAACGTTCACGTTCTTGCATAAGGGACGACCTACGATGCGTACAAACGGAAATGACATTGCCCTCAGGTGCCAACGAGGCAAAAGAAAAAGAAATGATTGGTTTGTGTCTTTTAGGGTAGATGAGTGATGAACAGTACCCAATACCGGGCCACTCACCACTTTCTCCACTTTGCTTTAGTCTGAACCATTGTTATGTGTTTTAAGTGTTTTTGGTTGTGTGTTTTTTAAGGGAGTTTACTTCGCGATTCGAATCACATAAAAATGTATAATGATCGAGAAGCAGATTAGGGAATGAATCCCACTCACTTCTATCCCATTATGTAATGTTCGAGAAACAGATTAGGGAATGAATCCCACTCACTTCTCTCCCATTAAGTAGTGACCGAGAAACAGATTAGGGAATGAATCCCACTCATTTCTATGCCACTAAGTGATTGAGAAACAGATTAGGGAATGAATCCCACTCATTTCTCTATCACTTTCTTAATGTGATTCGCATCTTTATTTGTTAATGTTTTAATGTTGAAAAGAAAAAGAAGAAGAAAACTAGCCTAAAATGAATAACTAGCCTAGGTGTTATGAAGGGAACTTCTAAGTCCTAATGTTGTCATGGTTTCTACCTAAAGTTAGGAATAAAGGAGACATGAAAATTAAAGTCACAATTATAAGCAAAGATTTAAGAATGATATAATGGTACAAAGTTACACACAAGCATGAAGTAACAAGTCAAAATATAGTACAAAATGAAGTAAAATACTATTGTTTTTTTATATTGATTTTATGGGAGAAATTGAGTTCTAATCAAGTAAAAGACTAAAGCAAATGGCCTAACTAATATTTTTAATGATTATTTTCTATGTCTAAAATTATGTATTAAAGGGTCTAAAAACTAATAGGAGAAAATATGATTTGTGTTGCCTAAAAGGAGTTAATAAAACTAAGTAGAATCTAAATTCTACTAATTTTTTAATGTGAATCAGGGGGTGTTAATTACAATTATTGGTGTGATTAGCAATGGCGCATGGCCCAAACAGGGAGGCCCAGAAGAGTTATTGTTTTTTTTCATGTTTCTTCAGCACACCAAAAATGGTGCGTATGGGCCTTTAGGGGGTGTGAATTGCAATTCGTATGGCCCAATATAATGATCCAGATTGTTATTATTCAGTTTTTAACATCAGATTTTAATTCAATTAAAGTCAATTAGCTCAATTAATTAGAAACTAAACCTTATATCAGTATTAATATGCGAGTTAAACTTTATAATAATTCTAACTAATTATTAATTAGCATTAATCAGACACAGAATTACAAAAGGGGAATTAGGGTCTGCTGTTAAACGACTATCCTATTATCACTCTCAGACTCAACTCTCTCTTGTCTCGCGAACGAGACGGTGGCGGTGGTTCTCTCCAATCCCTCCTCCGCCGTAAATAAACAATCAACTCACCATCTCCCTCTCAGATCCTCCGTCTATCGCCGTCCATCATCTCCCTAAGTCTAAAACTAATAGAAACAAAACCCTAAGATCCTCATCGTACGATTACAAGGTGAAGGTGGCGAATCAGAGCTTGATACCTTGGGGTTATGAATCGGAACGGCTCATTTTGCATCGCGACATGAAGAAGAGTTGAAGCAAATGGCATAAAGAGGAAGTTCGAAGGGGTTACCTGGTATGAAGATCGATATCGGAAGAACAGAAGTCCAGAGGTGAAGTCCCGATGCTCTTGAATGCGAAATAAACGCAAAGGATGAAGCCACTCCTCAGGCACGAATTCAGGTACTCTCGTTTTCACCAATTCTTCTTCTTCTTCTTCTTTCAAAGCCTCTTTCTTTGAGATGTTGTTTCTGTGTATCGTGAGGACTGAGAGGTTGAGCACGAGCTTGTTGAGGCTCTAATGTTGAGCTTCAACAGCTTTGTGGATGTGCGTGTAGTAAGGGCGAGGGTGATGAATTTGCAGAAAGTGTGAGGTTGGTGATGAATTGCAGGTGGTGAAGAAGTGAAGTTGTGTGTGAAATGATGTCTAGAAACTGATAATCGTGGAGGTGATGAGAATATATAGAGGTTGAGAGAGTGGAATTCAGTTGAAGGAGGAGATTCTGAGCCATTGGATTAGAGGGAGTTAGTTATGAGATTAAGGGTGAGGATTGAGTTAAGTGGAGAGGTTAGTTACATTCTGTTATCGGTTGTTATGTAGGTTGAGAATTTGTTAGGAAACTGTTGAATGGTTGTTAATTCTGTTAATTGGTTATGACAGTTAGTTGTAGGTTGGTAAAAACTGAAATGTTAGTTACTGCTAGGACCATTAGTTGTAGGCTGAAAGTTTGAAAGTTCGAAAGTTAGTTGGTTAGTAGCTTGGATGAAGGTTAGTTTGAAAGGGAAACTGGAACTCATATGTGGAAGTGGATGAAACTGAACCAGTTTTTTGAATGCGTATTTCTTCTACTGTAGGATTTGGTGGTATAGAAGGTAGTTATGGAAAGTTAGTTGTGAAAACAGTTAGGGTTGGGACTAAATGAAATGTTAGTTACAAGGATGGGAAAACAAATTCTGTTAGTTTGCTGAGTGTAATTGGCTAGGGGAACTCGGTTATCAATCTGTTAGTGCAGTTATGGTTAGGGAAGTTAGTACTGTATAAGGAGTTGGAATTACTGCTGAGCTATATGTTATTTTCTTGCTGAACCCATATTATCTCAATGATGCAGGGCGGTATGTGTGACTGTAAGTGTTGTAAATGAATTGGCCTAAAACTGCTTGACTGAACTTTGGTTTTTTTCCGCTTGGGCCTGAACCTGTGCTTTTAAACATATACGGATCTGTGTGGATGGATACCGAGCTTGACACCACTTGAAGTATATTATACAACCTGAATGTTTGAATTGAACTGTTTGGAGCTTGAACTTGTACTGATCCTTTTCGTTTTTTCTTTGTAGAAAATGTCATGAATTAAGTGTTGATGTTGGCGGGAAATGAAGCTGGTTTTGAAGCAAAAACAGAGAAAAACTCATGGTCTTGTGAATGAAGAAACTAACAGATTCAGCTGAAGGATTAGTTTGTGTTGATATATTCTGAATTCTCGTGGAATTGGCTGCATTATTGCATTGGAATTTCAGGTTCAAGCATGAATGTGACGACTTGCCGGCAACGATGAAGATGAATGAAAATGAAGAGGCTTCAGACAGAAATAATTCTAGGGTCAAATTATGGTCAACTGTTTGGCAGAAGTTGTATATTTCCATGTACCTCCAATTTTCTATTTTTTGTAATGGTGTTCAGTATAATTTGTAAATGAATGAATTTTGTGGAATGATGTAATGGTTTTTGTGAAGTGTAATGTGATAAACTCTCGGGCTTGCGATGACTCTTGAATTTTGTGATGGATATGGACACTTTGAAATGAACTTGGGCTTTTTTGTATGGACAATGTTTTGAAATATATTTGTGAATGACTTGGATCTTGTAATTGGGATGGGATTGAAATGTGAAATATGTAATAGATTTTGAATGGGAATGATATATGTATTTTCCATATTTTCAAATAAGATTTGAATGATCTTTTTTCCCCCATTTGTGGTGAATGAAATTAGAACTTCTTTCATTTAAAAACGAGCCATGCCATACGAGTCTAGGAACAACACTTCTTAAACTTGAAATGATTCATCAAGCTTCAAGTAGATTTAGTCCTTTTTTCTTTTTTTCTTCGATTAGAATGAAACCATTCGATTCTCTTAATGAACTCTATGGTATTCATAATAATTTTGCCAATATCCTTCATTGAGAAATCCAAGCAAACATTAATTGAACACATACGGCTTGTACCACAAATGAACACCACGAACCTTAATTTATGAAGGTAATGAGATCCTGGCCGAATAGCACTCAACAGAGGAGAGAAAAACCCAATTTCTTGTATTATAGGTAGCAATATAGAACTGTTACTCAACAAGACCCTTGATCATAATACCTTGGATACTTGTTTTGATGGATGCAATTATAAGGAAGTAAATTCTGATTCTTGATCCTTAATTCAATGATCCTTGATCCCGATGCCAATTATTGATTAATAATGCATGATGTGTTAAATGACCTAGTGGAGGTATGCAGATGAAATGCGAAGCTAAAGCCAGTTAGAAATTAAAGAGTAGGACAAATTTGGGGTATGACACCAACAAAGCTCAAGTACAAGATTGAAGGTCCTCTATGCTCCAACAACGAAGCTAAATATGAAGCACTGATTGCTGGACTTGAAGCTTTGTTAGAATTGGGGGCAACCAGAGTCGAAATTAAAGGAGACTCCGAACTAGTGATTAAGCAACTAACAAAGGAGTACAAATGCATCAAAGAAAACTTGATCATGTACTTTGTCATAGCAAATAGGCTGCTTAAAAAATTCGAATATATGGAGTTAAATCACGTTTCGAGGACCAAGAATCAGGAAGCAAATGATTTGGCACAGTTAGCCTCAGGATATAAGGTATCGAAAGAAAAATTAGAAGAACTGATCGAAGTTAGAGGAAAAGCAATGGCTACCAAACTTTCCCCAAGTGACCTGGAGAATTCACAATTAGGCTTTGCCAGCAAAGAAGAATTCGAAGTGTTAAATATAGACTCCTTAGCAGACACAGATTGGAGGAGTCCAATTGTGAACTATCTAAAAGATCCTTCGACAGACACGGATAGAAAGGTGAAATATAGAGCCTTGTCATATTTCCTGATGGGGAACAAATTGTTCAAGAAAACTCCTGAAGGGGTCTTGTTAAAATGCTTGGGTGAAGCAGAAGCATATTTGGCTCTCTCAAATGTACACAGTGGAGCATGTGGGGCACATCAAGCAGGGCACAAAATGAAATGGCTTTTGTTTAGATATGGAATGTATTGGCCTTCTATGTTAAAAGATTTCATAGAATTCGCAAAAGGGTGTCAAGAATGTCAAGAACATGCAGGTATTCAACACGCTCCAGCAAATGAGTTAAGTCCAATAATAAAACCATGGCCTTTCAGAGGTTGGGCACTAGACTTAATTGGAGAAATTCACCCTAAATCCTCTAAGGGTCAAAGATACATACTAGTAGGAATATACTACTTCACAAAATGGGTCGAAGCGATACCACTAGTGAATGTGGACCAAGAGGCTGCGATTGAGTTTATTCAAAAACACATCATATACAGATTTGGAATCCCAGAAAGTATAACCACAGATCAAGGATCAGTGTTCACTGGGCGGAAAATGCAAGACTTCGCCAAAGAAATGGGTTTCAAGTTGTTCACCTCTACACCTTACTATGCTCAGGCAAATGGACAAGTCGAAGCAACAAACAAAATAATAATCGGTCTCATAAAGAAACATGTGGGAAAAAAGCCTAAGATTTGGCACAAAACCTTAGACCAAGCGCTTTGGGCTTGTCGAACATATCCAAAAGAAGCTACAAACACTACGCCTTTCCAATTGACATTTGGACATGACGCAGTACTCCCAGTTGAGATATATTTGCAGTCAGTTCGGATACAAAGACAGACAGAAATTCCTCCTAACATGTATTGGGAGTTGATGATGAATGAATTAGTAGATTTGGACGAAGATAGACTTCGAGCATTGGAGATGATAAAAAGACAAAAAGAAAGAGTGTCCAGAGCATACAACAAAAAGGTGAAAGGTAAAACGTTTATCAATAATGACTTAGTTTGGAAAGTTATTTTACCTATAGATCGAAAGAATCAAGCACTTGGTAAATGGTCCCCACACTGGGAGGGACCCTTTCGAATCTTGAAAGTATTTTCGAATAACGCTTACGAGATAGAAGAGTTAGCAGAAGATCGCAGGATCCTAAGAGTAAACGGGAAGTATCTGAAGAGATACAAACCAAGCATGCATGAAGTAAAGATTACAAAAACGTAGATATTAAGGTATACTACGTAAGCCGAAATGGTTAAACTAACACCAAAATGGCTTTGTGTGTTCACACAAACATGTATAGCGAATAAAAGGAGAAGGCAAAGAAACTTCAAAACATCTTTCATTAATATTAAGAGAAGAGTACATTCGTAACAGGAGGTTTGGTTTCCAAAACATGGAAGGTTACAAAAAACTAAAGCAAATAAAAACCTAAACTAAACCACCTCCTAGTTGATTCTTTGGTCTAAGCCTTCTAGAGGCAACAGGGGCAAGCTCTCTGCCTCGAACATGTTCATGGATCCGGAGTTGTGCATCCTTCTCACTATTCCCTTTTTAAGGAATATGTAAGACAAGAGCCTTCCATATGGAAGACAGGTCACAACCCCTTGACGGGCAGCAGCCATAGAAACGGCTTCGACAAGCCCTTTGAAAATCATTAAGGGGAAGTTGATTTTCTTCCCACGAAGGGCACAGAGGATAAACTCCAAGTCCTCCACCATGATGCTGTTTTGGTCATGGTTTCGTGGTTGAAAGTTACCTGGAGCAGTTGATGCCAAACCCTGATGACTTTGGCGCTGTAAGGATCGTTGTCCATGAGAGTCCTCAAAAGAAGGTGAGTCGTCATGTTGAAGCTGTTATCATCAAAGGTTTCACCAGAGTTGTTACATCTCATCAAGTTAGAGATGGTGGAAGGAGTGATTCTGATTTGGGCATGTCGAACCTCAGAAACTATAGTAGTTCTGCCCTCTGGATCTATGCGTAGAGACGCAAACATCCAGAAATCTGCCAGCATGTTGGGATAAACAGGTCCCTCCAAGATTTCATAATAGAAATCGAGTTCTTGATTGGCAAAGAGAGCACTGATGCTGATGAAGTTTTCATCAAACTCTTCTTCAGAGAGTTTGAACTCCTTTTTTATGCAAGCTCTAATGTTGTTGTAAGTAAGAGGTTGCGCCATGTGAAGAAGGAAAGGTTGAAAAGGTTGTTCTTTTTAAGACTCTGTGTTTTTTGAGAAAACGGAGGAAGAGAAACAAAGTTCTGAGCAAAAGGTTTCAAGCAAGTGTGAAAGAAGAAGTGTGAGGTTAATCCTTTATATAGACCTGGGGCAATAGAGGAACGGTTTAATTTTAATGATTGATTAGACTATGTTTGGTATTCCAAAGAGGAGTTATGGCTTCCGCCATTTCCCGCCCTGGGAAGTTGAAATGTAATCATGAGAAACTGGTGCACGCACGTCTTAAAAGAGACGTTTTGGAGGAAGTGACGTCATCACTTAAATGATGGTTACGACTAAGGGAGTGGAAATGTCAAGTCTAGACTAAAAGGAGTGCGAAGGATAGTCAGGTCACGTGCTTGCATTTATTAAGATTACTGTGACAATTAAATATATTTTGGCAAGATTTGAAGAATTGCTAAAGTGTTACACATGATCATTGCAAAATGGAATAGAATATGTAAACTGGCAAACGAAAGGTCTACATAGATATATTCCTGGTGGAATTCGATTACAAGATAAATCAATGAAAATAACAGAAAAGTTATTACAAGATTCGAAAGGACTAATTAAAATCTCTAGGAAGAGTGTCTTTTATCTTTGAATACTGAATCTCCCAGGAAGACATGCGAAGTTCAATCAAGGCCCGTTGTTTCTTCAGTTCGTCAATTTCGGGAACTAGTTTTTGTGCAGCTTCGAAATGCTGGATTCCTAAACGCGCAACTTCAGTCAATTCCTGCTCACTGGACTGTTGAATTGTTGCCTTACGAGATTCAGCCTCTTTTATCTTTTCTTCAAGCTGGACAATTTCCTGTTTCCAGGATTGGATATTCCGCTCACATTCATCATACTCTTTTTGTTTCTCTGAGCGTTTAAGCTTGAGAGCATCACCTTTCTTCGACGCATCAGTAGCGGCTTTCCAAGATGAATTATGAGAAGCCACCTTCGTAGTAAGTTGTTCCTCAACATTGCGACGTCGAAGAATGTTTGATTGAAGTTGTTCGATCAGAGAACCCAGCAAAACAATCACCTCTGAGACTTCTTTCGAAACCAGAAGTAGATCCACCTTTTTCAGAAGTTGATTCAAGCCATGACTTTTGGTAGGGTCCTTGCTAAGAATTTCGACTAGGTTGGTTTCGAAGAACTTTTCCTTTATCTGATGAAGAAGTACAGAAGTATCCTCTTTGTCACCAGATTTTGGCTGAACAGCTGGAGAAGTTTCGAGCTCAGAAGGCGAAATGTTATCAGTATCCATCATAGCCTTGAGGAAGCTGAGAGGATCAGTTTGTTTAAGCTGCTCCAGTTCTGAAGGAGTGGGCTTTGCTGGGGCAGGCGTCGAAGTAGTTTCAGGAGAAACTATGGTCCCAAAAGGTGTAGTTTCATGAGGAACTACTGTGGCTAGCTTGGAGGTTTCTTCCATAACATCTTGTTCAGATAAAGAATCCTCACTACCAGTTGGATGACCAGCTGCATTGTGGCTACCTGAACATTGTTGATCTGCTTTTTCGCTCTTGTGAGTAGGTGGAGAATCATCAGTTGAATGGCTTTCTTCAACTGGCATATTAGGAATGATGGTCGCTAAAGGCTGAGCATCTTCGACAATTGGTGAAAGCACGTGAGATTTGTCTGCATTAAGTAATTAGAACACATTATGATGGGAAGATTGCAAGAAATCTGTTTGTCATAAGAAGAAAAAAACGTACACTTACCTTGGAGACTATCAAGGTCGATGGTAAGGTTGAAGGCTTTGAGATCAGAAGTGGCTGTGCCAGCATCATCCTACAACCATAAGGTAAAATGTTAACTTAATTGTTTAAGTTAAAACTTATAGAGATGATTATGTTGTGAAATCCAAATACCTTGGTTGGAATGTTATCTGGACTCGAGTTGTGGCTCTCCACAACAAGAACGTTACTACCACCTTTCAAAGGTGATTCTTCGGAAGATACCTTATCAGCCGGTGAAGGAATCTTCGAAGAACCAGACCCCTTTTCTTTGCCGAAGGAGTGACAGTCTTCTGTCTTTTCTTGTGTCCTTGCCTGGTGCGAGGAGGAGATTTGTCTTCATCATCTGAAACAACGGTTTGAGGATCTTTTCGCTTCGAGTGCACCGGAGGTTTCGAAGTCTGAAGAATATGAATTGAGCAAAGTAAGTACTATCCACAGAAATATACCAATTGGAATATAAAATGCGTATATACTGTGGGTTTCTTGCCGGTCATGGTAGAATCACTCCTACTTGCCTTGTTGCTCTTCGAAACTCCAGAATCCTTTTGTACAGCGGCTTCTTTGATCTTTCTCTTTCGAGCTACGACTGTAGTTGAAACTGGAATCAGTATTTCAGCCAAAAGAAAGAAAAGTTAGTCGAAAGTTGTCTAAACCCAAACCTTCAGGTATTGGAGTCAAGACACGAACATGTTCAAGATCTATATGGAGGTGTCCTTTGAAAGTATCCAGGGTATGCTTAGTCGGGACCACTCGTTCAGCGCGTTTTTTAGTGCTTTCTTGAAGAATTTTAAAAGCGTTCCCACACACGAACCAGTCTGGGAAAGGAGGGCTTAAAGCCACACCAAAATCAGCACTTGGCAGTGGAGGGAATTTTGGAGGATTAAGTTTGAAAGCCACTTCATAATGTAGTTCTGGTCGAACAAACGAGGGCAGTTTCAACTTATCCAGTTTAGCAGAAAACTTTTCGCGCAAAATGATTGCAGCTTCACGAACGGTCCGACTAAGATCATCAGGCCTGTAAATGGTTTCAAAGAATTTTTGAAAGGCTTGTATTTCTTTAATATGAGTCGAAGTACCTTTGTGAAATTTTTCCTGCTCGCGAGTAAGGCTCTCAGCATCGAAGATTTGCATGGTGTAGTAATCTGTCCACCATTGTTGGAAATCTGGAGTAGAATAAAAGGCAGGTTCGAAAGGAATAGGAGAGAGATTGGTAACACCAGTGTATCTGGCGATTTTTGATTCACACTCATCTTCAGTTAGATACAAAGTGTGTAGACACATATGGTTCCTTTTCTCATACAGACATTTGGGTTTTACTTGAACCAATCCAAATTGCCTGGATACCAGATTTGGTTGGTAGCAGAGGAGAACACATTGGCTTTTGGAGGGGCGAAGACGGTGATAGAATAACCTTGGGGTAAGAAAAGATTCCCAAATAATTACAGATTCAGTCTGTTGATCTGGGGACGTCGCTGGAAACCTTCGAGTGAACCATTCAGGACCCATTGTCCTTTGTACGAATGGAGCCATTGAAGGGCTAAATTGATCACACTGAGCAAACATCATGACTTATGCTAAAAAGTGTTCACGAAGCTTCCTAGTATCTTCTTTAGGAGTTAGCGAAGCCAACCTGGTTCCTTCTACAGCTCAATTTTTGATGTCTGGATCTTCTTCGTTGACAGTACCTCGAAATGGGAGGTGAGCTTCGAAAGTAGCATTAAGCCACAGTTGCAAAAACCAGAAAGGACCAGCAAAAAGCAGAGATCCTGATTCATAATTCTCAACAAGGTCTGTTGCTTCACCTAGGTTCTCATAGAGAAACCCTAGAATTAACTAGCTTAGGTTCAGTTGTGTTCCAGCGTGTAGTTGATTGGCCATACAAAGATACCTCTTTGCTACCTGTATGGACCTAGAGCAGAAAACGCACCTCGAAAGCCATAAGGCTAAGAAAGCAATATGCTCTTCGTCTGAGACTACCTCATTGTTTTCGTCATGATATTGTTGAATAAACGCAGTATAAGTAACTGTTACTTCGCTAAAGTTAATGGTATTGGTATCCATGACATTAGGGTCAAAGGTCTCTCCGGTTGGTCGAAGCCCCGTGATAGCAGCTATGTCGAAAAGAGTGGGGGTGACCATTCCACACGGAAGATGAAAAGTGTTGTGGGAAGCGTCCCAGAAATGAACTGATGCTACTAACATGGTTTGGTTGTATTCTAAACCAGTTTTGGACAGTTGGATTAAATCATAAATGCCCAGTTGTTTCCAGAAAGAAGCCTTGTGTTTCTCTACTCTTGTTAGCCAGGCATAATACAGTTCAGGGTCTTTTGCTAAAGGAATTGACCTAAAAACTCTCAAAAAATTGGTTATATAGTTTAACCTAATTTTCTCTAGGGCTGAAGGGGGTACGATCTAAGTGTCTTCTGCACTATTAGGATCTGCTAAGATAGGACGGCCATCTTCATCTATTTTGTTCTTACTAACTAAAGGCCTAGTTTTATAATAAGCATGAAAGAATTTATTCAGAGAAGAGTTAGTTTCTCCTGGTAAAGGACCCATGAAGGCATGAGTTTTTCCAGAAAGTTCAAAAGGAATGATTACCTGAGAAGCGTAAATGGCGCGCACTTCCGCAGAATTTGGGTTTGGTATGTACTCTTGATCCCCCATCTGTGTGGATTTTTGAAGTTTCGAAGCTGGTTGAAGAACGTTTGAGGAGGACGCCATGAATGAGTTTGATTCTTGGGAATGGGTTTGAATATAACCAGGAATGTTCTTTTCTGTAGAGGAATAAGGAAATGGAGGTGAAAGTTATATGAAGGTGAGAGTTCAGGTATTTAAAGATTTAAACGGAAACCCTTTTAAATCTTTTGGGTAAAAGCCAAAAGACACGCGGCAGGCGTTGATTTCATCCAACGGCGGTCAAATAGTTATTAGCTTTACTCCTAGTATATAGGAGTAATGATCAGGAAGTAAGACCAGAACATGGGAATGTAAGTTATGAGTAGACATCTTTGAAAATGACAAGACGTTTTGGAAACAGAGTCATAAATGATTATGACGTCAGTCAATGATCTTGGAACTCTAAAATGAAATCTTGTTACAGCAAGAAACGCCTATTTCTCTTGTTTTTCGAAATAGGCATTTATTGGGGGCAATTTGTTAGCTGAAGATTTCGTTTGGGAAGAAATGTCCTTCGAAGGTCTGAAATTCGAAGGAGGTGGTTACTGATAACCATCTTTGAAGATAAAGAATGGCTACTGATGGCCATGCTTCGAGAATGATGTTTAAGTTGAAACAAGATAGTGAGCACCGAAGCTAAATTCGAGAAGAATGATCTTTGGGACTTAGACGTTTTTGCGAAATATGCAAAGTACTGAAGCTTAGCGTGTTTTCGTGGCATTCTCGATTATAATTATGTTGCCACGCGTCGAAGGAGGATTCAGGCGGGATAATTTGAATTTCGAAACAGTTTATGTAACCGCACGAAGACAGATGGAATCCCTGGATTTTCTGTGGGCAACGTGGCATTAGATTAGTGTAGGACCGTTAGGGTCGAAACTAGTATAAATAAGGATCTTAATGTTAGGATTCCGTGTGTTCATTTTGTACAAATCACTCACATATTGCTCAAGTATCAAGTGTTAAGAGAAAGAGTTCGCTGAGAAATGTACGTATGACACCAACACCAATTTAAATACATGTGTATTTTCCTTTATTCAAGTATCTTTCGATATTACTGCGTTTCGCTTACTTTCTGTCATTTACATTCCTGCACTCTTTATTTTCATGTCATTTATCTTCGAAGCATTTAACTTTTCTACACTTTAAGATTCTTGCACTTTTACAGTTTTGTCTTATGTTTTATCTTTAACTTACCTTTCGCTGATGTTATATTTACGTGTATAACAAGGTGATTGCTAATCTTTATTTGTTTGATTAAGTATTTCTTGTTTCGAGATACACCAATCATAGACATAATTCGAACTATCATGAATAACAACCTATTTGACTATGTCCTAGGATCAATCTAGTCGATCCTGCGAGTAACTAAATCATATTTATTATAGTTTGGAAGACTAGCGGTTGTTTACCGGAAATCACCGTAAACAATAGCATCATATACTTGTGCTTCATTCACAACCATGGAGATACGTTGTAAATTAAGAGAGGAACATGCCATAACGTATGGTTAGTACTCAAACTACCAAACGGGTTCATTCCGTCGGTGGCAAGTCCAAGCCTAAGGTTCCTCGATTCAAGGGCAAAATTGGAAACAAGGAATCAAATTTCTTTCATTGCAATGAATCAGCTACATGGCGAATTTTTCCATCACACACTATTTTTTATGGTATTAACATTAGCGAAAAATCTCTTAAACCTTACAATTATCGATAGGTACCATATTACCTAGGCAGGAACACCCTTACTGGTTGCTCCATCATTGTCAGCACTCAGCAACACCATTGTCCTTTTGCTTGTAGCACAACAACCCACACCTCGGGCACTTCTTCAAGTTTTCAAACTCTTTCCTATATAAGATGCAATCATTACAACAAGTGTTTATTTTGACATAGTCCAAACCCATTGGGCACAATATCTGCATGGCCTTATAAGTACGGTTCGACAATGCGTTACCTTCGGGAAATATTTCTTTCAACAATTCAAGCAATGCAGTGAAACTTTTATCCGTTCATCCATATTTTGCCTTAAGATCAAATAGTCTTAATACAACTGACAATCTTGTAAAAGATTTATATCCCGGGTATAACGAATCTTCCATGTCTCTTCGCAAAGTTTCTACCATATTAGCTTTCTTGAAAGAATATACTCCAATAACATGAATGATGTCTTCTAGATTATCAGTCATAAATTCACCATCTTTATCTTCAACTGTATGTGACAGAGGTCTCTTTTTTGTCTCTTCACCATGTCATACCCATTTCGTGTAATTTTGAATAATTCCATCACAACCACAATGATTGAATATAACATCCCTTGGATGTTTTTTCGTATTATAACATTTCATACAAGGACATCGAAAAATTCCATTAATGTCAAGAAGGTTTTTTTCTGCAAAATCAAGAAATTGTAACACTCTACTCACATACTCTTTACTTAATCTATTGGCTTTCATCCAACTACGATCCATAAAATAAAGATTTTCAACAACAACAACAGTAATGGAGAACAACAACAACAAGAACAACACGAACAACAATAATGGAGAACAACAACAAAAACAACAACAACAAAAACAACAACAACAACAACAACAACAACAGTAATGGGGAGCAACAACAACATTAATGGAGAACAAAAAGAAGAAGAAAAACAGTAATGGAGAACAAGAACAACAAGAACAAAAAAAACAACAGTAATGGAGAATAACCACGCAACAAAAACAACAGTAATGGAGAACAACAACAACAACAACAACAACAAGAACAATAATAACACACCGCGGAGAAGAGTTTTTAGATTAATGGTGAGAGACTTTTCTCGTTAGCTAGAGAAGTCGTGTTCTTTCATTAGGGCTCCTTGGAGAAAAGTGTTCTTTTGTTGGCTGGAGAAGTAGTATTTTTTTGTCAGGGCTCGAAAATTGAATTAGGTAGACACTGAGGGAATAAAAAATATAAAGAGCATTTATCGCGGTTAATCTAAAACACCGAGGTAACATAGCCGACGTAAAATCTATAAAAAATAAAGGCATCTTGTTGGTTGCAAAAAGAATAAAAAAATTAGGGAGTTTTTATCTCGGTTTTACATAAAACCGAGGTAACATATTTGTCGTAAAATATAAAAAAAAATAAAGGTGCCTTTTTGGTTCCATATAAAACATTAAATAGCAGGAGATGGGAAACAAACCTTAAACCCTAAGCATATATTTATGTCAATTTTATTTAAATCCAATGTAACAGATTTATTATATTTTTTAAAAATAAAACAACACGCTCATATGTACCCGCGATTTTTTATTGTACGTGATGAAAGCTCTGTCATAAAAAAACATTATTTATTGTAGTGATTAAGCATATCCACTTAAATGCCGGAGATTTGAAGATAAATATCTAGAGGTTGGATGAGCAGCAGGCGCCAAGCTACTCAAAAGGGATTGATCGTTTGAAAAGACATTTTACTTATTTTGACAGAGTCTTACTGAGTTACAATACATAAATCCTCGAGTCAGTGTTTACATATAATCATCACATTTCTATTAGCTTGATATTTGATTATCCCATTATAGGTTGGTGAACCGTGATGGGAAAGGTATATTATATTATATTGCGAATTTGCATATGAGATTAAATAGATGGCTTCAATGTGATGTCCTGAGGTATTTAGTCGGTACTCATTCCTGAGAGATGAGTGTGAGATACCATGACAGACTTTTCAAGTAGACCTTGACTTGGATAGAAGGGTATAGAAAGACTCGGTGTTTAAATCAGGAATCCACTTAGATTAGTATTTTATCCCACGTTGTTGCATTATTTTTCAAGTGAGCAAGTTTTCAGTTTAGACTTGTAGTTGTGGACTTGACATTTAGGACTCGATAGAGCTGTCATACACCAATTTTGTTCGGATCTTTTACCCCTATATAGTTTTTGATTCCATTTTATTTCGAATAAATGAATTGACACAATTGGTAAAGACTTGAGTTTAATAACATATAGGTTCCTGAGTATGAATCCTACTTTTCCCACTTTTAGCTTTTTTTCCCTTTTATTTTTTTAACTTCATTTTCAAATTTATTTTATGCAGAAAATCACAAAAATATTTTATTTAATTTTAATTTTTGTTTTTTATTAATTTATCATTTTATGCATCTTTTAATCAAAAATCCCAAAAATAACATTTTAAATTTAATTTGTTAATTTTAGCACTTTTGTATTTTGGGCAACAAGTGAAGAATCTTAATTAAATATCAATCAATTATTAGATGTTGGTTTGGCCTGAGTGATTAATATTTAATTTTGTGCTTTATTTTTTCACCTAAAATTTTGTATAGAAAAGACTACGTTCACAATATACATATTCACTGCACACTAACACAGTATGTACGTACTAACAATTCACCAACAACACTAAATTTTCACCAAAACCTTTATTTCACGTTCTTTCACACATTACAATACCCAACTCTTGTACATATAAGTAGCGCCTTTCTTTACACTCCAAATTCCTCCCAAAAACCTCACACAGTACATATCTACAAACAAAAACCCTATTACAAAATTAAAAATCATCACGACGCACCACCCCATCTGTACATTTGTGGTATTTTTTTTAAAAAAATTATTCACTAATAATGGTTAGAGATTCGGGTTTAGATTGTGTGGGCTTTTGGGCTTTTGTTGCTAATTTCACTGACTCGAATTGCTATCTCATCATAATTTGCACTCCTTACCTATTTTCACATTTATTTTACTTTCTCTTTTTTATTTTGTCTATTTATTTAATTTTTTATGTGGATTTTTTTTTTAGAGTTTATTTTCCTAATCAAGTTCATTTAGTTTCATTTATAGGCTAATTAACTATATAAAAGCAGCAAAAATATTTAATTGTTGTAGTTAAGAAATAATTAATTTGAATATAACCTAATTCCTTTTTTTTAATTCAACAACATGGTTAACTTGTACATATTTTTAATTCTTCGATTAAATAGAATATTTTTATACCATTTGTAAATAATTCACATCACCTGTATAATTCATACGTCTTGTACATATAATCAAACTTATTTTTTAAATGAATTAAATCAAGTTTTTTTTGCAAATAACAGGATGGAGTGGATGTACATCCACAATATCCAAAGTAATTGATTGGGTGGCGTAACGCCTTCCTGGTTAATTATTCAATCCAAAACACTTTTAAGTCAACTTTCGCTCCGTGCGATAAACATTTTCATAAATTAAAATCAACCAACAAAATTTAATTGAACTACGTAGACTCTGACTTCCTTATCTATGATGGGGGTAAGTAGGCACAACGTTGTAAAACCAAGTCGAGTCCACTAACAAAAAATAACTTTTTCCGATTTTAGCCAGTAAATATTTTTTCCTGTGTAAATAAATAAAGCAAGAAATAACAATTAGTCAAGCATCCTTAGACAAACACACCTTAATCCTAAAACTAGAGAAGGTTCCCCTTGAGTACAAGGGAAGTGAGGGGACCTCACACCTTCTCCTCACTTAATTGAACCTCGAACCTTTATTTGGTTGTGATGACCGTCTTATCCCTTTTTTAGGGTTTATCATTATTTCCCTAGTTCCTTAGGAACAAAGAAAATATGGTGGCGTCACTGTGAATTTTGTCGGCCATGACAGCTGGCTACTTGTGGTGTCGTTTTCTTTACCTCCCCGTTTCACTTGGGAGGACGGCACGCTAAACCTTTCACGCGAAATTTGGAAGGAGAATGCGCCCGTGGTGGGATGAATTTTGTTTCAGTTCTTCCTACGATATCACACGAACTTTCTTATTGGTCCTACGAGTAGGAAAGGGAAAAAAAGATCTCAACTAAACCCTAGGAGTTTGCTAAGTGTGGGGATTTCACCTAGACTAGAAATTCTGGAGTTCGGGGGGTCGGTTATACATAGGGAAGTGTTTAAACACCCTACATATCTGTAGTACTCTACAGGAACCTTCTCTGTGTCATTGTGATTGTGTTTGCTGCTAATGATTGGGAAAGTTTCTCCTTTGTGTTAGGAGAGAGAATTGAATTGATTAAAGAAAGACAGACAGATAGACAGACTGACTATTTTTGGTATTTTATTAGCTCGCTGAGATTCCTTGTGAACCTCATGCCTACATATCCCTAGTGGAAGTCAGAGCTTAATGTAGTTCGGGGAACTAACTAGGGAAATTACTTGTTTTTTTGGTGCCTTGCTTGAAGCTCAAGGTTGAAGCTTGGAATTAAATCTCTGTTTACAGTAAAGAGACATGAAATCATCTTTACAGAGAGGTATTTGTACTATTCTACCACAAACATTTAAAAGTGACAGAAAAGCTAAAAAAATGATGTTTCATTAAGAGGGGAGTCTACTTGGTTGATCAAGTATGACAGCCATCGTGCCTCTAAAATGAAAGAAAGATGCTCATCCAAATTAGGGAAAGTGTACAAGTCTGGGGATGTGCCAGAGCATGTCTTTCAGAGTCCTAAATGGGAGACTTTGAATGAATTTGAAATTGAAATGTTTGTTTGTTTGAATGTGGTAGAGTAGTAAAAATATCTCTCTATAGAGATAAGCTATGTCTATTTACTATATGAAAGATTTGACTTTAGCTGGCTTGAATGAGGCCCAAGCTTGAGGCTTTTTGATTGATTTTATTGACTTATTGAAATGATAACTCTACTGGGGAGTATTTAAACTAAGGAGTTTTTGGTGTTCTGTACGAAGCCCAGAATTGAGGCTGACTCTACTTAGGGAGACTCTATTTGGGGAGATTATCTCCTAAGAGAATGAATCTTTGATTTTTTTGAAAGACTGATTTTGGAGGCTAACCCTTTCCAGGGGTTTTGACTCAGCTGGAGAAATTGTCTGTTAAAAGACTGACTTTATCATGTTTTTTGGAGGCTGACCCTTTCCAGGGGTTTTGACTCTTTTTGATTAATTGACTTTGGAGGCTAACCCTTTCCAGGGGTTGTGACTCTTTTTGATTAATTGACTTTGGAGGCTAACCCTTTCCAGGGGTTTTTATTGAAATGATGGATTGATTTGGAGGCTAACCCTTTCCAGGGGTTTTGACTCTTTTGGTGAATGGCAGAAAGATTATCTAGTGGAGACTTCTTGTTTAAAGCCCAAGATGAAGGCTGACTCATACTGAGGATAAGCAAATATGGATCCTAGACTCTGCTAAGGAAGATTGATGAAGATAAGGGTGACAGAGACTGTCCATGTCTCTCATTCCAAAAGGTGTACTCAATGCAAAATTGAGACAAACTTGGCTTGTTAAAAGTCTGGTTTAAATTGGAAGAAAACTCACCAGGGTAGGCTAAAAGGTGACTAAAGACCTGTTCCTATGTTTATAAGAAACCTGATGGATCCTTGTATACAAGCTCAAGAGGAAGCTGGAAATGCTTTTACGAAGCCTGTGGGTCCTTGTACAAAGCCCAAGAGGAGGCTAATTGAGGGTCCTTGTTATAGCACAAGAGAAAGCTATGTAGTTTTGAACTTATTTTGGCTCTAAGCAAATGGGTAAGAGGTTTCACCGGGAATAATTCCTCTTTGGGTGGATGTGTCCTATATTTTTTGGATTCTAAGGTTTTTGCCAAGATGTTTCACCGGGAATAATTCATCTTGGGGGTTTGAACTACAGATCTCTAATTAGGAAAGAGCCTTCACCGGGAAGACATTCTCAATCCTAGGTCATATTCCTATAATATATATATAGTTTAACTGTCCTAAGGTTTATACTCAAATGTAGTTCTAATATATATAAACAGTTCTATATTTGACAATAATTTAAATAAAGACTGTAAATTGAAAGCTTGTAAAGCCTAACCTGGATGGAGTGGAGGCCTTTGAAGAAGTATGTACAGAGCCTTACCAGTAATTGATGGATAACAGTTGAATATATAGGATAAACAGTTAATGGTTTTTGAAAACAGAAGAAGTGAAGATGGACAAAGGTCACATAGGTATCTGAAGAGTTTCACCGGGAATAATGCCCTTCAAATACCAGAAGAATGTTTTGAAAACAGAAAGAAGATTTTGAAAATACAATTTTGAAAACAAGCTAAGAAGAGAAGGTGTTTGGAACTTACACTCTATTAGAGGCCCAGTACTTTATAGTACTGGTGTAAAATTAGTTTTGAAAATGATTTGAAATAATATAAGGTTTTGTTGTTTGAAAACCTTAATTATTCGATTTATTCGGAGATTGAAAACAGTTTTGAAAATTGACAGAAAGTCAACTTAATTAAGGTAAAGAAAAAAGATCCATGCCTAATTAAGACCTAAATAATTAGGGTTTTATCACAAACTTTATTCACAAAAATAATTAGGTTAAAACAAAATGAATATATGCATTTAAAGTATTTAAGAAAACACTTAAAACATACTATTTTAAACCTAATAAAAATATATGAAATAAATAATATTTTTATGATTTTTTTGATTATTCATAAAATAGATATATTAAATAACAAGTGTGTGAAAAATGAAGTGAAAATGATTTAATTTGATAGGTTAATTAATTATGTAAAGTTGTGAAGAAATCAAATGGGAAAAGTGATAAAAAATAAGGTTTTGTCACCTAGAGGGATTGAACTCACGCCCTCCAAGTCACACACCCAAAACCAAACCACTGGGCCAGCGCGCGCATGGTGATAGTAAACTGACTCCTTTGCAACTCATATGTTATTCAAGTGTATAGAAGCAAAAAGAAAATAAAATCAAAAGGTCTGGGGCGAGGGGGATTCGAACCCCAGACCTTGGGCACGCGCAACACACAAACACTCTTTACCACTGGGCTATCACGTTTTAGTCGTTTATGAAACAGGTATCATTCAAAATAAAATAAACTCAACCCTGAATTTGAAATTTGCGCGCCACCACCATTGTCATCTTCAACCTCAAGTTCTCAGATTTTGAATTTATGAACTTGCTCATTTCTCAACCATTTGCAAAGATGTAAAGATGAAACTTATCCTAAATTCACTCACGATTCTAAATATGTAACTAACATAAATTTATATCAACTATATCTAACTAATTTACCAGAAAACGTGAAGAACCCTAAATTTTGAAAATCAAATTAAATGACTATACTGAAAGATAAATGGATGATGATAGAGGGTTTTCAATCCTCTGATGATGCTTAACAAGATAGAATCGAGCTTTATCACAAAGAGTGCTTAAATTAAAGAGGTAGAGTTCAGAAACTTACCTCTGAAAATGGAGGTCGTGAGGATGATAGAGAGCACCTGGGCTTGTATGAATGATCCCAAAAGCTTCCTTGTGGTTCAGTGATGCTAACTGAATGCTTGTTGTAACCTCAATCCTCCTGAATTGTTCTATGGACCTCCCTCGATTTGAGCTTCAAGTGAACATGAAGGGTGATGATTCTTGAGTTACAGATGAGCTGCAGCCATCTGAACAGCTTCACTACCTCCTATGGAACATGCCTGGATGCTTAGCTTGATTGGAAACCTTCTGAATTGCACTATGGACCTCCAACTGCAACTGCTCCAAAGTGAGAGCAACAATGGTGTTCCTCCACTTACAGAAGTGATCCAGGTGCTTGGATCACCTCAAATGACCTCCCTTGAGATGTTAGAATGCTTACTTTCCAAAGATGAGCTCTGGTTTGAAGAAAACGATTCTTCTTGCCAAAGAACTTTGAAAAACAATAAGCATGAGAAGATAAAGAGAAAGCAAGGAATTGAGTTGCTTTGGTGTGTTTTTTTACTGAATTATGCTCCCCTATTTATAGGTAAATGGTTCAGTACTGATTGAGAGAGTGAGCTTGCTTAATGAGAGAGTTTTGGTTTCTTAGCCAAGAAGAAAATTTGAAAAGATCCTAAATGCAATGATGCATTTTCGGGCTAGCTTCCCCAACCATTGATCTTGTATGATCCAAGGGAACATTTCTGATTCAGAGGAGAGTTCTAATTGGCTTAGAACAAGATTCCTTGATGATTCATCATTTGCCATAAATTCAAAAATGCAATCATTACATAATCACATGCCTTTGTTTTTGGGAATCTTCTCTAATCCTTATGCAATGATGAATTTGGATGTGTGGTATGGTTTCAGATGTATTAGAGGTCGTGTAGCATCACTTAGTGAAGCAAAATGCACAAAATTGCAAAGTTTCAAATTGTACATGACCTATAATTTCATTTCATGAGGCCAACTTTGAACAAGCATAACTCTTAGCTCAAAATGAATTTGGAGAAGGTTGAACACAATTTGGAAAGCCCTAAACATCTACTTCAAATCATTAGTTTGGAGTTTCTTCAGAATCCTTTGGCAAATTTGTGAAAAATGAGGCCAAAGTTGGAAGAAAACTAGGTTAAAACACTTAGAAAAATTTCTAAGTGTTTATGACCTAAAACTCCAAAATTTCCAAAACTCTTAAATGATTGATCTTTTGAAAAAAGTTCCTTTGTAAGATGTTGTTTTATTTTGCAAGATCTACAACTTTCATGTTGGAAGTTTTTTGAGTTGTGTAGGTGAAATTTTGAGTTCTCACCATGCCTTAAAAAACCCTAATTCCCGACTTTTTGCTCCTTGATGAATTTCTTTGAATTTCTTTGGTCAAATGACTTTAATATCCATATATTGATGATATTGATCCTTGAAAGTAATGGTTTGACCAAAAATCTCAAAAGTCAATGGTGATCCCATACAGTTGACTTTTTCCAAATAAGGTGAGATTTTGGACTTTTGTGTAGAAACAAGATCTTCTCCTTAAATGAATGATGTAAAGGGATTATATTGAGGTAATAGAGACTCTTGGATCATGTCTTGAGTTTTAGATCCATGCCCTGATTAAAAGTCAATTATCTTGGGGAATTAGGTCAAAAACCCTAATTGTCGACCAGAGGACAATGATGACTGTAGACTTTGAATTGAGGTGTAATGTCCAGTGGATCTTGTCATATGAGTTATTTGAAGATGATTGATGTCTTTGAATGGTCCCCTAGGGCTTTTTAGGGTTTCCCAAAAGTGTTCCCTGATTTTAGTCCTTGATAAGGCTCCAAACCCTGGTCTGTTGATCTGAGTAATTCTGTACTTAGATGACTGGGTGTCTAATCAATCATAGGTGAAATAATGAAGCTCTTGAGTCTCATGATTATGTTAGAGACTAATCCTCCTATTGATTGATCCTTTGCCTGAGTTTTCTTGTCTTTGAACACCCTCGATTGAATGTCAGACTGCTCTGGGTACTTACTTTGACTTGATGAAAATCCTGAAGATATGTCATCTCAGGGGGGTCAAAAATTAGGGTATGACAGATGCCCCTGTTTAAGTTTCTTTTATCTGGAGGGAGAGAGATTGAGATCTCGATCTCTCTTGCGTAAAAGAGACTTAAATATCAAAGAATGCCCGAATTTTGGGCGCTCCTGAGATGATAAAATCTTTGCATGATTTGATCCCGTTGTCGTACTTGGCGGGGGATGAGGAGACAAACTCCTGTAGAAACACTTGATGTGGACTCTGGCGAATGGATGGCAGTGTAGGATGCGCAATCCATCTTCTTTAACTAAGTGTTGATACTTAGAAAAAGGTAAACAACCTCCTCTCGTTCCGGATGTCCAAATCTCGAAACTGGTCTCAGTTGCGTTTGGACAATATCTCAGATAAAGAAAATTTCCAAAGGTTTGTTTCCTCATCAAACTTCTTACCAGCGCTTGGAGGTAAGATGCCATTTGACGGCTGTAGAGAAACTTCAAAGGTTTGTTTCCTCGTCAAACTTCTTACCAGCGCTTGGAGGTAAGATGCCATTTGACGGCTGTAAAGAAACTTCAAAGGTTTGTTTCCTCGTCAAACTTCTTATCAGCGCTTGGAGATAAGATGCCATTTGACGGCTGTAAAGAAACTTCAAAGGTTTGTTTCCTCGTCAAACTTCTTATCAGCGCTTGGAGATAAGATGCCATTTGACGGCTGTAAAGAAACTTCAAAGGTTTGTTTCCTCGTCAAACTTCTTATCAGCGCTTGGAGATAAGATGCCATTTGACGGCTGTAAAGAAACTTCACCATCTTCCCTTTTGACTTGACGTCTTTGAAAGAATGTCATATGGCCTCATGATCTTTTGAGGGGCTAATGACTTTGTTTGAAGGCGGACGAACTGTTTTCGGGGTGAAAACTGCCATTCGTCAACTGATGCCTGGGGAATCAACGAACTGTTTTCCTAACAGAAAAACTGCCATTCATCGACTCTGTGGGGAGTTAAACATCCCAGAAACAGACAAACTGTTCGAAGAAACTGCCATTTGTCGATCTCTTGAGTATTTAACAGACAAACTGTCTTTTCTTGGGAAAAGACTGCCATTTGCCAATTGCTAGGGGAGCAAACTGTCTTCTACTGGGAGAGACTGCCATTTGTCGACCCTGTCATGAAAGAAAGTGAGCAAACTGTCTTCTGCTGAAAGAGACTGCCATTTGCTGACTTTGTTATGATAGAAAGTGAGCAAACTGTCTTCTGATGAAAGAGACTGCCATTTGCCGACTTTGTTGTGATAAGAAGTGAGCAAACTGTCTTCTGATGAAAGAGACTGCCATTTGCTGACTCTGTTATGATAGAAAGTGAGCAAACTGTCTTCTGCTGAAAGAGACTGCCATTTGCTGACTCTGTTATGATAGAAAGTGAGCAAACTGTCTTCTGCTGAAAGAGACTGCCATTTGCTGACTTTGTTGGGGAATCTGAACTATCTTCTGGACGAAGACTATCATTCGCTGACTCCGCTGGGGAATCATTTGTCGATTTGCTGGGAGATTCTGAATTTTTCTTTAACAAGAAGTGGCACCTCTTGACCCTGCTGGGGAAATACCAAACCTGTAGGGAATTCCAAAATGTGAAACAGACTATCTTATCTGAAGAAGACTGTCGAATGTCGCTCTGCAGGAGATTCTTGGCTGAGGAATTCCAAAAGTGAACAAACTATCTCTTTGAGGGAGACTACCATCTGTTGACTTGCTTGGTGAGATCCTTGTGTATGAACTGTTGTTTCGAAGGAAAAAGTTTCTCCGGAACTTGCAGGGGAAACTTGAGTTCATGCCTAAATGACTTAGGCATTCACAGGATCAAAGCCTGATTCGGCTATGCAATTATGATGTAATGTATGAATGAATATTATGATAAAATGTAAAGTGAATGTGAATGGAATTGTCGCGGATGTAAAATCCTAAGATACGACTTGGATTCTTGTTGATCAGAGGATGTCCTCTTCTTGTAGTTCGAACTCTGTTGGGAATATCTGGTTATCAGTTGTCCGCTGTCCGAAATGAGTAATATGAATTGAAATAAAGATCCGTCATCGGGAGATGTTCGCAAAGCGACCTCATGGGGAAAACTTGATTCCCGGAATCTCAACCGTTCTCGGAGCAACTGTTTGCATTCTTCCTATTGTTTGTAAACCTTAGAAAGAAATTTCACCTTTATTTTTGCAAGTAAATTCATTTTTATTTTATGAAAACATTTGTTTCAAGAAATTGACTGTTTAAACTTAAAATGCATTCCAAGAAACTGAATAAGACTAGATTGCAAAGGAAAAGCACAAGGCTCAAATTATTATATATGGAATGGTAATCAGCCAAATGCTTGATTCCATGGAGTATTTACAAAGTTGGAAATTGGTAATTTTCGGGAAAAGGGCTACGATGAAACGTGACGACCGTTATCTTTCCCTTCCACTCCGAGTTGCGCTGTATTCGTGCTTCGTAGAAGATGACCTACTGCTGATGAATACTCCGCTATGGATTTTAAATGATCAAGTTTGTCCTGGACACAGTTACTTGCCATATATCCCTAACTTTTGCGTAAACTACCCCTTTCGGGTTTTAAGTCTACCGGGATTGAAAAAAATTTTTTTTTTTTATGTCTCTAACTTTTGCCTGAATCGCCCTTTCGGGTTTTCGATTCACCGAGACGCTCTTTTTTGCCTAAGTCGCTCTTTGCGAGTTTTCAACTTAGCGAGCTGTTCTTTTGTTTATTTAGGCGAAGTATTTCTTGACTGCGTCGACGTTCATAGGACGGGTGAATTCTTCTCCATCCATAGTCGTGAGTATTAAGGCTCCTCCTGAGAAAGCTCTCTTGACCACGTAGGGGCCGTCATAATTGGGAGTCCATTTCCCTCTCGAATCTGTGAGAAAAGATTGAATCTTTTTGAGTACAAGGTCGCCTTCTTTGATTGTGCGAGGTCGAACCTTTTTGTCGAAAGCTTTCTTCATTCTTTGTTGATATAGCTGTCCGTGGCATAAAGCTGTCATGCGCTTTTCTTCGACTAAGTTCAATTCATCGAATCTACTTTGACACCACTCGGCTTCTGTTAATTTTGCCTCCATCAAAACTCTCATTGATGGAATCTCAACCTCTATAGGTAGGACTGCCTCCATGCCATATACAAGGGAGAAAGGAGTTGCTCCAGTCGAAGTACGTACTGATGTACGGTAACCATGAAGAGCGTACGGGAGCATTTCATGCCAATCTTTGTAAGTGATGACCATCTTCTGAATGATTTTCTTGATGTTTTTGTTAGCTGCTTCTACAGCTCCATTCATCTTTGGTCTGTAAGGAGATGAGTTGTGATGTTCGATCTTGAATTCTTCACAAAGCTCCTTCATCATTTTGTTATTCAAATTTGACCCATTGTCAGTGATTATCTTGCTAGGAACGCCGTAGCGACAGATGATGTGATTCTTGATAAACCTGACGACAACTTGTCTTGTAACGTTTGCATATGAAGCTGCTTCAACCCATTTGGTGAAATAGTCTATGGCTACCAAGATGAAGCGATGTCCGTTGGACGCTTTTGGTTCGATCATTCCAATCATGTCGATTCCCCACATGGAGAAAGGCCAAGGGGAAGAGAGTATGCTGAGAAGAGATGGTGGCACATGAATTTTATCGGCGTAGATCTGGCATTTGTGACACCTCTTTGCGTACTGGTAGCAATCTGACTCCATTGTCAGCCAATAATATCCTGCTCTCAGTATTTTCCTTGTCATGGTATGTCCATTGGTGTGAGTACCAAAGGAACCTTCATGTATTTCTCTCATGAGTATTTCTGCTTCTTTTCTGTCAACGCATCTGAGTAGAACCATGTCGAAGTTTTTCTTGTACAGAACATCTTCATTCAAGAAGAATCTACAAGCTAACTTTCTCAAAGTCTTTCTATCTTTCTTTGATGCCCCAAGAGGGTACTCTTGCTTTTGAAGAAAGTTCTTGATGTCGTGATACCACGGTTTGTCGTCGATGATTGCTTCTACTGTGAGCACATGAGCGGGCCTATCCAGGCGCATAACATCGATCCGAGGAATGTCATTCCAATGATTTATCCTAATCATGGAAGAGAGTGTGGCTAATGCATCAGCCAAATTGTTTTCTTCACGAGGAATGTGATGAAAATCTACCCTGTCGAAGAATGGTAATAATCTTCTCGCGTAGTCTTTGTAAGGAATTAGCCCTGGTTGGCGTGTTTCCCATTCTCCTTTGATTTGATTGATGACCAAAGCAGAATCTCCGTATACATCCAAGTGTTTGATTCTTAGATCCATGGCTTCTTCGAGACCCATGATGCAAGCTTCATATTCGGCCTCATTGTTTGTGCACTTGAAAGTTAATCTGGCAGTAAATGGAATATGGGTACCCTGAGGTGTAACAATGATTGCCCCAATTCCTCGTCCATAAGCATTGACAGCTCCGTCAAAGATTAAGCCCCACTGGGATCCTATCTCAGGTCCTTCGTCTGGTAGTGGCTCGTCGTAATCTTTCATCTTGAGGTACATGACGTCCTTGTCCGGAAAGTCGAAATTGGTTGATTCATGACCATTGAGTGGATGGTGAGCCAGGTGCTCAGCTAGAATGCTTCCTTTCACGGCTTTCTGTGCGTGATACTCAATGTCGTATTCTGATAACAACATCTGCCAACGGGCAATTCTCCCGGTTAAAGCAGGCTTCTCAAAGATGTACTTGATTGGATCCATATGAGAGATCAAACAAGTAGTATGTCGAATCATGTACTGGCGGAGACGTTTGGCAGCCCAGGCCAAAGCACAACACGTCTTCTCGAGCATGGAGTAGCGGGATTCACAGTCAGTGAATTTCTTGCTCAGGTAGTAGATGGCATGCTCTTTTCTCTTTGTCTCGTCTTGCTGTCCAAGGACACAACCCATGGAGTCTTCTAAGACGGTTAAGTACATTATCAAAGGTCTTCCTTCCACTGGAGGAGACAAGATGGGTGGTTCGAGCAGATATTCTTTAATGCTGTCGAACGCTTTCTGACAATCGTCTGTCCAGACGCAACTTTGATTTTTCCGTAGAAGTTTGAAAATAGGAGCGCAAGTTGCAGTCATGAGATATATGAATCTCGAGATGTAATTCAGACGTCCAAGAAATCCTCTAACTTGTTTCTCGGTTCTGAGCGAAGGCATTTCTTGAATTGCCTTGACTTTGTCTGGATCTACTTCAATTCCTCGTTTGCTGACAATGAAACCAAGGAGTTTTCCTGAATAGACACCAAAGGTGCACTTGTTGGGGTTCAGGCGAAGCTGAAACTTCCGTAAGCGTTGAAATAACTTTGTCAGATTCTGTATGTGATCTTCTTCATTTTCTGATTTGGCAATCATGTCATCCACATAGACTTCCACTTCTTTATGAATCATGTCGTGGAAAAGTGTAGTCATGGCCCTTTGATAAGTTGCCCCTGCGTTCTTCAGTCCATAAGGCATAACACGATAGCAGAACGTGCCCCAGGGGGTGATGAAAGCTGTTTTTTCCATGTCTTCAGGTGCCATTTTGATTTGGTTATATCCTGAAAATCCGTCCATGAATGAGAAAACTTTGGATTTTGCTGTACTGTCTACCAACATATCAATATGTGGTAAAGGAAAATCATCCTTAGGGCTAGCTTTGTTCAAATCTCTGTAGTCGACGCACATGCGGACTTTTCCGTCTTTCTTAGGAACGGGAACAATGTTAGCTAACCACTGAGGGTATTCTGAAGTGACGAGGAAACCTGCGTTGATCTGCTTTTGAACTTCCTCTTTGATTTTCATGGCCATCTCCGGATGAGTTCTTCTTAATTTTTGCTTGACCGGAGGGCATTCTGCTTTTAATGGCAAGTGATGCTCCACTATACTGGTATCCAACCCTGGCATATCTTGATAAGACCAAGCGAAGACATCTGAGAATTCTCTGAGCAGTTGTATCAAACTCTCTCTGATCTCTGAACTGAGCGAAGCTCCAATCTTAACCTCTTTTTTGTTTCCATCGGAACCAAGGTTAATGATCTCTAGAGGCTCATTGTATGGCTGAATGGCCTCTTCCTTTTGTTGAAGTAACCGTGAAATTTCCTTTGATATTTCTTCGTCTTCTTCTTCCTCTGCCTCGAATACAGGAAACTCAAAGCTTGGAGAAGTCATAAGGTCGCACGTTTCAACGGGGTATTTTATGATTAATCTGCATATGTGTGATAAGTTTTATTTAGACAACGAGGGAAGACTCGGTGTATGCAGTTAATGGAATATTTGATGTTTTTTAAGGGTGTTTTTTAGGATTACCAATTTCCGAAAAAAGAAAAGGGAAAACTAAACGAAGGAACAGAATGACATTTTTATTTATTGACAGTCATTTCTTGAAACAAAGACCCTATAAAACAAAACTCTATTGCTTTGGGCGAAGCAAAGAGGGACATTTTCCTAAGAAATAGTAAAATGCAAAGCCCTATGAAACATCTCTTCACCCTGGGCTATGGTGAGAGGACAAAATAACGGTGAAAGTTCATACTTAGGAGTGCGAACAACAGTTGAAACTTCAACAGCTGTCCAGTAGTGGCGAACCCCATTGTGCACTAAGTAATCTGGAACCTTAGGCTTAAGCTGGCCTGTGGTAGGTCTTGATTTACCAACCACTGTCTTTGCAACACTCAGACGATCTTCTTCTACTTCAGCAGACTGAGCGGTGTGAGCATACCCATTTCCGAGTGGAGTATGTCGAACTTTCTTTTGAGGAAACTTCCAATCTTCTGAATGGAGAGACTCGTTGTCGGAGACACTTTCGAGATCATCCTCTTCTGTATTTTGGTCTTGCTCTTCTCCCAAGATGGCATTGACTAGATATGTGAACTCTAGGTCCATAGCCTCGGAAGGTGACTTGGGGATATAATCCTCAATGATGATTTCACCAGTAGATGATGATGAATAGCAAGGGTTATACATCTCTTTTGGCTGAGAGAGGTACTCATAATCAATGTTCCATCCAGTTGGAACAATATCTTCAAGAGAGATTCTTGAACTTTCAGGAGCGGAGTATTTCACCATGTAGTCGAATTTTCCGCTTGGTTCTCCTAATGTATCCCAAGTCTCTTCGGGGATAGGAGGAACTTCTTCTGATGAACCATGACTTCTGGTGGTGAAGCTGTCAGTAACTTCATCCCTGCTTGGTTGAGTCTTACTTTCAGATCCTTTAGTCGGATAACAGCAAGGTGGATCAGACTCTGGTAGGGAGATATATCCTGCTCTGTTAAGATAGGATAACCATTCCTCTTCATCGGTGTTTTCCATACCGATGGTATTGACTGTTTGTTGAACAGGTTGAAGAAAACCTCCACTGCAGAAAGTTTCTTGAATGGGGAGAACTACCTCAATCCCTGGAATAGTCTTTGATGATGTTGGAAAGAATCCAACTCCTGTTCTGTTCTTGTTGTTGGTAGGAATATTAATGTGCCCCCAACCACTGGTAGTGCCATCCTTTACAACTTGGATTGCATCTTTGTATGAAGAGATAGACGCTGCTTTCTCCTTTCCTTTGTCCAAGGAAAGTGCTTGGAATTTAATTCCAACAACTTCTTTTGGTTCTATGTCGGAGAATGATGACAGGTTGCTGACGATCAGAGCTCGTTCTCCACATACGGTTACCAATTTGTCATTTCTTATGAACTTTAGTTTCTGATGAAGTGTTGAAGTAATTGCCCCAGCCTCATGAATCCATGGGCGACCTAGCAAACAACTGTATTGTGCTGGAATGTCCATAACCTGGAAAGTGATTTTGAACGTCTGAGGTCCAATAGTTATGGGATGATCTACTTCTCCGAAAACTGACTTTCTTGATCCATCAAATGCTTTGACGATGACATGACTTTTTCTTAGAGGGTAATCTTCGAAAGATAATCTTGATAATGTTGATTTAGGCATGACGTTGAGAGAGGATCCATTGTCTATTAGGACTCCTGTGAGTGTATCACCCATGCAGCCAACTGAGATGTGAAGTGGAAGATTGTGGTCCACTCCTTCTTCAGGAAGATCTTCGTCACAGAAACTTAGGTTAGTTCCGGCGGAGATGTTGGCAATGATGTTGTTGAATTGGCTTATTGTAACACTTGGTTCTA